>NC_142501.1:190056787-190667787 GCF_057876585.1 Rhinolophus sinicus
TCAGTTAGTCACTTAAGTTGTCACATTCAGGAACTTTTAATGAAGGGAGAACTGTACATTGCATTTTCATCTTGCTGCATGTTATGGTACAGATAATCTTGTTTTATAAATGTTTATCAAATCTGTCAGTTACTAGAGACTGAAATTGGCATTTCTGTTCTTTAATCCCCAGTGACTCACAGAAACGTATCCTTTGACTCATCCATACACTTAAATCTCTTCTCACATTAAAAAAAATGTTCTGGAAATTAAAGTGTATGCTATTTGTATTCTTTTCTAAGTTGGTCCAAGAAGTAGGTACAATAAAGCTTCGTGTACTGTATCAGCATTCTCCAGATGGTAGAAGGAAAATTAAGTGTCAGAGCCACATGCTCTCTTTCCTCTTCCTTTTCTGAATGTACAATATAATAATGGTCATTGGTCTGAAAGTCAGACATTTCATTAGCCTTTAAAGCTGTACTGAAAACAAGAATAAATTCAAAATAATATTAATTTGAACTCTCTTTGTTTTAAAAATGTTGTAGTTTTTTTCCCTCTATAGCAAACTCATCCATGCCCATTCACTGCAATTACTTCCTGTAGGACATCAAATTCCAAATTTTGTTGCCAAATTGTACTCTCTTTTTGAGCTTCAAACCAATACACCCTACTCACTCCCTGATAACCATATTATAATTAGAATGATCTTGTAAAAGTACAAATTAAATTATATCATTCTTTTGCTTAAAGCCATTAATTTCTTTCCTATGTTTTAGATATAACTCAGTAGCTTAGTGAACTATAGGACTGTATCATGTAGCATCTGTTTAGCTCTCTGGCCTCAGCTTTTTATCTCTCATCTCTCTTTGTGGCAAAGTCTGCATAGATATGCATCCTTTCTGAACATAAAAGGAAGATTATATTTCTCCTTTACACTCATAGCTAGGTTGGAAACAAATGAACAATTTTCAGTTAAGGAATGTGAGTGAGAGGGATATACCCCTCTTGTAATAACTAACATTTCCCATGTGATCCTTTTTTGTCCTTGAAAGAGAAAGATTCTAAAATGGCAAACCCACCCAATGACAAAAGTCTGTATGCCTGAATCACCATTTGGAGGAGAGGCATGCAGAACTGCCACCTGACCTGCTTCGGACAGCAGCAAAAATGAATTTTTATTATGTTATATTGCTGAGACTTTGTGTTCGTGTTCTTTACTAGAACACTTGAGGTTTTTTAATTCTAACTCAAGCTTCTATCACAAGAACTTTTAACATTATTTCTTGATCACATCAAATTCTTCCTGCCATAGGGCCTTTGCACACATTCTAACTATCAGGATTGCTCATTCATCTGTTCCTCTTCTAATTAATTCCTCCTCACTTTCCAGCTATCAGCTTAAAACTGCAATCTACTGCAATCTATATTAGATTGCTCTATTCCACTAAAAAAATCTGTATTTCATAAATGCATTAAAATTTTATATATATACATAAAATTTGAGCCAGTTCACACACACACACACACACACACACACGTGTGTGTGTGTATATATATATATATAGATAGATATAGATATAGATACAGATATAGATATAGATATAGATATAGATATAGATATAGATATAGATATAGATAGATGCCTTATATGATATATGGCATCGAAACAGAAACAGGAAACACTAAATCCCATTTTTCTTGATTTAGCCCTATCTAGTAAAAAATTCTGCTGATGCCAGAGGTTGCAACATTGAGTTAATAGTTACTCATAAAGAACTTGGGGTAAATGAATAGTTGTTGACTCAGCCACAGTGGGGAGATATGACTCTGAGATAAAGAAGTATTCATAGATAGTTGATAAAAATAAAGGCTGAAATTTCAAAGGCCTTTGATTTAGTGATTAAAGCTATATATCCTTACCCATGCTGTATTAAACACCCCATTCATATGAAACTTATAGCTGTTCTCTATCTTGTAATCACAAAAATGTGCCAGATACTTTCTAAGAAGTCCACTTGAGACATCTAGATTTCATAAATTTAATGTTATTTTCTGTGAAATATCAATACACACTAAATGGTTATCTTGGAAGAAATCTGCATTTAACCGACCAGCTGCAATTTCACATATATAAGCAACTTTGATTCCTTCATTATGTGTAAAACACACTCTTTATCTAAGAATACTTTCTGGGTTTATTATAATAATATGTCAGGCCATTCAACATATTTTTTCTTTTCTTAAAAACAATATTACTATGAGAAGAATTTTTTTGAAAATAGTTTCCTTGACCATGGATTTCTAAAGTCCCCGAGAAGGGAGCCAGGATCAGGACTTCTCCAACTGAAACACAGATCCCCAGGAAAGAGACAGCCCGAGCCGCATACAGGCTTTAGTAAGAAGGGCTCGAATCTCGTCTCTCTTCTGTTGGGAATCATGTCAGTGCGAGACTGCTTTCCCCTTGGGAATCTTTTTCAGTCATTGAAAGAATGCATATGTCTACCTTGGAAATGCCTCCTATGGCTCAGAAATACTGTCAATAAGTGCTTTGTATTTTTTTTAACAGTGGAAGAAAAAAGTTGGTACATCCTCCAAGTGTGGCTGTTTCCTTTCTATAAATTGAGGCTTAGTTGAATCTAAGGATTTTATCTGACTCAGTGGGAGTGTGGGAGCAGACAGTAAAATCTTTAGGATCTTAGGGATTATCCCTGATCCAAGTGTGGTTATGTATCCACTAAAGGGAACCCTGCCCTTCGAGAATTAGTCCTCAAATAAAGATTATTATGTACAGGGAAAACTCAGGAATTGATAGTCTGAATGTGTATGTTTTTTCTGAAATTCAATTATAGAGGGTATACAGAAAACACTCTCCTTGTTTAGACTGAAATATTTGGAATATGAGTAGAACTTTCACTGAAAAAGATATATTTATATATATACAAATTTGACCCAGTTCACAAAATATCAAAATGTAGAGTATGCTTATAAAAGAATGATCATTTCTTCAAAAGCTGTCTCTCTGAATTTTGTCCTAGCAACTATTAGAGTTTATTGGGCTAAGTTGATAGCACAGTTCTCTAAGCATTCATTCATTCATTCATTCATTCATTCATTCATTCATTCATTCAACAAATGAGTAACTGAAGACACTGCTTTATGCATTATGGGTACAAAAGTGTACAAAGTAGACAAAATCCATTGCATTTATGGACCTAATATTCTATATGGGGAAATGCAATAATAAATAAATTAAAATGGGTAAATTATGAGTAAGTTAGAAGGTAATAAGTGCCACAGGTAAAATAAAAAGGAAACAAGAAGAATAGAGATTTGTTGGGGAGTTATGTGTATATACATAACATAACTAGGCAATGTCACACTAAAAGATAAAATATGAGCAAGGCTTGAAAGTGGTGAGGCAGTTACTTTTCTAGAGAAAGACAAATCAAGGTAGAGAGAAGAGGAAGTAAAAATTCTAGTAAGATTCCAAATTTCTGAGAAGATTCCTTGAGTGTCTTTTTTCCTCTTTCCTTCCTAAATCAAGAACTTTCACATTTTTATTTAGTGGAAACACTTTACAGCTTCTCTTTGGCATATCCAAATTGTCAGCATCACTACTTTTACTCTTTGGAATCATTATTAAGTAAAATAAGGGTTGTTTGAAATGCAAGCACGGTGACGTCTCAACAGTTGATCTGATAACCAAGATGGCTGCGAAGTACTAACGGATGGGAAGTGTATACAGTGTAGAAGCGTAGACAAAGGGATGATTTGTGTCCCAGGTGGGACACTGCAAGATTTCACCATGCTAGTCAGAATGGCACTCAATTTAGAACTTCTAAATTGTTTATTTCTGGAATTTTTTATTTGATATTTTTGGACCATGGTTGACCGTGGGTAACTGAAACCTCAGAAAGTAAAACTGGATAGGGGAGACTACTGCATGTTGATATCTAAAATTGCATGTTGTTGCAATTTAATGGCTCCCACATAAGCTAATCATTTACCAGGTGCTCTATCTCTGTTGTGCTCCTCCTCATACACACTAACTTGGTTAACTTTCTGCATCCAAGACAGAGAACTAATACTTTTCCTTTATCTTCCTTTTCTACATATTCACATTTAATATGATTGTAAATCTCATCAATCAAATTTATAATTATGACTCAAAATTCTTATTTTGTTCTATTCTTTAAGCTATTCTTTAAGGATCTTAATTTTTTTTTTTTTTCACATATCTATTTCCTTGAAACTTCTTGAGAGAACAGGATCACAGCATCTATATTTATATTGTAACCTGGGGGCGAGGTTAGGAAGAGAAGGGCCTACATGGTTCTCCCCAAATTTCTAGAAAGGGTACTATACTTTAATTATCTTTACCTTTTGTCTTTTCTCATTTGTTCCTCTAATGACTTTTCACTATGATCTTAACTACAAACAAACTTTTGCATGATAACAATTTTAGTTTAATCTATGAATCCTCCATAATATCAAAACAGAGACCAGAACTAGTAGACACTTAATAAACTTTTTTGAAATGAATATACCTGCATATGTTTATTATTTAAAGTTTTGATTTTGAATGAAAAAGGTCTAGAACACTGATTTATTTTTGAATGTAAAACACTAGCATTATCCTTTATGTTCACATTTATTCAGACCTACTTTACAAGTTTTGTATGAAAAAAATATTATTTTCCCTTGTTATGCATTTCTGATTCATTTTATTCCCTCATTTCTGCTTTTTATATTGCACTTCTATTTCTCTTCTCCTAAATTTTATTTTTTCTTCATTCAATTTATTAAAAACATTTTTAGGTTTTCAATGACAATAAAAAACTTCTACATCATCATGGAGAGGTTTTTACCTTGGAAAATGACCTTAACATTTTCACTCGTGATTTTCTGCTACTCAATTCAATCATAATCTTTATTTTAATCATTATTGTGGATTAAAATGTTTAGATTTCAAAGGCTTGAAAAGAAATATGAGCAGTTTCTCTTTTTTTTGGGTGGCTGCAACACAAGTTGGCTTTGTGGCAGGTAATTTAAACCACAAATACCTGCCATGTTCAAATTTTGTTCTGAATAGCACTTTGTGTTTTGAAACTATTTATGGCATGCAATTTCATTTCTGGAATTACCATCATAAATTGATGGACAAAATGCCAGGAAAGAAAAGAGGATAAAATATGATGGAATAATGAAGTTGGGTGAACTCAAATGGATAGATTATTTAACCTCAAATTGCTTGAACACCTCAACCACCCAGGTAGATGTCTACCTTTAATCATTACGTCCTCATAGCTCCTCCAAGATGAGGTGAAATGTTAATTATTCTGCAGGGAGACCACTCAAGTTTGATCAAAAAACAACTTGTGCTTACTCTCATTTTGTGCACTAGAAACTAACATTATTTCTCTCCCATTCAAGTATTTGAAGAACTAGAGAGAAAATGTAATCACTCTCAGGTTCGTTTCAAATTTTCATATGCGTTTTTCCAGCTTTTCAAATTGCTGTTCTTTTAAAATCTTGGTTGCTACTCATTAGGCCATCTGCAGGTCTTTCATATATTTACTTTAACGTAGACACCAAACTTTATGTAATCCTTTAGAGGAGATATAACATACAGTGTAAAGAATTATTTATGCCTTGATATTGCTTAGAATTGTCACATCTTACCACTTTTGTATTTTCTTGTTTCAAAAAAAATGCCAAGTTATTCACTTAATAAAGTTATGGGTCCGAAAATATTGTGGTTCCCTTTCAAGACAACTGAAAACATCCTCAAATCATTGCAAAATGTCTAGGCCTAGTAATAATTTAGGACATTCACTAAAAACTTATTAATTTTAACCAAAATTAGGTTAAATGTGCAGCCAGCCCCTCTGGAAGAATAATTACCATGGCAAAAATATCAATCCAGACAGCTAGCCTATGGTACTGAAATGTTGGACACAAATCTTTTTAACCTGAGTACCTATTGTTCAAATACATCATATATATATATATATATATATATATATATATATATATATATATATACACACACACACACACACACACATATACACACAGGCACACAAATACACACACACATATATGTATATACACAATACATACATACATATAAATATTTCAAACAATGTAGAATTGTCAATATAATTTTTGGATCCTGTCTATTACTAGGATCTATTCTTGAAGCAATCAATTGCTTTCATAACTTATCAAATGCATTCACATTTGAATAGAGATAATGCCAAACATTGCTCTGAATAGGTACCCCAAATGATAATGAACTGTGTTACTACTGAATTACTTAAAGAGGAAGCATGCCATTTTGGAGTTGAGAAATGTAAGTTTTAATTTTCAGTTTTGAACTGTGCTAATAATGCATGACATTACGCCAAGGCCCGCAGCTGAAAGTCATCTTACATATTCTACCTGTATGTCCTCAGCAAAGTGACTAAATATGAGTTTGTGTGTGTGTTTCAGTATCTTCATTCCTAAAATAAGAAAATTAGACTAATATTTTTTTCTAATATTACACCTCATGAAACTCATTAAATTCAGGAATGTCTAAAATATCAGGCCTTATGCTATGACATGATAACTTGTGCTGTATTTGAAGTGAATATACAAAGCAAAGAAAAATATCTTCAAGATATATTATTAAATGAAAAAGTCTGTTCATATAAACTATATATAAGATCCCATCACATTTTTCATATATTTTCTCAAATTTTACTTCAACAGACAGTATTAACCAGCCCAACCTCTTTACCCAAATCACTCCCTGCCACTGTTCGTTGTCTTCTTTGGCTTCAGAGTAAGTACCACACCGCTTGATATCATATTTAATATTTATTTCTTTTTTCAGTTCTTCCTTTCCATGAAAAGAAGTTTCCTATGAAAACTGTTAGAGGTCAGAGTACTTGCCTTGCTCACTGCTGAATTCCTAGGATTTAAAAATAGGGCTTCACATAAAACAGATGTTCATTGTGTGTATAAATACATTTTGGAAACATGATGATTACTTTTTTTTTTTTTTTTTACCATTTAGAGTTTGATAGGAAGAGAAGGGGTTTTAAATGAAGACATTTCCTTTTCATTTTGTATCCTTTATGCCATTTGCATTTATCATATGTCTGCATTATATTCATAATAAAATATATATGAATGTAGGGCATTAAACATACCACCAAAAACATGAGGCCTAGCGTAAATCTCAGGGGGTTATATTTCTGACTCATGGACCTTGCAGAAGACGACAAAGGTAGAAATTAGATCCTTACTTTCTAAAGCCAAAAATGTGATCTGCTTAAAAAATAAGCTAAAAATAAATATTAAAATTATAAATATGAAATGCTTGTTTCCTCATTCTAGAAATGTTTTAAATGTATTTATTTGTAACACATTAGCAATCTGGATAAGTTTTGCCATTAAACCAATAATATGAGATGGTTTTGCATTTCTTTAAATTTTTTTAATGTATTCTCCAAATTTTCTGTATTACTACACAGTTCGCAGTTATTTATGGCTACAAAGAATAAAACATAACCCCCTCCAAAAACAATAAAAAACCATAGTGGCTTCAACACATTAGGGATTTGGGGGTAGGGGCGGGTCATAACCTCACATAACAGAAGTTTGGAGATAGAGAGAATGAGGTTGGTATAATGGTTTCAGGAAGACATCAGGGACCCACGCTACTTCTAAACTTCTGCTCCACAATTCTTAGCAAGAGCTGCTAAAGCTCCAGCCATCAAATCCATATTTCAGGCATCAATAATAAAGCCAAGGAAAAAGACAACAAAACCAGTACACTTCCATGCAGAGGCAGCTCTTTCATGGAGCCTTCCTCAATTTTCCTCCAAATTATCTGCTTACATCATTATCATTTTTGGCAGACTTTAATCTTATGGCTATGTCCAGCTCCAAGGAAAGCCAAGTAATGTGTTTCTGGGACTGGTCATATTAATGGTCTGAATAAATTTGACATCTTTAAAATGGAAGAAGGGAAAAATAGATGTTGAATAGACATAGAGTCTCTGCCATAATCAGTTACTGCTTTGCAGTAAGAAATATATGATATATATGAGTATGTCTATGAGTATGCAAGTAAAAACAAAGCAAAGCAAAGCAAACACCTTGGTGAAATCCTGCTACTCCTAGAAATTCAATTTTTCCTTAGGTATCCATTTCTAGCCATGCAAATGGGCTTTCCTAAAAAGAAAATGCTAGCTGATATTTGTGGCAGAGGGATCGCACAATGATTTCTCTGCTGTTGAGAGCAGTAGCTTTGGTTCATATCTCTGTATTTCAGGGGAAAAAATAAGATGCAGAAGTAAATGATGGCGCTCAGATAGACAGGAAATGCTTCATCTCTATGGAGACCCTGGGTGTTTGGAAGACAAGCTGTCTTTTTTCTCAGTGCTTTATCATACAGCCACTAGCAGCAGAAACAATCAGTTTAAGGCAGCATTTGGTAGAGATCTTGGAATGAGGAGAGAGCAGGGATGGACTCCTCCAGTGACTATGAGCGATAAGTATAGTTCACGCTTGATGTTTTCAATTTTTATATGCAACTCAAATATTTCATGTGTGCAATATTATTTCTGTTTAATTATACCTCTTCATACAAATCATGTTTAGCATCCTTTGAGCTGGGGTCTTTTGGGAGACAATTCTCACATATTTCTGCATGTCTAGCAAGCAGAGGCAGCAGTTGCCTTTTGCTCTGAACTATCCTTCAAAGATGTTTGGCTAGTGAACAACCTTGGAAGACAGGAATACTTTCTTCATCTGGAGCAAAATCCAGCTTTGTTTACTGTCTAACACTGTTTTAGCCATTTGGGCTGTCATTACAAAACACCACAGATGGTGGTTTATAAAGAACAGAAAATAATCCCAGTTCTGGAGGCTGGAAGTCTGAGATCAGAGCGCCTGTGTGGTCTGGTGATGGTCGTCTTCCACGTTGCTGACTTCTCATTGTATCCTCATGTTGTGGAAAGGGTGAGGAATCTCGGTGGGGTCTCTTTTATAAGAACATTAACCCCATTTATGAGGGTTGCACTCTCCTGAACTAAGCATCTCTCAAAAACCCCATCTCCTAATACTATCGCATTGGGCATTAGAATTTCAACATACGAATTTGGGGGTAGGGGCACAAACTTTCAGACTACAGCAAGTATAATAAAGATAATGTCTCTCTCTGGAGAAAGCTGCAGGAAGGCTTAGTGTCCATTTAAAAAGATTCAGGTTCCCTAAGCTTGGGATTTCTCTTGTGCAGGTATCACTTTGCCCTCTTCCTACTGCCCTGTGGGAATTGTGGCTTGGCAAAGTGGTACAAAATGATGGTGCTTGGGCTATCATTATTGCAATAACCAATCAATGAATAAAACTGTTCATTTTCTCTGACTCAGAAATCTCTTATCTTCAGCTGGCAACCATGAAACTGTGGCAGGCTAATGTGTTAGTGGCAGGTAGGTTGAAATGTCAGATCCTTTACAGTTCTTGAGAGGATCTTTACACTAAGATGCATTGGAAAATAATTTATTAGGTTCTCCATGCTTACAACTTCCATATTTCTTTCAGAGGGAACCTAATAATGTGATTTGCCCTTCTTGACAATGGTGGCTTGAAGCAGAAGTGGATTTATGTCCATGGGAGGGCTACCCAATTGTCAGAGTCCATCTGAACTAATCTAATTCACTTTTTTGGGAGCGTGACTGTGAGACATAGACAGAACACTAATGGTTGGGAATGGTTATAAGCCAACAAGAGCATTGAATCAGAGTACAGAGGAATGGTTATGCATTTTTAAGAGTCAAACTCTTTGAGAAAGACACCACAGCTTCTCTTGGACATCTGGGGAAACTACTAATTCCTGAGCGGTAATATGCATTTCCAGGGTGTGTGATTTTCCTTGCTTCTCCATGTTTACTTGTAATATCTCTCCCTGACTGAAAGTAACCAGAATGTGCTTCTGCATCTCTTAACTGGAAAGACGACAAGCTAACATGGGGAGAGGTTATCATCATAACCTCCCTAAATGAAACATGAACTCTTAGGACAAGGATTTATCTGACACAAATTTTGACTAAACTGTACTTCAGGTATTTCCTGGATGAAAGGACTTAGAAATCCTGATCTGGTAATCAGGTATTAAATCTGCTAGCAACAGTTGCTGCTAAAACATGAATTTAAACAGCTTATTTGTGTTGGTACAACATTAGGATCATTTCAGAATAACTGATTAAAATGTGCCTGTGGATTTTCTACCCGCTGTGCTTCAACACCTGTCTTTAGAGTTAGCAGTGACGTCCATGAAGATTAATCAGATAAAATAGAACCTCAAAAGTCGTAACAGAGGGCTTCAAGGAAGCAAAGTGTGCTTTTTTTTTTTTTGGTATATGATTGATAATTTTTTTCAAGTGTAACTTAATCTACAATTGATTAAAAAACAAAGCAGCATCAAAAGGTGTGGATTTTAGCAAGTACTTCTATTTTGGTCATCTAGATTTTTATATAAAAATTTACTCAGTAAAAACTCCAGTACAAATGAATAAATGGTCACTGGGAAGAGAATCCCAGCCTTTGATTACCTGTACTAAAGTGAATGCGGTGCTTGAGCAGGCAGGAAGGAAAACTTGTTTAGCTTTTCTTGACTAACGTTAATTCAAAATTTAGACCCTCTTATTATAGCTAACAGTGTTGCGATGGCCACGTGTGAGACAACTTACCTGAGGGGAAGAAACAATCTCACTGTCTCACTGCTTAGGACAAAATAGAATATATGATGCAGATTAGTAGAATAAGATTACTAGCTCTGGTAATTTTCCAAGGAAGATCTCTCTCTCTCTCTCTCTCTCTCTCTCTCTCTCTCTCTCTCTCTCTCTCTCTCTCTCTCCTTCTGTGTCTGTGTGGGTATGAGTGATCGTACATAGCCTGGATCTGGATCTCCTGACTTTATGTTTAATAATAGCATAGATGCTTTATGTTGAGCCAAACCATTGTTTCCCAAAGGGTGTTCTGTGGAGTACTAATTATGTATGATGGGGTAAGGGTGAGAAACCAATTACAAGTAAAAAGTGCCAATTCACTGTATCCCAGATCTTTCCAGTTCAAAACAATTCCTGACAAACATATATTCGTTTTTTTGGTAAATATCCATAAGTTAGAGACTCTTCTTGCCTCCAACCCTATTCCTAGATAAACTTGGAATCAAGTGGGATGATGACTAAAAATGGGGATTATGACCTTGGACCCATAAGTGGTATTAAGCAGTGGTTTTGATTTCCTCCTTGAGAGCTTTTCCACTGACTGTTCTGCTAGAATTTACTCCTGGCACCTGCACTGGTGTATTCATGGTCTGTCCTACTGGTCTGGTCAAAATCCTTGATGACTTGGCCTCACTTTGTTTTTTCCTAACATCACAGACATCCTGGTCTCAGCCAGCCTTCGCTCTCTCAACCCTATCGTCATGTTGCCTTGTGTCAGAGCAATCCTATGGCTTTCTTTTGAACTTTCTAAACACAAACAATCTCTCTCTTCTCCTCCAGCATATGCATGAATTTCTAGACCAATTTCACACCACAGGGAAGCAAAACTCAAACCCTCTCTGTGCCTAAACATTAATGACTCCACTTACACATCACCTATGCATTTACATGAGGCACAGTGGCACTTTTTGGGCTAATCTGTATATGGCTAATCTGTATATGGCAGATTTAAAACATAAAGTCAGGTATAGCCCCCCCCCCCCCTGTTTTTTTGGAGCTTCTTCTTAATCTCTCTGAGTCTTCTATTGAGTCACGTTTCCCTCCAGCCTCCTTTTCTATTTCTTGACTTGAACTTTGACCCTGTGGAAATGAGGTTGTTGGCAGTGAGGAAAGCTGTATCTGAACTCTCTGTAGAATAGAGAGGTAAGTAAAGTATAGCATCAAAAGCATTATCTCTGGACCCAGAATTCTTGAGTTTGAACCCACCCTTTGCCACTTATAACTGTAAACTTGGGCACGTTACTTAAAATGCCGACCTTTGTTTGCATATTTCCATGTCTACATAATGAAGAAAATATCAGAAAAGTAGAATAAAGATTGAATGAGATACTGTGTATTAAATCCTTGACAAGTACCTGGAATATGGAGATGCTCAAAATTATCGACTGCATTATTTCTTCCCCTCTTTCTACCCAAAGACTTCTATTTCTGTTTGTACAAGGATGCAACTTCATAATATTTTGAATTCTCTCTAATCACTTTTTATAGTAAATTTCTATAGCAAGTTTTCCTGGTCTAGCAGTCAAGGCTGTTGTCTTGCTTTGGAAAAACAAGAACAAACTATCTAAATTGAGAGTCAAAAAGGACCAATGGCTTTATTTTTCTACCTAATATCTACTCTTCTGAAATCTTGAAAATCATCACTTTAACACATGGAGAACCACTGAGCATTACAATTCAAGTATAATGAAAAATCCATGAATTAACATTATCAGAAATATATCTATTATATATGGAATAAATATTGGAAAATGCTGAGTTATATTAATATTTGAATATTAGGTAGCAAACTTACCTCTTCTTTTTCTTTCTTTTCTGCCATTGTCTTTTGAGAAGGGAACTGCTCAAAAGTTTTCTCAAGTTCTCAAGAAATCCCCTACCCCTCTTCCCATTTACCTCTCTGACTCTTCCCCCAAGGAAGAAAAAGGTGTTAGTCTAGTCACTGGACCTCATTATATCATGGACTGAGTTACCATACCTTATATATATATATATATGTGTGAATCAATTCCATTAATAAGCACAACCAGGGCATGGCTGGCCTTCTAGATGCAGGCTCTATCATACCTGAGTGCTCTGTTTCAGCTTCTCTATTAGAGATTGGTGAGTAAGGCAGTCCTGCCATATACAGTCATGTCAACTACCCAGGAAGTGGACCCAGAGTCTTCTTGGCCAACATAGCCTTCCATATTTGAGTAAGTAGAGAACAGATTCTAAGCCAGGCTGCTGCTTGTAAGGAGAGACATCAACCAGCATGTTGGCAAAACTCACAAGCAGGGAAACAAAGAGAGGGAGAAGTAAAGTCAAGGACTCCATATGTGCTTCCTTCCCTTCATTCTTAACTGACTGTGGGTCTAACTATAAAATCATATTATTGGAAAGGAAATAGATTCAGTACTCTTAGAATTTTCAACTTCTGAAAATTTGATTTTACCAATGATAAATCTGTCCCTGAGGAGATTGCTTGGAAAGGGAGAATTTCTCATAACAAATGAATACATTCATTTTTTTATATAAATGTAAGGGATTTTTCCCCCATTTTTAACTCCAAGAGTAACATCCTATGTTGATTTTTTTCTCTGAAGCTGCGGTTTGTTAACCCATCTCAAGGTGAATGGTAATGATATATTTGACCTAATTACGAGTTTCAGAGAAATGAATTCTATTTAAGGAAATACCTTAATAGAAAACCTATTTGCATACCATTTACACCAACAATTTCTGCCTCTTTAGAAATATAACATGCTAGCATGCTTTGGCATAATTTTGAAAACTTTTCTAATGTGGTCACACCATTTTCAAAAAAATGAATATTCTAATTAAAAATATTATGCACTGGGTTCTCTGTTTAAAACATTTCCTTTTCCTTCTTCAAATAAAAAAAATCCTCAATCTTTTTAAAGGAATACATTCTTAGTATATATTAGTCTATTATTTTATTACTATAATTGATTTGAAAAAGGCTGAATGTCAGGCAGAAAATTGTGAAAAAATGTCAGAAATCAAATCTGAAGATGTTAATTATTGTATGTCTGTTTTTCTAGTTTCAGCATTTATGCCAGAAAAAAAATAAAAATAAGATTGATGCTAGCATACCTTGGTAGCACCTTTTCCTTAAAAGCTCCTATAAATAACTCTTTATAAAATAGAATTACTGCATTCAACATGGAATGACAGAACAATTTGGGGGTGAAAAATGGAATTTCATTGCTAGGCAATGTTGCCTTTGTCCTGCTTGAGGAGGCAGCAAAGGCAGGTTAGCAATAACTTCTATTAAATTTTATTTAAGAAATAGCATGATGGACTCAAGTCTGTCAGTATCTACAAAAATCCACATGTTGTGGTGACAACAAGAAAGGAAGGGGGTTGGAGAACTCAGTCACATACTTGCTGGGATAAATCTGTGCGAAGACATATAGATTAAAGGTACTCATAGTGGTTATTTGAAGGTGATATTATAAGATCTTTAAAAATACCCTATTCTGAAACTTCCATTTTCACCGAACACACCAATTATTGAGTACATCCTCTGTGCACAGATCTATCCTGGGCACTGAGTGAGAGTGTTGAAGAAATAGAGAATTGATGATATGGTTTGTGAAAAAGCGTGGAAACATCTTTTAGCACTGTGAAGCTCTAACTGCATGCATGAGTGTGAGGCAAGCAGAGCAGAAGGGAGAGCTCTAAATTGAGCATAGAGTGGAGCCCAATGAAAATCACCTATTCCCTGTCATCCCTTTCTTTCCACCCTGATCTTAGCCCGCTGCTGTCCACTTTACTCTTGTTCATGATTACACACCACTCCTGCCATTTCCTCACAGCTGTCCTCCCCGACCTGTTCTCTCCACTGCAGAGTTAGATGCCCTTTCAAAGCTCCATGTTCTTACCCCACACACCATTGTTGAAGCCCAAGTTGCGTAAGTTCTCTGGAGGCAGGTAATTTATCTCACTATTCATTTATCCTCAAAGAGCGATGGCTACTATATCTGAGGAGCTCACTGGAATGAACAGGAATGACTTTTGGATGGAGTGGGGCTTGAGATAAACCTCAGAGTAAAGTATTGAGAAGTTTACTGCACACTATGATGAATATGTCTCACTTGCTCTTAGGACTATAAGCATGAATCAAATAAAAATGCTGTATAAGATCATTCAAATGGAACTATTGGAGGAGATAAATTTTGTTTTTCTGTGGAGAAAAATTGATTACTATCATTAAACTTATACTCATAAAAAAACTCCTCTAAACTATATATTGAAAATTTCATGACTTTTGGTTATTTGTTCTCATTAGGGTTGGCACTTGTGTGTCCTTGGTATCATTTGTTTTGTTCAAGTAAGTTATTGTAAATAGTGTGCCCAAAGAATTTGAGCTAACTCAGAATATTTTGGCATACCTAGCAATTCAGTTATTTTACAGCCCTGGTAAATGTGCTGTCAGATTGGTCCACTGTTGTGTTAATGTTAATAATACATGGTCTGTTGGTTCAAAAATGGCTTGGTGCCAGATAAGTCAGACAATTCATCACCGCTGGTTATTTACATAGACTTGTATTAGTTTTGTCCATTAACAATAGATTAATTCAGGAAACGAATGAAACACATAGACTCTGACTTGCTGAACTAACTGACATCAATGAACATTTTTTTCCCCTTTCCTTCTCTTTGCCATTTCATCATTTAGGCTTGAGTTTAGGAATGCGAATATTAGTAAAGTATCAAATAATCAAAAAAATTCATGTATGAAATAGTGTGTCTGTTTTATAACAAGTATAAAATTGTGTTTAGCTATGAACAGGATTTAAATACCTTCCAAGATTATTACTAAGGTAACAGAAGAGCCAAAAAGAAATTGCTGCATACATAGCATGTGTTTTTGCTTTGTTCTTTTTCATACTTTTTATCATCAACTCAGAATTATCCAATATTTAAAACGTGAGTAGGAACAGAGCTATAGCTATACGTCAAACATGTCAACTAATTGTATTATAGTTGGCTGGACCTACACAGGTCATACATTAATTTTGAGTTTACCTTGCAATTAGGACATTGTTTTAAACAGGGGTGAAAAATTGTGTATTTTGGGAAGCTCACCTTTCTTCTTATTTTCTTTTAAATAACATACCAGTAATCAATTTGCCTTTTAATTCTGTCCCGTTTGAAAAAACAGATGTTATGCCCTTCAATAGTTCTGTTTGAATAAATATATAGGATTTTGAGTTGATTCAATCTCATAGTTCTAAGACACTAAGTTATTTCTATTTTCTTCATTTTCCATTGTCATCTTTAAGGTAAATAGGGGTCATGTGCAAGGAATTGAGAGGGTCACGTGGAAGGAAAACAGACTTCCAATAAAGGAAACTATTCCTATTTCTTTTCCTTTTCCTTTTCTATATCCTTGTTGAAATTGTTAACAAATTGTCATGCTCTGGATTTGAATCAACCAAAAATGTCTGTCAGGAAATGATTTTAGAAAGATCAGCAGTTCTCTCTGGATTCCAATGATAACCCCATAGTAAATTTCATAGTTTCCAGATCACTTTTCCATTTACCTAACTGGAGTCATACAAAACTCCTGTGAGTTAGTTATAACTATCCTCATTTTACAGATGAGAAATCTGACTGTCAGAGAGAAAATGAATCCATTCAGGCCACCTAAATAGTCATCTCTGATAAAACTTAAATCCAAATTTTCTAACTCTGTATTTCGTTTGTTTATTTTTGCATTCTGTTTTATTCTCTTGGTGTACAACAGATCTCCATTAGAATAAAATTGCTTTGTTTATGAAATGGTTCGTTGGATTAACTGGACACAGCAGGATACAAACAGAAAGTACACTTTTCCACATATATACACCCCGCTGTTGTGTTGATTCTCCTTAAACCATTTTTGCAATACCTTCATGATCGCACAGTCTTTTTCAACACATTCAGGTAAATTAGATCTTAATTCCAGGTATTAAAAACCCGGTGCAGTCTATCATCAAAGTGTCTATCCTGTATTCCCCATTTTGGACCTACCTCAAATAGGAAGGCTACAGCTATAGCACAGAAGAGGGGATTTAACATAAAAAAAAAAAAAAAAAAAAAAACTAGTTACATGGCAAGCACATACTAAATGTTGGAGATATTGTAGTGATCTAACAGAGATCCACCCATTGGGAGCTTGTGTTCAGCTTACATGTCATGGAAAACAGAAAAAGCTGAGCAGAGTAAGAAAGAGCATAAGAGAGAGCATAGGCCTTGTGGGAAAACTGATATTTGATAAAAGTGTTGAATAATGTTAAGGAGTTCACCATGCTTGTACCTGGAGGTGAGCGCCTTCTACACAGAGGGAGCTAAGAATGGGTCCGACATATTCCAGGCATGGTGAGGAGACCAGAGGGCAAGGCAGAGTGAATGAAGTGAAGAGTAGGAGAGATCAGGACATCAAAGTACAAAGCGCCAGATCCTGGTCAGTTTGGGTCTCCCAGTAAGCAGATGCTGAGACAGAGTTGGGAGTGAAAGAAGTTTACTGGGGGTCAACACCCTATGGATAAAAAAGGAGAGGGGTGAATTGATTAGGGAAAGTCTTCAGACAGAAACGTAAATCTAATGTCTGTGAAAGGCAAGAGGAAAGGAGACAGAATTGAGCAAAGACTACCTTAACCGTGAGTCATATTTGACATAGTCTCAGCCAGACCAATGGTTAAGAGCAAAGATTGCCTGTAAGGGAGCCTTATATTTGGCCGGAATAGCTGGGTCTTGTATCCCCACTATACTTAGGTCATTGGCTGAGGACTTCCTGGGAATGGTGTGGCCTCAAATGCTACAGCTAGAAGCTATCAGTTAACTCTAATCTGAGCAACTGGATGTCAAATTAGTTTTTGAAGAGATCTGAGCAGCACACCTTCTGTTCCAGGCCTATAGGTCATTGTATGGCTGACTTTTAGTCTAAGAGAAAGCGGGTTTGAGAAGATGAAATACATGATTTGACTTAATTTCAAAAAGAATCATTTTGGCTATGTGATGAAAAGGGTAGAAGCAGGGAGGAGGTTAGTGTAGTAATCCATAAGACCACCTTCTTATACCATATACGTAACAAATTAAAAATGGATTAAAGACTTAAATGTAAGATCTGAAACTATAAAACTCCTAGAAGAAAATTTAGGGGGTAAACGATTTGAAATCATTCTTAGCAATATTGTTCTGGACATGTCTCCTCAGGCAAGGAAAACAAAAGAAAAAAATACACTAACGGGACTACATCAAACGAAATTTTTTTTCACAGCAAAGGAAACCATCAACAGAATGAAAATACAACCTCCTGAATGGGAGAATATGTTTACCAATGATACATCTGATAAAAAATATACAATGAACTCATACAACTTAACACCAAAAACAACAACAACAACAACCTAACAATCTTTTTTAAAAATGGACAAAAAACCTGATAGACATTTCTCCAAAGAAAACATACAGATGGTCAATAGACATATGAAAAGATACTTAACATCACTAATCATCAAGGATGCAAATTAAAACCTCAATGAGATATCACCTCACACCTGTCAGAATGGTTATCATCAATAAATCAACAAATCACAACTGCTGACAAGGATATGGAGAAGAGGGAACCCTTGAGCACTCTTGGTGGGATTCCAAATTGATGTAGCTGCTATAGAAAACAGTATGGAATTTCCTCCAAAAATTAAAAACAGAACTACCACATGACCCAGTAATTCCACTTCTGAATATTCATCTGAAGAAATCCAAAACGCTAATTTGAAAAGATATATGCATCCCTGTGTTCATTGCAACATTATTTACAATAGCCAAGATAAGGAAGCAACCTGCGTCCATTGATAGATGAATGGATGAAGAATATGTGGTACATATATACAATGGAATATTATTCATCCATAAAAAAGGAATGAAAGCTTACCATTTGTGACAACTTGGATGGACCTAGAGGACATCATGCTAATTTAAATAAGTTAGGCAAAGATAGACAAATACCATATGATTTCACTTATATGTGGAATCTAAAAAAAACAAAATAAACAAACAAAACTGAAACAAATTCATAGATATAGAAAACAAATTGATGGTCACAAGATGGAGGCAAATGGGTGAAAAGGTGAAGGGATTAAGAAGTACGAATTGGCAGTTATAAAAATAGTCATGGCTATGTAAAATGCAGCATAGGGAATATAGCCAATAACAGTGTAATAACTACATATGGTACCAGATGAGTACTAGATTTATCAGGGTGATCATTTCATAAGATAGATAGATGTATAATCCCTGTGTATAACCTGAAACTAATATAATATTGTATGTCAACTGTAATTAAAATACAAATTTTTAAAAAATTTAAAAAAGAGTTGATGGAGGCTTGGACCAGGGCAATGGTGGTAGAGGTGGTAAGAAGTGGTCATATTCTGGATGCACAATGTCACTAAGCTGCTCACTGATGTTGCTGAATTCTTCAATACTTAGCTTTGCTCTTCTATTCTATTCCTCCTCTCCCAATTACTTTGTTGCCTTAGGTCTTCCATTGTTGAAGCTAAGGGACAGAAGACAGATAAGGGTCAGAAAAATCTTACTTGATTGTTGGAGTTGTAATCTAGTGTGGTATGATCTGTTGGGTAACAAATATCAACATTCATATTCTATATTGGGGATTTTTTTGGGGGGTTAGGCGCACAGTTCTTCCAATACAACTAGTAGTTTCCTCCAACTATAATTTCCTAGTAGGGTCAAAAATCTCTGCTATCTGGCTACTTATATTTTACCCTCTGTTCCTATTTTTCAGCTGTCTACTCCACAACAGACTTGCCTGAAGGACATCTTTTTGGATAGAGACCTTTCAATACGTCTCACTGTAATTCTGCAGGGTTTACACATATCCCACAGAAAACATGTATATTTATCTCTACATGCAAGATAGTACATATTCCTCCCTCTGTAGCCATCAGACTCTTCCGTTAGCCTTGATTTTAGTCTTTGGGTCACATACCAGGCTCTGAATTTTTAACATTTCAAAAAATACAGGCCAAATTCTACAGGTGGTTATCTCAGAATAGGCTTTACTTGACAGGGTAAGAGTGCAAAAATCACCCAAATTCTCCACTTATTCCTGTATCCACACTCTTCAATGTGATTTTGCAGCTCTTCCCATCAAACTGTGGAGTTCCTTTCTCTACCCTTAAAAATGGACTTAATATCGGCTGATAAAAGCAATTTTGAGACACTCTCAAGGCTAGTACACAAAAGACCTTGCACGTTTTTACTCTCCCACTTGGGACACTTATCACCTCTGCCATGTAAACAAGCATGGGTTAACCTGACCCATGAGAGTATGTGGAATCCAGATATGCTATCTGAGCTGAACTCCCACTAAATCAGCCATCTCCTATCTGACCGGACAGCTGATGCAGAAGCATGAGTCCAGCCAACACCAGAAGACTGGCCAGCCTACTGCAGCCCCAATAGTTGAACTGAAGAATTATGAGCTAAATAAATTGTTGTTTTAAGCCACTACATTTGTGGTGGTTAGTTATATGGCAAAAACTAATTGATATCCTTGGATTAATTTGAGGGGAGTAATCCCACCATAGGAAAGAGAAAGACCTACACTCTAAAAGTACCCTTCTTTCTAAAGAAATTCTCATTGTCTTAATCAATATTCAAGTCTTTCTTTATATACCTTCAAGGTCATTGAAAGGTCATTAACCTGATTTTTAGTGGTTACCATTTAGCAATTTCTCTAAAGTTGGTGCAATGTTTCTTTCTAGAATGCTTACATATTAAATAAACATTCTCAGCTTTGGGGATTTATCCGAATGTGACACAAAAGAGAAAGTCTTATTTCAGCAACTTTTTTAATGTTCAAGGACCACGTATGCTTCAGCCTTCAAGAGGTGACACAGGTTAGTGGTGACACATATGGACCTCAAGGTGCTAGTGAGAAACTGCACCAACCTGGACAAGTTAGTTAACTTCTATGATGCACGGTTTTCACATGGTAAAATAGGAATAAAATAGTACCTATATAATATGTTGTGTGGATCAAATGAGAATATATCTAAAATGCTTAAAAAAGGATTTGAATTAGAATATGCACTCAGTGAATGCCAGTGTCTTGTTTAGCACAGTAAAGAGTATGACAAGAGTACAAAAAATATATTAAAAGACCCAGCTTTCTGGGATTACTATGGAATTCCATTTAGCTATGGAATTCTATGTAATTTTATGTAGCTACTATGCTATTTCCATGCGTAGTCATTACTAATGTTGGGTGTCTAAAAATGGTGTGTGGCTTAAGAATCATTTAATATAAAAGATCAAATAACAAATGCAGCCAAATTTATAAGAAATCATTGATATCACTTCAAATGTAACACCATCAGTTGTACCAAAGTTTAAGACTGAGTCCTGGTTCTGAATTCTGCAAATGACTGACCAAAGCCTCCATTAGTAATTAAAATTTTTCCATTATATCTTCTTTTCAACTACTAAAGTAAATTACATGCAAAAAATCAACTTTGTGATCAGAAATTCCAATATATTAAGATATGATGAGTGATGATTGTTAGTATCTCAATTCCTATTTATACTTGTTAGTTTGTGTTTTTGTTATGAATTATTTTAATTGAGTATATTAGGTTTCCTATTGGTTAATTTAATATTGGTGCTGTTCTACATCAACAATTTTCAATTAATGGTGCCAAACATCCAATGAGATAGAAGTAATTATTTTCATGATTACTTATGGCCGTCTCCGTAAGGATAGAAAATAAGATAATGCCTAAAGACACAGTTATGAATTATTGAATGTTACTTGTGACTATCTCAGCAGTTTTAAAACATTTTCTCTCAGATAGCCCATAAAATCATCTCTTGAAACTTCTGAATTAACAACTATTAAATCAAAAAATATCATACAGAAATTCATTAAATACTTAGCAAGGTGGTTATCAACCATATGTTGCCAAGAGCTGATAAGATGCAAAAGAATTCACTTTTCAGTTACAGCTCTGTCACCAACATGTCTTCAGCACAGATCGAAAAGAATGGCAAGAATAACAATTTATTTTTTTCAAAAAACTTTCTTTCAATGCGAACATCAAATACCTCTTGTCATTATTTTCCTACAGGAATGAATTCACATAATTTCAAATCTTATTACTGTCGATGTATCGCAGAACCAGTATTATCCGTGGCAGCATCTTATCATTGATTAGTCTCGGAGATGGATCAATATTTCAGCAAAGCGTAAAAGATACAGGCATTCAAAACAAAACTTGGTAAGCTTACAAATGTTTCCACATACTTCCTCAAGTCCTTTTTTTGGTTTAAATGTTGTTACAACACAGGTTAAATCTCTATTTTGGCACCCTTTTAATTTCCCATTCAGAGAAATTGCTCCTATTTCATGCATTGAAGCTCTGATATACTGTGAAAATTTATGCTATCATTGTGGCATGTTAGAGAACACGTGGAATGTTGTCTAATCAAACTGAAGAATTGCTTCTACAGCACTTTGTATTGCTTCTCCTCCAGGCCCCAGCTGCAGAGCTTAGTACATCCATAAAGAGTTACTTCCACCATTAAAAGACTCTCATGTTAGAACTGTTTGTTTTTAATTTACCAAGAGTCTGTCACTCTATAATCTCCACTCACTAAAAGTACATCTGTCTCCTGAAACTACACCAAAAAGAAATTACATTTTGAAGTCCTTCAAATATTTGAAGACAATCATCATGTTCTTTGAATCTTTTCTTTTCCAGGCTCGATTTTGCTGTTTTGTTTTATTTTTTTTCCATTCCTATTAAATGTGGCATGTATTATATAACTTTTGCAAGAAATGTAATTTCCATTATTTTTCTTTAACGACATTAAATTTCTTTCTTTCTTTTTTTTTTTTTTTTTTTTCAAATACCGACTGTACATGCAATTTAATTTCTATCACAAGCTCCCCTTCTGCTAAGTGGTTAGAAACTTTATCTCAATTTAGCATCCTCACCAGTTTCTTGATCTTCTGAGGGACATAAGCATTCTGGAGGCTCTAGGAGTTGAGGAGTACCTGGTCCTGTGTGGCCATTTGCCCACACTGATGCCCAATGAGACATTTTTCTTCTTGTAGGGAGTTAGGTTCATGAATGTCAACTCTACATTCTCTTCATCTCAATTTTACGTGGCTTTCAAGATACTGCTGAGGTTCCTCCACTCTGGTAGAAGAAAATATTTCAATCTTCCATGAATTTTGCTCATAAAACAGGTCTTCTGTGATATTGACCTAAGTCTATTTGCTTAGAATTTCAAGTATGTCTCTTTAACCCTTGAAGCATTTAGGCACTAGGAAAACTTTGGACTCTTGCTACTTCCCTGGAATTTACCCCCCAAAGAAGGAGAGAAGTCCCTGTCTGCTTTCCCTAAACTTCTTCGGGAGACCTAACAATTCTACTCTACATATCCATCTTCTCTCCTCAACTGTAAATCTTTTATGTGATGTGAGTGGGAATTTTTGATATTTTATTGATGCTTTATTGATCTATATTCTTTTATATCTGGAGAATTATGTTTTCAGATTATCTGTTATACCAATCCTCTCTTGCTTTAATAGAAATCTCTTAGTCTAGTCTAATTTGATTAATGACTAGAGATCCAAAAGAAATACCAGAAATTAATTTCAAGCTTAATCAATTTAGTACATCTTTTTCTCAGCCCATAACTATTATTTTCTCTAGATAATTATTATATAGCTTTTGCAACAATGAGAATTAGACTGTAAGATTTCCTTGGTCTCTAAAATTTTTCCCATCAGTTTTTCTCTTTTATTTAAATGTTAGTTTAAACTTCTTTTTATGAGTACACATAAGTATCTACTTCTGATACTCAAGAGGACTTGTTAGATTCTTGCCAAGAGTCTGTTCATCATTGTACTATAATATTTCTTGGTTTAGGAACCAAAATCCTATCTTTTAATGTCATCAATATAACCATCTCTTTTCTTCTTAGGACTTCCTAACTTTCAATGCTTTGACTTTCAATTGTAGTCCCAAATTCTTTAGTGTCATGCACAGAATAACAACATCAAGTCATTCATTAATTCACTCATTCATATATTTTTGTATCTATTACTTTTGAGAGGCTTTGTATTCATTTAAGCTAAGACCTTTAAGATGAATAATTGTACATACAATTATAACTGTATTAACTGAATGCTATGATTAAGTATGTACAAATTGAGGGGGTGAATGGTGCCAAGGGAAAGAATCTTATAGGAGTTCATATTTCAGCAAAGTCTGGGAATAGATAAACATTTTTAGGTAGCCATCAGGTAGGGATTACTGCTATGAAACATGTTCAGGATAGAGTGAGCAAGATCAGCAAAATCACATGGGTGCTTCCAGAAAAAATAAGTTGGTCTGTATTAACAAAGAGAAGATTTTAAAGTGAAAGTTTTGAAACTTGGGACCAGGTCATACATGTGTTTGTGGCTACGCTATGGTATTTGTATTTATTATGAAGATTAAAGAATCCTTTGAGGAGTTATTGAGAGTGGAATATGAGTGTCCATTACATGTTAACTTACATATGAGGTCAGATAATTAAGTTCTCGAACTCATTCTAGAAAAAGTGCTATGTACATCATTAATGAATATCACTATGGTCACCTTTGAAATATTCCCCTTGGGAAGCTATGCACTGATGCCAGCTCCTAGTCCACCCTTCAAAGCAATTTTGGACCTCTTTTTCTGGAATGGCCATCAGAGCTGTCATTGTACTATCTTTTTCATGCAGCCTTTTCAGCACTTCCAAATAGTAAACTTGGTTAACTGTCCAGTTGGTACAAATTTATAAAGACTAATCCCTCTGATATAAAAAAAACCGTTGGAAACATTGTTGAAACAAGTTCTCAAGCTTAATTGTCAGACCTTGTATTTTTCACACATATGATATGAAGTAACCAATGTTCAGCAAAGTTAGAAAACTTGCATCAAAACCAGATGCTTCTTCCATTGCGTCTCTTTGACGGTGGTCTAAATAGAGTAGTAACAAGAGGAATAAAATATACAGTTAGTAAAATAACAAAGAACTATGGCTGAATAAATGTAGAGTTAAGGGAGTTAGGAAAATAAATAATGGTGATTGAGTGACTGATTCTAGTGACTTGAGTAGGTAAGTGCATTCTTGATTAGACAGGGAATTCAGCAGTATTCCTAATGGAAAAGATATATTGTGTTAGGCAGGTTGAGTTTGAAATCCCTGAGGGATATCTAAGTGGAAATGTAAATTAAAAAGGTGGCTATATGGTTTGTTGTCTAGGGATTGATATCTGGAGTAAACATACAGATTTGGAAGAAGAGGTCTTGATTAATGACATGACAGTAAGTAAAAGAACTCATAAAAGTTTTGAATGTGAGAATAGGAGTGAGATAAGTACAGACCCTGAGAATCAGCAGTATGTAAAGTATGGGTACAAAAATGTAAGCTTGAAAAGAGACTAAGAAGAAATGACATGAGAAGGAGGACTAAGGACAAATAAAGTTGATTTTAGGAAAACCCAGAGAGGAGGACAGATACCAAAACAAGATGAACCCAAAGAGGCCAACGCCAAAACACATCATAATTAAAACGCCAAAGGTTAAAGACAAAGAAAGAATCTTTAAAGCAGCAAGAGAAAAGCAGTTAGCTACCTACAAGGGAACTCCCATAAGACTATCAGCTGATTTCTCAACAGAAACTTTGCAGGCCAGAAGCAATTGGCACAATATATTCAAAGTGATGAAAAGCCAATGATCTACAACTAAGATTACTCTACCCAGCAAAGCCATCATTTAGAATCAAAGGACAGATAAAGAACTTCCCAGACAAGAAAAAGTAAAGGAGTTCATCATCACCAAACCAATATTATAAAGAATCTTAGAGGAATTTCATTGGGATGAAAAAAATATGTAAAAATGTGAATAATAAAATGGCAATAACTATGTATCTATCAACAATTACTTTGAATCTCAATGGATTAAATGTTCCAATCAAAATATAGGGTAGTTGAATGGATAAGAGAACAAATCGTTACGTATGCTGCCTATAAGAGACTCACTTCAGATCAAAAGACACACACAGACTGAAAGTAAAGATGGGAAAAAGATATTTCATTAAAATGGAAACAAACAAACAAAAGCTAGGGTAGAAATACTCAGAAAATAAACTTTAAAACAAAGGCTATAAGAAGTGACAAAGAAGGACTCAGTAATCCCACTTTTGGGTGTTTATCTGAAGAAACCCAAAATGCTACTTCGAGGGAACATGTGCATCCATATGTTCATTGCAGCATTATTTACAATGGCCAAGATGTGGAAGCAGCCTGGTGTCTGTAGATGGAAGAATGGATAAAGAGGCGGTGGTACATATATAAAATGGAATATTGCTCAGCCATAGAATGGAATAGGTTATTGCTATCTGCAGTGGCATGAATGGACCTGGAGGGTACTGTGCTGAGTGAATTGTCAGGCAGAAAAAGACAGATGCAATGTGATTTTGCTTATATGTGGAATCTGAAGAACAAAGTAAATAAAACAGAAACAAACTTATAGATACAGGGAACATTTTGATGGTTGCTAGATGGGAGTGGGTTTGGGTGTGGGTGAAAAAGGGCTTAAGATGTACACATTGGTTGTTACAAAGCAGTTATGGGGATGTAGGGTATAGCATAACAAATATAGTCAATAATCTTGTAATAGCTGTGGATAGTGTCAGATTGGTCCTAGATTTTTCAGGATGATAGATGGGAAGGGGTTGGCAGTCAGGGTGAAAAAGGTGAAGGTTTTAAGAAGTACAAATTGGTAGCTACAAAAGGGTCATGGGGATGTAAAGTAAAGCATAGGGAATATAGTCAACAATATGGTAATAACTAAGTATAGTGCCAGGTGGGTGGGTATTACACTAATCAGGAAGGTCACTTCTTAAATTATATAAATGTCTAACCACTATGCTGTACACCTGAAATTAATATAAAATAATATTGAATGTCAGCTGTAATTGAAAAAAATTAAAGTGTGCGAAACGGTGAGGAGAGTAAGAGGTCCAAATTTCCAGGTATAAAACAGATAAGTCATGGGGATGTAATGTACAGCAGAGGGAATATAGTCAATAATATTGTGATAGCGTGGTACGGTGTCACATGGTTGCTGGACTTACCATAGTGATCACTTCATTAGGTCTATAAATGTTGGATAACTATGGTGCACACCTGAAACTAATATAATATTGCATGTTAGCTGTATTTCAATTGAAATCTTTTAAAAACGTATTATTAAAATCAATTGTACCTGTTTCTTTATAACGTGGATATTGGAAATTTTTTAAATTGCATATGTGTCTCACAATACATTTTTTTGGAACAGTGTAGCTCCAGGAAGACTCTGGGCCTCAGGTTAGAACCTGTGACTATGTTTAGGCACAAAACACGTGCCCAGCAAGCTGTCACTGACCATCATCACACATATATTATTCCAAAGAATTGGCCCTGTGTTCCTCCTATGAATCCTTGTTTTTGTTTTACTGCACTTCCTTGAAAGTCAAGTCTGACTTACAAAAGTCAGGAGAGAGGCCTCTCGTGATGCTTCAATCTCCAGTAGCATGTAGTTCCTTTTCTTTGTTGCATGTCATGTTCTCTTACTAATTCTAATTTTCTTTTGCTTTTGAGCAATTATTTTTGTTGTTGCTGTGACCTCCTTTATTCTTATCCTTCCTTGAGGTCCTCATCTTGCCTAATAATTTGCTCAAGCTCTTTCCGTTCTCTCTAGCAAACATATTGATCATTTTTATAGCAACTATAATTTGTCCAAAGGTCCCCTGTAAACTGCTAGGGTAAGTGGCCTTTTTGCTGCGCCTGTTACAGTTTGAGCTACTAATCAAGAAGAAACTCCTGGCAATTCTTATTTGCAGCCTGTTGACACACTGTTCTCTTCTACCCTCCTATCCTCACCCATTGGACCTAGAGCCCCTTGCAAACTTTCTGGGTGTTAGGAATGATCAATCATTTTTACCAGCTAGGGTCATTCTCCTCCAGAAAACATCAACACAAACTGTTGACCCAAATATTCTAAATTTCCCCCCTATCACTCTTTGTCCGTTGCTGGGTCAGTTAGTTCACTGAGACCTACTACTGAAAAAGCCTGGTTTTTATCTTGTCTACTGAAGAGCTAATGAAAGTTAGAAAGTTTACATGAATATGTACATGTTTATTTCAATCACCACGGCACTCTTTGGTGACTGTCTTGATGTTTAGTGTCACGCTAATTTAAAGATTTTAAACATATACTCAAGGTCCCTCCAAGGCTCTATAAAGAGTCTAAAAACTAGGTCTGTGTTTTGACAAAAGTACTTTTTAACTTGTGTGACATACTTCATTGATTATAGTGAAATTTTAATGGAAATCCTCCTTAGTTCCTGTATCTTTCAATGCTCCTGTCAATAGTTTTAGCCATAAAAGAGGAATAATGTGTTTATTACTAGTAACTGGAAGACAATATACAGTCTTAATTAAATTTCCTCACAAAAAATTACTCTGTTGCTCTCTATGCTTTCCTCCAGAGTTCTTTTTTATTAAATGATATTTCATTGCCAATATCCTCCTATAAATTTTCTGTATGTTCTGAAACAAAGCAGCAGCTGTCTAAATGCCTCCTTGTCTTATAGAATAGAAAGAACCTTAAATAGAAAGACAGGGAAACAACATTTTGCATTCAGCTAGTTTTTAATTAGAAAACCTTTTTAGAATAGCAATTTTTCTCCTAACCAGAGTTCATAAATAGTTGTGCAATTACACAGAGATTTCAATCCCAGATTGTTTATACCTTTCAGTCATTTAAAAACTGATAAAAATCTATGGTGAAAATATAGTTAATAATTTTCAAGAAAGTCTTATTCTCATTGGTCAGTACAAATTTAAAAATTCCAGGGCTTGGCAATAATTCTTTGGGAAAAAAAAAAAAAAAAAAAAAAAAATATATATATATATATATATATATATATATATATATATATATATATACACATACATACACACACACCAGGGTGCCAAAAAATGTATACAAGTGGACACTTTGGTCAATGTTGCTCAACCAGTAGTTTGCTATAATCAGAAGTGTCTGAATGCTGATGGTAACCACTTTGAGCACCTCTTGTAGTTGCAGAAGGCAAACGTAACTTGTATTCATCTTTTGTTATTGGTATATATTGAGTAATACAATTTTAATAGTTTTTTCCTTTCTCAAATGTGTATACATTGTTTTGGCACCGTGTGTGTGTGTGTGTGTGTGTGTGTGTGTGTGTGTATGTGTATGTATATATATGTGTGTGTGTATATATACATACACATACAATTGAGATATAATTGACTTAAACATTGTATAAGTTTAAGGTGTACAATGTGTTGATTTGATACATTTATATATTGTAATATGATTACCCCATAGCATCATCTAGCACCTCTGTCATATCACATAATTATAATTTTTTGTGTGTGATGAGAACTTTGAAGATCTAATTTCTTAGCAACTTTGAAGTATATAATACAGTATTAATATAATTACTATGCTGTGCATTAGATCTCCAAGATGTATCCATCTTCTATTTGCAAGTTTGTTTTTACTCATTCACATGTTCAACACATTATACTCCACCTTTCTGGAGAAATCTGGTTACTCAGCTATGAATGATTTCAGAGTTGAGGCAATCTTTCTCCCTGTCATATTTCATAAAAAACCAATACACATGGTCCACAGACTGAGAGTGTTCTGTAATGCATTACTTTTTGGCTGCCAACTGCAAAAAACTGAAAAAGTGAAGATAGATTAATGTTATTAAAAATGCATCAGCCAGTTATTCTTCAATAACTGCCTTTAATGTGGAAATTGTCTCAAATGACTTTCTCTCTTACAGAAAGGCCACTGCACCTTTACCTGTATTCTGTAGCAAGCTGTGGGCGGAGTTATCCCTCATCCCATTATTCTAGTGCTCACACTGGCACTTAGATTCCTGAGGGTTCCTTAGCTGCATAGTGCCAGAGAGTCCTTTGTCATTCCTAACCAACAACTGTAAAGAAAAAGTTAAACAAGCTTCTTACACTATTATGGTCAGACAGGTTGTTCAGAGCAGACAGGTAGAAGAGGGGAGACTCTGTGGTGCCCACTGTTGACTACTGAGTGCTGATTATATCTGTGCCTGTGCCAGGATCATCACATCGTGGTCACTTCCCACTGAGGAAAGAAGGGGATTTAGCTCAGTTGCCACGGAAAGTGCTGAGAAATAATAAGGGTTTCAGAAGAAAACCCTTAATTGTTACAGAAGGATTTAATTCCAACCAAAATTAACTGCTGTACATAACTCCAGAAATACTCAAAGAATACAGACACCAATATTGATTTATGTAACAAAGGAAGTCTACCGGAAACATCCAGAATTTCTTGGACCAGAGACAATTCTCTAAGCTTCCATTTGTTACTCTAAAGCTGTGAGTAGCAGGTTTTCCCATTCCTTATTTCCAAGAGGTTGGAGGGTTTCGAAGAGGATAAATGTAAGTTTATTTTTCAGAGTTTCAGCCAAAGCCGAGAACAATGCAATAGATCCCAAGGATTCCAGATCACATGGCAAGGTGGTTAAATATCAAAGGGGGCCATGCTAAGAAGGCGTGAAGCTCTACCACTATCGACTCATCAACCATCTCAAGGCTAAGCCAAGAGAAAACTAGAGATTTGTTAGAACATTCAAGAGGGCAAGAATAATAATTTTTTCGGAGAGAAGTGTGCTATGCATTTTCAGCCCCTGACGTGGGGAGAAAGGAGGAGAGTGCTTCCCCACCACTGCAAGTCTAGAAAGAAAAATTCAGCAATAGGTTCCCAAGTGTAGTAAATGCTCTTAGCATCTTGCCGAGATCCCCTGAACTGAGTGTCACCCCCCAGCTCCTAGCTGAGCTGCCTGTAGCCAATGATAACTGATACAAAATGCGTGCTCCCTTGCTTTAGGAACCAATTACGTTCTTGCTCCGGAGACCCTCAAGAGATCAGCTGAAATGAAACTTCAGCTAAAATTATGTCCTTTTTTACATTATCCTGCTTCTCTCACTTTCTTTCTCCTGAGAGATGCCCTTATTAAACCAACTGTTTTCAAATTCCCACTTCAATTTTTGTTTTAAGGAAACCCTCCTAAGAAAACAGGCATCTGTAGCTTTTGGGGCATGGGGTCCGGTACCTGATTCATACCTAGAAAAGTCTGGTATGTGAGGCTGTGGCTTGTAGAGTTTGGGCAGCAGAGTCATACACACACCCCATGAAAGCGGGCAGCTACAGCTGTCTCGGAAAGGACCTTGCTCAACCAAGGCCTTTTTTCATGGAGTGAACCAATTTCTATAAGGATTCTTAGGTGTCCAGAAAGAGAAGGAATCCAAGCAGTTAGATACACACGGTATCACATCGTCACTAGGGATAGAGATCTGTGAGGGACCCACACGACAGCCCTTGTAAGAAAGAACAGGATTAAAAATCTGTTACACCCTGACGGCACTACTGTAAGATTTTTAACACAAAGGGTAGCATTTATTCTATGACTATTATTTCTTCATTCTCTGCCTCCTCCAATGCTGGATGGGCCTACATCAGAAGCTACTGAGGGACAGAGGTAGAGTGAAGAAATAGGGGAGAAACCCTCCGTAATCTCCTGCAGGCTTCCATCCTGCAGGCTTCCAGGCCTAAGGAGGTCCAAGTTGAGTAAATAAAGACATTTTATATTATTTTAGAGTGTGAAGATTTGATATTAGACTGGACTAGATTTTTATTACTTGAGAGTTAGTTGGAAAGCCATGGAGACTTCGAAATTCATACAAGAGACAGAGGGGTACAGATCCATGTAGGAGGAAATACAAATGAATAGTTACTTTCTGTTTGCTCCTTACAGATTCTGGTTTATTCATGAAACCTGTAGCGTTCCTCTGCATGTATACCAAATATTAATAAGGCCCTCTTTGTTCCTTGCTATCTAGTGAATTACTTCGAACCTTCCATTCTGCGACCTGGTATATCCAAAGTCCTTCCCAAGATTTCCATAGATTCCCAGGAGAATGTACGTTCTCACGCTCACGTTTGTTTCTGGCAAACTCCATTTCCTTTACATCAATGCTCCCTTTCCACGCGTCTTCAACAAAATTAACTCAGTGTCAGAAAGGTCTAATGGACACTTCTATATATTGCCCAGGACATGATATCTTTCATTTGATGAAGAGCTTAATTCCCATGTATTAGTTATTCTAGGATTTCTGGCTGCTAAAGTGTGGACAGTATAAAGCACAAATTGGTCTAGTCAGGTACGTCTACCCATGAGCAGGTGGCACCAAGAAGTAGAAACAGTGGAGAATTCATTCATTTATGAGTGGTGGTAGTAATGCCCAGCCACAGGCCTAGCATTGTCAGCAGTGCCAGTGCTAGTGTCCGGCAATCTGGACCAGTGGTGACAGTGATATGCACAGCAGTAGCAATAGGTGGCCTATGGAAGCAGCAGTAGGTGGTTGGATTCTATGGTGTGGTTTGGTTGTGTTTCTGTCTGTTGTGTTTCCACTGGTTTCTGCCTGTTTCTGAGCCAGTGTCTTTCAGACTTCCCAAAGATTCTGTGAACTACCAAAAAGTGTTTCAAGAATATCTTTTTTTCCAGTTACATTACCCAGAGTCAATTTTATTTGCTTTAATATGAATCTTAATTAAAAACGCAAGAATAAAAATAGAATTTAACAACGTATTAGAGTCATGGAGAGGATCACATTGCAGAATGCTTTTTATAACTTTGTTTTGTTCTCTCTTTTCTTATTTATTTTTTTGCCTTCTGCAATCCATTTACTCTCCCTTTACCTTTCTTTCCTCCAAGAGGTCCAAATATTATATCCTCCCTTCATTATGAAGAATTCCACTCATTCCAGTACCTGATCAATCCTAAAAGTGCTCGTCTTTATAACGGAAACTCCAGTCAACTGGACCTAATCACCTTCAAGGCAATGGGAGTTATAGCAATCATAAACAAATGAATAAAAGTCTATGTATTTGATCAGTGTGATTTATATGCACACTTTTGTATGTACGAGTATATGTACCATATACATATATATGTATGTCTCACATTTGTCTACATTTCGATAATTATTTCAGACCTAGTGTGTATTTATTGCCATCATTTACAGCCTATAGTAGAGGACTACAACTAATGCATTTCAAAATTATAGTACATATAGTGATTATTATGGTATATTTTGATGTATTATAGTCAGTGCTCAGACAAACTGATTCAATGACTTAAATGTGGGAGAGTGATCTGCAAACCTACAAACAAGTCCTTCTTTATATGATAAACTGAATCAAAATCTTAAATAAACCATATTGCAAAAGCTAAGTGACACTTATAGCCTAAGGATTACTATGAGAAATAAAAGAAGTATCTGGTAACAATAGGTAACATTTCCTGGGAGCTTACTGTGTACAGCATACTTTTCTAAGTGCTAACTCACTTATCTACTAACTCACTTATAGACTGTTCAGAACATCCTATAAAGTAAGTACTGTTAGTACTCCCATTTTATAGATGAGAAAACTAAGGCACCAGATTGACATGTTCAAGATGACACATCTGTAAAGTTTTAGAACCAGATTTCAAACGCAGACAGTCTGACTTAGGAGTCCATGCTTACAGCCATTGGGCAGTGGTGCCTTGAAGTAAGTGATATTAGTACCAGAAAAAACATAGAGGAAGCATATGAAAACTGTCAGTTTTCCTTACACTTTTGTCCCCTTTACGACAAAATTTTATAATAAGTATATCATTTGGTGTAAATTATGCAACTTTGAGTATCACCAACTTTCTCAAGCCTAGAATATAATGATAAAAACAATGTGACAACAATACAAACGTTAGGTGCCTTTCAGATGCTTGTAACTTCCAACATTCTAAGCTTAAACTATTGGCCTGATCGCCTTAAATTAACTTTAGTTTCCATTTGTCTATCATTCACCACATTTAAACTAAGAATTATATAGCTTCTTCTCCCACACGTACATTGAAACCATCACGATAATACTTTAGTCATTTTTAGTGGGTTCTTCTCTTCTTCAACCTCACAATATGGTTTTCCCTCTTACAGCTTCCTTTTAGGTTGTGTCCCTTCTCTTTCTCCCTATCTCCATATACTCCCAAATCGTTCTGCTCATTCCATGTTCTTTTCGTCTGTCTTATGTGTTTGCTTTCTGTACTTTTTCATTTCTTGAACATCCTTAAAAGCATGGCCACTGGCCCCATACAGTTCTTGTTCTGCCAGCTGAGTTTCATGGTCTCCTCTATTATGCTCACACCATTTCTTTCCAAGGAAATATCTTTAACATTTATTGTAATCCTTTTATGTTTATAGTAAAAATTGCCTTAGGGTGCAGGTAGAAAGGCACAGAGGAGAGAACTCATTTCGTTCCAATCTGCCTTCTCCATCTATGGTATTCACCTTTATGTTTATTAGTTTCTGATTTGACTTACAGAACACCTCCCGTGGAATACTCTGTAGTCACTTTATTTGTTACATTTTGCTTGATCCTTATCTCCCTATATAAAATGCCCTTCTCTTCTTTGTGCCTTCCCTCAATATGTAAAATACATCATTATACTCTCCACGTTTTCTCCAATGATAATTTTTTAAATTCTTCACCCATATCAAGTGAGAACTTCGTAGCCTGTGCCTAAGGCAAAAAGTTCATGGGTAGTTTATTTACTTATCTTTGCACCCCTATTCATTCATAGCACTATTAAGTATTGGTTTTGGAGGCTTTTTAAATTTTTAATTTAATTTTTATTATGTTTATTGAAATATAATTGACATAACTTTGTATAAGTTTATGGTGTCCAATGTGTTGATAGGACAAATATTGCAATATGATTACCTCTGTAGCATTAGGTAATAGCTCTATCTCATTACATAATTATTATTACTTATTTGTGGTGAGAACAACTAAGATCTAGTCTCTTAGCAATCATAAAGTTTATGATATAGTATTGTTAACTATAATCACTATACTGGGGTATGTACATACAATGGAATATAATTCAGCCATGAGAAAGAAGGAAACCCTGCTGTTTGCGACAACATGGATGGAACTTGACGGCATTATGTCAAGTTAGGTAAGTCAGACAGAGAAGGAAAAATACTGTATGATATTACTTATATGTGGAATCTAAAAGGGCTGAACTCAAACTCACAAAAACAGAGTAGAATGGTTACCCGGAGCTGGGGGGTGGAAGAATGGGGAGATGTTACTTAAGGGACAAACGTGCAACTAGGAGATAATTTCTAGAGTGCTTGGTTCTTCAAATACAACTTTCTTGATGTCACACTCTTTCTCAAGAATTTGTTATCATTAGTTTATGCTGAATTTCACAGCTGTACATCTAAAGTATTTAATTGACTCTTTTATGTAAACAAAGTCCTCAGGATGTCTCTCTCCACAATGGATCATCGGCAAAATTAAGCCATTTCCCCCATTCTTTTCACATCCAAGCTCATTTCTGTTTCTGTGACTTGCCTGAAGACTCAACTTCAATCCATGTTTATCTTTAATAAAATAATCTTTTTTGCTTCTGATATTTTACATTATCTTACATATCTGACTAAAAATTAATTCATGTCATTCTCTTTTTCTTCCACATAACTACGAGTTCTGACAATTAAGTTCGCGAACTTGACACCATGCGTTTACGTTGGCAGCACTGAACAAACAGCTTGGTAAGGTTTCATAACGTTGGTATATCAGTGTCTCACAGCTGTGTTCATGTCGACATGTGGCGGTGTCTTGCTGAGTGGCGTTCATCATTGTTGTTACATGTTTTTCTGTGCCGTTGCGAGAATGTCTGAGATTGAATTAGAGCAACGAACAAACATTAAATTTTTTGTTAAACTTTGCAAGAGTCGAAGTGAAATCAGGGGCAAGTTTATGAGGATAATGCCATATAGAAAATAGCAGCGTACAAATGGATTAAATGTTTTTCTGAGGGGAGAGAACGTGTTACTGATGCAGAGAGGTCAGAGTGGCCAATAGTGATTAGAACTGATGAAAACATATAAAAATTCTTTGACTTGTGTCTCAAAATCGTTGGTTGACTGTGAGAAGCATAGCAGACCAAGTAAACATTAACAGAGAAACAGTTAGGAAAATTTGAACTGAAAACCTTGGCATGAAAATGTGTGAGCAAAAATGGTCCCAAAGGAGCTCTTACATTACGACAATGCACCAGCTCACACGGCACTGTTTGTGAGGAAGTTTTTAGCCAGTAAATAAATAACCATATTGGAACACCCTCCCTACTCACCTGATTTGGCCCCCAATGACTTATTTCTTTACCTGAAGATAAAGGAAATATTGAAAGGAAGACATTTTGATGACATTCAGGACATCAAGGGTAATACGACAATTCTGATGGCCGTTCGAGAAAGAGTTCCAAACTTGCTTTGAAGGGTGGACTAGGCACTGGTGATGATGCATAGCTTCCCAAGGGGAGTACTTCGAAGGCGACCATAGTGATATTCAGCAATGAGGTATATAGCGCTTTTTCTAGGATGAGTTTGCGAAATTAATTGTCAGAACTGGTATAAACACAGCTTGAAAATGAGGTAAGATTTATAAGAAACTTAGAAATCACACGACCTTAGGTATTATGTATAGTATTCTCCCTTACCTTTGGTTTCACTTTCCGCAGTTTCAGTTACTCCTGGTCTGCTGTGGTCTGAAAATGCTAAGTGGAAATTTCCAGAGGTAAACAACTCATAAGTTTTAAATTGCGCACGGTTGTGAGTAGCATGATGAAATCTCTCGCGTTTTGCTCTGTCCCCCCCAGGACATAAATCATTTATCTGATGTCTTCACGCAACAGATGCTCTCTGACCTTTGTTCACGCAGGACATCTGATTGTTGTGGTATTGGTATCACACTGCTTGTGTTCAAGTAACCCTTATTTTACTCAACAATGTCCCCAGAATGCAAGAGTAGTGATGCTAGAAATCTATATATGCCAGAGAAGCCATAAAGTGCTTCCTTTAAGTGAAAAGGTGAAAATTCTCAACCTAATCAATTCACATCATTACAAGAAGAAAAACAGTGAGTGCAATAGGATACTTTGAGAGAAAAATCCACATTCACCTGAGTTCTGTTACAGTATATTGTTATAATTGTTCTATTTTATTATTGTTGTTGTTTATCTCTTACTGTGCCTAATTTAAAAACTTTACATAGGTATGTGTGTTTAGGGGGAAAAAATGGTATATATAGGATTTGGTATTATCCATGGCTTCCAGCATCCACTGTGGACCTTGAAACTTATCCTCTGCTGCTAAGTGTGGTATGGACTACTATAGTTATGTTGCTTTACTTTGCAGGAAGGAAACTTTCAGAAAGTTTCTCTTAAATTCTGGATCCTCAGGGTACATGGTGCTCTCTCTTTGGCATTCATCACAGACGCTTCAGTCCCAGTAGATGCTTAGTAAAATGTGTTGGATTTATTTTTATTAGAAATGAGAAGAATGTCAGTAAATTTTAATTTTCACTGGGAGTACTTAGGCAAACTCATTTCAAACCAGCCTCTGGGAACTTTGAAACAACAGAGTAATGATTCATTAATCTACCTCCCAGATCTTGCTAATATAAAATTATGACTTTGGCAAATAGCTTTCAGTACCACAGATACCATCTGTTACTCTTTTCTGGTTGAGTCATACAGCATTGTACTTCCCCAAAAGGAAAAAAGAACCCAAGTAATGCACCTATCAAAACATATCAGGCTAGGGCCTGAATGAAAAAGAGAAAGCAGTTTATTAAGTGAAAATTATGTACATCTATAATAAGTATTATAGTAAATTGCATATTTTCATTTTAGCACATTAAGTTGCATAGCCTCGGTAATATATATCTTCACCGTTTACATATTCTAGTGTTTGATTTCTAAATCACATTTCCTGAAACACACACTCCTAAAATTAATATTATTCAGAACCAACATCAGGTAAAGGCAGACTTAATTTCTATTTGCTTGTGCTCAAATAGGAGATAAGCTTCTTTGTTGATACAATATTACTCATTATTTCAAAATTATTATCTCTCACATGTCTTCCAGGATATTCATTAGGTAAAATCGGTATATCTTCTACAGGCCTTGTTATACTACTCTATTGTATCACAGATAATTTAAAATATATCTAAAATATAAACTTGAGATCAGGGACTATGACTTACTCAACTTCTTTATACATTTACTGCACATTATGCATAGCAGGTATTCAAAAAATGTATAACTGACTTGTTTCCTTATTGTCTTTGTGACAAATCAATGGCCACACAGGTAATATAATACATAAAATCTTTACAACAAAATGTACCACACAATGTAGAGACTTTCCTGTACTCTCTATGTTCTTTATTCTGTATTCTCTAGTTTATTTTTATACCACTATTATCCTGTCTTAATTACTGAAGTTTTAGAGTGGTCTTGAAGTCCAGTAACATATGTCCTCTGACTTGTTCTTAATGCTGGTCTTCCATAGTCTAGGTTCTCTGCACTTCCATATACATTTTGGATTCAAAAATTAATTTTTACGAAATGCTGTGCTCTGATTTTGTTTTGATTGTATTGAATGTAATGATCGGTATCAGAACAATAGGCATCTTAACAATATAGAGTATTCCAATCCATGAAAATGGTGCAACTCTCCATTTGATTGTCTCCTTTTATTTCACTCAGCAGTGACTTATAGTTTTCTGTATGGAGGTATTTCACATATTTTTTAAAGATTTATGTCTTGATACTTGATTTTTTTGATGGTCTTATAAATACCATGTTTCCCTGAAAATAAGACCTTGCCAGACAATCAGCTCTAATGCATCTTTTGGAGCAAAAATTAATATAAGACCTGGTCTTAATTTATTATAATGTAAGGCCCAGTTTTTATTATATTATATTATATTATATTGTATTGTATTGTATTGTATTGTATTGTATTGTATTGTATTGTATTGTATTGTATTGTATTGTATTGTATTATAATGTAAGACCGGGTCTTATATTAATTTTTGCTCCAAAAGAATCATTAGAACTGATTTTCTGGCTAGGTGTTATTTTCGGGAGACAAAGTGGTATTTATTTAATTTTCTTTTTCTGATGCTTTCTTGCTAGAGTATAGAAATATTGAACGTTTCATCTTTTGACTATCTAATATTTGATTAATTAAAATATTTTGCAGACTTTTGGATTTTTAATGTTATAATCATGTTATCTGAGAATAAAAATTTTCATTTTTTCCTTTCCAATATTTATACCTTTTATTTCTTTTTCTTATAATATTGCACTGACTAGAATTTTTAGTATGATGTTGATAGGTGTGACAGTAGTTGTAACATTCTCTTTTGCCTGATCTTAAGGAAGAGTCTTCAAAACTTAATCATTTATGTGTTAGCTGTAGGTTTTGTGTTTCTTCCCTTTTTCCAGTTCTTCGTGAAGATCTGCTTTAATCAAATACCTGTTCTATATCTATTTAGATCATTATATGTTTTTTTCTTCTTTCTTTTTCAATGTGGTATATTAAGCCTTATCTTCCTAAGGTAAAACTGAGATTCAATATGTTAATATTTGCTTATAATTTTTGCACTTATGCTTATAAGACACGTTGGTCTGTAATGATTTCTAATATCTTTCTCAGGTTTTGGTATCACATTCAAAGTTTCTTCTTTCTCTGTTTTTTGAAAGACTGCAAAGTTTTTGTTTTATATTTTTCACAAATGTTTGGAAGAATTCATTAGCAATAATAATCTCAATTGGTGTGTTGTTTGTAGGAAGCTTTGTTTTTATTACTGATTCAGTTCCTTTAACAGATGTATGACCTTTTAGATAATCTATATTTTTTCTGTTGGTTTTAATACATTTTAAAGGCTCTAAGACATTTCATCCTACCTATCAAATTATTGGCATAACTTTAAAATAATATTTTATTATTATTTTTTTAATATCTATGGTATCTGAATTGATGTCCCACTTTTTTCCTTCCTGATTTACTAATGTGTTTTTCTCTGTTTATCTTGATCAATCTTTCCATAAGTTTATCATTTTCAAAATTCAAATTTTTGCCTTTTTGTTTTGTTTTATACTTTTATAATGTTTCATTGATTTCTGGCTAAATCTTTATTTCTTCCATTCTGCTTTCATTGGCCTTAAATTGCTTTTATTTTCCTGAGATGGAAACTTTGATAATTGATTTTAAAACATTTTTGTTTCCTAATATGCGCTAAAATGTGTGCTATTCCCTCCTGACTCAGATAGTCTACAGCCACTAACAGAGCTCCATTACTCTTTCTTTGGACATCTTAGATCTATTATTTTAGTCATAACTCTGAAGGTTATTGGAAAAAACACTTCACTCTTTATGGGATGAGAAAGAGTGAAATGAACAGTAAAAAGAAGGAAGAAGGTAAAAAACAAAAAGGAAAAGAGGAAAGATAGTTGGACCAGACCCTTTCTACAATTCTTTCTGGTACAAAAATTCTGACTCTTAAATAGCCTGAATGACTTTACTCCGTGCTTTTCAATCCACTCTGTATAAAACATATGCAGCTACCATAGGTCAGTGTACAAATGGGCTTTTATATCTGGAAAGGCCAGGCAAGCTGCTTGTTCAAAGGCTGGCAGAGGACAACTGGAGTGCTGAGTGTTTGCTGTAGGAGATATAGTCACTTGTCCCTTTGGATGGGAATTGTCCCATACGTGGTGAAATTTATGTGTGTTCAGCTCCTTAAGGTCTTAATCTGAAAACTTTCCTCTGCATTTCTATGTTAAAGTTAATGTACTCTAGTCAGAACGTGTCTGACTCACTTATACATTTTTCTTTTAACCTAAACTCAAGGTCATAAATTCAAATGCCTATAGGAAATGTGTGGGTAAATGAATGAATTAGCAAGGTATAATGGTTTTGTTATTATATAATTTTTTTTTTTTAAACATTGCAACCAAAATTTAGCCTTGGTGTAACTGGGACAATGAGAAGTGAAGGTGACTTTTGGGATATTGGAGAGCATATAACCTTCTGTTGAGAAAGAGTGTCAGCTACCTAGCTTGAGTAGATGATTGCCATGCAGGAAAATGGGTTTGCGATATCAAGATATTCTAATTTCTCAAAAGGAGCAAGAAACTGAGATTTTGGCATAATATCTCCCAATTTCTAAACATGGATACATTTTAATATTCTTTTGTATAAGAAGAATTCACATCTGTGTGCCAACTATGGATCTCTGTGGTAGGGCTGTCAAGGTGGATTTTGGGTTTTTACTAAGGCTTTTGTTTTTATTTAACAGAGTAAATTTTTAGTTGCTTTTGCTTGTTTCCTCTCATTCTGAAAAGCATAAGTACTCCTAAATGTTGATATGAAGCAATACTAAAAGAAGAATCAATAAGGGGGAAACTGCTGCCCCAATCATAACAGAATAGAAGCTTCTTTCTTCTGAGTAGCTTTGGGTTGGCTGTTCTTTGACTGAAAAGCAAACCTTCAATATTGGCTCTTAATCATATCTACTGGTTTTACAGTTTCTCATTATTTTATTTCTGGCACATTCCCATTGTTTTATTTCTGACACTAAAATCCATGTTCTTTGATATGCACAATTGTCAGACTAATCATTTCTTGTGAGGGTCATAAATGAGAAATAATCACATGTTTTATTAGTTTACTAATTCATTCAGTAAGTATTTACTGAGTATCTGTTAAATGTCAGACAACCATGCTAAGTACTGGCAATAAATGGTAAACAAAACCTGACTGGGTCTCTGTTTTCGTGGTACTTTTAGTTGAGTGAGAGATACAGGCAGTAGTGCAACAATCATGAGAAATGTAAAATGACCACTGTCACAAGTACTGTGACAAGGCACTGATGTCAGGGAAGAGCTTCACCTCAATTATTCAGACCTCATCCTACCGAAGGGATGCTATAAACACATTTCTTGTGCTAGCCAGCTTCAAGGAAAATTTAGAATAAATATTTCACCTACTTCCTAAAGAGGTTTTTAAAAAAGAATCCTCTTTATAAAAGGGAGTTTTGTGCAACTCTTTTCTGGAATCCTGAGGCACAATGGGCATGTGGGTTGAATTTGAGTTATCCAGAGGAAGGTTTTTCGGATGGGAACTATTATTCTTGTCTTTGTTTCTTCATAACAAGTTTCTTAACATTCTCTACTTACTGGGGGAAATGTATTCCCTGCTTATTTTCCATTTCTTCACAAGAATTCCCTGTATTTATCTAAGTAGAACATAGTAGATTTTATAATGCATTCAGAGATTATGAGAGTAAAGCAAATACATACAGGAACTAGATTCTAGCACTACATGTCCAACCTAGTTGCTAGGAGAATCCCATTGACTGTCACTTTGGGTTGAGTGACACCCAGTTTCCTTTTTTGTAGGGAATCCCATTTCATCTAGGATTCTGATCCAGTCAACTAGAAATATAGGTCTTTTACCATTTTTCACTTTAACCAAAATATTCCAGGGATGCAAATGAAATGCATAGGGAAACTCATATTTCATATAAAACAAAGATTTCTGAAAGTCAATTTGTAGAGGATATATACCAAATATGCCAAAAAACACTCCACTTCAGACAAAAAAACAGGGCATGAGATTTCAATCAAACTACTGTGTAAATTGCAACTCTGCTATTTTAATGTGTGATCTTGGGCAACTGAAAAACAAAGATAATAATAATTCCAACGTCACAGAAATAGTCTAAGAATCAAATGTAATAAGCCTGTGAAATACTTACCACAGTGGTTGGCCATAAATGTGCTTGGCTCAGTAAATGTAAGGTAATAATACCTATTGTTTATTCCTACTATTTGTAAAAGTTGTATTCCTTTGGCTTGGGTACTAGAATCTCTTGCAACAAAAATATCATCTTTTCTGAGATGTTTTTCTGAGATATTCTCGGATGGTAGACCCAAGCTTCTGGGCAATATAAGGGATGGTTCCTGGCCTTCAGCACATGACAGATCTTTAGCAAAATAGATACAATAATTTTGATGTAAAAGAAGGAAAAGAGAGAAAGAGAGAGGGATAGAGGAGGGAGCAAGCAAGTTAGTGGAATGTTATATATTGTGCAATGTGACAGGCATCTCTTTTAATCTCCAAATCAGCAGTCAACTCTCTATTGTTTAGTGGTGCTTTGTTTTAGTGGATGTGAGTATGTGAATGCACGTGTATGTGTGTGCCCTCTGTTCCATCTCCTGGAGAATATGAAACTAAAAATGGTCAATCTAGGTGGAGAAGGTCACAGATGCCATCTGTATGTTATACCCTCAGTGTTGATTCATGTTTCCTTTGACAGGAATGAGAGAATTCTGGCACTGGCTGATGAAATTGGTGTGAAAGTCTTGCCTACCAATTCTAGTCCATAATTGTTAAATAACCTTGGGATTCCAATTTAATTATCTTCAGGATCTTCATATGCAAAACAGCAGTAATTGTAGTTAGCAGATGCTCACACAATCTATTGGGATTGCCCATCAAACTAGTATCAACAGTTATATAACAATGTAACAGACATACCACAGTTAACAACCAAGTCATGACAGGAATTTGATAAACTCCCTGGCATTTTATAAAGGCTCTCTAAAAGTAATCCAATAATTATGCATGCCTTTTAAAATCTTCCTCTCACAAAGAAAGCTACGATGACTTTTATTGACTCTCTATACAAATTTGTAAAACAAAGACAAATTTCACCTTATTCTCCACATTTTTTGTGTTTTCTCTTCTCTTCACATCCACTCTCTTACCTGCCAATCTTCTCTGCTTCCACTTTACCTCTTTCTTCCTAGTAAATTATCTTGGCCTCTTTCCATATTAAATAAATTCATCAGCAATAAATTTTCTTTGCTCCTCTGGCATCCATTGATTGAAAATCTGGTAGGTCAAAGACCTGCGGGGTATAAAAAGATGACTCAGATTTTGCCTCAGTCTTTGAAGTAGACCTGTTGTTCCTGTCTGGCTGCCTCCTCTCCTTGGGGAAATCACCTTTCAAGATACAGAATGGGCATATGACCATGGCTAGAGCCAAGAATGGGCATATGAGCCAGGCAAGGTCAGACAGAGTTTTTTTTTTAGTGATTCATATGGGAAAAAAAAAGAAGAAGAAGAAGAAGCATTTTCTACTGTAATTGTTAAACTAGGATGATGTGAGCCTGGAGCTTCTGGCAGCCATCTTGCCTGGCAACTTGACTTCATGCAAAATAAATTCAAATGGAGAATTGCGTTGTTGAATTCCCAGGAATATTTGGCAATAGATTCCCTTTTAGCTTAAGCTAATTTGAATTGGTTTTCTGTCACTGGCAATCCAGAATGCAGAATGTCCTGATGAATACTGCCTTCTAAGAGGTTATAATCTAATAAAAGAATACAGGTAGAGTTGCAACATTGGCCTGCAGTGACAAAGTTTAACAGTACATATATTTGCACGTGTGACTGCAAACAACAGCAGTATTGCAATAATATATCGTTTAGTGCCCCAACCTTGTTTCACATTGATTCCTAGGTTCCAAAGTTTCAAAGGAACCCCCAGTTTTAGTGGTGTATGCAGGATGTGTGTGGGGTGAGGAGAATAAAGCTGAAGCCAACTTCCTGACAATTTCACCACCCCCATGATCTTTATTAGCTTCCCTCTACTGCTGTAAATATGCAGGTAACCTCGGTGAAAAAGCATAAAATTAAGTAAAACAGTTAAGTGTATATAACTGTACAAATGGCAGGCCCCTAACTCTTTTATCCAATTGGCTTGCCACACTAATGCTCTGCCTATTTATTTCTGCAGCCACCACCAGCTGTATTAACTAGGAAATAGTTTTGTACTAAAATTCTAACACATGTTAACACCTGTCCTGAACTCTTATTTGCAAGGTGGACAGATGGTAGCAACTTGTGAAAAGACTTCTTTTGACATCTGCCATATTTGGCTTCCTTCTTTTGAAAATGCCTTTTTAAACTACAATCATAAGTGGCAAATGATACTCTTTCAAAATCTATTAAGAGTGTTGGTAATAATAAAAGTCATATAATAAAGTCTGATGAGCACAAAGTACTAGAAATGCCTTATTGATTAAAAATGACAAATTTATAATTCTTTCTTCCCAATAGTAAACTTTCCACCTGTACATTTCATCTCACACAGCATTGTAATGGTTAAGAACAAACTGCAGACAGTAAAATAAGAGATATTAAAGAGCAATTGTTAAAGTGAAAAAAGCAAAGGGAAAAGAACTAGGTGTAACATACTATCTTTTATTGCAGAAAGATGGACAAATAAGACATTAATTTCTTTAAAGAAATTAACCCAAGAAAGACATATAAGAAAACAGGAAAGGTGGTTACCTGCAGGAAATGAGGGAGCAGCATGGAGGGATGGGCAAGGAAGTGACACATTTTTGCTTATAGCTTTTGTATACTTTTGACTTAAGGAGCATGCTCATGTTCCATAGATTCCCCAAAGAACTCTTAATAATAACAATAGAAAAATATTTAAGAGTAAACTTAAAAAAATGAACACAACTGTTTTTCAAATGAATAACACATTCATACTGAAGAAAGGAAAATGTATAAAAGGACTAATCCAAGTGGCTTTTTACAAAATATTTGACTACATACTCTCAGTCTTGCATTTGGGGGGAAAAAGAGCAAACAAAACCTGGACTATTTTGAGGGGATTTGTTTTGTCATCATGGTATGGTGAAACCTTTCTGAAATTATTTTAGTTTTATTGAGGGATTGAACAAATGAGTAAATGTTGAAATTATTGAGAGCGGCAGCTCTCAATGTAGAAGAAAGGAGATGAAAAGATAAAATGAGAAAAAGCAAGGAGGAAATATGTAGAAATGGATTGGAGTAGAAGACATCAGTCTGAACTAATAACAGCATGCCCTCAATAGCTGGTGTTTTTATCATCATCACCATCACCATCATCATCATGGATTTCAACTGCCCTGGTGACCTTTCCCTCCCTGGATGGAGCTGCAGCTCTACATGAAGAACTGCACTGGGATTTCCTCAGGTTCTCTGGACGCTGTGGCAGCCAGTGGGGCTAAGTCTAACATTGATAGGCATCTACATCAATTGTTGTTTTTGTGAATATTATATGCCATTACTGTGCTGAGTTTGGTCATCAAATTAACTTCAGTAAAGATTGGTAAATATATTAATGTAGGAAGACACCATATTCGTAGTTATCAAACTTTCAGAATTCGTGCAGTCAATTCAATCCTCGAAGTCTCAGTTTCTTCATCTATAAAATTTGCACACTGGAACAACCAATTTAAAAACCAGTTTGTCATTGTCTAGTAAAATAGAAGAAACACATTTTCTGTGATACCAGCAATTACAACTCTTATGCGTATACCTTAAAGAAACTCTTGCATGTGTGTACCAAGATATACTTGTACAAACAGAATGTTTATAAAAACATTGCTTATAGTAGCTGAATGCTGGGAACAACCCAAATGCCCATTAATACTTAAACGAATAAATAAATTGTGTTATGATTACACCTTAATGAAAATGAGAAAATCAAAACAAAACTAAAGCAAAAGGATAAATCTCACAAATATTAGGATGAGCCAAAGAATCAAAACTCAAAAGAATATACACAGTGTATTATCCATTTACAGGTTTAAAATGAGTCATATTACTTTGGGATGAATACATAGATGGTAAAACTATTTACTTAAAGGTAAAGGATCAATTATCACAAAATTCTGGAAAGTAGTTGCCTCTACAGAGGTGGGAGGGTCTTGGGACCTTGAAGGGGGTTGGTATGATAATATTCTATGTCTTAATCTGGATTCCCTTATTATCATTTTGCTGGTGAAAATATGGGAGCTCATGGAGTTGTGTTACGTGGGTGTTAGCTTTATAATTATTAAGCTAAACACATTCATTTTATGTATCTTTAAATATATATTCATATAATAAAGTAGTGGCACTTTTTATAAAGGCAGTTATAACTGGCAAATTCTTTAAATGGTTTGAAAAATCTTGCAATCATTGAAGTTATGTTTAAAACAAAGGGTAAAATATTAAAAACAATATTACGGTTGTAGTCTTATATAATTAAGAAAATATGGTCACAAATTTTAGTATGTAGGATGATATTCATTTAGATGTATAAATTTTGTTATATTTAGTTAGAAAATCAAGCTTCATGTTACAGTTACACGTCCTTCATGTTGATGTGATTTATAGGGATTTTCTAGGATAAGAGAAATCAGATCTAATAGTCCCTCTAATGTTTCTAAGTGTGTTTCAATAGAATAAGGTGATCAAGACTGAATGATCAAAATGTAGATTACTTTTCTGGTATTAATGAATGCCTTAGAGGGTATATAATAACTCTAGCTGTTTGATAAACTAATTGAGAAAGGCACCCACACAAATGTATTCTAATGATATCAACATTTGGGTAAAATCTTTGCAGTGATCATAGAAGTTTTGAGATTGAACACCTCCATTATTATTATTTCTTTTTAGGAGTTAAAATAAAAAATTCATAGTGATTTAGGTATTATAATATGAATTATGTATTGGCTCCAAAAAGCACATGCTTATTTAGGAAGCTCTGTGGAAAGACTCTGGCTTGGAATGTGTAAACAACAAAAGAAGGGAAAGTTCCAAAATACATAAATATCCTTCAAGATGAGAAGAAAAGGCTATTTGATAATGTTAATGGAGAAGAACAGTGATCAGTGTTAGTAACTTGTATGTGTCTTTCACTTTAGAATTTACATTGAGTTTTTTACGCATACCATCCACACAAATAATTCTGGATAGAGATAAAGCTTATAACATGCCTGTTTTCAGGTGAGCATGTGAAAGTTCATTGAGTGTAAGCATTTAGAACAGGATTGCTCATGTACTTATCTGTCTATGTTTCTTTCTAAAAAAAACAACAAAAAAAACACAAAAAAACCTGTAGGACACTAAATGACCAAGAGGTATACGACAAAGTCTGTGCCACGAGGCACTCCTTTTCTTCTTATTCACAAACTAAGAGAGCAGTGTACGTAATCCAGTGCTAAATGTTATATTCAGATTAAGTACTGAAAGAATGTACAGAGAAAGAAGGAACAATTCTTTATCACCTTCCCTGCTTCTGTCCTTGGTGTAGATCTGTACAATGGAATTACTCAATGTGGTACTGGTATTGTATTTATAACTTTTATCCAGGAATACAATTAAACAGTGGGTAGTCATTAAAAAAAAATCAATCGTGATTCTTCAGGTTGTCTGTTCTTTTCCATTTTCTTTATTAAAAATTACTAAAGGGCCGGCCCAGTGGCTCAGGCGGTTAGAGCTCCATGCTCATATCTCCGAAGGCTGCCGGTTCAATTCCCACATGGGCCAGTGGGCTCTCAACCACAAGGTTGCCAGTTCGATTCCTCGAGTCCCGCAAGGGATGGTGGGCAGTGCCCCCTGCAACTAAGATTGAACACGGCACCTTGAGCTGAGCTACCGCTGAGCTCCCGGATGGCTCAGTTGGTTGGAGCGCGTCCTCTCAACCACAAGGTTGCCGGTTCGACTCCCGCAAGGGATGGTGGGCTGCGCCCCTTGCAACTATCAACAGCAACTGGACTGGAGCTGAGCTGCACCTTCCACAACTAAGATTGAAAGGACAACAACTTGACTTGGAAAAAAAGTCTTGGAAGTACACACTGTTCCCCCAATAAAGTCCTGTTCCCCTTCCCCAATAAAAAATCTTTAAAAAACAATTATTGGTCTAAAAGCTAGTATCATTTTGAAAAAAAAAATTACTAAAGATTTGGGTATGAATTAATTTCAGAATGTGTTATTCTTCTGATATCTTTTCCATAATAAAGCTCAGTAATAGAACTGAATTCTATTTCATTTGCTAAAAATTGATAAATAAGATATTAACAGAATCCAATTGTATTTTATTTCTTTTTTAATTGTTTCAATTAGTTATGATTGTCTTTTAATGTAAGAAAATCAATTCATGTCGTTTTATTATAAATTAAAGTATTGACTACTCACTATAGAGGTAACGTTTTAGGAGGTAGAAAGAGTATGCTTAAGAATGCATTAACTTTATACCTCCTGGCAATGATTCCTCTTGTTTAAAAAAACAAAAAGGTAAATTACTTCCCCCATTGTTTTCAGACAAATTATTTCAATTAACTCTTGCAAGATCATTAAGTACAACTACTTTTAATGTAAATCATGTTACTTATAAAATAATCCTAGGAGAACTATAAAAAATACATACACCTGTTATTTTTGTTAAAACTAGTATTTTGATAATTGCTACGCTTTGGATTTCAGTTCAATTTATATTTCTTAAAACCATGTCATGTGCCAAGTTATTATCTACGAGCAAAGCCTGAGACCGTGATTCTAGCTCAAGCATTCTAAGGGGAGAAAATGAGGCATGAGAACAGAGCAGAGGAAGAAGGTTAATCAGGAAGCAGTTTCAGTTGTTCTGGCTTCAGGGAAGCTTTAGAGCATAACTTGTAGCATAGGCTTTGTCCCACCCTGCAGCAAGGGGCAGATCATTTATACTCCTGTGTCAGTTAGTCAGGGATTGAGGTCAGCCCTACGTCAGTGTGGTGGATTTCTTTTGCATGGAGTCATTTGTTAGAAAAAAAGTGGAGGCAGCTATGAGGCTCCATTTAACTCGTGCTGGGGGCTAGTGCACTGGCTTGTAAAGGATATTTTGGTGTGGATCCAACGTCTATTAACATAAGAATGAGAATCTGCCCTCTCGATATTTACAATCTAAACAAATAGTGCCCCATGGTTATATTGTAAAGATACCACTCCAAGAATATCTACCGAATACATTCAAGAAAATTTCCACAGAATTGGAGACTTAATGGAGACCATGGTTAAATTTATCTGTTTGAAGTGAAGGCACCATGCAGAAAGCAGAGAAAATGAATTCAGAACTAAGAGTCAATGATCTCATTTACAGAGAGATCACAATTTCTGATTCAGGGTCAGAGAGCATATTTCCCAAAGGGACCTAGAACAAATCTGTGTAATAACAGTTCTGTGCTTTGGGGCTTGGGAGGGCAGCCTCAAAAGAGAGAATGATGTTCCATCACAGTTCTCCTTTTACATTACCCACTGACTTAATATGAGTAAAAGCAAATGTAATTATGCCCTATGCATGGGAAGTACTCTCGTAATTTGCTGGGTTTGCTCATGCTCTAGGCTCTGCCTGGAATGTTCTTCCCTGCATTCTCTTGCTGGTGAACTCCTGCGCATCCTCTAAGACCAAGCTCCTGTGAACACTTTCTGACTCTTCCAGGAAGAACAGCCGATGAATCCTTCCCACCTCTACACTACTTTTTACATCACTTGTTTGTCATCACACACATTTCATGTTTGAATTTTGTTTACCAGATAAACCGTCTTCGTAAGCAGAAACTATCTTATTCACTGAAAGAAGGCCAGAAGACAGCTGATAGGGAAACAGACCAGTAATTTAGGTGTACAAAACATCATTATTTTGCTCTCCCTTCACAAATTGAAAAATAAGGAAGGTTTGGGGAAAAGCAATCTATCTTTGAATCTGTCACGTGTTGTAGCCTGGAGCGAGCTACTTCCCCAGTATGGACCTGGACTCAATCTCTCTATTTGTAATTTGGGTCATTTGGATTAACAGTGTCCAAGGCTCTATTACTATGAAAAATAGCTTTGAAAAAGTATTCATAGCAATGTGTTTGCCACCTGTAGGGGCTCATTAAATAATTGTTGAATGAATTAATCGGTTATAGCATAAGGCTTAAATATGTCGGTTCCCCTGATCTTAGAAGCTTCATGCTGTTGGGAATGCTATTGAACCTCTTAAATCTCAGAGGCTTGTTGGATATTAAATGAGATTCTCCCTCCATCCCTGCTTTTCTCCCTCCCTCTTTCTTTTCCTTGCTCTCTTCTTCCTTCCCTCCCTTCCTCCCTCCCTTCTTGCCTTCCTTCCTTCCTTCCTTTTTTTCATAGGCAAAATTGTATTTCTCACAATTAGTGCATTGACATCCTAACCCCTAGTACCTTAGAATGTAGACTTGTTTGGGAATTTGTTGCAGCTGAAGTCATACTGGAGTAGATTGCGCTTCTAATCCAATCTGATTGATGTGCTTATAAAATGGAGAAATTTGGATGCAGACGTTGTTTTGTGTCAGTCTCCCCTTATCGATAACCAATGCTGTGGCAAGACTAGCCCTTATGGTTCTTATTATGATTGCAAGATATCCTCAGCAATAACCATCAGAAAACTTTGGGGGAAAAAAGACATTATTTTCAGGTTCCAGGAATTCTATGGCACACCTGGGACCACACAGAGAGCTTGGACAGGGGTAGGACTGGGGTTCTGCTTTTATTGGGACCAAGAGTGGGAGCCTAAGGTTTTGTGAATTCACCCTTTATTGGTTAATTTAGAATATGAAAACAGGAATTTAAAACATGGGGAGAGAGGAAAAACAAGCTGCCCCGAATTGTCAGTTATTGAAATCAACCAAGATTTCTATAACAAAGGAGCCTGGGGATTGGGGGGCCTGACTTCCAATTGAGTCTTGTCTCTGGCAATATGCTTATTTGAGATAGCATCTTTGAAGCTGATGCCTCTTTGAAGTGGATGCCTCAGCAATCAAAGCTTAAATCAGGCACTTGCATCACAAAAAGAAAAGCCAACTGTTAGGGCTTACATTGCAGACATGCTTAGAGAAAAGGCAATGAGAAGAGACAAGGGAGAAGACAGCCATCTACATAAGCCAGAGAGATGCCTGGAACAGGGTCTTTCCTCACAACCCTGAGGGGGAACCAATCCTACTGAACTTTGTGGGGACAGAGCCCCAGAAAGTAGTTTACAGGCTCTCGGCCTCACGAGGAAGGGTGCTGGCTCGGGTAGTGGATGGCCCTCGGCTGGGGCTGATTGGCCGTCGGCTGTGGCCGGTTAGCCAATTGGCCACTGATATAACTGCGGTGGCTACAGAAGAGAACCGAGGATTGCTGAGGAAAGTGGAGGAGAGCGGAAGAGAGCAGAGGAACAGAGTTGAGGAGAGTGGAGGAGAGTCGTCGGTCGGTTGGCAGAAAAACGGACAGCAGGTCGCATGCCCAGTGAACCCAGCCTCCAGTGAGACCGTAGTGGTATGACTCCCCTACCTATGGCTCCGTGGGTGTTCCTTTTTGGCCTCACCATATCCTGCGTTCTTATGTGGGGAGCGGGAACAGAGACCCCGCAGGCTGCCCCACACAACAAATGGCGCAGCGAGCAGGGTCTCCCGCACGACAACTTTCATTAGACTTCTACCTTCCAGAACTGTGAGACAATAAATTTGTGTTGTTAAAGCCACCCAGTTTGTGGGACTTTGTTAAGGCAAATCTATTTGTCTGTCTGTCTGTCTGTCTGTCTATCTATCTATCTATCTATCTATCTATCTATCTATCTATCTATCTATCATCTACCAACCTACCTACCTACCTACCTACCTACCTACCTACCTACCTATTATCTATCATCTATATGATCTACAGTGCTGTAACAGTGCCTGAAATATTGTTGATGCTCAAGAGCTACAGTAAAATAGGAACATATGAAGAGGGACTATTGCACAGAATACATGTCACTCTAAAACCGGGGCTTCTATTCAATTAGTAGTAGCTTTGTGAAGGAAAGTTAGAACCCAGAGTTAATTTGGGCAAAATATGAAACTTATTTATTAGGATCAGGAAGATGTCAGAGCTTGACATTCTTGTCCTTTCATTTTTATTTTATAATTTAATTTTTTTACAGTTTTCTTGTAGATTGTTGATTAAATTTTGTGTTGCTATTTTACACTGAAGTTTATTTTCATGGGAATAGATGGATTAAAGATATTTTCTCTTCCCAATGAATCTATGTGAAAAGAAAGCCTTAACACTTGGCCATGTATGGTGACAATATCACTCCAGGCTACTTGACAAAAGACATCTCATATCGAACACTGATACCTTAAAAAAATAACATTCCAAGTTTAGAGGATGATCAACTGACGGACTTTTCCTGGCACAGTAGTTGTGCCTTTCTCCTTCACCACTTCTCATATACATATACTTTGACACCCACAATATCCCAACCCATTTCACCACACACACACACACACACACACACACACACACACACACACACACACACAGGACCTAGATGGCACTGAAAGAAAAGTTGTCACTATCACCATCATGACTCAGTATGCACTAATACCTAATACTACATAATTAGAACTCTATTAGAACCATACTTAGATTTTCCAAACACAAAGATGAGATAACATGGAAACCTATATCATAGTTTAAGTAAAATGTGAAAAATACATCTGTTCCTCAAACAACTTATGTTTAAAATGCTCTTTTGCCTTGAATGTGCTTTTCCTTTGAGTGATAAACCAAAGTTGTGCAATCAAAAGTGAGGACTGGAATGGTTTGTGTTATGCCTAATGGCAGAGAAAGACGAGAAAATAAGATTTGAGGGCCGATGAGGTTGGCCTTATGAATTATATGATTCGATAATCTGCAAAAATTCGTTCAGTAGTCCTATTTCCTTGGATTCTAGACATGGAGAGATTAGTGATAGGAAGGAAAGAATTGGTGTCAGAGAATAAGATCAATCTTATAATTATCCAGATTCTGAAGGTAGGGACCAGGACTGACTACATAATTTGGGGAGCCCAGGGAAAAACGAAAATATAGGGCCCCTGTTTAAGTATTATTAAATTTTAAGGCAGCTACAGCAGAGTATTAAACCAAGCATGGGCCCTTTAGAGTGTGGGCACACTTCACACACCCATGAAAGTGGTCCTGGGAGCCACCCTCAGATAATAGTAATGATAGCTAAGATTCATCATGTCTTTACAACACATTGCACGTTACTCTAAGTAATTTATAGGAATTAACTCATTTCATCCTTACAGTAATCAATGAAGCATGATTTGTACATAACCATATTTAAAGATTAAAGAACAGCAACAACCCCACCAAAAACAAACACAAAAAACTAAGGCGCACAAACATTATACTAATTTGCTCAGAGTTATGCATCTTGTTCATGCCAGAGCAATAAAATCCAGACATTTATTTTCAGAGCCATATTTCTAACTACTAGCTATTCCACTTCCTTCTAGATGAAAGCCTCTCTATAGAAAATAGTGTCAAATAAATATTATCTCTTGCTGAAGATTCAGCACAGAAGTATTCCCCAATCTCTTGGACCGATGATTCCCCACGATGGCAGTTTGAGCTTGGAGAAGGCATCTTGCCATTTCATAATTGGTTTGTAAGTCATTAGAACCACCATTAAAAAAAAGTGTTGTGTGTGTAGCATTGATTTTATAAGGCACTGAACCTTATTATGATTCTTTAAATGAGACTCCTATAGACTGAGTAAATCTGATTTTCTCTGACATTATTTTTAATGGTTCTGCATACATTGGATCTTTTTATTTTTTAAGAGCAAAGCCACATTTATTTTTTCTTTTTAGATGTTAACCTATTAGTTGATGAGTTTTTCTATTGTTTTCTGTGCACTTACAAAGTAATCCTGATCACAGCAGATTATCATAATACAATCTGGATATTTTATTAATCAAAACTGGCACAGCTGGAACACAAAGCAACAAGGGATTCAGTGGCACACCCAAAGACCAAGTTTAATTACCAAGGAAATGACCTCCTTAGGTAAGAGGCAGTCATAGTTCCGGCTTGCTTAGGTGCCAAGAGAAACAGGTGATAATCTTGGCATTTTTAGGAAGTTGTGGTTGATGGAGGAAACTGACCTTCTTGTTAGCGCGGCTCCTGAGAGCAAAGCCAGATAGACTGAGTGAGCACCTTAGCCAAGGAGATGCCCTCATTTCCATTCTGATTTGTGAGAATGGTGGGGGCTGAAATATCTAACCTAATAGAGTCCAAGTACCTGCTGATCTGGGAGGTGGTAGGACACCGGTGTTCTCTGGGAGACCTGGGATAACTGGGATGACTGGATGAGAAGCAAGAGCAACAGAAGGAGCAACACTAGATTTAAATTCTATTCTAAATGTATTTGGTAAATATTGGTTTGAAACATTTGTTTATATTGTAATCCAATCAGATAAGTGTCCAACCTCAATTTTTAAGATAATGTATTCTTCTTTCAAGTAGAAAATATTTCCTTCTTTCAAGGATGTTATGATTAGACTGCAAATGTTATCAGCTTCCAACATAATACTTGTACTATGGTACATAGTCACAGATCATTTGTTGAACGAAGGTATGAATAAATGAATGACTAATGAAATAATGATTTTTGTTTGGGGAGGTGGGTAGGAAGGAAAAACATCCAAGCTTATTTCAGAAAATAATAGTTTTTCCTTTTGAGCAATTCTGTCACTCATTTCTGGGGCTAAAGTGCTCTGATAGTCTTCTGAATAACTGTATTTTCTTGCTGTTCAATTCTCCACATATAAAGTAATGCTTGGCTTTTATAGCTTGTATGAAACATATCACTTTATTGAGCAGTATAGAACAGTGTCCTAATAGGCCTATTGAAGGGATGGATTGTAATTTGTTTTAGATAAAAATTGTTTTTTAAGACATGTCATACCCGTACTTGAGGCCAGCATAAAACATGGGTTTATCACTCCATGCTTTTTTTTGTTGTTGTTTCCCCACCCCCCTCGTTAATCAACTCCATCTCAATCTTAACATAATCGCTTCCACTGAGTCATGAGTAAATGTAAGATGACCTGTCTTTGAATATCTTTGAGAAAACCATTTGGTTTCTATATTTCATAAAATGATGATTAACTGACTACTCTTTTCTCTCATTCAATGTCCTCCAAACAACAGTCTTCATAATAAATTTCTAAGAAAAGTTTTATTCCAGACAAAAATTGTTGGTACGTGTGACTACTTGTATCTATCCATACTATTTGCTATTAGCTGTTTTGCTTCATTTAAAAATGATTGTTTAGTTTTATCTACAAATGCCTTTTATTTTTTTTAAATGTGTTTTTCTATAAGTACTTCAAATTCTCTCACGAATAGGCAAGAGACTCACAATAATGCAATTGATGAAAACTTGCATTGTTACGAATTAGGAGTTAGAGTCATGGTATGAAAAAAAAACATATTGTATGGAATAGGATAACCAAGCTGTCATCCTATCTGTGATTTTCAGAAAGATATTTAATCTGTTTTGGCTCCTGTTTTTCTTTGATAAAATGAGAAATGAGCCCCAACATCCAATAATGTGCTAGAGTTGAATGGCTGGCAAGAGCTGATTGCTGAATATTCATAAACATTGCACACCCACATTTAAATCATTGGTCAGTTGAAATTGAGCATGGTGGAAGTATTTATGCTACAGAAATAATGATCATTCACTATAAATCAGGACTTTTTTTTTTTGAGAGCCAGTTTATTAGCATACTGCCTATTATTATAGAGAACCAATGAGATAATGTATGTAAAAGTGTTTTGTATTCCTCAAAAATCTATGCTTAAAAATCAGGGTAGTAGAGTCAAACTGATTTATCATTAAATTTTGTATATATATATATATATATATATATATATATATATTTCTTAGTTATTACTTAATCCATAATTCAAAATGTCCATTTTTATAAAAGATTATGGCAAAAGTCTTATGGAAAAAAACATTAAAAAAAGTTTATCTCTGAAGAAATATCAGTGGAAAGGTTTTAAAAAGTAATAAATTTTTTTCTCTTGGAAGATATGAAACAATTCAAACAAACAAATCCACATGGGATAAAAAAGGTAAATGAATTCAGGTGAGCAGAGAAGAAAACATAAAATAGTAACTCCTAAGCAGAAAGGAATCAGGAAACTAATTATTGGAAAAACAGTTCTAGCTACAAAATCTTTTATGTTGTGTAAAGATATTTTTCTATCCTTACTGAGGTATAATTCAGAAATAAAAATTGTACATGTTTAAGGTTTTCGACTCTGTTATGATATACATTGTGAAATAATCACCACAATCAAGTTAATTAACATATCCATCACCTCACATAGTTAGCATTTCCTCGTGGGTATGTGTAATGAGAACTCTTAAAATCTACTCTCTTTGTAAATTTCAAATATACAATATAATATTCTTAACTATAGTCATATTGCTGTTCATTAGAATTCCAGAACTTATCTTGTGTAACTTAAACTTTGTACCCTTTAGCCAATAGCTCCCCATTTCCCCCTCCTGTCAGCCCCTAGCAACCACCATTCTACTCTCTGCTTCTATTAGTTTGATTATTTTAGATTTCACACATAAGTGAGATCCTGCAGTATTTGTCTTTCTGTGTCTGGCTTATTTCACTTAGTATAATGTCCTCTAGGTTCATCCATATTGATGCAAATGGTAAGATTTCCTTCTTTTTTAAGGTTGGATAATATTACATATGAGTATATCACATATTCTTATCTGATGATGGACATTTACATTTCTGTACACACACAAAAAACAAACTATTTGAAAAGAAAGTTAAGTAAACAATCCCATTCACATTACCAACAGAATAAGAAACAGCCAAAGAGGTGCAAGATTGTATACTGAAAATTATAAAACATACATGAAGAAAATTAAGCAAACACAGGAAAATAAAAAAACATCTCATGTTCATGGATTGTACAAATTAATGTTGATAAAATCCCCATACTACTCAAGTAATTTATATTTTCAATGCAATCTCCACTACAATCTCAATGGCATTCTTTAAAGAAATAGAATAAACAATCCTAAAATTCACATGGAACCACAAAATACCTTGAAAAACCACAGCAATCGTGACCAAGATAAATAAGGCTGGAGGCATCACACTTCCTGATTTCAAGATTGTGTAAAAACTTTAAATTAGATATTTCTGATATTATCAGAGCATGAAAATACAGGGACTTGCTGTTCTCTTTCAAAAATATTCTCCTCAAATACCTGTACTTCAGAGGGACAACAGTGACCAGGAATCTCACTCTCTGGGTCTCATGCTCCTCCGCCACAGGAATAGTACTTTTTGGTACTCTGCTCCATCTCCTTCTCCAATGGCTTCCATGCTGGTTTTCTTCCTTCTCACAATTCCTCTCTTTCTCACCTCCATGCCCCACATCACCTGTTCTCTTCTGCTCTCTTCTAATTCCCCAAATTATTCACTTACCATTCTAAGATACTGAAAAACTTACTTCCTCTTCCCTTCAAGTATTCCCAACACCTAGGCTTTATTCAGGTATTCATTAGATCTTCAAGGAATGCCACACATGATAGGCTCTGAATGTCCAAATATAATTCACCTTCGCGACCCAACCCAAATGCAATCTCTGTAATGACATTACATTCATTTCCTAGGGCTGCTATAACAAATTATTGCAAGCGTGGTAGCTTAAAATAACAGAAATCAATCCTGTCACAGTTTTGGAGGTCAGAAGCCAAAATCGAGGTGTTGACAGTGTCACGCCGTTTCTGAAGGCTCTGGGGAGATTCTTGGCTTGCTGCTTCCGGCTCTGGGGGCTCCAAGCTTTTTTATGTGGCAGCATAATTCTAATCTCTGCCTTCTCCTTGACATGGCCTTCTCCCCTGTGTCTTTGTGTCTCAAATTTCTCTCTCTTTTGTCCTATAAAGATAACAGTTATTAGGTTAGGGCTCACCCTAACTCCAAAATTATATCATCTAGAGAGACTTTACTTAATTACATCTGAACAGACAAAAAATTCCAAATAAGGTCACATTTACAGGTACTGAGGGTTAGGACATGATATGTCTTTTTCAGAGACAAAATTCAATTCCACTGTATCCAGTAAAAATCTGAAACAGAGACTTGTTTAAAAGGAAGGCCAACAAATATTGATTAAATGAATGCCTATGAGAAAACACATCAAATAATCATTTGTATTTATTCCTCTAGTCCTATAGGAGTGATAATTCCAAGTATTTTTGTTCATAAACTATATCATTCAAAGTCATGACCTTGACCAAGATAATGCGAAGTAAAAAGATTATAGACGAATCAACTCTGATATTGGGCAGTACTTGCAACCAAACAGTATTTGCATCAAGGAAAAACATTCTAGCAAAGTATTTCTCAGTGTTTATTTTTATTATAAACACTGGTAAATTTCTCCAGACAATAAAAGACTGTTAAAAAATACACTGCAATGAAGATCTCATTTTTATGTAAATCATTACAGATCACACGTCAAAGACTAGTGAGCAGGCTCATTTCTGTAGAAGACAACTATCTTCAGAAGTGACAAGGCTGTCATAAATTTTGTAAGGTGGATTTTCGTACATTACAACTTTGAGCTTCAATCTGGTTTGACATGAACAAGAAGTCAGAGTAACCAAGTATTCGAGTAAGAAACACATTCCCATCCATAATAACTTAACATGCTGTGCAATTTCCATAACCTCAAAATAATCCCCCCCAAGGATTTGCTGATAGGTAATCAAATATAATTTCATCTCTTTTCAATGTTTTTAAAATTTATTGGTTGATATTGCTTAGTGGAATTCAATAACTGCCATTTATCATTTTGCAAATGTGCAATTTAGTCATTTATTACAGGATTTATATTTATTTCAGATCAGATTGTTTGATTGGAATTTCAAATCTCTAAAGTCTCAATTTCATCTATGTGCATTTATGTAAAAAACATGTGTCAATTTCCAAATAAAATCAGTCTATATTTATACTTTTACTACATCTAGTGGGAGTTGGCCTTTTGGAATAGCTTCTGGCAAATGTTCTTGTCATCAGATTTAAAGATTGTAAGAGAAAGACATTCCGCACTCCCATTTTATGGTTTGAAATGTTCCTGGCCATTGTTTTATATCTTAGGAAAGAAAGTCAAACATTACAAGCTTCTGTAAACCACAGCCAGACCAAAGTGCAGTTGTGACAGTATGTATCAACTTGGAAAAGAAAAAATTAACGGTGAAGGAAAATGTATAATTAGTCTCTTCCTACTTGAAAATAGAAATTTACCACTTGACAGATTGTCATGCAAATATCAACGGTGACAAAATAGCTTTGGCATATTTGTATAAACTCCTGTTGGGGATACTGTGCATTTAAAGGAATAAAGAAAAAGCTGCAGATAAGCCTGTTTGCATGGGACCTGGCATCATAAATTCATGTTTCTGTCTGTGAAAAGGAAAAATCAAGAGAGGTTACCCATGATGGAAGCAACCGGGGTCATTGAAGGACTGTGATTTGTGCCACATGCCCTTCTGCAGCTTACACTACAGTTGTTTCTAAGTCTCCTTTTTATATGACTCAACCTCACAAGCAGTTGTCGGTTCTTTAGAACTTAGTGTATCTTTTATGCTTTTGCATTTTCTATGCTGTTAAATAGGAGATAGTGTGGCTTAATGGCTATTTGAAGTAATCCCACCATTCAACATTTTTTCTTGGAACACTTGGGTAGGCCATGTTCTAAAAAAAAGCAATGGTAACTATGACTGCAGGATGGTAGGAAGCTCCAGGAGTTTCTTTGTCCTCATGGAATTTATCTGAGAAGACAGGAAATTAAGCTGGTTAAATGTTCTGAGAGGGAGCTGGAGTGTCCTAGGAAAGCTTGTGGCATAAGCACGCAACACAGTTAGAGAAGGAGCAGCCTGCCGAGAAAGGCTTTCCGGATGAAGTGCCTATTAATCTTGAGGCATAGAGGTGGAAGGAAGAGATTAAATCCCATGCGCAAAGGCCTGTATTCAAGTGAGAGCATATCTCCTTTCAAATATGTGGGGGAAAATGTTCATTCCATTAAAGGGGAGCCAAATTAATTCCACTTTATTGATGATCAATAAGAGAAGGTCAACACTCTAGGAAATGGTGTCACTAAATCAACACTTTTTCGCTTCGGGTTGGAATGCGCCTAAGTGGAATTAGAACTTCACTTTGGCAGATGACATCTATCAAGCACATAGCTGTTTGCCTCCACTGGCAGGTGAATCACAGCCCTCTGTCCCAACGGCTTAAATGTCTATAAATTAAGACAGGCATAGATCAGGAAGGGTCTAGATGGAAACAAGAAAGCTACTGTAGGAGTTTCAGTCAGAGGAATTGAGTTCAAGGAATTGGCTACAGAGGTGTTTGAAGAACTAAAACTGTACAAGACAAAAGGAAGGGAGCAGCAGAAGAAAAAAAGGTGATACTATGAAATCCAAAATTAAGAGTAACTGTGGGTGGGAATCCAGGATTCTGCAGCTGCACTGTTGGATACACTATGGTGACCAGTTCTGGATCTGCCGAATAGGTGCTGCTCTGATCAGGGCTGTCGTTTATGAAAAGGTACTACGTCAGTCCAGGCTGCTGAATCTAAAATCAACCTCCTTTTGCTGCAGACACTACAATTCCCTTCAATGGCCATACTGCTATACTATTGGAACCAGAAGCAGAAAGCTTTCCTTTGTCTCAATCTTTTGATCTCTCACAAATCTTCCTATTGGTAGAACATAGACACAATGGAAAATCAGCTAGCAGCAGATCATGGGAAATGTAGTTTGCAGAGTCCCACCCCATCAGCGCAGAGCAGAATGTAGAAGAGTATGCAAAGGGGCTAAGAGACAGCTAAATGTTCTTATCAACTTAGGTTCGTGATTAGAGCTGGAATCAAAATGAAATCAACTACAGAGCCAAGATGGAATTTTTGCCCTATGAATATTTAAATGAGGATTTAGTTGGGTAAAAGTTATATTAGAATCTCACTGAGGTTTTAATTCAATTAACCAACTAATAAATATCATTTTCAATTAAATTAAGTATAGGGAAATACCATAAGGCATTATTTTGGTATATCTGATTGATGTTCACAGCAGAGAGAGAGAGACTCAATCAAAGCCACAGGGAGTCTGTGCTTCAGTTTTCTTGCACGTTTTTCCGCCTCCAAAGCAGTAGACTCCTGGTGGGGCAGGGGTGGCAGGGTTGGGGAGACTTTATCTGCTATCCTAGGTCAGCCTCGTTCCTGGGGTTGGGACCTTCTTAATGATTCTTCCCTCCTTGGTGGCTGGCAATCTCTGATGGTCTAGACTCAGAACATTTTCCTGCCCCTCTCTCAGGGATATATGGTTATTGTCTCCTACCTTCCCCAGCTATACTGGCTCTTCACCCACGCCCTGAGGGCAACAGTGTTCTGCTCTTCCCACAGAGGTTTAAAGCATTTGTTCTCTGGGGGGAGAAGAGAGAAGGATCCCAGATGGAAATGTCATGCCTTTTTCACAACAGCTGCTGCTGCCCTCCCCTGCTTTCTCAGATCTCACCCTGCTTTGATCAATTTTACAAGCACTCAGTGAGGTCAGTGGAGAAGCTCCTGTGAGTTGCTAATTTCCTTATGTCTGTGGTTCCCTGTCATTCTACACTCGCATACTAGCCAACAATTGGCCTGTAGCAATTCGTTAAAAAAAATAAAAGAAAAAAATAACCGAATTTTTCTTATCTGCTTGCATGTCACAGGTAAGCAAGTACAGTCCTAGGTAAGCAAGTACAGTCAGGTCTCCACATGCATGGATTCAACCAACTGTAGATCAAAATATTGTAAAAAACAAAATTATGTTTTTGCTGATGTATACTCTGTAGTGAGGCCTGTAATAGTTGCTTCTGTACTGATCATACACAGACTTTTTTTTGTGTCATAATCCCTAAACAATACAGTACAACAACTATTTACATGGCATTTACATTGTGTTAGGTATTACTAGTATAGGTAATCTAGAGATGATTTAAAGTATACAGGATGATGTAAGTAGGTTATATGAGGTCAGACAATTAAGTTCACAAACTCATCCTAGAGAAAGTACTACATACCTCATTGCTGGATATCTCTATAGTCACCTTCGAAGCACTCCCCTTGGGAAGCTATGCACTGACGCCAGTACCTTGTCCACCCTTCAAAGCAATTCTGGAACTCTTTTTTTGGAATGGCCATCAGAGCTGTCATCGTATTACTCTTGATGTCACAAATGTCAGCAAAACGTCTTCCTTTCAATATTTTCTTTATCCCCGGGTAAAGAAAGAAGTCATTGGGGTCTAGATCAGGTATGTAGGGAGGGTGTTCCAATACAGTTATTTGTTTACTGGCTAAAAACTCCCTCACTGACAGTGCCGTGTGAGCTGGTACATTGCCATGATGCAAGAGCCATGAATTATTGGTAAAAAGTTCAGGTCATTTTCATCTAACTTTTTCATGCAGACTTTTCAGCACTTCCAAGCAATAAACTTGGTTAACATTTGTCCAGTTGGTACGAACTTTGTTGTCAGACCTCGTATGCAAATATTATACCATTTTATGCAAGGGACTTGAGCACAAGCAGATTTTGATATGGAAATGGGGAGTCTTGGAACCAATCCTCCGTGGATTCTGAGGGTGTTCTGTAATCACATTCCTCTCTCTTTAGAAACATCTGTCTGAACTTAGATTTTCGGTAAATTGGTTTCCTTGCAACCTCAACATTTTTATGGGTTCAAGAAAAGTTGTACATTTATAGGTTATCCAATTTTCTCTTGTTATAAGTTTGGAGTTAAACTCTTTTATACTATTTACATACTAAGCATAGGCCAGAAACCCACTATACTCTTGGTTCAGTCATTTCTGGGGTTAAAGGTATTCTACAGCTTTCGCCTCCTTATTTTATCTATTTCTTTACAATCTTTCTAGTTCAATGATCCACATGCTCTATTTGAATTTACTTTTCCTAACGTTTCCCCCTCTTGCAATATAATAGATGCTACCTCTGACCTACACTGTTAATCCAGCTTTCTTAAACTCTTTCATGAAGAAATTCTTAAGGAGATTTTTTTTGGTAGGAATTGTCTATTGTAATGAGTAACTACTTGTTTTAAGTACAGCAAATGAGGAATCACTTACCCTGCTTCTCATTTTTGTGCCAATTAGAGGAAATCACTAAAAATGGTGATTAGGAAGCCAACTTTTCCATGCTGAGTTTTGACATGATGGTTACTTAAGATTTGATGTCTAAAAATTGAGGCAGGATACATTTAAAAGTAGATACCATTTCTTTGTGATGGCATGCTTTTGAATTTCTTTTTCAATTCTAAAGTTTATACTTATTTTCTTACGTGAAATAAATAAGGAAACTTCATTTAAAAATGAGTCTGGAAGCCCTGAAAGGGGAGCTGTCATGCATGTACCACTGGTTGCAGCTTATGAGTATGTAACCAAAAGGAAGAAGGAAGATAAGAATCGCTTTGACAAGGGAGGACATTTTTCACATAGGAATTTTATCTCCTGCTTTTAAGAAAAGGAAGTAAATTCCCTCCCTGCCCTAGCAACAACCCACTAACCCCTGCTCGCAGACACTGAAAAACAGCCACAACCTCAAACTCTTGTTCTTCTCCAATAAAGTTTTGTTCAAAACAATCCTCCTCAATTTCCTCCTAAAACCTAATAAAAGCTAACCTTCCTTTTGTTTCTTCGAACTTACCTATAGTTCTTCATAGCTTGCTTGCTCTGAATTGCAATTCTGTGCTATTCCTGCATAAACTCATTTTGCTGGTAAAAAAAAATCATTATTTTAATTTGAGGTTGACAGAAAGAAAACAGGATAATGTCTTAGCAATGTACATATTCAACACTTTTAAAAAATATAATCTTCATAAAACAGTATTAAATGTGTTGTGATAGCCTCTTGAATTAAATTCCCATAGCTAACCTTAGTAAAATGTTCTAGTGATATTTTCTTTAAATATCAAGGGGGAAATATATATATATATATATATATATATATATATATATATATATATCACATATGTATAGTATGTTACACACACACACACACACACACACACACACACACACACACACATGAGCCAGGTATATATAATAGTATGTATATGTATATACAGAAATATATACATATATACACATACAGAGCATTACTCTCATTTCTATCTAATTATAATTTTTTTCACGTATACATAAGTCAGATATTATTAGTATGCCTTATTGATACTCAAAAAGATGTTTATAATATTATAATCTCTAAAGTAAATGCATTCTTTGCCTGTCCCACTTAAAAATTGATAAATCTTTGTGTTACATTTTCATATACTATTGCAATATACTTCATACAATCCCATGCTTAAGTGCTTTATTTTTTCCTAATTTGATATACTGTAGAGATTTTTCATGACATTCTGATTTGTCTGAAATGTTACCTCTCTGATTTCATATGCTACATTATCCAGAACTCTAAAATTATTCATTTGTAAAATCCTAGTTTCCAAATCCATAGCTGACCTTGTACAATAATAGGTCCAAAAGTGGAGGAGGGTTGGAATATTGGAGGATATGCATTTTCCTGGTATCCGAGGACCAGATATGATCTATCTGTGTAGTGATGGAAGGTTGTTTAGCAGAGTTAAGACAACAGACTTTAAAGTCAGGAATACGTAAATTTGAATTCTGTTTCCACCACTTGCTATAGTAACTATATGACTTCAGACATTTCAGTTAACATTTCAAGCTTCAGTTTCCTTGTCTGAAAAGGATATAATAATGGCAACTAACTCATAGGACTACCGTAATGACTAAATAACAATCACACACACACACACACACACACACACACACCCGAAGGTCTTAACCAAGACCCTATACATACACCCACTGCCTGGGAGGTATAGTGTGATGTTGATAGTGGGAGGCAAGAGGAAGTTATGGAGGAAAATGAAGTATCATTTACTGAGGACCCACTATGAGACAAACACGATGCTAACAATTTCATGTGACCTTATCTTCTCCTCACAATAATCCTAGAATGTAGGTATTGTTATTTTCACTTTGTAGATTGCTGAATGAAGGGAAGGATGAATTAATGGGAACTTGAGGCATATAACTTTTACATCTCTTTCCCAAGTTTAGACAGCCCAATGACAGACCAGAATTCAACTAAGGACTTGAAATATATCTGGTTTCGTCTATATTACTCTGTATTTTTTTCTGTATAAGTAGAAAAAAGAAGACTATACATCTTTAAAACAGATGGAATTTAATACAGGACGTTGAGTACAGGTCATAGAAAAGCCAGGGAGACAAAGAGGGACATTGAGGCAACACAAAGATACATGAAGTAGGGGCGACCACTCCTAGAATAGAAGATCTAAGTGAAGAGATAGGGAATGGAGCCTGGGGGCTTGGGTCACTTGGCTGGAATTACGATGGAGTTTTCTAGGAGGCACTGGAACCAGGGAAGCATCTCAGAAGCTGAGAAGACACAACCGGAAGCAGAGAGGGCAGGGGAGATTTAGCTTCCTGTTTCCTCTCACTAGCTCTCCAATCTTCTGCTGTTTCCTCTCATTGTCTAAAACGAGTGTAAGCTCCCTAATACAAAAACAAAGAAAACAGAGTCTGCAGGGATCAGTCATACAGAGAAGAGCAAAGCATGAAAAAATTGACCTAAGAAAACAAACAAACTGCCAACGATAAGCATCATTATTCTTTCACACTCCTTTCCAAAGTGCCCCCACTTTCTTTAGTCTACTTTGTGAGAGCCTGTGTCAAAGACACTCTTGTTTTTTTCCACTTGGTCAATTTTCTGTTACATATTTTACAGAGATGCTAATTTTCTCTGTTTTTCATGTCACTTATGTAAATCTCTTGAGGACTGGGATCATATCACTTCAATCTGACAGAGACCCAACCTGTCCTCATATTGAGAGAGGTGCCTGCTAGACACTGAATGATAATTAAGATGGGTTTTGCATTGTGACAGATGAGTGTACTTTTCCTGTGCCATATGCTTCTTGAAGTGAGTTGCAGACAGGTTGTTTACATTGACTCATGTTTAGCTACTACCTTATTAGTAGCCATTAAGTTATTTATTCCTAAAATGCCTGAGTAGGACTGATTTGGTTTCTTTGCTGGCAAAGTTTGTGTTGATTTTTGTATTTATGAACTTACAACTTTTATTTATATTGGTAGTCTTTCAATGGTTTGTTATTTGTTTGATTTTTTTATGTTTGGCTGACTCTCCTGGCAAGAACGTAAGCTCCAAAGGATAGAAACTTTATACATTTTGCAAGGCCACCTGTCTCAGAATAAGTGCTCAGTTAATGTTGGTGGTTGAATAAATGCATGATTTATCTAACTAATTTTTTCACCTATTATTGTATTTTTGTGATTAAAAATTGTCTCCTTCTAAGTATTGAAATACTTTATATATCTTGACAGGTAATTTTATTCAACTTGTCTTAGATGTCCTAGTGCCTTTGCTACTATAGCAACCATTTTTCCTATTATGATTGTGTACATCTTAAAAGACAACTATGTACAATCTATTTTTGTTTGTATTTTTTTCTATCATTTATTTAATCTATTTAACCAATGTCAGTATTTTCGTTGGGTTGTAACTTTACCGTATCCAGTACTTAAGATAATTTTAAGACTACTTTCCCCAGTTTAAAACCACGCGTTATTGTCAAGAATTTAAACCATCTCTTATTAAAACAATCTCATGAGAATCTGATTACTTAACATAACCCAAAACTGATTTTCATAAGAATGTTGAAATGTATTCAAGTATTCATTGCTTAAATTATTTATGTCTGCCCAACAAAAACCCTAATAGTTTTTGTGGTGGTTTTCTAACTATTATAGTTGTGTAACTTGAGATGAGTGCTTAGCTACTTAGAATCTCATTATGACTATCACATAAAAAACTTTCATGTATGCTTAAGTTACAAAATTCTTTGATTTTAATAGCTACACTATAATATGGTCCTATAGAGGAAGAATAATTGCTGTTCCTACTGATCCCAGAATAGATGATGTTTGCTCAACATCCCTGATTTTGAGTTTGAACAAGACCCACAAACTAATGCAACACAGTAAGATACAGGACCCAAATTCTGAAGCTAAACTGTCTGGATTTAAATCTTGGCTCTGCTACTTAATAGGTTTGCAATCTTGGACAAGGCACTTAATCTCTCAATAACTTGGGGTCCTCTTCTATTACATAAAATGGAATAATAATAGTACCTATATCAAATGGTTATTATGAGGATTAAATGAGTAAATAATGTTTGTAAACAGGTCTGTAACAATCCTTGGTACTTGGCAAGTGCTATATAAATGTTAGCTGTTATTTAGTATGTAAAATTGTAGAAGTAATTGTATGATGTCACTGCTTAGAACACCTCAGTAGTTTCTTAACACCCTTGGAATATACCATCCAAATTCCTTACCATGTGCTATGTGGCTCTGCATCACTTGGCCCTTACTTATTCCTTGGCTTATTCTAATGAGTAACTCTGGCCATCTTTAAGTTTCCAGACATGCCAAGCTACCTCTCTTCTCAGAGACCTTGTGTTTGTCAGCACGCCCCCCTGGAAGGTTCTTCACATGATTGCCTCCTTCTCATCTCTGGGTCTTAAAGGAAAATGCCTTCTCCACAGAAAGGCTTTCCTTGCTTATCCTATGTAATTACTGCCCCGCACCGCCATGTTTGGTTTTCTTTCATAGAAGTCTGTTTGTTTTCTTCCAAGTCCTTACGGTAACCTGTCTTTATTTTTTTGGTTTTCTTTTTATTGTGTCTTCCTCAGGAGAATTTAAGTTCCTCAAAGTCAGGGAACTTCTATGTGTTGTACACTATTTTATTTCCAGTGGCTGGCACAGCATCTAACACAAAAGAGGGACTCGATAACTATTTGCTCACTACCTACATGAGAAAATTAGCAAATGAATGAATATAATGAATTGAATGTTGTGTGTTTTAAGTTTCAAAGAGGTAAAACCTTGAAATAATAATAAATAATGAATATGGAGAGAGCAGTGGGGTTAGACTCTCTGGATTATTATTACATTTATAGATAAATACCAGAGCTCTCTGAATATCTACAAATTGCTTTGGCACTGCTTCAGGTCATGTGAAGACTTCAAAAAAACAAAACAAACACACACACACAAAAAACAATAGCATCCATGAAAACTTTAGGATCTAGTATAAATGTGTGTAATTAAGAGCTGAGCTGTGAAGTATAGACTCTCTGAGGAAAATGAAGATTCCTAAGTTAAGAAACTAAGTAAAGAAACTTAGTTATGGCTCATGAATGCAGCTTCCAATATACTGGGAGGTAGCTCTGACTGTAAGTTCGGCTTCTAGAGTGAAAACACCATGAGGGCAGGGATCACGCACCTTGGCCCCTCCTCCCTGCAGCTATATCTCAGCCACCTGTGTGCTCAGTCCATGGTTTTTGAATGAAGAGGAAAAATGGTTCACATCTATTGTCCTTATCTGTGGGAAAACAATCCAAATTGTAAGTTTACCTAGTAGGAACAAAAATATACGGTTATTTAAAAACGTGTGGTTATAGGGGCATTTATTAGAAATTGTTGCCATGGCAGAATGCATTATTTTATTTAAAGCTGCAAAATTCTATGAAATGAATTCTCTTAGTATTTCATTCTGCACATGAGACACTAGGGCTTAAGATACCCACTGAGCTATTAAATGATAGAGTTTCTGCCTAAACTCAGATTGGCTTGCTCCTCGAAACAAGTATCTCACTCAAGTCCTCACTATAATAGTCTGTCTCCTGTTTGTTGTAAGGGGGTGGATACAGAATTTGTGTGGAACAGAGCCACAGCGCAAACTTTATCCACATAAAGGTGACTGACTACTACTAACTGCAGTTTGGAAGTGTCATAGGCATTAGGACAAAGGTGCAGGCGTCAGAGATAATTATAGCTAAATAGCATGATTCTGTGAACACAAGATATTTTGAGTTTCCACCCTTTACATACCAACTGTGTCCTGAGTCAAAGTGAACAAATATATAATTGAACATTCTTTTCTGAGAGGGAGCAAAGTAAGTAGATGGCTGTAGAGTTTACACCCTATTTGTGCGAAGGTTGAAAGTGTGTTTTAGTGTATAAAACCACCGTTGTTGTCACCCCAACTGTCTTTTCAATGTTTCTGTTTCAGCTGAAAATAACCAATGTCAACCTTTCTCCAAAGGCCCAACAGAAGAGTTAAACTGATTATTTTAAATAAAGTTGAACACACATGAACTTTACCACTGCATGCCAGATTTGGAGAATTCGAATCTTATAGCTTTTGAAATCAAAACAAACTTTAATGATTAAAATACCTGATGTTACTCTCAATAAATTAGGGGAATGACAATACATATATCAACCAAGGCACATTAAGAGAGATAACGCTTGTACAAGTCAGGTGGATGGTTGAAATTTAGCATCTCTCAGTAACCCTAATTAAGGCATCCCTCTGCTACAAAGATTTTGGTTTTTCTATGTGTCACTTAGAATTACCACAATGCCTCCCCTCCAGCTACCGTCAATTAATCATATTTATTGACAGACTTCTGCTAATAAAACCCCTTTCTCTAACTAACCAGAAACTACAGGATATAGAATAATAACTCAGGTTGGATTTCTAATTCTTCCAAATGAGGCTACAGCCTTTCTTTTGGTATATGTCCCATTATTCCCTTTCACAATGTTCTAGTCCAAATAAAATTACCTATTCCCATCCCTCAATTTTTATTAAAAAAGTCACAGTAATTGGTAAAGTTCTTGACCAGTTGCTTTTTTGTCTCTTCATCAATTCTTAGAACTAACTCTTAGTCTGTAGAACTAACATCACCAGTCATGTGATGCTTAGAATTATTAGTTAAAAGTAGGGACTCTGCATTGATATTCAAAAGCAGGCTTTCCCACTTGTTGGGGTGCAGCTTTAGATATATTACTTAACCTCATGATAGACTATAAATCCCTCTGCCCATAATGGTGTGAATTTGTGATTTTCTTCTCTGAAGGTGGAATATATTTTTCTGCTTCATTGTCCAGATTCACCATAAGATTTGCTTTGCCAATAGCATGAGAGTTCCCCTAAAGGTTTTAAGAGAAGCTAAGTAGTTCAAACCACCACACTTTTGTTTCAACCTACTTATTAGAATACATGGAATAGAGCTTTAGCAGTAATTGTAAACAACAACAACCACACACAAAATAAGCTATGTTATTTATTATTGAAAGCCACCAAAATCTAGGGTTATTTTGTTACTATAGCAAAGCTAACCAATACAAATTTTATTTATAAAATGTCGAAACAATAAAAATACTGACCTCTTAAGTACTATGAAGATTAAATGAGAGATTCAATATAACATATTCATGTCAATGCTTGGTATATAACAACCTCCTAAATGATGATGTCAATTAATGTTAATATTATTATTAGAATAAACCTGTTTTCTTCACAATTGGAGAATAAGTATTTTGAGAATAAAAGTGGTGACTTCACCTTAATATAGGTGAGAAAATGGAGGAAAAAAGGGAACAAACATTTCTGGCATACTTAATTTATTCTGGCTAGGCTTTCTACACAGATTAAATAATTTAATTCCCACAACACTGAGTTGTAAATGCCAGTACTATTACTACCCTTAGCAAATCATAAAATTGAGTTTCAGAAACTTACAAAAGTTCCCCTAAGTCATATAGCCAAATAAGTGGTGGACCCAAGATTTGGACCTGACTACTAAATTCTTGCTTTTCCTATTGTACAAAACTGTCCACATAGTATCTTATGCATGGTGAATTCTTACAAGATTGTTCCTCAAGCTGGCCAAAGGGCTCCACCAACACAACTTCCAGAACACCTCATAACTGACTTGTGCTATAATGCTGCAGCTTTTAACTTAAGTAAGTCCTCATAGGAGGCTTTGTTAGTCTGTGAAGCTAAGGGTGATAAATGAGAACTGGGTACATATGTGAATGTATGTACTCCGTAGTTATAGTGAATATTGCATAATACCAAGATAGAAGGGGAGGACTGGCTCAAGTTAGCTGGTCCCCAACATATTCAGAGTAACCTGTGCACTGAAATACTCCTACCTTATATATATATATATATAGATAGATAGATAGATAGATAGATAGATAGATAGATAGATAGATAGATATGGACTCAAAAGGACCACTGAGCAATCAGCAGTTCTGAGATCACACTTAACTCACAAATATGTGTGTCCGCTGGTATGTGGCCCTTTTGGGGGACCTGGATGCTTGTACTTCACTTGACAATGGAAAATATCTACCATGTATCCTGATTGTGCTGACTTCCTTCCATAACGTTTAAGTAACTAAGCCTTGATACATTTACACAGCTAGAATCTACATCTGGTCTCATTGTCAGTCTCAACATAGCACTGACATTTGTCCATATGGTGGTTGTGAAACCCTGAATGAATAAGTATTGACTGATTGATGCTAAATTTTGAAACAGGCCTGACGAAGCATAAGAAGTCTACTTAACATTCCCTGTGCATTTTATTTAAAAATGCAGATTAATTTACAACTTTAGCCTTGGTTTTCTGACAACATAAAGGCTGTGTATAAAAACACATCTCTATTTTCTTATGTAACTAATGAAACATTCAGAGAGGGACCTCTTTGTATATTTCTAATTTCACATATTTTTAAATACTTCATAATCATTCTTTAAAGGGGGAACTACTTGACTTAAAATGGATTATTTTTATTTTTCAAATCTCAAGATTAACATGTCTCAATGAGGTAGTTTTCTAAGAGGAAATAATATAGGATTGGCAGTCAAATAGTATATGATATAGAAATGATGAATAAAAAGATTTGCACATTTGAAAGAGTGAACGAAGCCATTTATTGATGAAATAAGACAATAGAGAAGAAAATGTCTCATGTGAATATTGCTTGTGATATGTCAGACATCACCAAACTCATTTGTGCTTCATGGTTACAATTTCCCAAAACAGGCTCCAGGTCTTGAGAATAATGACCCATGTTTGAGTGCTATTCTCTTGAATTTCTTTGGAAAATCACCTTAAAACAATGAATCTTGTTCACCCTTAACCCGATTTCATTTTTATTGGAAAACATAACATGAGCAATAAAAGAAGAATGCTATCTATTCTCTTTCACAACTGCTCTATCCTTTGTAACACTGAAAGTGAATTCCAGTTGTAAAAGAACGCCTACAGACTTTTAAGGAGTTCTTGGGCTCCATTTCAGGAGTGAAAGCTACACCCTGTTCACAGGAATGTGGTGTGACTTAGTTGCAGGCAACCTATTTCCCATATGTGAAATAGAGATTCTCTTCTCCAGCTGTGATCGTCTTGGTAGTCTGGGAAAATCTACTCTGTTCTGACTTTGCTTTCACCTCCTTGCTTCCTTCTCTTCTCTCGCCACCTCATTCCTCTTGCCGGAACAAGAGAGTAGTAGTGGACAAAAGACATGCCATTAATCTATATACCTGACCCATGAAGTTCCTTGCCTGGCAGGCCACAGTGAACTCAACTATGTTATGCTGAATTACAACACATTTGAGAGATATAAGGACATTTTTTCCAAAGATCGTTATTCTCCTGTTAATCACACTGTAAAATATTTTACTTTCAGCCTTAAGTTCCTGATACTACTTATCTCACGTTAGGGAATATTGTGTATATACATGTATATACACATGTACCTTTGTGTATATATATGCAAGTGCATACATTTATGGGTAAAATTTGTGGAGCAAAAAATATTTCACTATTTTTGTCTATAAAAGACTACCTTAAGGAAACACTGCTATGTTTTAAAAAAACTATTTAAACATGATCTAACATTTTTAAATGTTCTGATGTGTTTCGCTAGTAAAAGTCTAAAACGAAGAGATAGTGATTTTTAAAAACTTCTTGGGGAAACCATGCATTCCCTGTATTAGAATGATGGATGTTAAGTAACATTTCATAATGCTTGCAGCTCCTAAAATGTTCATTCTTTGTTCAAGTTATGCGGTAACTAATATGAGTGTCTGCTCTAAGAAAAAGGCAAGATGCATGTCTTATTTGCAAATAGTATAGGTATATTAACTGCCTATTGTATATAAACATAAGATACATGTCTATCCATCATCTATGATTATTTTTTATTTTTTATTACATGAGAGAGCTTTCCACCTTTCCTATGAACTACACCTTGTTTTTAAGCACAGGCCATGGAATCTTACATTGAAAGCCAATGTTTATATCGCAGGTCGATTTGCAGTTATTCTATTTGAAGCAGGGAATTGAAAATTTATTGGAAATCTTCACCCCGATGTCACAGAGGCAGCTTTCTCTTAACATATTCATAATATGACTCATCCTTCCACCCCGCCTCCCTGATATAAACATTTGTCATTTGATTAATGGCAGTACCCTCATCCCATTTCCTAAGCTAAAATCCTCGGGGTCATTTTCTATTCCCTCATCTCCCTTTCCTGACAGAACCCATCAGTCACCTAGTCTTGTTATTTTGATTTCTGCAGAAACTCTAAAGTCATTCTTCTCTTCTTCATGCCAAATAAAGCTGTCTCACTTTAGGCTCTGTGTTAGTTAAGGTACTAGGTAAGGTTAGATAAAAGGAGACCCCCCAAATGCAAGGAGGACAAGTGGTCCAGGATGGGTGAGTGACTGCTTTTTGAGGAGTGGAGTCCTTCTTTATTGTTGTATTTTCACCATCTGGGGGATCAGATTTGATTCATTCATAATTTCCAGGTTGCAGCCTGTAGGAGGAGAACATGAGAGGTAGAGAGACTTGAGTGCTGCAGATCACTTATGAGTATGTTTATGTATTTTGTCTAGAACTTAGTTACTGGCCTCCAACTACATACAGGATATAACTGTATATGTAATTCAAATGGGAGGCCATCTGCCACAGATTTATTCATTTGACATGATTGTATAGAACACTATTTTGTTTCAGACCCTGTTATAAATGTTGGGGATTCAATAATAACCAAAATAGAGTCTTATGTATATAATACTTACATGATGACGGAGGAAGGCCAATAATACACAAATAAGCAAATACGTTTATTTACTACTAAGTATTATAAGTGGTATAAAAGAACACGAGGTAAAGTAAAGGAACAGAGAATAACACAATGCCTCATTGGATAAGATACAAGACATAGGTTGAAGTATTTGATGAGAGGTCTGATGAAATTGGGGGAATGTGTTGATGTGGCTATCCAGGGTAAATTCATACCAACCTGGAGGACTTGAGGTGGGGAGTGATCCTGGCACATTTGAGGAAGAGAAGCAAGACATTCAGTGTGGCTAGAGAAGGGGAAGAGTGCTAGGACATAAGCTTGGAGAGTTGGTTGGGAGACATGGTAAAAACCTTGGGTTTTAGTCTGATAAAGGATTCTGAGAAAAGGCATGATAAGTTATAACTCTGGCCTATGAGACAGTGCCTACAGCAGGATGACAGTCATGGACCTGGAAGCTGTTGTAGGGAGAGTGTCACCAGCTAGGTTGGCATGAAGGACTTACTATATACTGTGCGTTGTGCTAATGAAATACTCTATAAGGATTTTCCCCAATTTTTACACATGTATTTCTGAGCATCAATGCAAGATCACTTCAGCATAATACTTTGCCTCCCTGAGCTACAATTTCTCTACCTAAAAAATGAGAATTATTCTTTGATAGTATCAATGCAAGGATTGAATCATGCATCACATAAGAAGCATGAAGAAGAGTGCTTAGCCCATAGCAGACGATAAGGACTAGGTCCCGTCTTTCTGGGAAGCCACTCTTAAGTCATTTTCAGCAAGCAAGCAAGTTGCAAGGGAGAAGTCTCTAGAATAACTGAATGCAAGTGAGAGATAAGAAAAAGGAAAGAGAAATGAGAAAGGAAAAAGAGTTGCTTATGCTACCAGCAGCTCAAAAATATTTTGTGATAGTGAGTAGGATGAATTTCAACAAATAAAGAATGAATGAAGTAAAGGTGGAGCTACGCTTTCCCTTTCATAGCTTTAATTGCATATTCTTTGACTTTTATTTTCTATTAGAAGCCACAATCCAGGGGCCAAAGCATATCTCACTGGGCCAAGTGTCAGTGGCATTTATCTAAGATTTTCTTTCCACCAAAATTGTAATCCAATTTAAACTTGTAAAAATTAGTGAATTTGAAAATAACTTTTTAAAGGTGCCTCCTGTTAAATTTGGAAAAGGTGAATACTTCTATTATAATGCAAAATAATTTCATTCAATAGGTTTTGTTTCTGCATATATGAGATCATTGACGTAGATTTGTTATGATTATTTAAGGATTTCTATTTGTGTGTGCGGATACTGAGATCCATTCCTTTTCTTCAATTGAGAGTAAGGCTTGGGCCTCTCCTGTTTTTAACAAGTAATTCTAGTAGTGAGTGCAAGAATGCATTCATACTTCAGAGCAGGAATGTCCAAACTTTTTTCAACATTTTTTACCAAGGGCCATATGCGGTAAAATACACAAAGAGCCGGTCACTCACTCGAGGTGAAGTACGTATTGCCTCAGTTGCTGGCAATACATACATAAAATTGCTTTAGTTACTGGTTTATTTAAGTAAACTAAATATATTTTTGGAATTTGCTGCGGGCCAATTAAAAATGGATTGCGGCCGCAGTTGGCTGGCGGGCCGCAGTTTGGACACCCCTGCTCCAGAGCTATACTGGATTTACCTCACGACTCTGCCAATTTACTGTGTGCATGATAACAAACAAGTTACTTACACCCCTAATTTGCTTGTCTACGAATTGAGGATACTATTAGTATCTACCACAAAGGAGCTATATGAGGATTGATAAAAGATTAACTAATGCATATGTGGGGACAGAGCCCCAGAGAGCAGGTTCCAGGCTCTTGGCCTCATGTAGAGGGGTGCTGGCTAGGGTGGTAGATGGCCGTCAGCTGTGGCTAGTTGGCCGTCAGCTGTAACCATTGAGCCATTGGCCACTGTTATAACTGCTGCACCTACGGAGGGAAGAAGAGCAGAGTTGAGGAGAGTGGAGGAGAGTCATCGGCCGGTTGGCAGAAAAGCGGACAGCAGGTCGCACGTCGTGTGAACCCAGCCTCCAGTGAGACCACAGTGGTATGACTCCCCTACCTATGGCTCCGTGGGTGTTCCTTTTGAGCCTGGCCACATCCTGTGTTCTTATATGGGGAGCGGGAGTAGAGACCCCACAGGCTGCCCTGCACGACACCTGTGTTCTTGTGCAGGGAGCAGGAGCAGAGACCCCGCATGACACCCTACACAACAGCATATTAAAAATTTTAAGAGTTTACTTGAGCAAAAATCAGTTGGAATAGGGCAACACAAACCCAGAAGCGGTTGCTTCTTCATAGACAGGAACCAGGGGAGAGACGTATAACATGTGGAAGCAAAGAAAAGAAATGAATTGATTAGCTACAGCTTAAAGCCTAGTTGACTGTTTGTTATTGGTTGTCCTTAGTGTTTGATTTTGTAACTCTAAGGCATGTACAAGCATAGCTTTTGCTTGTGTGGGCTACTATGGCATTATAGCCATATCAGCCTAATGGCCTCCTTGTTTAATTAATTTAACAGGATTAAATGAATTCAAACAATGTTTGATAAATGATAATTCTCAGTAAGTGTTAGTCATTAGTGTAAGTAAGAAATGCAATCATATTTTCCCAAACTACCTGACAGGAAGATAACATTCATTTGGATTTGAGCGTCCTCAGGTGTTTTATTTTTTTCCACTATTAATACACATATTATTCTACCTTTCCTACATATGATGATTCAGGAGAGGCTCAAATATTTCATTAATCCTCTCATGTATCATTTGTGAGTGTCTCTCTCCCCCCGCCCCCAAAGGAGGAATTTTGATAGACTATAACAGGAGGAGGGTATTTCTGGGCAAACTCGCTCACGGTGGCCTTCAGTCTGGGACCAAACTCCAGACTCTCTAGCAGTTGGGAATCTTTGAGTGGCCCCCTTTGATCTCTGGAGAGAGTAGGTGGTGTGTATTTCAAGTCTTGATTGCAAGGGACAGAAGCCAACTCAAAACAGCTTAAGCAAAAAAGGGATTTATTGAATAATGTAACTGAAAACTCCAGTGATCTGTTTCACTTCTGACATGGCTGATCGAAATGTGCAGAAACCTGTCCCCTTTTAATTTTTGGCTCTGATTTTCCTTCTTGTGTCCTTTGTTCTAAGCTATATTTTCCCTCCAGTCATGGTAAGGAGGCCACCTTAGGAGAGAAGGTCTGTTTCCCAAAGGATCTGGCGGACATGCCAGATTATGACTGCTTCTTTACTTGGTTTAAGTTAGCTGCCTATCCAGGAAGTACTCACTGTGGCCAGCAGGATAGAATATCCTGATTGGTCAGCCTGGGTCGGGGGCAGGCAAACAGAATAGACATGGAGGAGACCAGTAATGCTCTGCTTCTCTTCTTCAAGAGGTCTGTCCCCTAAGAAAATGCCCACACAGAAGAACTCCTTCCGAAGAGTAGCCCCAGGGGCAAAGGCTATCAGGAAGCTGTACCATATAAGATCTTGACATCATTACTAGTCAGCTGACAACTGATGAGCCAAATGTGCTATAATTAAGCTCATTCTTATGATTGAATAATGTGGACAGCATGGGTCGCCCACTGCGTAAGTGTTGGTGATCTTATTTACAACTTCTGCCAGACATTTTTGGTGCTCATATAAAGATTTGAGGCTAGAGACATTAAAAACATAAATAGAATCCAAAGTGTCCTGACTACAGTGTTGAAATCGACCTTCAGAATAGAGGACATTCCGAATACATATAATTATATTTTGAATACAAGACTTTTCAGAATTCCTTGAGCATGTATATTCATGCCTGGATTCTGTTGGACAAACTGCAAAATGCAAAGAGAAAAGGTACCTCTCCACCTTGATGAAGTAAAGGCAAAGGTCCATAGATCTAGGAAATACCCTATGCGTTGCCAAGCTCAGGACTCCCTCAGGGGAAGGCTGATTGAGAAAATGACATGTTTACTCACTTGCTATTCTCATGTGTCAACACAGACTATCTGGAGACAGTAGGGGGTGAGATAGATTCCAGTGTAAACACCGTTGCTGAATACACTCATCCTGATGGGAGGAGAAGTGTTTTCTGAGGCAGTCAGCACAGAGCTATGAAATGAGAGTTTTAGGTTTGACTTCCCAGTGACATCCTGTGTGAAATATACAAGTAAAGCTGTTCAGTAGGATAAAGCATAGAAAGCTGATGCTGCGTGACAAGGTCCTTAGCTTTATTTTCACATTGCTTGGCTCCTAGTTTCCATCACCCAACCTCCACATTCAGGTCAGCACGGTGTCTCAAAGAGCAATGCCTCTGTACCATATGGCTTTCCCCCTTATCACCACCCAGCCCTGCCTGAATACTTTACTCTTCAGTTACTTCATGGGTTCAAAACAGATTAGATCATCTATACAGAAAGTACTAACTCAATGGTGACTGAATAAATAAATGGAGGAAAGAAAAAATATATAAACATGCATGTTTTTCTTCATTATCTGCAGAAATCATAAAATGAATCAAGGTTTCTCATCCTAATGGAAAAACTCATTTAGGTTTCTATACATTACATTGTCAAGATGATAATTTTGTTTTTGAACAGGTTACATAGATTTACCATCAGTTTATTCAGAAATATACTTCCTTCTTACAGATACTTAGGGACAAAAGGTAACATGCAGAAAATCAAATGCATTTGCAATGCCTTCAAGAAAGTGATTATTCATAAAACTAAAGAAACTGGTCAAAGAGCATAAAAAACACACATTTAAAAAAAAATTCTATATTATAATCCATTAAAAAACATATAAACTTATCCATGGCTTCTTCTCCTGAAATAGTTAACGATTTGGTCTTAGCAGACTAAAGAGTTGTCTTTTAGTTCCCTTTACTCTTTCTTCTCAGGGACAATTGAGTTCTTGGTTATATATTTATTCCATCCACACCAAAAAAGAAAAAGAAAAATCACATGTCAGCTTTTATACCGAGCATTGAGAAAAATGGGTGCACTTTCCCTGCCATCCTACTTGTTGGAGTTACTATCCTGAAACCCTGTATCAGAAAACATGTTTTTGTTCACAAACATTTGACTTTGGCTCAGTCTTAGGCATAAAAATGTCACTGAGGAAACCCTGAAGGGTCCTAAAATAGAAAGAACTCATCTGTAGTCTGAGAGTTCCTGCTGGATTCAGGAATTCAGGGTTTGAGAAATTGCGAAGAATCAGCTTATTTGACCTGAAATCCACGATATCAGTTCTTTGGATTGTGTTTGCCCAGGAGCCAAGCACTTTTCACTGGACTAAACATCCTATTACTCTTCCTGTTATTTTTCTCTTCAGTTTAAAGAAGTTTAAAGGTATTCTGGAAGGGTATGAAATGGTTAAAGGATAAAACTCAGGTTGTAATAAATCTCAACGTGCAATTTAAAAACTCATTCATCTATATTTTTAAAGTGCTCCCTATAAATATATAATTGTAGCTTCATTATAAATTTCAAGAAATTTTTAAGGAGAACCTAGTCACTGTATTATGTGCACATAAGTTACATACTGAGCAGAACTGACATGCTTCTTATGCCCAGGGGATTGCATTGAAGTAGGACTGTTAAAAGGAACTTCCCAAGAATGTGCAAACTACAACTTTAAGATACCATGGAAAAAGTTGTATCAATGCAAGGTAATATGGATTAAATGCACAATTTAATTAGACACCCTATGCAGCATTCTTATAGGAAGTGGAATCAAGGAAGTCAGTCCACAGATGGAAGAAAAAGGTTTCATAGGATTTAGATATGTTAGATAGGGTGAACTGTTTGCCACAAGAGAACATTTGATTATGGCACAGATTATATGTGAGGAATTAGTGCAATGTTTGACAGGCTAGTGGCTAACAGTACCAGCTTTGGTGCAGGTAAATAAGTGCAAACTCTGAGTAGCAATGGAAATCAGAGGATAAAAGAAAAAGTTGAACAGTTTCCAGATAGCCAGATTAGAGAGAATAATGGACCAAAATACATTTATACTTTATGCTATATAGCTCTAGTGTCCTGCTGTCTTCAAAGGAGAATGAGAGATGATTCCTTGGCATGTTCAGGATGAGATTACTTGAACGTCCTATATATAAAGACAAAAATGAAACTAAGCTTTTTGTAATAGTTAATACCAATTGACAGTAGTTCATGTATAAAAATTATAAATGAATGAATGAATGAATAAGTAAGGAAGTAAATAAATAAATAAATAAATAAACGGGGTGCAATGGACTGAATGTTTATGCCTCTCCCCAAGTTCATATGTTGAAATCCTAACCCCCAAGGTAATTCAGAGATAGAGGCTTTGAGAAGCGATTAGTGCCCTGATAAAACAGTCCTCAGAGAAATCTCTCATACCTTTCACCATGTTAAAGATCGAGTGAAAAGATGCCATCTGTGAACCAGAAAGCAGACTCTCACCAGACACTGAATCTGCTAGCATCTTGATCTCGGCCTTCATAGCCTTCAGAACTGCGAGAAATAAATGTATGTTCCTCATCAGCTACCCAGTCTGTGGTATTTTGTTATACCAGCCTAAGACAGTGGAGGTGCATGCTCTTTAGTGTCCTTTTTAACTGAATAAGTGCACAGTTTTAAAAACAGAAACTATTGCCTTAATTGATAGCATAGAAGGGTAGGAATAGGATTGAAATCCTTTTTTGTAATTCCATAAATTGAACATAGGTAGTAATTCTGGAATTACATACGTTATTAGATTAGCCTCTTTCTTTTCTTTTCTTTCTTTCTTTTTTTTTTTTTTTTTTGGTCATTATATGCTGCACAGGGATAGACACAATTTTATCTAGGATAGTAAGATTAATTATACCTGTAGTATGATATCTACATTATTTCCCATTTTCAGTAATGTAAATTTATTAATTTACAAGATGCCCCACATTTTCCAAGGAAATGAAGGAGAATTATCCCTACCACTGACATAGAAATTCATGTTTTGAGACATAAATTCAGTTTTGAGACACTATTCCAATTACAGAGAAAACTATGGGACAGATCCATAGATGATCCCAGGTCTTCATTGATCTACCATTATTGGTATTTGTATTTCCTCAAATACAACTAACCTCTGCTTTTTAAAAGACATTTAAAAAGAAAGTACAATATATAAAGTAATCAAAGCCTAGGTAACACGTCTCTAGAATTCACTCTTGCTAATGTACTGTTATTTTTGATTTGTCCTTCTTAAAATTAAATAATCAAAGCATTAGAAATAAAGATGAAGTCCCTCTATCTCTCATCCCAGTCACATTCCTATGCCCTTCCTCCATCAATGCAGTCATCCCCTACTATAAATTTAGTATATATTTAGTTATATGCGAAGTATATCTCTCCATCCTATTTTTATATAATATATATATATATATACACAGAAAATATTTACATTTTTGATTAGTAATCAAGTTGAGAGTCTCCTCAACTATTACCCATTCAGTTTTATTTTTTCCTTTTTATGAATTATTTGCTCCTTTAGCTATCTTTTATTGAGAGATTGGTTTTTTTTGTTTTTTTGTTTTTTTGTTTTTGGAATATAGATTTCTCAGTCTTAAATATTTAGTAAAATAATTTAATATATGCATTATATAATTATATGTTTAATACTATATGATGTATACTATATACACCAAATAATATATACCTATGTATATAAAAGCACAAAAGTATAAACTCATATACACATGTGTGCATACATGAGTATATGAGTATTTAAACATATAAACTCTCTCAGTATGACTCTTTTGATTTTGATCTTGGCTTAATACATCCACATACTGTTCTCTCTGCTTTGTTCTTTTGCCAGGGCTTACTTAAGATAGTGAGGTTAGTTTTCAGGTATCATTTGCTCTGCATCTGTGAATTAGTCTCATGGGGTAAACTGTCAAATAAATACTTCCCATGGCTGATTTATATTAGAGCGAGTGTCCCGGACCTTCTTTACGCCATGTTCACCTTGAGACTACATCTCTTTCATGTGAACATTCCCTCCGGCGTGACGGCTGAGCTCAGGATCTATCTAAAGACGGCTTGGCTTGATGTCATATTCTTTTGTTTGAAACCCTCTCTGTTCCAATAACGTCAGGAGCACACCCTTGCTAAGCTTGACTTGACCTAGGCAGAACTTGTTAATCTAAAATCAGGTCTCAACATGAAATTTGCCATTTATATCAAACTTTATAATGGAGTCCCTTTTACATAATAGAGTGAATAGAGTGACTTTTCCCTTCAACAATTCTGCACTTGAAAAACACAGAGTTTTTCAAATCAGAAAATTACAACTCTACATAAGTCTTTTGGAAATGATTCATTCTCCAAAATTAACTAGATTTGTCTTAAAAATCATATTTTACTGTGCAAATTTTGCAAGCAAATTCCATTATCCAAAGCATTCTCTTCCAGTATAATATGCTTATAGTAAATTGAATTCTAACACAAATAAGAAATTCTAGAACTGAAATAATTTTAATTTATTATGGAATGTTAAAGGGTTGTTAGGAGTTTATGAAATATTCTGTGAGATGACCAGTGCAGCTCATAGAACTGGAATAAAGGCTATCCTACTGAGATTCTAACAGATAGGAATTAGAAAGCCAGCTCCCACAGGTGTGGATTCTTTTCTCCTCAGCAGTGCAGCTGAAATTTTAGAAATGGTCTCCAAGTAGGAGACAGTGTCAATTAATTTATCCAAATAGTTTTCCATATATATCTTAGCCAGTCTGGGATAGAGTTTTTAGATCATGAGTTTGCTTCTTAGGGATAAGGCTAGAAATCAGGAATGGACTGTGGACCTGTGAATTATACTTTTCCTTTTTTTAAAAGGAACAATTTAGACACTGACTTGCATTCTTGGCTACTTACACTTTAAAAGGTAGGCATAAAATTTCTTTTGTGATTTCATTCCAAAATATAGTTGAGTGGTTCTCAGTGTTTGATGTATCAAAGATCATCTTAAGTGGTTTTTAAAAATGAGAATCATATATGTTTTTAATTTTTAAAAATTGCTTTTCCCTTTTAGATGGAATTTCTTTTTAGAGCAGTTTTAGGTTCAAAGCAAAATTGAGCAGAGAGTACAAAGTTCCCTCTGCCCCACTTAAGCACAACCTTCCCCACTATCAACATCCTGCAACAAAATTGTAACATTTGTCACAATTGATGAACCTACTATCATTATAGTACTAATGATACTATATTGACACATAATTGTTACCCAAAATCCCTCATGTAAATTAGGGTACACTCCTGGCATTGCATATTCTCTGGGTTGTGACAAATGTGTAACTGTCTGCATCTTCCATTAAAGTATCATACAGAATAGTTTCACTGGCACCCACATCTTCTCTGCTCCACCTATTTATCACTCCCTCCCTTCTAACCCCTGGCAACCACTGATTTTTTTAATGTCTCCATTATTTTGCCTTTTCCAGCGTGTCATGTAGTTGAAAATCATACAGTATGTAGTTTTTCAGATTGGCTTCTTTAATTTAGTAATATTCATTTAAGATTCTTCCCTGTCTTTTCATGGATTGGTAGCTCATTTCTTTTCAAGGCTGAATAGTACGTATTCATGGTCTGGATGTGCTGCAGTTTATCCATTGATGTACTGAAGAACAGCTCGCATTCGTCTAAGTTTTGGCAATTACGAATAAAGTTGGTATAAGTATCCATGTGCAGGTTTTTGTGTGGACACAAGTTTTCAACTGCATTGGGTAAATACCAAGGAGTATGACTGCTAGAATGCAAGATAAGAGTGTGTTTACTTTTGTAAGAAACTGTTAAACTATCTTTCAATGGGTCTGTACCATTTTGCACTCTCATGAGCAATGAAGGAGAGTTCTTGTGACTGCATATCCTCACCAGCATTTGGTGTTGTCAGTGTTCTGGATTTTGGCCATTCTAGTAGTTGTGTAGTGATATCTCATTGTTTTATTTTGCATTTCCTGGATGACATATGGAGGAATTTTGTCCGATGCTACTTCTGCATCTATTGATATGATCATGTGATTTTTATTTAGTCTGTCAATGTGATGGATTACATTAACCATCTTTTTGTTATTTATTCCTAGTTTAATTCCAATATTGTCTAAGAGCATACATTAGTTTAATTTCTTATGGTCTGAGAACATAGGTTGTATGATTTCAATTCTTTGAAATTGGTTGAAGTGTTCTTATGGCCCAGAATGTGGTCTATCCTGGTGGTGTTCAGGAGCTTATTTTGAAAAACACTGCTAGATAGTTCTCTTCATAATGATTTATAAACTATACTTGGAGTTCTCTTCATAATGATTTATAAACTATACTTGGATGACAACTCTAATTCAATTCCCAATGAGACTCAATCTTGTTTCACATTTATTACTTCTCTTTTCACAGCTATGTAAAAAGTACACCTATTGCCAAGATATCCCCTCGAAATGCCAATAAAGAGATATTTTAACATGAAATTTTCTTTAGTATGCCCACCTGTATTAAATTTCCAACAGAGCTATGACTGGAGTCTAAAGTGCCTGAGGCAAAGCTTATGTGCTAGTCTTTATTAGTGAGCTAATCCTAAATAGCATGAGTCGGGGCAAGTGGAGTTAAGGAGAGAAGCAACTCAATGAAAGGATACGTTATCAAGCCAATTGCTGTTTTGTAAGCAGGAGAGTTAGTGCAATACGATTAATCTGGGTAAAATTGGTTATGGTGCTGTTGTTTACTACAGAGGAGGCTGCATGAGATGAATCACTTGACCTCAGGAGTTTGGGGCGGCAGTGTGCTATGCCAATTAGAAATCCACATCAACTTCATCATCAACGTGATAAACCTCCAGGAACAGATCATTATCATGCTGTCATTCTCTAGTGTGACAGCTGAGTCCTGGATTAGCTATTCAACACTCACAAGTATTTACTAGCTTTTACTACATTTAGTATTGTCCATTTTCTATAACCCGAGCACAACTATTATAAATATGAAATCTTTTTTCTTTAGTTATTATAGGAAATTTTTTTAAATACCAAAAAGAAAGACAACAGAATAATAAATTCTTAAGCAGCTATCATCAAATTTCAACATTGACCAACACATGTCCATATTGCTTACAGAATTATTGTGTCTTTGTCTTATGTGTAAGGAATCAGAATTAGAAAATGACAACAGGCACAGTGACCTCAATTGGTGGAGATAGGACTGGAGCCCTAGCAAACATATCGATTTAGGTAAATTCCAGGGTTTGGGATATTACCAACAAGCTTATTATGACAGCTATAGTTTGCTTGCTGATTTATCTTATTAATTTTATCAACCATTGCACCAACCCTAGGAGAAGAATCTGTTTCTAAAAGTTGTTATTGGAGAAATGCCTTAGTTTACCTTTCTAGTATATTTATTGAGTTAAATATGTACATGGAGAAGAAGAGGTAGCTTTTGAAAAAGATGCAGTTTATAAATCTAACCCAGTGATGACTCACAAGGAAATAATACTCAATGTCTTGTATTAATTAGCGTTATGCACCCCTAGTATTACTTAATTAAAGAAAATGAAAACCTAACTCAAGATAAGGCGATTTATTGTCCAGCATGCTCTGAATTTAATGTCTGTGTTTTAGACTTGACTTGTGCAGGCTAGTTGTTGAATAATTAAGAAGAATGATATTCACCAGTCCAGACTCCAGGATACTACCTTTCAGTACCCATCTGCTAATGAAACTCTCGAGAATTCCCACAGAGTAGAGCAAACAAACGTTACACAATTGTGCCAGGCATTTTTCTCACTTCTTTTATAGTAATACACGGTCCAATTAACATCCTGGTGGGCCTAGGGATTCATAAAATTTTGAAGAGAACCTTTAGGCTTTCTCAGAACAACTGCTAGAATTAAATATAAAAGGAAACAAGATCATCAGATGAAAAACTAATCTATAAATATTTAATTCCTGGTCTTGGAATAGGATACCAGGTTTTAGTCCATGGCGTCTGGTCACAGAGTCATGAAAGACCTTGACAGGTCATCCAGTCCAGACCTCTGGGAAGAACTGTATCCAGGACATGCTGGCAAATAGCTGGATCCTGTTTCCCTAAAATCAATAAGAAGGAACAGACCTCCACATTCTTGGGTCAAAAGACTCATATATGACAGCATCCAAAAGTCTCACTTATTCACAATTGGTTTCAAATCTCAGAGAATGTCTTTGTTCCTCCCTCCATCCTATGACAGACCAGTACTTCTTCCCTTGGGTCACCTATCATGTGCTTTGGGAAGAAAGAAACTTCAAAATAAAAGTTAGGCCAAACACAACACATGCTCTGCACATAAACAGTGCAGGGCATCGATAGGTAGTAAGACTTGACAGGCAACATATCCCTGAAATTTCTCTCTTGAGGCTCTTTTATATTATGTGGCATCTCACCACAAAGTACAGGTAATTAACTACCTGCAAAATTAGCAAGAGTCAATTTACTTGATTAAAATCTATTTTGCCTCATAGATAGACTTTCAGGGTAGCTAAGCGCAGTATTCCCTACCAGTTCACCAAATTCATTCTCAACTTTGCAATGAAGACATTAACACAGAAAAAAAATGTCTTCCCAACATTTCATGGGGCATAGATTTGTACATAGTATACTCTCAGCTAATGTTCAAATGAATAGATGATGAAGAAAGAAAGAGAATTCACAAAAGATGGGCAAACCAATCTTGAAAAAACTTACAAGTTTAGGAACTGAATTGACTTTCATAATACATATTATTCCATTTTGTTGCTGCTTTATCCTCCACCTGATGTTTTAATCCTACTATAGGTGACTTGCCATTTTATCTTGTGAATTTTTCTAGTGATATCTCATATATCTCTTTGCTAACCTTATGCCTGCAAAATTGCAAAAACACAAGGCTAGGTGAGCCTTCTTTCTGATCTTCTTCCCAATGCTTTGCTTCCTCACTCTCTTGCCTTCCATTTACATCAATGTCAATATAATCTCTTCATGAGATTGTAATGGGGAAAATATTAGTAAGGAGGATATTGCTTTCAGTTTCAATATCTTCATTGTGAAATTGAGGATGAATTTAATGAATTGATGAGGACTGCATAAAACAGCCTCAGGAAAGTTTGTTTGGAAGTCATTCAGCACTTTCCTTGTTACTGAAAAGCAATCGGCAAAAATAGAAGCTGAACAATTAATGAGCTAGAAGTGAATATGATCAGTGATCTTATTAAACAATGTGTAGAAGAGAGAAGTGCAAACATCAGCATATAGATGTAAGAATTTTAGGATTTATTATATTCAACACTGGGAAAATAGAGAAATTTCTAAAGTTATTAAAATTTGTCTGAATACTACAATATTTTAATTCATTTAGAGTACTATATGAGCATGAAAGATAGTTTTTAATAAACTTAAATCTTCCTGAACAAACTCAGCATTATTTTGTAATTAAATCTGTCAGCTCACACAATATCATATTATTTTTCAACTTCTACAGAACAAATTCAGAGTTGAGTGGAGGTGTTAATTATCTTTGCTGAAATGTCATATCCTAACTTGTTAATATTCTTAAAGGGTTATTCCTGAAATAAAGTATTGGTTCTCTGTAGGAATGTTTACTGCTAGAAATATAGGAGTGGTAAACACCAAACCTGTTTGGTATACATACCTTCCTTGTTTTATGAGATAGACATTTTCATTGAAAAAATCTGTAAACCAAATTTTATAAATCAAGTATCTATCATCTATCTATCTATCTATCTATCTATCTATCTATCTATCTATCTATCTATCTATCTATCTATCTATCTACTTACCTATCTAGGAGTTTTACCATGAATTCCTCAAGGAAAGATTAGCAATTGCCTTTAAATATACCTTTTGAGTAAATTATATGTTGAATTTCCTTAGTACTGAACATCTACCAAAGCTTTGTTTTTATGCTGAAAATAATTATCTATCAGCTCTCTCTAGTCTACAAGTGAGAAAGGTAGCAGCCTTTGGCAGCAAGTCTTAGCAAGCTGCTGATAAAACTGAGAATTCCCTACTTACAGATAGGTCTCTTCTCAAAACACCTAGGAAAGCAACAGAACAAAACTGACAGGTGACCTGAAGCTATTTTATTGAAGCAGTTACTACAAATCAACTAATTCAACTCCAAAGTAAATAAATAAATAAATAAATAAATAAATAAATAAATAAATAAATAAATAAATTGAACTTGGTTAGATTTGTTGTAGCACAAAATCTGTATTACCTGCTGGAAAAGAAAACAGTGTAAATATACAAATGTCATGTGCTAAAATGGAGAAATCAATACAGCAGTTAAGAAATACACTAGAATTCCCGGAGAAGGAAATACATAGAATATGCTTGGCCTGCCACACAATATTATTTTTTCTTAGACAACCATTCTGTACCTTGTTTATGTCAAATTCAAGGCAATCTGTGGAGCCGGGTACCGTCCAAAGAAAACTCCTCTGAGGAAAGGTCAGGGTCACACTTGGCAGATGGACACTTTATGTTTCCTTCAACACTCAGAAATGCCGCTCACATCTGATGAAGCGGTGAGGCTGTCATCAAAGGGACCTGAAGCTGACCTCTTCTATTTGAAGAGATTCAGGACACGAGAGCAGGGAGTGCTGATTTCCCTTATGCTGTCCCCTCTGTGAACTGGTTTCCTAATGATGCATGTATTTAAAACAATTCTGCAAATGATATCCTATTGCAAGGCCTCTGAGCAGATTTAGTCAGCTCTACATCAGGCAGCTTTGAGAACATACAAGCCCCCTTTGCACTGTGGAGCCAGCTGGCCACTCTGTCCGAATGCTGTCTTCCCAACATTTGGATCTCTGCCTCTGTCCCAAGAGCACTCTTGTGACACCGTAATGATTTTTCAGGCACTTGGACATAACCATATGCTTGGCTTTTCTTCCTTTAAATTTTTAATGCCGGTAAAATTTTATCTTGAAAAGTATTGAAAATGCAGAGAACAATGCCAAAAAACAAACCAGATTGTTATTCACTTTTATTTCATATTAGCAACTGTTAACATTTTGTCACATTTGCCCTTGGTCTCTTTGTTTCTTCAAGACATATATCCTTAAAATTGAAAAGTTCTTTTTGACTTTTACCTCTGATCTCATGGCCCTCTTCCCAACATTGGAAAGAATCTTTCAGTCACTGGTTTATACTTCTAGTTTTGGAAAACGTTTTATCCGTGGACATTTGAGTTGTATTTAAATTATCGTAATCTCGTACACTGATCTACCTTAAATTGTATTCTTATCTTAATCAGACACTGTTATAAATACTTTATATGCATTATTCCACTAAGTTCTTATCAAATTCTGGGATCATTTAATTATTATGCCAATAAAACTTTTGCCAAAGTGAAATATTCTTTTGGAAGGCAAAATAATTATTTTATAATCTCCATTTTCCAAAGGGCTCATTTTTTCTTTGTAAAAATTTAACTACGAGGAGTTGTTGACTACTTACCTGGGTCAGATGGTTAACTTAATTCTAGTCCTCTCAGTAGCACTGCAAGGTAGGTGTTACTAAACCCATTTATAGAAGTAGAAAATCAAAACTCAAAGAGGTGCATGCAAGTTGCTCAAGACCACACGGGTAATGATGGGGAGAGATGGGATATAAGCTTTGGTGTATTTTCTCCTAACCCCATTTATTCTCTTTGACTATATTGTACTATGAGAACCTCAGAGCTGTACTTTCCAAATGGAAGAACTAATGTATCGAAATAGATTTTTGTTTTATTATTTACTTTTCCTCTAGCACTAACACAAATATCGTAAACAGCTCCTATTAATTTTAACACATGATTTTGTGTACGCAGAGATTTTTCCACTCAAGACGACTTTTCAAACATATTTAACAAGAGGAGAAAAAATTTCCCCAATACAGTTCAACCCATAGTCTTGCAATGTCTTAGTAATCTCTGATCCCAGACAGATGTCCTAAAAGTTCATCACTGGAGAAAGACGCATAGATTAACATTTCTGTCTCTGGATTAAAATAAAAAATGACAAATAACGGTTGGTCATTCTAGCCTTGAACTGAAAAAAACTTAAAAAAAAAAATGATGATCTCGTGAAAGAACAAATAAATCTAAAAGAAGACCTAAAACAAGTTAGTTTCAAGATCTTAAAGTACACATATATTGTACATTGTTTATATATATTTTTGTCCCACCTACAGCATCCAAAAAGTCATGGCAAGAAGTGTTGGGAAATAGAATTTTAAGCATTCAGGTAAATTTTATGTCCAGAGACATGTTGAGTGTTTGGTATTGCAAAAGACCTTAGCTATATGGGCCCCAGCTCATTCTAATGTCTGACTTTTCCAGACCATTTGGGGCAAGAATTAAATGTCAACGTTTCATAAAGCCTGAGTCCAGAGAAAATGAAATGCATTTGGTTTCTTTCTTTAAGACCACAAGAAAAATACACCAAAATCTATAGCTGATAAGGACCATAGTGTATCTCAATTGATATTATATGGTATTTCATTTCAGCTAAAGAAAAAACTTACACTTTTTTTTTTAAATTAGAAAAGCTATTATGAAAGGTTTCAAGTAATATAAAATGTGCTTTGGCTACTTTACAAGTTAGGTAGGAAAACTTCACTGAGCTTCTCAGAAAAAGTACAAAGTTTCAGTGTGTATGTGGGGCATAAAATAGAGATTCTATGGTGGCAGGGTAGGGAGGGTGTCAGTATTAAATTACACAGAAAGTATATGAAGGACAAGTATATTGCCTGAGTGGGAGGGTGAAGTCTCTCTCATGGAAATCACTAAGTATCTACCTTACCTCCCTCAGGTCTTTTTATAAAGGCTATCTTCATAAAGGTACTGTCTGTTAATTCCAATTTAAAATTGTGATCTCTGCCCCTTCCTGGTATTTTCTATTTCCCTTTGTTCCTGCTTTGTATTTATTTGTACTATTTATCAGCATCTGACAAATTATATAAAATTATATGTTTTATTTGTTTGTTTTCTGTCTCAGATTCCTAGTACATAAGCTCCCTGAAGACAAATCGTTTTGTCTGTTTTGCTTACCACTATCTCCAGTATGTAGGAGACTACCTGACACATAATAAGTTCTCAATAAATATTTATTGAATAAATGACTAAAAGAATACACATATAAAGAGTAGACACATACAACCATTTATTTTATATGACTATTAATATTGCTATGCATGACTTCTTTTGGTTAAAGGCACTAAAATACAACTCATTTTATGAGCAACATTCATAGCAAACCTGACAAGATCAACATTGAAAAACAAAATTGAAATATTGTAGGCTAAAATGTTTCATGAAAGAAAAAGATGCAAAATCTCAAGTAAAATGCTATCACACCAACCTCAGTAATGAATAAAAAAAAGAAGATATCAACTACTATCAAGGTGGATTTATCTAAGAAATGCTAGATAATTAGTAGATAGAAAAATCATATGTCCATGAGGATAGATGAGATGCAAAAAAGTTTTGCTGTAACATTCATTCATGATTACCAACACATAGCAGTGTGGAAAGAGAAAGAAATTCCCTTAATCAGATAAAAAGTATCCACAAAAATGTGCAGCAAACATCATATTTAACAGTGAAATATTGGAAACATCATCTTTGAGATCAGAAACAAGGAAGGCTGATAATATAAATTCTTCTCTGCATTTTACTGGAGCTCCTACCCACCACAGTAAAATGGAAAGAAAAGAAAGATACAAAGATTAAAAATGAAAAACCTACCATTCAGAGATTTTTATACATAGAAAAATGTCAAAAGGAATCTATAGGAATATTGGAATTAATAAGAGAGTTTAGCATGATAACGATAAAAATTACAAAGTTTATTATATTCCTACATAACAATAAAACGGTAGAAAATGAAATCTTAAAATATACAAATTATAGTAGTAGAAAAACTGTGAAATACTTGGATAAAATCATGTTTCTGGTTTTAAACTCTCAACATTAAGATACCAATTTTTCCCAAGTTCATCTAAAGATTCAATGCAATTGCAAACATAGCCCTACATTTTTTGATGAACTTAAAAATATGATTGTAAAACATTTATTGAAGCAAACATGTCAAGAATAGCCAAAATATTCTTCAACAAAGACAAGTTAAGTAGATGTACCCTACCTTACACCAACAACTAATTTTTTAAAAGTGATTAATTAGTAAAGATAGTGTAATCAGTAAATGGTACTCAGATAATTAGTTACCTATATGGAAAAAATAAAATTAGACCCTTACATCACATCATATTATAAAATCAGTCACAGGTGGTCTAAAAAAATTAAAGTCAAACAAAAGTTTGTAAGACAATACAGAAAAGTACTTTCACCACATTGGAAAAGAAAAGATGTCTTAAAGAAGACATAATATAAAGTTGATGGATTTGACTATTTGAAATTATAAATTTTGTTACTTAAAAGTTATTTTAAATATGGTAAAAAGATAGTTCTTCAGAGTGGGAGAAGATATTTGGTACACATATAGCTGACAAAGGATTATTATCTAAAATGTGTTCTGTATGTGTGAGTTTAGTTTATATTTACGTTTGTAATAAACTGAATATTTGTCTCGTCCACATTTGTATGTTGAATTTTAACCTCCAGTGTGATGGTTTTAGGAGGTGGGGCCTTTAGGTGATTATTAGGTCAAAAGGGTGAAGCCCTCCTGAATGAGATTAGTGTCCTTATAAAAGAGACTCCAGAAAGCTCCCCTACCTCTTCCACCATGTGAGGACACAGGGAGAAGACAGTCTAAAAACCAGAAAGTGACACTCACCAGATAACCAATCTTCCTATGTCTTGATCTCTGATTTCCAGCTTCCACTACTGTGAGAAATACATTTCTGCTGTTTATAAGCCATCCAGTCTATGGAATTTTGTAGCAGTCTGAATGGACTGACTAAGCCAATGTTTACATTTAGATTCACATTTGTATTTATTTTCAATAACATCATAAGGTAAAGCAACCTAAGAGGAAAAGGGCGGAACATAAAACAGAACTTTGTAAAAGAGAGTATAAAACTGGCTAATTCATATATTAAAAAAAAACCATTTCATTTTAACAGAAATTAGAGAAATAACTCTAAAACACAATGAGAAATAAAAATACAAAGTCCGTATTTGCAAAAAGTAAAATTTATGACAATACTGAATGTGGGTATACATGCTGAATGAAGGAAAGTACTGCACTAGGCATTGGCAGAGTAAATTAGTACAAATAATTTTGAGACAAATTTGACATTATCTATTAATATTGATCCAGAAATTCTATTCCATGATGTTTTCTGTAAGATACATGTGCAAAAATGATCATAGGAAAAAATTCTGAAAACAACAAAATGTATAATATGTATTATGCAAATATGAGGTCTGACAATTAAATTCGTGAACTTGTTGCAATGATGTTGCTAACCTTTTTTGATATTAGAGGGATTACTCATTATGAATTGATACTAATTGGACAAACAGTTAACCATGTTTACTATTTGGAAATACTCAAAAGGCTGGGAGAAGAAGTTAGACGACTTGAACTTTTTGCCAACAATTCATGGCTCTTGCATCATGACAAAGCACCAGCTCACGTAGCACTGTCTGTGAGGGAATTTTTAGCCAGTATACAAACAGCTATATTGGAACACCCTCCCTGCTCACCTGATCTGGCCCCCAATGACTTTTTTCTTTACTGGAAAATAAAGGAAATATTGAAAGGATGATATTTTTAGAAATTCAAGACATCAAGGGTAATACGATGACAGCTCTTTTGGCCATCCCAGAAAAAAGAGTTCCAAAATTGCTTTGAAGGGTGGACTAGGCACTGACATTGGTGCATAGCTTCCCAAGGGGAATATTTCGAAGGTGACCATAGTGATATTCAGCAAGAAGGTATGTAGCACTTTTTCTAGGATGAGTTCTCTAACTTAATTGTCTGACATATATTATGGTATATTTCTACTGTGTAACATACACTAATCAAAATAAATAAGCTACAGCGATTTACATTAGCATAGAAGGATGTCACGTACATGGTATGCAATAAAAACAACAAAACATAGTGACTAGTGAATATTTATTGAATGAGTAGAGAAAAGGAAGAAACATTTATTGTTCAAGAATTGATATATAGATGGTAAAACTAAAGTATAAAGAAAACAAAGGTGTGATTATCACACAATTCAAGGTAAAGGTCATTCTGAAGGAGGGGTGATTAAAGGTTAGGGATAAGAAGGTGATTAGGTTCGGTGATTGAGGAGGGGTCCATAACAGGGCTTTCAAGGTATCTTAGGATAGTTGAATGGATGTTCATTTATGTTTTCTACACTTCTAAGTATATATGATATATACAATACTAATTTATAGAAAGGAAACAAAGGCAGATCTACATTCAGAGATCTGTCCAAGGTCATAAAGACAGAAAGTGCCAGAACCCTGATTGGACCACTTCTGTTTGAATCCATAGCAAAGCCTCATCTACTAAACATCTACTCTCAGAAGAACTCAGGTGCTCTTCATGTTCCCTCCATCTCCCCAGCTCTGCTCCTCAGCTGGCACCTTCAGCCTGTCCCTGCCCATTCCCAAGAATGGCTTTGATCCTTATGGTAAAATGGAAATCTAGAGGACACCTTGAACGTTTTCTAATCCTCTACTGAGTAACTTTGAAAGTTCCTGGTATGTTCCATGACAGTTCTATAAAAGTTACTATGACATAATAAAATCAATAGTAATAGCTTATGTTTATTGACTCTTTACACTGTTTTTTTTGGTTTTGTTATTGTTGTTGCCACAGTATATACTGAATAGAAGACCAAACTAATCCTTTAAAAATATACTTCAGATCATGTTACTTGTATGCTCAACATTCATCAATGATTATTCATTTTACTTAGGATCAAGCCAAGGTGATTGCAATGGTCTGAAGGTCCTAAATGCTCAGATGCTTGCTGCCTCTCTGACTTAATCTTGTCTAGTCTCACCTTGCTCAGTCTCCTTCAATCTTGGCTTCTTGACTGTTCCTTAAACCTGTCAGTCCTCCCTTCTTCATTGTAACTATTTACATCTTGAATGGAATGCTCTGAAATATTCTTCTCCTAGATATTTGCATGGCTAAGTCCCTCATCTCCATTAAGGCTTTATTCAAGTGTCAGTTTAAATGAGGTTTACCCAGCCTTAAAATTGGTACTGTGCCCTCTCATAGACCCCACACACTCCCAGCCCCATTCAATATTTTTCAAAACACTTGTGACCATAAATATACGCATGTATCTGTGAATGTGCGATTATTTATTATGTTTATTGTTTTCGGTTGGTCTCTACTCTGTAAGGTTCCTTTAGGAGAGGACTTTATTTTTCATTATTTATTTTTTTACTGTTTAATTGCTTTAGTGTATCTTTTCCCTTTTCGTTTTGTTTTCGTTTCTGGATTATTTTTCATATCTATATTCCCATTAACTAATTCTCGTTTTAATAGTGTTTAATATGATATTTTACTTCTCCATTTGTTTACTATTTTCAAGGATTATCATTTTTGTTTCTAGAAGTCTTATTGGGTATTTTAAAAATCTGCAATATAAATTTTGATGTTTGTTGTCTCTGTCATATTATCAATTCCCTTTCTAATTTTTAAAAAACCTATTAAACATATTTTCTTTACATTCCATATGTGATAATTCTAACATCTACGGTATTTGAGATCTTGTCTTGTGGTTTCTGTTTGTGGTGATTTTTATTCATTGTTTCCTCATGAGTTCAGTGCTTTTCCAGGAGAATGGATTGACCTCCTGTTCTTTGGTACTAAAATTTTTGGTAATAACACTTTTTTTGTGGCTTGATAGGAAAGCCCATTTTTCTAAAATAGGTTTCTGATTGTTTCTTCCAATTTCCTGAAAATATGCTTGAGTATAAAGAAATAATAATCTTCTCCCCAAGACACCACGTTTAATTATAAGTAGCTATCTAAATACTACTCAGTAAATATTACGTTTAAATATATATTGATTTAACAAATAGAAAATGCTTATTATGGACCAGTAATAAATAAATGAAACTGAAAGCTTTAGCTCACTTTTAAAAAGTCCATTCACTAAAAAGTGTTCACAGCATTCTGTATAAATATCTCATGCATATATCATTCAATATATTCATAATATTATTCTAATCTCATTCCCTGGGAAGCCATCATTCAATTTTATTCAATAAATCATTATGAAACGAGAAACTTCAATTTCAGCATTTGTATTTATTTGTGAAATACTCTCATGCTATCTAACATTTTTTAAAGTCTTGTAAATATTATTCTTTGAAAGATATGTGATAAAACTGCTTTAATTAAAAGGCTGCACTAGCATTTCATTTAGAAAGCTTTTGTGTAGTGATTATATATATATATATATATATATATATATATTCAAAATGAATATATAGGTAAACATTTATTTTTGTGAAAAACACAATCCTAAACTTAAATAATATAATTAGATGTACATATTTTGGAGAACATAAGACCTTTATATTAGCACAGCATTATTGTAACAGAAGCTATTTGTAAAATTACATGGCCTAGCACATGAACCTGTATTATTATTTTAGATCTGATCTTCTCTCATTTTTCTAAGTCAAAAGTCTATGGCAAAAGAGAATTATAAAATCAGAGAATATTAAACATAGAAGGAACCTCAAAATAATCTAGGTGGCTCCTTAGCTTTAAAAATTAGAAAACAAGATGAAGCTAAATTATTTTTCTTAGGCCACTAACAAGTTAGTGACAGAGTAGGAATAAAACTTGTGTCTAATTAGTAACCAAGGTTCTTTCTATTATAACACTCAGATTCAGATTTGGCATTTATTGAAAATAATACCTTCTACTCTCAAAACATTTTGCTTTGCAATATAATCTCCATTTATCTCATAGGCTTTAAAAAATGCTGTGATGGATCCTTTGGCCTGCTCATCTGTATATGATTGCAGTGTATGTTTGTGTGTATGTACTGGAGGTGGAAGGGAAGGATCGAGTGGAAGAACCAGTCATTCATTTGTTTTTTCTTATTATGTGTTACTCCACCTTCCCAGGCTCACAGATTTTAATGGAGAAAAACAAAATCATTGTCTCTCTTGCAGAGTTTCCAAATCAAACTTGAAAGACTTTCTATCATGTAAGTATGTTAAACAAATGTAAAATGATGAAGGTTTCCTAAGAATCCATCCTCAAAGAGAAATATTTTACCTTTGAAGGGAAATGTAATATCGTTAAACCACAGTAGTGAAAAAGTGTTAAACACAAAGTAGGTGTCTATATGAACTTAATTATTTCTCTTCCTGAAACATCAATCTTAGTATTCCCTATGTCTTTCTGAACCTCCTGATCTCACATACTCTTTTCAAACTGTATTTCTGCAGCTTGTAACTACTCCTGTAGGAAACTCCAATGACCTCCATATTGCCTAATTCAATGCTTTCATTGGGTCTCAATTTTCCTTCACCTGTAGCGATATTCAGTAGAATTAGCAAACTGGTTCTTCCTATAAACTTTATTCTCTTTGTTTTCATGAAATGATATTCTTCTGGTTTTCTTCACATTTCCTTGGCCACTACATCTTACATTTATTTGTTGTGTCCCATTCTTTGATCTCTAAATGTTGGGGTGACCTAGGGCTGAATAATAGATTTTCCCTTTTTTGTTCTCTATTTTTTCTTCTTTAGACAATTCCCTCTAGTGCCATGACTTCAAATACAATCTAATGCTAAAAACTCTCAATTAATTTCTGCAGCCTTGACCTTTTCCCTACATTTATGACTAGAAGATGCAACCACAGACCAGGTATGTCTGTTTGGATGTTTAGAAATAATGCATCTAACTTAGAACTATTGATTTTCTTCACAGTTGTTTTCTCCAATATTTATTTCCCCGTATTATAAATGAGTGTGAGCATTTACCTACCTACTCAAGTGAAGCTTAACAGCCATCTTTTTTTTCTTTTTCCCTTCTCCGATACATCTAATACAACAAAAATTTCTGTAGATGTTCCTTCCAAAACTTACTGAAGTAGCTCCAGAGCCTGGAAGAGTAACAGACACACAGTAGGTGCCCAAAAAATATTTGTTAAATGTGTTGAACTTAAATATATTCTGCTTTAACACTTATATCATGCGATTTCAAAACTTCAGTGTTATGAAAGCTAACTATTTCTTTGGGAAACAATTTCTAAATTACAGAATTTAATTTCTCTAAAATTTATTCAAGAGGAAATCAAGGAAGAAATTGATGTCTATTTTGGTCTAGATATTTTTTAAACTTCGGAAAAGGTCAATTTACAGTGTAATTACATCATAAGTCTAACATTTTGACAGCATTGTAAAAGGTCAGGCAAATTTGTGTCATTGTTTGTAATGAAATATATGACAAAACTGTTATGCCAAAATTTCATTTGAAGTATTCTGGAACGACACAGCTATATACTATAGAGTAACAGAAATATGTCCTAAATTAGAAGTGGATAAAATTTAAGGTAGGTTTTTATTTAAATTTTACATAAATAAGAAATAACCAGAGCCAAGAACATATCCAAAATAACTTATAATTTGTTTTAAAAAGAGAGACAAAAAAATAAACATAGAAATGAATACCATTATTACCTCTTCCTTATTTTATTTTTATACATTTTTACAAAATAATTTTTGCTATAAACTTAGCATTGTAAATATCTCATAAATATTTTTTGTTCCATTTGTCTTTTATAAGGCAACTCTATTCTACTTATTGTGAGATGCCCCTCTAGGAGTTTTAATGATTTTGCTTGCTTCTTTGCCATTTATATTTTGAAAAGTCAAAAAATAAGCTACCACCTTGATTTCTAGGTATTTTCTAGTTTTCTTAAGCATCTCATTTTTAATGTTAAAGTTATTGTCTGACTTAAATGGTATGTTAAAAAATGTAAATCTTAAAACATTCTAGGGAGTTTTCATTCCTAAAAATGAAAAAAAAAAAAAGAGTTATTTTAAGGATGAGAACTCAGCATACGATAAAATGTGCAAAACTGGCCCAATGCTGTCTTTGGGGGGTTAAATTCCTATTCGAACTAAATCTGTCTCTCTCGCTCTCTCTGTCTCTGTCTCTGTTTCTTTATTATCATTGAAATTTTCAAATTTGCTGATATCAGTAGAAACTGTAGGGACTTCCTGAGATTTTATCTGATTACCATGGCAAATAGCTAAATTGCAATGTTTATTATTATTTTATTAAGTTACAAAATTTGATGCTAAACAATAATCAGAAAAACTCTAATACACGAAACTCTAATGCACGAGGTTCTCATCTCAGCACCAGTTGTCCCTTCTACTGCAATAACCACTTATTACATTGTTGCTATTATTATCATAATTATCATTATTATTAGTCAGTGAGCTAGTATGCAGGAATTGTATTAAATTTATGCTTTAGAGAAAAACTAAATGGCTAATAAATGGTCACAATATATTTAGTGAAAAAGTATTTATAGTTTCCTGTAATTCCCCAAGCTGTAAAAAAATGTAACATTATACAAGTGCATAGACAAAGACTATAAGAATTACGAGGAAAATTTAGCTAAGCTAACTTCTACATGGAAAGATAAGTGTGAGTATTGGATAGCCATTCTATGAGAGACACTTTGTGTCATGCGGTGATGAAGATCCAGCCCCTTGCCTCAAGAAAGCCTTGAGGAGAACAAGGTCTCATTAACACAAGGTGACTTCATTAATGACCTTCCTGCAATTCACTCATCCTCACATACAGAAAATCATACATCTATATTTCACGTCTGTGTATTCCCCTTTCTTTCAGAAAATAGCCTGAGCTGGATTTGAAGGCATACAGACTTTTCTTGTAAACGATCCCAAGCTCTAATTAGTAAAGCTACATCCTGAGGCTCTTTCTCCCTGTCTCCCTCTTCAAATTCTAGTTAACTTTGCCTTCCCTTTCTGGCAATACCTTCTGGTGGCAGGCTACTGCCTTCTCCTTGCTCATCAATGGCCTCTGCAAACATTCTTTCATTGTCTCTAATCATTGCCTGTTGTAGGCTCTTCACCTGTCCTTCCCAACCTGTCAGGACTGTGGATAGTCAGGCATTCTTTGCTGCTTCTTACAGCCCCATTTTAATTTCTTTGCCCTCTTCACTACTCATCAAGACCGTTTCAAAGGAGAAGTTTTGTTAGGTACTAAGGATCACAATTTATCTCTGTTGCATGGAATGGACTGGATAAAACACATTTTGATGCAGAATATCCCAATTTCAGTTTATACACAAGAACCAAAACTAAGAAAAATAAATTTTATTCAGTCTACTATGGATCATTATGCATTAAAACCCAAAATGATGTTTCACTTATACTGTATTTAAGAAAAGGTATGTGGATTAAAAGTTCTCTTAAAACTGATCTATATGAAGCCTAAAGTGGATTGACTGGGTAATTGCCATTTAGAATAAAAAGTGCAACAGCAAATGGTTTTTCAGGCATGACAAAAAACCTTATGTCACGAGCCAGGCAATATCCCTAAACTGATAGATAAATTACCTAATTGTGGTAGAGACAAAAATGTGTGCAACTAAGCACTGAAATGTAGCTATATAACACAGATTTTTGTTTTGAGTAATAAAACAACCAGCATTAAATTATTAAGGAAATATTTTGAATATAAGACACTACATGAAGTGATAACATATATTTCCAAAGACTTCTTACAATTTGTCACTAGCTATAAGAATACTAGGAGTCCCTGCCTCCAACTACCTATTTTTAATACCTTTTCTATTATTACAAAGTTCAGTCTAAACTTTCTGGTCTGAAGATCATCCATTTAAGTGTAAATAGAGAAGATGACAAAAAACAAAATTTGAGAAGCTTCTCATTTTGTTATCTATCATGTTACATCATCTGTGCTAAGCAATGGCTATATTTCTTTCTTTTTTATCTCTAAACACAAAGAAAAAAAATACCATTTTTCTTGCCTTCACCTTTTTTCACAAGCCTCAGGTTATTCTAGGATTTCTATTTCTAGAAACTGTTCTGAGACATCTGTGCCTTTCCTATATTCATCCTGCTTGTGTGCCTTTCTCTCCGTCTACTTTTTCTACTTGTTCTGATTAAATTTGGGTCTGCTAGAACTACCTTATTGATGATTGTTAAGATACCACATCCACCTTTTATTTTGTTTCCCCATTGTTACCATTTGCCAATATCTAATCACATTTATGCTTTAGAGATCTTTTGATCCTCTTCTGTTTTCAAATCCTAGGCTATGGAATCATGCTTATATTTGATTGGAACATTTTGGGAAGCATTCTTCTTAAAGTGCAATAGAGAAATTTAATTTGTTTTTTATCCACCAGCAACAAAATGCCTCGAAACAATAGGGCCAACGTATTTGAGCCCTCTTTTTGGTAAATGTTTTACATGATGCTTTACTTCTATAAAAGTATGGTCCAAAGAAGATAAGTTTATGTCTGGATTTTAAAAACAAAACAGCAAGCAAGCAGCTCCTATTCCTCCCACCACAAAAAAAAAAAAAAAAAAAAAAAAAAGACTTCTTTACAGGACACTACTGTTGTCTCTATACATAAATGGCATTTATTGTTGTATACTGGGGGATATGTATCTTTCTTTTTCTTTCTATTACTTCTTAACTATTTAGTTCTTATTTGATAAGGAAAAGAAAGTTCAAGGAATACGTGCAGTTACTATGTGTAAGCTTATTCCATTACAATCTAAGATATTTAACATTTATAAGAATAAATTCAATAAAAAATCAATTTATAATGATTGATGAGCTGTAAAATGATTGAGTCATAGATCCAGTTCACCTCTGTTACCAAGACAAATTGCAGGAATCACCTATTCACATTTGACTGATGGCTCAATAATATATATATATATATATATATATATATATATATATATATATATATTAGTTTCAGGTCTACAAAACAATGTAATAATTAGACATTTACACCCGTCACAAAGTGATAACCCCCCTCCCCCTACTACCCCTCTGACATCGTATATAGCTGTTAAAACACCATTGACTCTATTCCCTATGCTGTACTCCACGTCCCGTGACTATATATATATATATATATATATATATATATATATATATATATATATATATAGTTAATTATAGTTGACATTCAATATTATTCAGCTTCCGGTGTACAGCATAGTGGTCAGGCATCTACACAGTCCAAGAAGTGGTCTCCCTAATAAGATAAGTGTCCATTGGCTACCCTACAAAATCTTTACAACATTATTGATTATATTCCCCAAACTGTCTTTCATATCCCCGTGGCAATATTGTAACTACTAATTTGTACTTTCTGATCTCTTTGTTTTCTCCCCCATCGCCACCCTCCTTCCCTCTAGCAACCATCAATTTTTTTCTCTATATCTCTGAGACTATTTCTGCTTAGTTTGCTCATTTACTCTGTTCTTCAGATTCCATATACAAGTGAGACCATGTGATATTTGTCTTTCTCCATCTGACTTATTTCACTTAGCATAATATTCTCTAGGTTCATCCATATCTTTGCAAATGGTAAGATTTTAACTTCTTTATGGCCAAATAATACTCCATTGTATAAATGTACCACAGTTTCTTAATCTAGTTGTCTACCGATGGGAATTTTGGTTGTTTCCAAGTCTTGGCTATTGTGAAAAGTTCTGCAATAAATATAAGGGTGCATATGTTTTTCAAATTAGTATTTTGGAGTTCTCTGAATAGATACCCAAGAGTGGAATTGTTGGGTTATAAGGTAGTTCCATTTTCAATTTTTTGGGGAACCTTCATACTGTTTTCCATAGTGGCTGCACCAATCTGCAATCCCACCAATAGTGCACCAGGGTTTCCTTTTCTCTACATCCTTGCCAGCACTTGTTGTTTGTTGATTTATTGATGATAGCCATTCTGACCAGAGTGAGATGGTATTTCATTGTGGTTTTTATTTGCATTTCTCTAATGATTAGTGACGTTGAGCATTTTTTCATATGTCTGTTTGCCATCTGTATATCCTCTTTAGAGAAATGTCTCTTCATGTCCCTTCCCCATTTTTTGATTGGGTTGTTTGCTTTTTTGGTGTTGAGTTGTATAAGTTTTTTTAATAAATTTTGGATACCGTGAATATAAGACCTAGCTGGATCATCAGATCTAATGCGTGTTTTAGAGCAAAAATTAATATAGACCCTGTCTTATTTTAATATAAGACCAGGGCTAATATAATATAATATAATACTGGGTCTTATATTAATTTTTTGCTCCAAAAGGCATATTAGGCATATTAGAGCTGATGGTCTGGCTAGGTCTTATTTTCGGGGAAACGTGGCATTAACCCTTTGTCAGATGTATCACTGACAAATATCTTCTCCCATTCAGTAGTATGCATTTTGTTTTATTGATGGTTTCCTTTACTGTGAAAAAACTTTTTAGTTTGTTGTAATACCACATGTTTATTTTTTCTTTTGCTTCTTTTGCCCAAGGGTATATATCAGTAAAAATATTACTAAGGGCAATGTCTGCAAATTTACTTCCTATATTTTCTTGGAGTTTTATGATTTCAGACCTTACATTTAAGTCTTTAATCCATTTTCAGTTTATTCTCATATATGGCATAAAGTGGTCCAGCTTCATTTTTTTGCATGGGTCTATCCAGTTTTCCTCGCCACATTTATTGAATAGACTGTCTTTACCCCAATGTAAATTCTTGCTTCCATTGTTATAGATTAAATGACCACATAGGTATGGATTTATTTCTGGGCTTTCTATTCTGTTCCACTGATCTATGTGTCTGTTTTTATGCCAATACCATGCTGTTTTGATTACCATAACTTTGTAGCATGATTTGATGTCAGGTAGCGTGAACGTCCCACTTTGTTCTTATTTCTCAAGATTGCCATGGCTATCCAGGGTCTTTTATGGTTCTATATAAGTTTTAGGATTATATGTTTTAGTTCTGTGAAAAATGTCATTGGTAATTTGATAGGGATTGCGTTGAATCTACATATTGCCTTAGGTAGTATGGATAATTAAGTCTGCAAATTTGTTGAATCAATGTTGCTAACCATTTTTTGATATCAGAGGGATTATTCATTATGAATTGGTAACAATTGGACAAACATTAATGAAATTTACTATTTGGAAGTGCTGAAAAGGCTGCGTGAAAAAGTTAGATGACCTGAACTTTTCATCAACAATCCATGGCTCTTGCATCATGACAAAGTTCCAGCTCACATGGTACTGTCTGTGAGGGAGTTTTTAGCCAGTAAACAAATAACTGTATTGGAACACACTCCCTACTCACTGATCTGGCACCCAAAGACTTCTTTCTTTACCCAGAGATAAAGGAAATATTGAAAGGAAGACATTTAGATGACATTCAGGACATCAAGAGTAAAACGACGACAGCTCTGATGGCCATTCCAGAAAGAGTTCCAAAATTGCTTTGAAGGGTGGAATAGGTGCTGGCATCAGTACACAGCTTCCCAAAGGGGAATACTTCGAAGGGGACCATAGAGATATTCAGCAATGAGGTATGTAGCACTTTTTCTAGGATGAGTTCATGAACTTAATTGTCAGGCCTCATATAGTCTTATCTATGAGCATGGTATGTGTTTCCATTTATTTGATTTTCTTTAATTTCTCTCTTCAATGTCTTACAATTTTCTGAGTACAGGTCTTTTATTTCTTTGGTTAAATTTATTCCCAAGTATTTTTTTGTTTTTGAAACAATTGCAAATGGGAATGTTTTCTTAATTTCACCTTCTGATAGTTATTGGTGTTTACAAATGCAACTGATTTCTGAATATTAGTTTTGTATCCTGCTATTTTACTAAATTCATTTATCAATTCTAATAGTTTTTTGGTGGAGTCTTTGGTGTTCTGTATATATAGTTTCATTATTTGCATATAGTGACAATTTTACTTCCTCCTTTCCAATTTGTATGTCTTTTATTTATTTTTCTTGTCTGATTTTGTAGCTAAAACTTCCAGTACTATGTTGAATAAAAGTGGTGAAAATGGGCAACCTAGTCTTGTTCCTGATACGTGCTGCTCAAGTGAGCACGTTGTTCCTGATCTTAAGGGGAATGATTTTAGCTTTTCCCCATTGGGTATAATATTAGCTGTGGGTTTGTCATATATGGTAACATTATTATGTTGAGATATAATCCCTCTATTCCCACTTTGCTAAGGTTTTATCATAAATGGCTGCTGGATTTTGTCAAATGCTTTTTCTGCATCTATTGATATGACAATATGATTTTTATTTTTCATTTTGTTAATGAGGTGTTTCATGTTAATTGACTTGCAGATAGTGAAACAAACTTCCATATCCGGAGTGAATCCCACTTGATCATGGTATATACTATTTTTAATGTATTGCTGAATTAAGTTTGCTAATATTTTCTTGAGGATTTTTGCATCTAAGTTTATTATGGATATTGGCCTGTAGTTTTCTTTTTCATAATGTCTTTGTCTGGTTTTGGAATCAGGGTGATAGTGACCTCATAAAAAGAGTTGGGGAGCCTTCTTTCCTTCTGAATATTTTGGAATAGTTTGAGGAGAAAAGGTGATAATTGTTTTTTGAATGTTTGGTAAAATTCACCTGTAAAGCCATCTGGTCCAGGGCTTTTGTTTGTTGGGAGCTTGTTGATTACTGATTGAATTTCAGTGGTAGTAATCAATCTTTTCAAATTTTTCGTTTCTTCTTGATTCAGCCTTGGAAGTTTGTATGCCTCTAGAAAATTATCCATTTCTTCCAGATTGTCTAATTTGTTGGCAGATAGCAGCTCATAGTATTTTCTTAAATTTTTTGTATTTCTGTGGTGTCTGTTGTCACTTCTCCTCTTTCATTTCTGATTTTATCAATTTGGGTCCACTCTCTCTTTTTCTTGATTTGTCTGGCTAAAGGGTTGTTTGTCGATTTTGTTTATCTTTTCAAAAAAACAGCTCTTGGTTTCTTTGATCTTTTGTATTTTTATTTTGTCTCTATTTCATTTATTCCTGCTCTGATCTTTATTATTTCCTTCCTTGTACTCCTTTTGGGATTACATTGCTGTTCTTTTTCCAGGTCCTTAGGTGTAAAGATAGACTGCTGATTTGAGATTATTTTGTTTCTTTAGGTAGGCCTGCATTGCTATGAATTTATCTCTTAAGACTGCTTTTGCTGCATCTGATAGATTTTGGGGTATTGTGTTTTCATTTTCATTTGCCTCAAGGCATCTTTTGATTTCTTCCTTGATCTCATTGTTGACCCAATAATATATATTTTTAAAAAACGTCTAATACAATTTGATGGAATTGAACATTATTAAAACAAAGGTGTCATTAAACAATGGCATTGTTATGCTTTTAAAAATTATATGCCAAAAATATAGTGAGGTCAATTTATATTCAATCCAACATCAATAAAAACTAGCTGCCTTACATCACTGTAAGTATTATGTTATGCCAACTTGTATTTCTTTACATATGACTGACTTAAAACTCTAATAAATTTAATTATAGGTATAGATTTTAGTTTAATAGCATTTAGCTTCTCATGAAATTTTTGCATCCCAAAATATCCTGGAAGTACAAAGCGGGTAACATACTTCTGTAAATGCTGAACTTTCTATCAGGGATGGACTTAAAACCTGAGGAGATTAGACTACAGTGTAACTATTTCCTGCACAGTTAGAGTCCATCACATTGGCAGGGTGCTTTTGGAAAAATAGGCTAAACTTTCAGTGGTAGAACATTGTGCTGACTTCCTAGCGAAGTATATTTCAATTCTTGCTAGGCAATAAGTATTGTACATAGTATTATGTGCATGTGTTTGGGGGCAGGGGGAATTGAAGGGGTAAGGGCCAAAAAAGAATGAAGCTAGTTCCTTCCCTATGGATACCATATTGGCTTAATGGCTTTTCAGAACCAGATAACTCATAATCAAAAATTTCACTGTGCAATTTACAGCAAGTGAAATATAACTCTGCTATCTTTATTTTGTTTTCATAAATCAAGTTTTGAAAAAATAAAAGAAACAAAGGCAAACAAATCCTTCCCAAATAGTACATAACAGTTAAATTATATCACTTTTAAGATGAACAATTAGAACAAGTAATGCCCCATAGTCAAAGACCATCAGGATTACCAGTAGTCAAATAAAATTTTGTTTTGTTTTGTTTTTTGATTTGTTGACACAAGAGTGAAAGCACACCATGGAAAACCATGGAATGTCTCAATAAGAGTGTGTTAGAAAGCACTTTTTATAGGACTTGGGTTTGGATTAGGTGATTTTGGGAAAGGATCAAGGTAGTAAAGCTTTGCACTGGGTTAGATGCTGTCCAGAAATTGGAGATATTCTATAATTGTGTATCTTAATAATTCTTATTTAAAAAATGAGAAGACAAAGCAAGTCTGAAGCTGTAATTGGTACAGAAGCAGCAGAAACACTCTGATTAGGGGATAGTTGGTCATTTTTGTAGTTTGTATGATGGTTTGTTTTAGTCTTGCTCTATTAGAGTCACTCAATGGCCTTGTCTGATGATGTCCTACAAATTTTTACATTCAGCATAAGAACACTGTGGGCTAGCTCTGAATTCTAGGTCATCTCCTAGTGACACCAAGCCTTATTTGGTAATGCCCTATTAGTTCCAAGATGGCAGGGGCTGCTTTCCCATTTCTTTGAACATATTAGAGAACTTAAAATTCTTTCAAATAAATAATGAAACTCTAAATCTGTCCATTTACCAATAAACACAGTGTTCCCATTTTGACAAGCATGATGATATATATATATATATATATATATATATATATATATATATATATGTAGATAGATAGATAGATAGATAGATAGAGATAGAGATAGAGATAGAGATAGAGATAGAGATAGAGATAGAGATAGAGATAGAGATATTGGATCAGAAGAAGAAAAAGCAAATGAAGGAGAAGAAGAAGAAGGAGGAGAAGCGGGAGGAAGAGGGAAAGAAGAAAACAAGAGATGGCTTTCTAAGGAGTATGAAAGAGTTGGTAGGAAACTTCTTAGATGACTCCCAGTGATCCCTGACTCCTGATATTTACGTTCTTATGTAATCCCCTCCCCTTGAGTGTGGGTTGGACCTCATGACTTGCTTCTAATGAATAAAACATGACAAAAGTGATATGATGTCACTGTCAATAGTAGGTTATAAAAGACTGTGACTTCTTTCTTGCTTGCTCTCTCTCTCTGGTTCTACTTGCTTACTTGCTCTAATGAAGAAAGCTATCATGTTGTAAGCTTCTGTGTGGAGAGTGCCACACGGTCAGAACCTGAGCGAGATGTCCCACTGACAGCAAGCGTGGACTAAAGGCCTTAGTTCATCAACCTACAAAGAACTGAATTCTGCTAACAGCTATGTGATTGAGCTTGTAAGGACATCATCTCCTCATCGAGCTTTGAGATAACCAGCTATTGGCTGATACCTTGATTACAGGCTGTTAAATAACTTTGAGATGGAGGACTCAGTTCATCTGCTCCTAGAGTCTCGATCCATAGAAACTGTGCAGTAAGAAATGTTGGTTGTTTTAAACCATCAAGATTGGGGGTAATTTGTTACACAGCAACAGCTAACTAACACAGGGAATCAGGGCAGGATAAGGGTGAGGTGAGTGAGGAACATAAGGCACAGAGTTTTTAAGAAGGCACTTGCTCTTGAGGCTGTGCAAATTCCTCAGTCATCTTGGCTCAGCTCTGCAGGATATATATATATATATATATAAGCATTAAAGTGAGATTGCAAGAGAAAGGACAGGAGCTTTGATTATGGATCTATTAAACTATTATGTACTACACCTATTTTGTGATAGTTCAATTCCATTGATATCCGACACCAAAATTATAATAAGTACTCTAGGAATACTCTAAGTACTCTAAGAGTGAAAACTAGTCACATAAAAAAGGAAATATTAGATTTACACAACACTATGCACACCTATTTTTAGGGAGATTTAGAAAATTATGTTCTTAGTTAGGGTAGGAGGCAGAAGGCAGAAGAAAGAGAACTCTATTGCTTAAATGTTTGAAATATTTGTTATAGGAAGGTTTCTTGCATATATATATATATATATATATATATATATATATATATATATATAAAATAGTATTTTTATGAACCAATCTCCCTAAACACCCCAGCAGGAAGTAGACAGAGAAAGGATAAAAGCGACAACATAAAATACAAATGCCCTGTAAGGCACAGCAGGAACAATGTGAACGAACAAGTCATTTCCGCAGAACTTCCTGAGTGCCAAAAGCCAAGTTGTGAAAGAAACGGTTTTTAAGAACTTCAAGATAAAACTAAATTATCCTCAAACATCAGATCAGGAAATGATGGTGAGGTAAAAGAAAAGGAAAAAAGATTGAAAGATTTTTGTGATATTTTATTAGAAGTTAATTATAATTTTCCGTACTGTAGAGCACAGAAGCTAATTACTGCTTTTGTAGTAGGTTGATCACATACACGCCATTATTGAGCAGGCTTATCAGCTCATTATCAAAATCCAAATCATAGAAATTTCAACAAACCTTAGACCAATTGTTTAATTTTAGTTCGTATCCGAGTCCCTTGGGGATCTTGTTAAAAAGTAGATCCTAATTTAGTAAGTCTGGGGTGGGGCCTATTACTCTGCATTTTAATGATATCCCAAATAATGTCTTTCTGACAAGCTATCTGGTGACCACACCTTTTTTCATAAAGTATAGTTGAAATACAATGTTGTATTGCTTTCAGGTGTACAATATAGTGATTCTACATTTATATACCTCACAATGTGATCACCATAATAAGTCTAGTAACCATCTGTCACTATACAAAGTTATTATGATATTATTGACTATATTCCCTGTGCTGTATACTACATCCCTGTGACTTATGTATTTTATAATTGGAAGTTTATACCTTTTATTCCCCTTCAGCTTTTCACCTATCCCCCCACCTCCCTTCCCTCGGGCAACCATCAGTTCTTAGAACTAGAATTCTAAGTTCTCGGAACAAAGTTCTTTAAAGTGTGGTCCCTGGTTCCCCTGTCAAGCAGTATCAACATCACCTGGGAAATTATTAGGATGCAAATTCTCGGGTCCTCCTCCAGGCTATGGAATCAGACACTCGGCATGGTGCCCAGCAATTTCCTATCTATCAAAGCCTCCAGGTGATTCTATGACGTGGAAAAGTTTGAGTACCACCATCTTAGACTATAATGTTTCTGAACCAGAGTTACAAATCAGAAATGCTTGTGGAATTTTAGGAAAATGTACCTGCCCAGTCATCAGTTCTGGAGAGTCTGATTAAGTTGTTTGGAGGTGGAGCCAGGAAAAATTTCTAAAAACTCTCCTTGGGTTGGTGGGAGTAGTAACAAAAAAAAAAAAAAAAAAAAAAGAGAGAAACCCTGTTTTAGAGCAATTGCCCTGAAATCCAATAACTTACCCAAGGTCTGAGAACCAGAAATAAAAGACCTCACTAATTCTCGTATAAGTTCTTTGCCTGGCAATTCAAGAAGATATCAGGAGGACTTAAAATAATCTAAGATAGTCTTTCGTGGAATGGATGTGATCTAATCCAAGATAGTTTTTCATGGAATGGATATGATCACAGCGTGCTCTTTCTCTCTTAGGATAAAGAAACAGTTGCCCATTCTAAATTACTATCTGGGACACAGCCAACTCAGAGGCCTGCATTATTTGCTTAATTACATTCTCTTTCAGGAGTATAGAAACTGTAACATAGAAATTGAAGAATTGCTTGAAGCCAAGCTGTGATAGCCACCTGGGTCAAGCTTTGAAAGAATAGTAAGTATACGCTGTACGATAAAAAATACAGCAGATGTTTAAATTAAAATATATATATATATATATATATATATATATATATATATATATATATATATATTACAGTAAAAGACATTGCCAGCAATCTCCTTCAAAATACGCCCCCCCTCACTTTGAACACACTTATCCCATCGTACTTGCCACTTTCTGAAGCAGTTCTAGAAGTCCTCTTTCGTGAATGTCTGTAGTTGCACTGTTGTGGCTGCCTCAATGTCCTGAGTCAATTCAAAACATTTTCCTTTCGTGGTCATTTTGACTTTGGGGAAGAGCCAGAAGTCCCATGGTGCCAGATTCGGTGAATAAGGTGGATGAGGACACACTGTAATGTTTTCACTTGACAGAAATTGCCATATACCAGAAGAGATGTGTAACATGGAGTATTATCATGATGGAGGATGAAGTAAAGATACTCAAAAAAGAGGACTTCCAGAACTGCTTCAGAAAGTGGCAAGAACGATGGGATAAGTGTGTGTGAAGTCAGGGGGAGTATTTACTGTAATTTTTTATTTCAACCCTCACTGTATCTTTTGATCATACCTCATATGTGCTAAGATCCCAAGTGCACAGGTATTGTAAACACTGTCTTAAATGTTGTTTCCTTACTTTGTAAAAAGTGTGTTAAAAATAGTTGATTTTAGAATGGGTGGTTTATTTTCTTCTGATTTCTGTGTTTTATATTTTTCAGTTAAAAAAAATAATTTAGTTCAATGTGGGGACAGAGCCAGGAGAGCAGTTTCCAGGCTCTCAACCTCACATGGAAAGGTGCTGGCTTGGGTAGTAGATGGCCATCAGCTGTGACTAGTTGGCCATCAGCTGTGGCCAGTTAGCCATTAGCCACTAATGTAAATGGCGTGGCTACGGGGTTGGTTGGTTGGCAAAGAAGCGGATGGCGGATGTTGGATCGTGTGGCTCCTGCTCCCTGTATCTCCAACCCAGCCGCCAGCAAGAATATAGTGGTATGACTCCCCTATCTATAGTTCCGTTGGTGTTCCTGTTTGGTCTCACCATGTTCTGCGTTCTTGTGCGGGGAGCAGAACCAGAGACCCTGGATGACATTCAGCCTACATATTTTTATTACTTTGTAATAAATGTTTGTACTTAATGTAAAATCTGTTTAAAAAGCTCTTATGATTAGAAGAGAAAGCATGTTGAAAAGTGTTTATCCCTTACTTATATCATACTGACGGGTAGGCTGCTGCGTGGCAACACTTAGAGAATTCACATATCAGAAGTATTTAATAGTACCCAGAACTCCCCTAGAATCCAATTCCAATGGGTGTCTCTGTGCCCTTTAGGGAGCTGTGAAGAGGATTTTCGGGGGACTCTGAGTCCCTAAATTCATAGAAAAAATGGTTCTGAATTTGAGTGATGCTGTCCTGCAAACTGGCTTTAAAAACAGGTGGAGATATTTTGGATTTTACACTGAGTAGTGACAGCGAATGATGGCAGGGAGACAAACCAGGCTTCAGTGAGCGAGTCTGGCAAAACGAAGGATTTTACCCAAAATGGCACTCCTTGGTCAAACAATTAAAGGAAGGAATCATAGATCCTATTTTGCAGTCTCAGGGGATGGTTGGAAGGCGAGGATGCCCTCTGTGCATATGGGTCTCACTATGAAGTGACACAGGTGTTTCTATCTAAAGAAGAGCAGCAGATGGAGGCAGCTAAGAGCAAGCCAATCCAAGGCTTTGAAAATACTCTTTGAAAGATCTGTTTGTTTTAAAAAAAATGCACTCATCTTAGAATGCTCAGCAGGAAAGAGCGAAATGCACTTTCGAAATAATGTTTAAAAGTGTCTCTAACTGGAGAAGAGAGGAGAGAAGACTGGAAGTTAAGCGAAAAAGCAAAGGAACTAAACAAAATAATACCTTGACACATAGGCCAAAAGCATGATCTGTAGAAGACACAGCTGCAATAAGTAGTCCAATATGCTGCTCTCTGATGGTGTGGTTTTATTTCAGGGGTAAATCTCATGCTTTGTAGAAAAGCAGTTACCAACCAGAGGGTAGCAGTGTAATCACATTGGGTAGCTTTTCCTTATTAAATATAACTTTATCCTGATAGGGTAGGTAGATACATTGAAATGAGCAGGAGAGACCTAGGCCTGGTTAGAAAACCCCTTGCTGCAGCTCCTACTTGGGTCAAGACCCTTTGCTGCAGCCCTCACTTAGGGCATCAATGCCTTCCTAGCCTGGCAGGATTTCAGGCTTACACATACCCCTAAATCAAAAGGATGTGTTGTTCAAAGCCAGAGAGGGGAAGAAGACACCCCACTTATCAGAGTACACATCCAGCTTGTCAGGACCACAAATACCTTACTAGCCCAGCAGAATGCCAAGCTTACACATATCCCTATATCAAAGGGCCATGTTTGCACATGCCCCTAAATCAGGAGTGTCCAAACTGCGGCCCGCAATCCATTTTTAATTGACCCGCAGCAAATTCCAAAAATATATTTAGTTTACTTAAATCAGGTGAGGCAATACGTATTCCACCTCGAGTGAGTGGCCGGCTGTTTGTTTATTTTACCGCATATGGCCCTTGGTGGAAAACGTTGAAAAAAGTTTGGACACTCCTGCCCTAAATCAAAGAGATATGCTGTTAGAAGCCAGAGAGGGAGGACGACATCCCGCTTATCAGAGTATACATCCTGCTTATCAGGACCATTTTAATGAGTTTCGCAAATAAATCCTAAAAAGAAAATTGACAGAAACTGCCTTGAGAACCAAAAGGGAGGACTGGGCACTTGAGCAGGAGAGAAAGAGATAAAGAGAAGGGAGAGGGGGAGGCAATTCTACCCACAGAAATCAAAGCCTTCATACAGTGTAAGGAGGAGCCTTTTCCTGTCTTGTGATTGGTTTGCTCCACGTCTTGGGTGTATCTGCCTTCACTGATAAACTTTTTACTACCCTATACCTGCCCGAAACACTGTCTCTCGACTGAATGCTTTCTCTGGAGAGGACAAAGAGCTGAGGATTATTATGACAACCCAGTAACAGTCCCAACACCAAACTTAAAGAGAAGTTACAGGTACGGGCCTCGGCGTGTGTATTCTGTGCTTTGACCGAAGTTTCTCTATAAATCTAAAACCCATCCTTGGTTAAGAAGCACAGTCCTAGAGGAACTGATGAACAGCATATCTTTTTTTTTTTTTTTTTTAATTAATTTTACTTGCACTTACCATGAGATCTAGCCTTCTAACAAATTTTTAAATGTACAATACAGTATTGTTAATGGTAGGTAAACTGTTCACATCAGCAGATCTCCAGAATTTATTCAGGCCTGCAGAAGAGTTTTCTCCGCCCAGGTTGTGATGCTATGGGGTGGTGAATTCCTGACTATACTTCTTAGGAAGAGCCCAGAATACAGCTCTGCGGTCACACGGGGGTGTTCAATGAAAATTATGTATGAAATAATAAATGAATATAATCTTTCTGCTATTTTGTTCATTGAGCAGCCAGAAAAACAAGGATTTTCCTCTGCAATCTTATAAAAGGTTTCTGGGAATCCAGAGAAAAATCTTTAATGTTATAAGATGGAATAAGGCACTTGGTCCTTAAATTCCTGACTAGTGGAACGGCACAGAGGGAGAGAGGGAAAAAAGAGTTGCCATAAAAAAAGAATTTACTATATCCTAAGCAAGCAACAAAAATAGTAAAATAAAGTCTAATGATTGCTCTTTAAGCATTGTTTTTCCTTTCATTCATGCTTGGATGCTCAGTTTAAGGAGAATTGTGAGGTGTTGTTTATGAGTTAAGGAGACTCACAGTGTTGGTCTTTAAAATGAGGTTTGAAATGCTTATACCAGTAGCATATTGTCTGTTCAACACACAAATAATACATTGCTTAGTGACACATGGAAAAGCATCTATCCCATCTAATTGATGCTTCACATATTTTAAAATTTGTAGTGTTGTGCTTATTATTTAGTGCGATATTAAAAATATTTGTTTGAAATGAGTTGGGGACCCTAGAGAGGTCAATTACATGCTAATTACTTTGCCATGTGCTTCTTTCTTCTCAGGGTGGGTGGACTATTTTCACTTCTAAATGAAAATTTTAAATTACTGAACATTTGAAAGACAGTATCTGTATGAATTTATACCTGCCCTGAATGAATACAGCACAGATTTTATTATATTCAGCACATAGAGACTTGAAGTCCCTGAAATCCATGCCTAAAACGATCACTTATTACATTGCTCTCCACACACATATTTCTAGTTAATATTGTTAATATTTGGTCATAACAGTTTTACATCTGAAGAATGAATTTGGTACATAAAAACATCCATGTACTATTTTCAGGCCTAAAGAGTTTGTGAGATAAGATGATACATAGATGATAGATGATAGATAATAGATAGATAGATATAGATATTCACAAATACATTGATTCATAGATATATAGATGTATTTACATATACTTAGATATGTACATGGATACATTAATGGATGAATGGATAAATAGATAGGCAATTACTGAGTTGTCTCTGTATGGGACATAAAATAGTAACTTCTCTTCACCTAGCAACAGTGATGAGAAATATTCCAACCATCTTGTCCCCTCCTTAATGTATGTCTCCTGGCAGGAGGAGCTCTTGTGAATATTATTAGTGGGAAATGGAAAGTGTCATTGTCAGCAGGTGGTATAGAAACCCTTTGTTTTGTTCTTTCTTATAAGCACCATGTGTAGACTTTCCTTGTGGGTTTTTTTTGGTGGTGGTGGTTGAAGGGATGTTGGGGGCATGCTCATGTTCAGAAACTGCCGGGGACCGGATGAATAATTTCAAGTAAAGTGGTAGAAATAAAGAGGTCACTTCAGGTTGACTCTGTTATGTAATTCATTTTCATTGGCAATGAAATTGGTCGTTTTAGCCTTACCTTTTTCTAATGTCTATTTTTAATTACTTTAATACTTGGACAGAGGAAGGTCATTAATTTCCCCCACTGTCACTCATTAAAGCAAGTTTCTTAAAAACAGATTTCAAATTAGGAAACAATAAGATACAGCCAAATTCCACAGTGATAGCCTATCATTTCAATATATCAAATAGAAATACAATTTAAATGAACAGTATGTGTTACATGGTCTCTTGAGCTTTTCCCACTAATCATTTGTTTCAGTGCCTTCCGAATATTTCTTTGGTTCAGTTTTTAGGTTCTTTATTAATTGGCTATAGAGTTATCAAGTGAACTGCAATTAAACTAATGTGGAACTTGCAAATTATGTAATTTCCTGTTTGAAGAGTATTTCGTAATTTTTAGACAAATGAGACACAAGCCCTTGAATTTATGTACCTCCTGGGTATCGTTTTTACAGGCCACAAAAGAGGATTATTAAAACTTTCTTATAAATGCTCCATCTTTACGCTTCTTCTCTATTTCTTGTGAACCAAATTTTATCCAACCAAAAAGGAGGGATGGTAGCATGGACTGAAACAAATGGACTTTGGAGCCAATCGTGTATAAAAGCCCAGCTTTGCTATTTACTCACTCTTTAGCTTTGGGTATGAATTAATCTATCTGTCCTTAGTTTTCTCATCTATAAAACGGGTTAATAATATAAACCAGTCAATAATATAAACCTTGGTTATCACTCAAAGTGAACAGAATTTATTTCTCTCCTCTGCTTATTAATGTTTCTATGTGTCTAGTCTATAGACCACATCCTTAATATTTTTCATCTTATATGTTAATTATTGGAGTGGCTGTTTGGCTTATAATAATTATCTTTGCTCTCGGGAAAGCTTCATACCATAGGAGTTAACCCTGAAATGCCATGTCTGTGTTTCATGTCTCCGAACCACTGGTCATCGCTTATTTGTGCAGGGCAGACATCTAAGCCAATTATTTCTTTTTCCTAGGAATTTGAAACTGACAGTCACTAGAGTGAGTCATTTTGATGTCAGGACCCTAGAAATAACATGAGATCCCTGGAGTTACTTAAGTACATGCCCTTCCTGAAACCTGAACTTGCACTATTCATGAGCATCTGGGATGCAGTACGACAGAGTGGATTACAGCACAGAACCAAGAGTCAGGCTGGCTAGGTCTGAATCCCAGATCTGTCACTTACTAACTTACGACCTTGGGAAGATTTATAACTTCTCAGTACAACAGTTTATTGATCTTGATCTGTAAAAGGCATATAATAGCTGTAAATACCTTATAGAACCCATGGGAGAATAAAATAAGTTAATTATGTAAAAAACTTAGAATAGTGCTTGGAACACAGTGGCAGTTATTTTTAGGATTCTGGGAGATAGTCCAGTCTCCTTCAAATGAACAGCTTATACACTTTTATCTTTATTCTTAAGTAAACCATCATTTTGTTGTTGTTGTTGTTGTTGCTTATAACGAAATGAACCTCAATAAAAGCCTGGGGAGGTTGTCTTTGGTATTTTGTTTAAACCAGTTCAGTGTATACCCATATATATGTTTACTGCTAAAATGAAAATACCACACAAGTAAGGGAGGAAAATCATCAGTTTATAACAAAATTCCGTTGGCTGAAAAGCTTTGTTTATGTGCCTCATCACTTCAAAAGGATGGGTTCAGTTTTTAAACTGAATGACATTTTTTCAATGAATGAAAATTTTGTGATTTGTAAAATATAAGCATAGATTTTACAAATAAATCAATTTGTCTTCAACAACAATTAATATGAACATCATTTATTGAGTGCTTATTATGTGCTGGGTCTTTTGTTAGGTGCTGGGAATACAGTAGGGAGGAAAAATGTCTCTGCCCTTGTGAGGCTTGCATTTGAGGGAGGGGAATGGAGAAACAAATTTTATTTATGTAAAATAGTATCAGGTAATTATAAGTGTCAGGTAATGAAGAAAACAAAGGCAGGGTAGAAAGTAATTGTGGGGACAGAGCCAGGAGTGTAGTTTCCAGGCTTTCCGCCTCGTGGAAAGGTGCTGGCTCAGGTAGTAAATGGCCATCAACTGTGATTGGATGGCCATCAGCTGTGGCTAGTTGGCCATCAGCTGTAACCAGTGAGCCATTGGCCACTAATATAACTGCTGTGGCTACGCTAGCAGAAAATGGGGGCTGGCAAGAAGATGGTGGCTGGCAAGCACGGATTGCAGTTAGGACGGCGGGTTGCGGACAGTGTGGCTCCTGCTTCCTGTGTCTCCAACCCAGTCGCCAGCAAGAATATAGTGGTATGACTCCCCTATCTATGGCTCCATGGATGTTCCTGTTTGGCCTCACCCTGTGTTCTTATGTGGGGAGCGGGACAGGAGACCCCGCATGAAAGTAATGTTCTGGTGCTATATTCGCCAAGGGAATCACAAAAGCTTCTTTGGAGAAGTGTCATTTGAACAATTAAACAGTGTTGAGGTAGGTAACAATAAGCTTCATTTTACAGATGAGGAATCTGACCTTTTTTGCTACAGGTCATGCAACGAGGAAGTAGAGGGATCAGGCAGTTTGGCTCTAGAGTTGACCCTTTTAGAAACCACTCTGTACTTTCCAGTAAGGAAAGAAAAAGGTAACATTATTAAATTTATTTTCTTTTTCTTTGCTGTGTAGTTTTTACACCACCTACTTTTCCTATTCTTCTGACTCCATTTCCCATTTGAGACCTGATACACCTTTTGTACGTATACATATTCTAGAACAGAATACAAGTATTCAACTGAGCTTGCTAGCGTGGCTGGCAATTAATTTTACCATGCAGTCTATTTCCTGTTTCTCTTTCTTTTAATACATTATAAATAACTGAATAGCACATCTAAAGGGCCGCTAAGCAAACCACCAAACAATTTTGCACACATAACGCATCCTTTGACTTCAGAAGTTTTTAATGTATAATATATTAAACAAGTCAAGTTTCAAAACCAATTATATAGTCCTTTAACTCTACAGGGACTAACCCTGGCTTTTCCAAACTTATACTTTAGAACAAAAAGGGAAATATATTAATTCATCAAAGAATTCGTTGTTTATTTTTAATAAGTACTAATTCCCTGGGAGTATGGATTATATTAACTTTTATGAAATGCCTCCCGTAAAATATGGCATTGTGAATCATAATTGGGGGTTAGGGTGAGGGGGGATTGAGCTGAAGGAATATGTTGCTTGCTGAAATGCTTTTAGGTTATAATGAGCATCTGAGTCCACGTTATTAGGGCAGGCTATTTCAGGTTATTAGGGCATTGCTTTTGCTTTCTTATGTTACTGAAGGTAAAAACGAGCAATTACCAAGACCTCCTCATAAAATTATTCCATCTGGCTGGAATTTTCACTCCTCATCACATTAGACCTTTCAAATATTTTTATTTTAGGTCCCTTCACTTTGGCTGTAAAGTATAGCCTTGAGGTAAAGTTATTTAATATGATATTATAAGAAGAATAGCTTTTCCTACTTCAGCATCTATTGCAAATTAAATGATTAATCTTTATAAAAATTCTATAGGTAGGTATGTATTATTAACCTTGTTGAAGACAGACAGTTTAAATAATTTGTCTAAGCCCACACTGCAGGTACATATGAATTAGGATTGGAAAAGAGGCTTGTTCTGTGTCAGAGGTTATGCTCTTTCTTCTGGATGCATGTGTAGTTACCAGTGCTCAGCTAACATTTGCATGTTGCAATAGTTAAGAATTAAGTCTGTGAAATCCGTCAAAGCTGAGTTCAACTAGAGGCTCTTAAATAAATCACTTAGCTTCCATAAATCTGTTTATCTGTTCAACAGAGCAATAATAGTGTCTACTACCTCATAATATGACTGTAAGAGTTAAAGGAAAGAATGCCTGTAAAACATAGTAAGTTCCCAACACGTTTCTATAAACATTATAATTATGATTATTTAAAAATTATTATGATCTCTTGGCATTCTGATGGAGGAACATGTCAGACTGTTGCAAATATTACTGGACTGACGGGCTGTTTTCTAATACTACATAGGTCAATCAAAATGTTAGAGATTACCTTTCACATATGATAGGGTCAATCACAAAACAGAGCCTGAAAATTTTGGACCCCCATTGTGTGATTGTGTTATTTGCCCTTCACAGTTTTTAGAAATTTGCATTTGAATTGGTTTGCTCTGTCCCAGTAACAGTCTGAGTTTGACTACCTTGCCCCTAGCTTAGAACTTGTCATTTATTTTAAACAGATTTAATCTCTTATAGAAATTTAAATTATATTGGTTAATTCATTTCCCATCATTCAAGAATTGTTCTGAAGGGGTCTACTCTATGCCAGATTCTAAGGTGAGGATATTAAAATGAGTAAGTCACTGACTGCTTTTTTCTGTAAGCATTGATTTTCATATTCAAGTGGACATTTTAATCACCTGAGGAATTTTATTAAAATTCAAATTTTTACTCAGTTGGCATAGGGTGAGATTTTGCATTTCTAACAGGCCTCCAGCTGCTGCTGCTGGTCTATGGGTCATAGCTGGGAGTAGCAAAATCTCAAGGAACTCACTAGTGTGTCTGCAATCAGATATAAGTACTGAAAATGGCTATGAATCATATACAATGTTACACAAATGAGTGAATGATCAATATTGGGTATAATAGAGATAATTAGGAGATATGGTTTAAAACGTTAAGCAGAATTTGGTCTTAAATGTCAAGCCACATTTTAACGATATAACCATACAGCTTCCAAAATGACAATTCCCAATTTGATTTTTGATGCATTTGTAAGTGTCTCTATTACATTTGAGCAAAACTTGGTTTGGCATGAGCTAACATGATGAGTCTTTGTCATCATAGGTGTCCCTGGCCTACCTATGCCTGCCATCTTTCAATATACAATTCCTAAGTAGGGGAATACCTTTGACATTTTTTCTACCTTAAGATCTCACTCCACTGATGCTCCTTAGGAATTCTAAGTACAGGAGGTCCTTGAATAACATCATTTTGTTCAGCATTATTTCATTATAACGTTGATGAAATGCTCTAAGAAATTTTATTTATATCAACTAACCTATGGTAAAACAGGTTTTCTAATAGGTTCTTTCACTTAAAGTTGAAGAACCCATTGATGGCATTAAGTAAGGACTTACTGTATAGTAACTTTGAAAGCTTTCGTCTAACTTTGAGATATTTTAAGTCTTCTTTCACATTTCATCTGATTCTTGAATTTAAAGTCCAGGACAAATGTGGTATTAGAATTCTTAGAGAAATCTGGGTGTGAGACATGGCAGGATAGGAGCAATACATAATGTTCAGAATTGTTCAAAGATGAAATAGGCTAGAGGTATCAAGGACATAATCACAGCTGTGTAATTCCCGAGGATTTTGCCGAGAGATTAAAACAGCAGAAGGGCAGATATGCAGGGACCAGTAGCATTGGCATCACATGGGGGATTGTCAGGTATAGCAGAAACACAGACTCATCCTAAACCTACTGAATCAGAATCAACCTTTTAACAAGACCCACAAGTGATCCTTATACATTTTAAAGTCTAAGAATCACAAACCTATGCTTCTCCTGCCGCTGAGAGATTCTGTGAGTCTGCATTGATTGCTGAAGACCTTTAAATTGCTATTTTCCAAAAGGATGACTAGGTTTGCATCTGCAGTTGTCTAGATAGTAATGAGCCATAGGGATAAGAAATTGACTCTAGTTCTAAATTGGCCCCAAATCCTCATTAGCCCTAAATACACTAAAGAGATTGAATTAATTGGATAGACCAAAGTTTCTTAGACTTCAGCATTCATCAGAATACCTTTGAGGATTTGTTAAAATACAGAATGATAAGTTCTACCTCCAAAATTGCTGATGTGATAGGTCTGGTATGGAGTGTGAGAATTTGTTTTTTTTAACAAATTTCCAGATAACGCTGATGCTGTTGGCCCAGGGTCCACACTATGAGAACCACTGACATAGACAAAACGCTGGGTGTTGTGTTCATTCCAATGTATGCCAAGCAAATCTTGTTCTAAATAAAAGCAATGTATTTTTAGTTTATAAGGTAGGAAGACTCTTCTAGAGCTAATCTGTAGCTAACTCAGATTCCTTAAGGGCATTGAAGAAGAGCAGCTACTTTAGATCTGCCCTAAGGTGGATACCGTCATACATCATTTTATTGTGCTTTGATTTATTATACTTCACAGATGTTGCATTTTTTACAAATTGAAGGCAGGACCCTCCAGCAAAAAGATTATGGCTCACTTTATTGTAATACTCACTTTATTGTGGTGGTCTGGAACTGATACCCGCCATATCTCTGAGGTGTGCCTGTAATTGTAGACTAAGACCATAAGGATGCCCAAATGAGTCAGTGGGTTTTGCAAAGGTTTATTAATTAGCTACATATAAAGCATTTGTTTTCTACCTAGAGCTATGCCAGGAGACAAATATTTGTAAGTAAAAAAGCAAGCTTTCTGACAATGTTTTGACTTGATACCATAAGACTTAAAGCAAACTGTACACAAACACTGTACCCTAGTTGGTAAATTTGGTTCTCACAGATATTAACAATCTTGAAACCACTTTATATGTTTATTAGAGTTGATCATATAACTAAATGTATTATAGAGAATGAGTGTAAGACTTATGTTGGTGATAGAAGTTACAAATAATGAAGGGAGAAAGGCTATAATGGTGCTGGATTAGAGTAGGAGTTGCCAGGAAGAACTCATTTATATATATATATATATATATATATATATATATATATATATATCTCACAAACCTATATATATATATATATATATATATATATATATATATATATATATATGGGTTTATATATATATGATGTATTCTAACTCTGTCTACATGAGAGAACCTAGAACTAGTGACACCCTAGAAGCAATGAGCACCCCTAGAGCTCAGATTTTGGTTTCTATAAACCATTATCCAATAAAAGGAATTAGGGCTCCTTGCTGAAGTGGTTAATTCCAGGGCAGGAGCAGAAAAAACACAAGATGAACCTGTAATATATAGTGACAGAAAATAAAGATGTCTTAAAAAAAAAAAAAGGAACATATCACAGGAGACAACTGAAATACATGGCACAATTTGTTCAAATAATAATAGATATTAACCCAAATAATAGAATAAGTATCTTTGAGTTTATATGATATAAGTAATGCATCTCATTTTAAATAAAAGTGTACATACATACATACATACATACATGGGAGAGAAGGGACAAATGTTCCTTACAGAGGAATAATTCTAATTAATATAGGAAGACTGAGGAAAATAGAAAATTGTCATTAGAATACCACAGTAATAATTGCTGCAAGATTCACCAATGAAAGCTAAAATTAGTGAGTAAAGTTAAGTTTCATAGTCTCAAAGAAACTGTCCAAAATTAATATTTATTAATTTCAAAGGGTAATATATTAACTATAGTGGAGCAACTTGGCAAACTTTATCCTTACCAAGAGTTCAAGATGTAAATTACCAGTAATAAGAGATATTGACATGCCCTTCGATATGATGAGCTGAGAAGGGAACAGTACATCTGCGGCATTCTTCCCAACTAGGCATAATCTCTGTTTAATCACAAGAAATGTATCAGACAAATTCAAATTGAGGGACAGTCTGCAAAATAACTGACCTATACTTTTGAAATTCAATGTCACTACAGAAAATTTTTAAAAAATGAGGAACCATCACAGTTTGGGGAAGATTAAGGAGGCAAGACAATTAAATGCAATGTGGGATCCTAGAATCAGATATTAGCAAAAAAATTGGTGAAATCCAAATAAAGGCTGCATTTATCTAATAGTATTGCACTAACACAATCTTCGCTTTGATAATTGAAATATCATTATGTAAGATGTTAACATTAGAAGAAACTGAGTAAAGGGTGTTATGGGAACAATCAGCACCCTACTGTAAGTCTACAATTAACTCAGAATAAAAGTTAAAAACAAGGAAAAGATACAGAATAAGTGGAAGTGGCCACCCATTCTACTTCCATTGTTAAAGGGAACCACAACTTTGAGTTAAGGTATGTCTTTACAGACACTGTAATAACTGTGGTAATAATTAATAATTAATAAAAATGAAAAAAATGGTTTCTGATTTCAAGCATCTTAAAATGAGTTTTAAAAATGCACCTATAAGAAGTTACTAGAGAATAATTACTAGGCACAGGTTTAAAAATTGTACACTGACAAAAGTATATTTAATGTAAGTTAAATGTTTTATAAGCCCTGGGCATTTTGTTTCCAGTCCTTTGCCTGGTGGCTGGTGGTGATCAAAGGGAGTTAGCCACTAGGCTCCTACTGTTTGTAGCACTTTTCTGCTCAGCTTTCTCATTTCAGTATCACACTGAGCTTCCAGCTCCTACTATCTCCTTCCTGAAGCAGAGCTGAATTAGTTGAACTGATTTACTTGAAATCCTTCTGGGATGAATGAGGAAATGCTTATTAGGCATATTTTATGTACAGAAATTTCATTATATAAATTACTTAAGTTAATTAAAATAGAGACCTAATGACTAATGCTCAAATTCCATTAACTAATTGAGAGAGACAAATGAATTCCCATGCCTTTCTACGTGCTTTTTAAAACTCTTCTAGCAGTTGGTAACATTTTTTATAAGAGTTTAATTTATCTTGAATAAAATGACCTTTCTTTTTCAGTCTTAGGCAGAGTCCAATTTTGACTACCTTTTCAGTGTCTTCTACTTTAACTAATTCAGATTTTGAAAAACCACCATCTGTTAACAAATAATGTTCTCACTATGAAGGCAGTGATTATGTTTATTGCAATTTCGGAGGATGAGAAACGAAAAAAAATATAAGAATAGAAACTGGAGAGGAGCAAATTCTAAAGGAAAGAAACTATATGAAATGAACAAGCATGATCAAGCCATATTTGCTGCCATGATTTCACAATAAAGGAATGTGAAGCAAAAATATGGTTAGTTAAGGCTATGAAAGTGAAGAAGAGGAAGAGAATGTTACACAGATGATCTCACTGTCTTTTATTTTAAATAGAAATTACTGTGCACTTCATTCAATTTGATAATATAAATCTTTTGAAGCTCCAGAAATAGGCATAAAGATAGTCACTTAAGTATATAAGCAAAGAATCACAAAATAATATAGATGAAAGAAAATCCAATAGGTGACCTCTCAAATACATAAATGACTTCAACTATACATTGTCTATTAAGCAAAGCTTAGATGTTATAATAATGATAGTAAAGCTAAATTTTACTGATATCAAGGTTTGTATTATGCTTTAAATGCATTGTTCTCTTTTGCTCCAGAAAACATCTCTATTAGACTGATGAATAAACCAAAACTTTAGTGTTTCCTTTGTCACCATAGAGGCTCCTCAGCTGCATCTACCACAAAATTAGGCCCACCTGACCATTCCCAGCATCAAACTTGTTTCTTTTTCTTAATGTGTCCAAATTTAACTAGGCTCTTGAAAATCGACAAAATTTGTAATACCTACGTTGTTCATTCAGCAATAATAAATGTTTCTGAGTGTCTACTATGTGCAAAGCTCTGTTCTAGGCCCTAGAGATAGAATAGTAAATAAGAAAACAAAAGAACTCTGCCTTTGGGGGCTTACATTTTAGGGTAGGAGCATAAAATAAATAAGGACATTTATAAAGTCTAAAAGTAATCATTACTCTGAAGGTTATAAAATAAGGTGATATGAAAGCAAGTGCTTGGGGAAGAGTGCCTTTAGAAAGAGTGCTCAGGGTAGACCTCTTTGAAGAGATGACTTTGGAATTGGTCCACAAGAGAAAAGGAGTAAAGTAAGACACAGGCCACAGGAAGAGTGTTCCAGACAGAAGGAACGGGATGTACAAAGAGGCTGCAGTATGAATGAGCCTGGTGTGTCTGAAAAACAGACACAGTGTGGCTGGAGGACAGTGAAAGGTAGGGAGATTATTAAAAGATTCCACTGGAAAAGTAGGCAAGGGCCTTGAGGGTATAGTAGAAATTCGGGCTTTATTCTAAGAATAATGGAAAGTCATTAAAATATACTAATGAAGGAATGGTGTGATTTGATTTGCATTTCAAAAAGATTACTTTGTCTAAGGATCAGGAATGGATCTGAGGACCAGAGGGTAAGCAGGAAAAACAGGACTATTGAGATAATCCATCTGAGAGATGATACAACTTGGAAAGGATAGTTTTAGTAGGTATAGAAAGACAAATGGAAAGGGGATGTATTTTGGAGGGAGTGCTAATAAGACGCATTAATGGATTGAATGTGGAGTGAGGGAAAAGGAAGACATAAAAGTTGATTCTCACGTGTTTGTTTTGAGCACCAAGGTAGAAAGTAAACATTTGTAGAGATGAGGGAAACAGAATTGGAGAAGAGTTTGTGAAACCAGGCCTAAGAAAAATGACCTGATGTTATTCTACTTCCTCTCCCACACCACCCATCCTTCATTCCCAACTCTAGTGAATGTTAACACATTTCCTGGCTCACTTAGAGCCTGATCAAAAGTATAAACTTCCCCACTTATATCTTCCTCTGCAATACTGCCATCTTTTTAGTCTCACAATAAGGGGCACCTCTCTCCCCGCCAAAGCTAATTGTCACATGTTTGCTGTTAACCTCAGCATTACCAAGTTTCTTGAGGAATTTTATTTTCCCAATTTATTGTTTCCATGTCTAATATTTCCCCCTGTTCTTCTTTATTGGCTTTTCCCCTTTTATATTCCAAAGTTTATAAGTACCTGTTAACTTGGAAAAAAGAAATCTCTGGATGCTCCTTCTATCTATCATCCTCTTTATTAACTTTTTCTAACATGGGCTTAAGACTCTCTGCCTTGCCTCCATTTGTGATTTTGTTGTTGTTCTGAGTTGCAGAGGGTTGAATTAAGCATAAGTCACAGTTCTCGGCACACAAGCATTATTGGTCCATGCAGGGCCCTGGAGCCTCTCTGATTTATTGGTTTGTTTGTTCCGTATTCCCATTTATCCCATGCCCTACACTCATCCCTCCTTCTCAGAAGCAATTATTCTAATGGGTTTGACAAATATGTTCATTGAGGTTTTTGGTTTAAGTGTTCTTAAAATATAGGTAATGATATTTTGTGTGCATTGCACGAATTGTAATTTACAAAATTGTCTTACGCCTTGGTTCCCATTTCTTTTCTTTTTTTTAATGTGCCCTGTGTTCTAATGTATCCATGTTGCTATATGTAGAATAACCCATTTTTTCCCTAATTGTAGCACCTACCACTTTAGGTGGACATAGAGATTAGCTCCTACTCCATTCACATTGCCACAAACAAGGCTATCACGTATATCTCACATACCCATTAATGAGCTCACGAGAGAATTGCTTTGAGCTATATACCCTGGAGGGGAAATGCTGGGTCACAGTACATATGCATACTTAATTTAAATGAGTGCTTCCTGTTTCCCTTCCAGATTGGCCTCCAGTGCACACACCTACAAGCAGTGTATGGGATCCTATGTAGCCACGTTTCCACTAACACTAGTCATTATCTAGCTTTCTAATTTTTACCATATTGGTGGCTATTTCATTTTTGCTTAATTTTCATTTATCTGTTTACTTATGTGTTTTAGCATCTCTTCATATGCTTGCCAGATTTTTGGAGATTCTATTTCTATGAATGCCAATTATAGCTTTTGTCTAATTTTCTATTGGTTTCCTTTCTATTGGTTGTCTTATTTATTAATATGCAGAAATTCCTTGTTATTTCAATATTATTTTCTTGTATTTGGGAGATAAATTCTACTTGATCACAGTGATGTTTTTTCTATACTATTGAATTTTGATCCAATGGTGTTCAGTAGTTTAGGTGTATTAAATGCATTTTTGACTTACGATATTTTCAGCTTACAATGGGTTTATCAAACGTAATCCCATCATAAGTCTAGGAACATCTGTACTGTGTAACAAGATAGAAGGGCTCAGAAGAGCTGTGCTGAGATTGCCAACTGTTCTATTTGACACTGGAGGAAACAGATAAACAGTGGAGTTTTTCTATCTGGCAAGCAACTGCATGGGCTGGGATAGAAACACATCATATAGACAACCACAGTCAAAAATCGATATGGACTTCTTATACTAGAACCAAATATTCTAAATGTTAATGATTTTTTTTATTTTTATCCCTGGGTGATAGAATTATATGTATTTCTTTCCCTCACTTCCTTATAACATTATGAATTATCACAATACTTACAATGAGCGTCTGTCAAATGTATAATATAATAAAACACATTTTAAGGTGAATATATATGCTTTCCTACAGTCCTCTTATATTAAGTGAGCCAGGAAAAACATTCCTTCTGTTTCTGCCAAAGCAATTGCAAGAGATGCTTGACCATGCAAAGAAGAGGATAAAATTAACCTTTAGGAAAGTATGAGAAAGTGTGTGACTTTGTCGAAGAGGAATAATTAAAAATTAAAGAGAGGAAACTAGCCTTGAAAAAAGTATACAGAAATGGTTTCAGTCCTCATCAAGTTGAAATGATACGTAGTTGATTTAACTTGCAGATTTACTGGATAAATTAACTCCAAGTATATTTACAGATACCTAGATAGGAAAAAAAGAAAAAAGCTTGCATAATCTTCCCCTATACATAGAATGAAGGGTATTTTTAGTGAATTTTCAAATTATTTGGTACTTGGTCAACTTAACTCAAAATGTAAACCTTTCTTTGTATTTAAAATAAAATACTTATTTCCAGTATGATAAAGGGTATAGCTGACTGTAAAATAATTCATAAATTATAAATTGTTTTGGTACAATTAAAAGGAACTAAAAGAATGACACATAAGTTTAATCTATTAATTGCTCTTCTATCTTTTCTAAATGATATAGATTGACTCTTAAATAAGACTTATTTAGAAAAGGCTACATTTTTAAGTAATTAAATAATAAATCCAAGGCATTTAATTATTTTATTGATAGGTGTTAGTATTATTTCATTATTCTTTCTTGTACCTGTAATTCTGAGTATGCTATTCTGTACGTGTCAGAAACAGTGAAACAGTATCAACTATTTTAGTTGATGATAGTTAAGATTATTCAACAGAAAGGGACATGTAAAGCCTTGTCTTTATTTTTTCATCTGGATGCGGATGCTCTGTGCAGCTATTCTTACCATTTTCAGTTTCTGAGCTGCCACAATGATGCCTGAAAATTTTAACATCATATTCTTCCTTCATCAGCCTTTTACATTTTCAAGCCGACAGGAAACCAGGCAAAGTTTTAGCCTACTTCCTCCGTCACACTTATGGTGGGAAAAGTTTTCATAGATCTAGTGATAAAATAGTAACCGTCATTTTCTCCCTCCTGAGTTCCTGATCAATAAAGCAATTCTCCACACACTCATTCAAACAGCTCTTTGAACGTAAGCTTTTTAAAGTTGTATTAAATATATCAGTATACTATGCTACTGTCTAGTCAAGGCGGAGTAATAATACCAGATTTATACTCCTGTTAAACAACAACAACAACATCAACAACAGCAAGATGAAAAACAGGCACTTGAGAAAGTAGGCATCAGAAAACGGTGATCATGGACTGATGAGATAGAAGTGAAGTAAGCTCCATTATTGCCCTGGCTTATTACATGAAGAGTGTTTTCCGACTCTGAAGGACAGGCAGCAGGAACCCAGGCATAGTCTGGTAGGCGCTATGAGTTGATGAGATGGCCTTGGGAGTCTAGAGAAGCCAAAGAAGCTAGAATAAGAAGGGCAGAATACTAGAGAGGAGATAGCTTCAGAGAAAGAGAATTCTGAAGACTTGGAGTAGGTTTCTACCAAGCATTGAGTTGAGTACTGATAAGTGCATACATATAAATACACTGCTAACGGCCCAGAAAAGTGTCAACTAAAAGGATTAGAGGAAATTGTTTCTGAAGTTCACACAGAGCTAGAAATATTGCCTCTTCCCAATAGAAAAATTAAAAAAACAAAACAAAACACCTTTATCATTCAGTAGACTTCAGTTTGAATTAATAAAGATCTTGCCTTAGAAATGGGGATAAGTTAACCCTACACTAAATATAGCAGTTGTTCAGCCTAACAAAACTTAAAATCAACACTCAAAAGGACCAAACTGTTTCCAGCTTAAGCCTGTCACAAAGTTCAAGAATAATAATGGTAATATGAAAATATTTAGCACCCAATCAGATAAAATTAACAATATCTGGCACCCTTTCAAAAAGTACCAGACATACAAAAATGCACTTTCTCTACTCTGTGTCCCTGACCCTTGCAATGTGACTTTGAGTTGCTCCCATGAAGAGAGATGGGTTCTACTTTCCAATGCATTAAATCTGGGCTTGTCTTGTGCCTTGCTTTGGTCAACCAAATGCAGTGGAAATGACAATGTACCCTTGTTAGCTGAGGTCCCACAAGGCCTTTTATGCTTTCTCTCTTAAAAACCTGTCCAGATTTGATGTGAACAACCTGGGCTTGTGTGCTGAATGACGAGAGACACACAGAGCAGAAATGAGTCTTTGCTCTGAGACCATTCTTGACCAACTGGTGCCTAGCAGCCAGGCAGCTCTCCTCAAACACATAACTGAGCCTGGCTGAGAGCAGAAGAACCACCAGCTCAGACTAGCCCAGATCACTAACTCGCTCAATCATGAGGTAAGTAAATGATAACTGTTTGAAGCTAATAAGTTTGGGGATGGTTTGTTATACAACAGAAGCTAAATGATACACATTCCTTCTCATCTTATTGACCTGAGTGGAAGTGTCTATGAAAACAGAATAGGCTAAGCAAGGAAGAGGGATGGGATGGGAAAATCACAGTCCTGGTAAGAGGAAAAGGGGAAGGGATATGGGTAGGCAAACAACTGTGTGCATTATAGCAAATTGCTCCTTGAAAATTAAAATAGTACTTCCTGCTGGGCTAAAGCAGCACTGCACATAGTGATGGCTTTTAACTGAAGAGCAGTTACAGCTCTCTATGCAAAGGGAGAAAATAAGTGAATTTTGGTGGAGGTATCTTTTTAATTTAATTCTGACTCACTTGTTAGGGGGAAATATCTACTTTGGGCTATTTTGCAAAACCTAGCAGGAATTATAATTTTCCTTACTTTGTTTATGAAGATTTTACTTTCCATAATTACATGAAAAAAATTACCCAGCAGACGTGTCTTTTCAATAGCATTCCACTGGGCTTCCTAATATAGGAAATTTTTCAAATTGGTTTTAAATGAAATTCATTTAAAAGAGGGGTGAAACTAGTATGAATATACTTCCTGTCAGAATTATCAATAATTAGAGTGTGAAGGAGACAAAGAATAAAAGGAAAATGAAAGATTACTCTTCAGTCTATAGGAAACCTATAATTTAATGTATTGTGTCATTTATTTGCTTTCAGAAGATGTGATTATGATGGATTGTGCTTCTAAGCAATTGTAAAGCTTCCATTAGTGGCATTTGCATGGCTGATTATATGAATCTTGTCAACCTCTGGCCTGGTACATTGTTGCTGAAAAAATCTGGTGAGTACTCGTATACAAATTTTCTTCTTTAAAAGTACATGATCGTATAGTTAAAGGTTCTCATATTTTCAGCTTGTGCTTGTTAGGATGTTTCAACTTGACAATGGTGCCTAAAGCAAGATTGATACCACTTTGTAGCCAGAATAATAGAAAGTCACAGGTCCCTATACTTTGTTAAAGTATAAATTCAGGCTGTGAGTGAGGGTAATACATTCCCTGAGCCTGTTTTTCCCCCTAAGAGTTTTCTTTTGTATATATATATATATATACACACATACATATATACATATATATATATAAACTTTGCAAAACCTAGCAGGAATTATATTATAAAAGTATATATATATATATATATATATATATATATATATATATATATATAAAAACTTCATGAAAAGTTTTTCCTTTACATTGCTACAGAAAAAAAAAATTAACAAATGTGCCAAGTACAATTTTTCACTGATAATCATCTATGTTTCTTGAAAATCTCACACAGTATTTATCACTTACAACATCCGCAGGTTACACTAGGCATAAATAATATAGTAGATAGGGAGAATTTGTGTCTGTCCAATGTCTAGGACAGGACACCACGGTGGCTTCAGGATATGGGCATTTGTGTCAGAAGCCCAAACAAAAAACTGGGGCAGTTCTGCCAAGGGCCTAGTGAAAGTCACACAGTAACGTAGAAACATGAAATACGCCAAAATGACCATATATAAATAAAGAGGAGCCAGGGTGAATATCACAAGTATTTGTTGTTTTGGGAGGTAGGGTTAGGGGGAAGACTAGAGGTTCAAACAAACGGGAATTATTTCATCCTTAAATTGATTGGGTATGCTTAGTCAGCTTGAGGAAAAACATCAAAAATTATCTCAGTAGCAAACTCTTCCTTGCTTCATCTTAAGGGGGTTCATATTCTTTCTGTGAAGAAAAGAGTTAATGCCACAATGAGGCAAGATGGATACCTCTACATAAAAGTAAATGAGAATGTGAACAAAATAGAGTAAATAAAGAGTAGATAGTTTCCTATTTAGGAAAAACAAAGGCCATGTTTGTTTCTAGTATTCTCAACTTCTCTCTCATTTCATTTTTTGAACCTTCCTGACCAGTGGTATCTTTCAGCTTTTCCTTTGTGAGTACTCAATTAAATAATGGACTTTCTATTATTCCTGTATCCTCAGAATGATCAAAAGGTGAGTAAGAGACAGAAGTGATAAATTCTACTGGGGAACGTACATTTGGTACTAGTGTAACATCATAGACTACTGTACTCATTGTGTAAAACCTATGTGGTTTTTAAATAGCCTTTTAACATTAGCTTGTAGTTATTGGTGAATCAAAAGGAAAAGAGAGGCAAATACAATCTTCATATCACATTGTTTATTCAGTCATCTATTCCACCTATGTTTAATGTTTAATTGAATTCAGCAAATGAAACTCATTTAGTCAAGTTGTTTTTCATCATGTAGATCAGGGCTTATAAATAAACTCAGTGCCTTTGGGAGTCAAGCAAATAAAGAAAATATATGAGATGACCAGGTATGACAATGCAGTCACTTCATATAGCTAGGTGAACCTAACATAGATATTATAGATCGATATTATATAGCTATGTAACATATTATATACGTGTACCAGGAGTGCCAAAAAAATGTATACACGTGACTTGCATTCATCTTTTATCAGTATATACTGAGTATTACAATTTTAATGCAGGTTTTTTCCTTTCTTAAAATGTGTGTATATTTATTGGCACCCTCTGTATACGATATATATATATATGTAGGGGTCTATATTCATATATGTGTGTATATATATATATATATATATATATATATATATATATATATATATATAAAAATATAGATTCAGATAATTTACCAGGTAGTAGGGTCAACTGGAGATTGAAGTTACTCCAAAATCCACTCAGATTTGATTTTGTTAAAGATTCTGTGTTGGTTAGATTTGTTCACTGGGCCTCCTACAGTCTGACAAAGTAGACATTCTGATAATTGTTGTAATTTCTAGTATATTTTAGCAACACACAGAAGTAGCCTGTTTTACTTTCTTAATGGAAAAACCAGGAGAACATGAAATACAGAATACAAAGTAAGCATTTGCCAAACTATATCTCATGGAATTTTGATTAACAGGATGCTTTTGGGGATGACAATTTGAAAGGAACTTACACTTGAGAATGCCAGACATATGCAATGCATCTACTCAAACAAATACATGATATAATGTGAGTGGTGATAAGTACCATGAAGAAAAATAATGCACAGAAAGAGAGTGTTGTATTCGAAACATGGTATTGAGATACTGCTTTTGAGAGGCAGGTCAGGGCTTTCATGAGGTGAGCTTCGAAGCAGAGACCTAAATGAACAAAGATTTTGGAGGAAGAAGTATTCCAGAAAAATAGAAACAGCCAAGTTGCTGAGGCTGGAATGAGTTTGATTTATTAGAGGAAGAACAAGAAGGCCAGTGTGACTACAGCTGAGTGAGTAAAGGCCCAAATTATCGAGGGCCTCGTAGGCCAGGATAAAGATTTAAGCTTTGTTCTAAGACTCTGTGCAGACAGTTTTGATCAGGCGATAGCCCTATACTTACTTAATTTATTAAAAGCTCACCTGAATGCTTTGTATATCAGGGACTCAAAGCAATCAAGTGTTGAAGCCCTGAAACCAGTCACTCTGAATGACTGGCAGCTGAAACTTCCAATTTCAGAGCCTATTGTGCTCAAGTTCCTTTACCCTTTTCTTGGCAAATATGGTAATAGGTACTTTTATCACAGATACAACAAACACATAGGTATATCAATGACAAATGAGATGCAAAATATATTTCTTATCTAGAAAAGAATTAAAAATAATCAAAGGAATAAATCTACAATTGTAGAGATGAGTAGAGGAAGCATTTTGGTGTAGGAAAATCTCAGTAGTCCTTGGAATCATATCATTCAGGTTCACAGTTTTTAAGACCAGTATTGGAATTGTTAGTACGTCTGCTTTGAACTTCTCAACTCCGTGAAGTCCAAGGAAGTGCAAATATCAATGTATCAGATCAGAGTTTCTCAAGTTCGGTACTATTGACATTTTTGCTGGACTATTTGACATTCTTTGTTATCGGGAAGTGCCCTGTACCTTAATTAGTAGGATGTTTAGGAGTATCCCTGGCCTCTACCTATGAAACGCAAATACCTCCTACCCCTGTCTCCTTGCCACCCCCGTCTAGTCAAGACAATAAAAAGTGTCTCTAGGCATTGCCAAATGTCCCCTAGGAGGAAAGTTCTGCACCCCCCCCCACCCCAGGGAGAACCACTGTGTGAGAGGATAGGAGTGGTCTATACAGAGTCTCTTCTATGTACGAACATGAACAAGAGCGTGTGCAAAGCAAACCTGTATTGAAAGCATACAAAAACTAAAGCAGTGTTGGGAGCTCAAGGCTGGTTACCAAACCTCCACATCAAGGACATCCTAATCTTACCAAGTCTTTGCAAAAGCAGTTTCAATTGTTTTTGCCCTAATTCAAGTGTTTCCTATGGCTCAGAGATGACTAACGCAAGCTTGGATGTGAGGAACATAATGTCGTCCAACGAGTAACTAGAGAGTTGGGGACCAGACTCAGGTCTGCCTGACTCCAATGCCTAGTTTCCTTCCAACACAACCTTCTGTGTCCTGCCAAGAATACCAAGGCAAAATCATGGGCAAGATGGCTTTTATATGGCATAAATTTGGATTGTAGTTGGAAAAATTAGATAACCATTTGGAATCTCTCCCATAATAAATTTCTTTTTCCAAATAATTATAACTATTATTATAAACAATAATTGTTATAATAATAAATTTTAATAACAAGTGGCATATACCGCGGACTCACCACATGTAAGGCACTTTGACAAATGTTCCATGGAGAAGATCTGATCAAATCCTCATAACAACCCGATGAGCTGGATTCCATTATGATCCATGTTTTGCAGATAAAAATAATAATTAGAAAGAAATATCTTTTTTTATTTGCAAATGAGTGGCCCATTGCTAAGTCCTTTACATAGATATAATCCTCATCATACTTATATGAGGCAGAAAGTATTTTTCTTATTTTGTAGATGAGGAAACTGACACTTAGAAAAATGAAGTACCCACTCAAAATAGAACTTGGAAGTTAAGTAGCTGGCATTCACATCTGTACTTGTCTGATCTAGCATCTGATATCATCACCACTTGTTACGCTACCCTGGTATTAGCAGTGCATTTAAAAATTTGGACAATTGTGAGTGAATATAAATACCTTTCCTTTTACAAAAAGATAGCCATAAACACTTTCCAAGTGATTTTTTTTTCTCTTTTTAACATTAAATTTCTGGTAGAAACATCTTTCTTAGAAATGTGATCTATCTTTGCACGATCTCTTCCCTTTCCTTCATACTTCCTACCCCACACACCAGGGTCTCAGAGTAGATAGTGAAGAAAGCAGGAAGGCATGGAATAAGGGGAATGGCAAACAGTAAGAGCTGTCAGCAAGCACAAAAGGTAAGACGCAGCATTTGTTTTGGCAAGCTAGAAATGCTTGTGTTTCTAGTCACAGTCTGCTTTCATCCTCTTTCAGGCTTCATTTGAAAGTCTCCCTATTAGAAACACAAGGGAGCCGCCAGCCAAAGAACACATTCTCCCTTTAAATACTGGGTGCCAGAACAGACTTCAATTTATTAAACCAAGATTGCAACTTGATCCTTTTCGTCTCACTGAAACATTTCAACAGTTATTAAAAATATATGCATTTGACTTGCCATTTCTTGTTCAGGGTCCCTTCTTGTCATTCCTCATAGAAATAGCAAATTTATAGGTACTGCAATAGGAAACATAAGAATGGTTTTTACTTTTGAATTCTAGAAGCATTCTATTACAAGGAACAGCCTAAAAATGTTCGTATATGTAGCTTGTGACATATGCCCTCATATGTTCTAATATAAGAAAGATGGATAGCTTGGCCAGTGATAAGCCATGATTAATAAATACTGAGAGTATGTTTATTAAATCAGTGATTGTAAAATGAAATGACCACAGAAGGCAGACCTATAACTGAAATGGGTAAAGTGAGACAATATAAGAAATGGAAAGGAGTGTGGTGGGGAGTGTGGTCTAAATCTGAGCATATGTGCTTTCTCTTAATGGGGTGTCTGATTCAACTCTAGCGGATTTTTGCTATGTAAAAATGTGGGCTCTGTGTTGTCAGATTTTATGACTTAAAAATGGAGTTAGAAATCCCTATTTTCAAGGTAAATTTCCTGATTTTTAAAATGTTGGCAAATTTCTCCCTCCTTTTTAAAAATACTATTCAGGCTACTCATATGGTACCTCAGTTATGATAGATGGATATTGATTTCAGAATGTGGGAAGCTTTGTGGTCGTTTGCACTCCATTCTATTTAGGAAAACTTTTATGGCATTTGAGCTCACATTTGGCTGGGCATTTTTGGGGGAGGGGAGATTGTTACAAAGTCATAAGAATAGAAATTCTCGTTCAGGAGGTCTGAGGTAGGGCCCAGGAATTCTGCTGTGAATGGCACAGTGAACACAATTTGAGCACCATCTTCCAAAGTAAGAGGAAGGAACCCATTAGATCCGGGGTTGGCAATCTATCACCCATGAACCAAATCCAATATATTGCCTGCTTTTGTAAATAAAGATTTATTGGAACACAGCCACATCCATTTGTTCACATATTGTCTATAACTGTATCATGCTAAGGCAGAACTGAGTACTTGTGATAGAAACTATACAACCCTCAAAGCCTAGAATTTTTACTATCTGGCTCCTAAGTGTAAATTTGCATTAGACAAAATGTGTCCTAGGTCTATAAATCTCAATAAAAGCATGGTTCCTTAATATTACCTGGGTTCATAAGAACAATGTAAAAAGAGCCATACTGCTGATGCTATTGATTCATAATTCAGTTTTGTCCAAACGATTTCTCCTCAGCAAAGACTATCTTGTTGCTATGACAACACTTACATAAAGCTATATGGAAGAGAAGAAAAAGGCAACAAAAAACATTAATTGTTCGACCAGAGAAAAGGCCAGTAAAAGGTCTGTGATTTGATTTTGACTTTGGCAAGGACACAAACACAAGAATGTTTACATTCTCCCCCATGGGTGACAGTCACATATGACTCTGAAGATCCTGGCTCCTTCAACAGGCCAACCCCTATCACACTTTCCATAAACACCATCTGTGTGATGGAGGAAATGATTTCACAAATAAATAAGTCGTATGCCAGAGCTTTTCACTTGTCAGTAGTGTAGGTAATGGGTTAAAGGGATTAAAAAAATAGATCAACATTGAATCTCTGTTGTCTAATCCTCAATGTTACAGTCCTGTAAGCCGTCTATGCTTTTGTTCCCATTTTAGCAAATGACATCAATATTCACCCTTTTCCTGAGGCCAAAACTCTCAAGAGTCAAACTTAATTTCATCCTTTTCCTCTTGGATCACATTCACACAGTCTCTTAGCCCCTACATGCTACCACTCTGGTCCAAACAACTTTCATCTCTTGCCTGGCCAGATGTGGTCACCTGCCTAAATTCTTACCTTCCCACAATATAGCGTCCATTCAACAACCAGAGTTCTATTTTAAATATACACCGGGTTTCCCCCAAAATAAGACCTAACTGGAAAATAAGCCCTAGCATGATTTACTTTACTGTTTTTCAAAGTAGCAAGATTGAAAGACATCAAAATCTTGTACCCTGGGCCTGTCAGGACCAGTAACTTCATTTCCTCCAAAGAAAGATACTCTAAGTTAGGCATCTAAGATGTTACAAGAAGATTAAACAGAATAGAAATACTCAACATTAAAAAAAAAAAAGTCCAGGCCAGATTATATAGGGTAATTTTTAAAAGCAAAGAAAAAATAAGAAAGTGAAGTCTGAGTAGTCAGATCAGAAAAGCCAGGTGGGGCTTCAGTCCTTGGGGACACTGCAGGTCAATGACCATGCTGGGCTATGCACTTCAGCCTGCTCCTGCTTCAACAGTTACCTGCTCTGTCCTTCGCTAACCCCTGACAACGTTAGTAATTTCTCGATATGTGGCTAGTCATCTCACAAACATGTGAGACTCACGGAGCAGAAGGAGGTGAAGGAAGGTGACTGAACTGCTATAAAATCTCTTGCTACTTGTCAACACACACACCATGGAAGTCCATTTATACAATGACAGTGGACACCAATTAGACAAGGGGGGTTTGACATAATGTGTTCCAGAACGATCCACAGGGCTTGAGAACCTCATGCAATGTCCCAAACTCGACTTTGCCTTTCACACCCTAAAATCTGTAGTAGATGCAGATGACTGGGTAAAAATTCATTGAAACAATCAAATGGTCAAAAATGATTATCTTTAGACACTGATCATTTACACATTGATCATATGGGGATATCATGGAAATTGAAATATACTATAGCAAACATCACATTGCCTTTTTTTTTAAATTAAAGTTTATTGGGGTGACAACTGTTAGCAAAGTTACATAGATTTCAGGTGTACAATTCTGTATTACATCATCTATAAATCCCATTGTGTGTTCACCACCCAGAGTCAGTTCTCTTTCCGTCACCAAATATTAGACCCCGTTTACCCTCTTCTAGAGCCCCGTTTCCCCCTCCCGCATTACCCTCTGGGAACCCTTAACCTATTGTCTGTGTCTGTGAGTTTTTGTTCTTTCAGTTGTTTGTCTTGTTTTTTTGTTGTTTTTGGTTTATATACCACATATCAGTGAAATCATATGGTTCTCTGCTTTTTCTGTCTGACTTATTTCGCTTAACATTATGATCTCCAGATCCATCCATGTTGTCACAAATGGCCCTATTTCATCTTTTATTACTGCTGAATAGTATTCCATTGTGTATATATACCACAACTTCTTTATCCATTCATCTATCGAAGGACATTTTGGTTGTTTCCATGTCTTGGCCACCATAAATAAAGCTGCAATGAACATTGGAGCACACTTGTCTTTATGGATAAATGTTTTCAGATTTTTTTGGCTAGATACCCAGGAGAGGGATTGCTGGGTCATATAGTAATTCTATTTTTAATTTTTTGAGGGGCCTCCACACTGCCTTCCATAGCAACTGCACCAGTCTGCATTCCCACCAACAGTGTATGAGGGTTCCTTTTTCTCCACAGCCTCTCCAACACTTGTTACAATTTGTCTTGTTGATGATAGCCATTCTAACTGCGGTGAGGTGATATCTTATTGTGGTTTTTATTTGCATTTCTCTGATGATTAGTGATGTTGAGCATTTTTCATGTCTATTTGCCATTTGTATGTCCCCTTTGGAGAAATATCTCTTCAGGTCCACTGCCCATTTTTCAATTGCGTAATTTGTTTTTTTGTTGTTGAGTTATATGAGTTCCTTGTATATTTTAGATATTAGCCCTTTATTGGAGGCCCTGTTTACAAAAATCTTCTCCCATTCACTTGGTTGCCTCTTTATTTTGTCGATGGTTTCTTTTGCTGTGCAGAAGCTTTTAAGTTTGATATAGTCCCATTCATTTATTTTAGCTTTTATTTCCCTTGCCTTTGGAGTCAAATTCATAAAATGCTCTTTGAATCCAAGGTCAATAAGTTTAGTACCTATGTTTTCTTCTATGTAGTTTATTGTTTCACATCTTATGCTTAAGTTTTTGATCCATTTTGAATTAATTTTGGTGCATGGTGACAGATAGCCACATTGCCTTTAAGCAAGGGTTTTTAGCAGATTATTTTGCCAACATTTATAATTAATTTATAATAAATTTCCTTTAAAAGCATATGCATAAAATATATTTGATATATCTGTATATACTGTTCATCTCATAACAAAAATAGTAAATCAATTACGTATTTTCCTTTTCTATAGTACTAAGTAATTATAAAAATATGGGTTCAAAATTCATGGAGTGATTACAAAAACAAATGGGATGGTCATAATTGTCTAACAATAAATTTGAAGTTATAAAGCAACTAAGAAAATATCCTTAAAACTGTCAATAGTTCTCATTTTCATTTTTATATTGTTTTTTATTATTTTTCTAATAATAAGACCATTACAGAAAAATTAGGAGAAAAATATATACACATATAATCCTACCTACCCAATCAACCATTGTTAATAGTTTGGGGTATATGCTTTTAGATATTTTCCTTTTTATACATGGCATTTGTCAGGTCTCATGCAGGAACATGATGAGTGCATGTATATGTGATATTTTTTAGAGAAGTCAATCTATGCATGTTTTAAGGTAACATGTCTTTCTCCCTTAGCTATATATTATGAACATCATTAAAAGTGAAAAACATACTATTTAATTTTAGACATTTACAAACGTTTTATAGGAATTTTCTTTTTTTTTTACACTATTTTTAGTGGCTGCCTAAGATCATATGAAATACTTGGCATTTATATAAGTAACCTTATGGTATTTTAATATTTAATATTTTCAGTGTTTTTAAATAATTCATAGAATAGATAAAATCAGTTTAAAACAAATGAGAAATTTAAAGATAGATATTCCATCAGCCCAAATTCTAAAGTAATAAGTAAACATGCTTAAAAATTTTTTTCAAACAAAACGAACCAAAGTTCATAGAGTCACACATTTAATTTTTGACCAGTATGTGATTCTTAACCCAGTGTTATTTCAATAACCAGTATTAGCTGACTGGGTGGGACAGAGACCCAGGGGGCTACAGTCTAAGGAAGGGAAGTGGTGGTCCTGCCATGCCCTGGAATCCCCCTGCACTAGAACTAACCCTGGCCTGGTATTTTTGGTTATTTTTTGGATCCTTGTGTTTATCCTCAGTTACTTTAACTGGTTGAGAAAGGTGAGGTGTGAAGAGTTTTCCAAACTGCGCTTGCCCAAATTACTCAAAGACTAAGAGATGCTGCCTGTCACAGGTCCCACAGAGCTCCTAGAGAATTAGGTCTACCCAGGGACATGGAGCTGTAAACTCCTTCTGGATCTCTCTGCGGAGAGATCATAACCTCTAAACCAAAAAGTACAATACATGTTCTAACTGTGAGATGGGAGACTTGAAATCTTGGCTTTCTTGGAAAATGCAGGAAATTCAGTCCAAACCCAGGCATTCAATTTTTGGATTTTACTTCAGTTTGAGTATTTGATCATAGGATGGGATTTATATTTAAATCTGGGGTTTCTCTGTGCTGTTTGTATTTTATAGTTGGAGAACCTCATGCAGTTTATTATTCATTAATTCAGTTTTTCATCTAATTTATTATTCATTAATGTTTTCATTTAATCTCCTTGTATATGGAAAGCATGGTTTGGTATGGGGATAGATTTAATTAATGCTCTATTCTGAGCTATTCCTCAGTGTCAGAGGCAAAATCTATGCTGCTACTGGCAATCCTAGGAGAATACCCATAGGAGAGTGGTGGGGATTGAGGGGTTAGTCACTCGCCCTCAACAGGGTAGGAACCTCCTCAAGGTACCAGGCATAATAAGCATAATCTGAAAGGTTAATCCGAATGGGCTAAGAAAATAAAAAAGGTAGGGGATGTTAGTGAGGAACTTCCATGAAGAGTAATTTTAACTAAATATTCTACCTCTTGACTCCCTTAGTCTTTCCTATGAAAGTGGAGTGCATTACCTGGTCACTAGGCTACAGCTACTAATCCATTTACTCAAACATTTGGAGCTTTCCTTTGCGAATTCCTGAGCAGGGGATTTGATTTCTGATGTTTGATCTCTTTATGAATCAGTAGAGTGAAGCCATTTTTATAAGTGAGACTGTTCTACAGACTTAATTGTCTCTCTGATGCCCTATTCCAAGACCCAGTCCGAGTGGACAGGCAGGAACAGTTCCATTTAGACATTTCCCCTTATATTTGGGTTCTCTGCTGACTCTTTTGTCTTATTTCTCAATTGGTGTGGAGTTACATGGGGAAAGGACGTGCTGTTTATTAGATTTTCCTTATCAAAGCCGCTAAAGGTAAGTATTATTATTAATCTCCATTTTACAGTTGAGGGAACTGAGATGTAGGAAGACTATATAATATGCCCAGGCTTAGACACATGACCCTGAGTTAAAATCCTGCCTTTGTCTATCATGTTCTTAACAAGTAAGTACATTATGCTACCTCTCAATTAGTATAAAAGAGCATAATTAGTTATCCAAACAATAATTTATTTAATTACATTTTACGAGGCAATTAGCTAGAAATGTGAATTATTAGTACTTAGATTTTTACTATCTAGTTCTATAAATCTTCATCTTGATATATTTAAGGATCTCTTTTAAATAAAACTCCAGATAGCTACTCCTACCACAATCTAAATGAAATTCTAACACCAGTTTTACTTGCTTTATTTAGCAAAAAAAAGTGTTAGGAAAATAACACGTATTTGTACAGAGTCAGTCTTATCCACGGGGATTTGAGGTGTCAGAGATGTCATTTGCTAGAAATTCAAATAGCAACTGCAAAAAACTTAATTGCCTAGACACAATTTTTCACTTCCTGGGACACATTTTTCACACTTCTTCAATTTGCTATTTGGAAATCTGATTTATATTTGTATAAGTGACTGCAATAGAAATACAGAGCACTTAGAATGCACACACATTTTTTGGCACCCCCCCACCCCCCGTCAGTATATTTATATTAGGGCTCTAATGTTGTCCAGTACTTTTTTTTCACAATTTCTTTTCATGGCTCTGGACACCAGGGAATTGTTTGTTGCTGAGGAACAAGCCAGATAACCAACGATTATCTAGTTTATAAAAGGTTACTGAATGCTTTTGCTATACACTTTTGCAACCCATCTCTCAGTTATCCAACATAAGGACTTCGCTATTTTCCTTACCCCCAAAATAGCCCCCATTACCTAGAGATAACGTCTTATTTTTCCTCTTTAGCACCAAACACAAATTCCATACAGATCTAGATCTTTTTAATCCAACATCGATAATTATAGAAAAGATCCTGATACAGTCTTGATCACCTTGACAATGTTCCTTCTTAAGAGAAGAATGATCTCTTATCAACAAAATTGTTGACCAGTGAAAACCATTACAAAACCAATTTGTGAAGATCATTATCATGAAAACTAACATACATAATTTCTCATCCAAATATATGGTTTCTTTGCAAAACAATCCATTTTATTTCTTGGTAATTACATTGTACATGTGTTTATGCTGTCAAAAAACCAGCATAAGCTATGGCCTTTGATCTGAAAACATTGATTCTTAGTTGCCCTGCCTGTGTTGTTTTCATTATGAATCTTCAAAAACAAGCATTCTGATTACGTTAGCTGAAAATTTTAATGAAAGCCTATTAGAATTGGCAAATTCATGCTGAATCTGCAGTAAAGCACAATTCTACAGAAAAGGCAGAGTGGGGTGGATTTGCAGGCCAGCTTGGTCCCTTTCACCCAGCAATGCTTCCATTCCTCCTGCATTTTTTTGTACTAGCACATGCCCTCATTAATGTCTATGGTTATGGAGACTGAACAATGAGGCACCTGTTTAATAGATGAATCAGATGATTCATCTGAGTTCAAGGGTTCCTTCTAGTCTTCCAGTAGATTGAATCAGCATTTCTAATATTTGTTTCACAAACAAAAACAAAAAAAAAGATGAAATCACGGAGCAAGAAAAAAATAAAAGGGAATAGCAAAAAGAGGTTGAATGGATGGGGGCAATTAGGAGGATACAAAATTACAATAAGAAACATTTTCAAAATAAATATCAAACAATATTAATAGACGGATGGAGGTCAAAATCCCCAAAATGGGGTACTGACATTATAGGTACTGATAAAACTCTGTTTCTGCTTCTATGTTCCGTTTCTTATTTTGGTTGTTCATTCTATTATCATATGACATGTTTTTATTGAATTCTTACTTGATGCTGGGCATGGAGCTTGGAAAGAGAAAATAAGACAGAGAAGAATCCTGCCCTTATGGGTATTATAACTTAATAAATAAAAATTACTACCTTGAATAGGATCTCCAGCCACACCAAGACTTCTACAAAACCAAGAACTATATAAGTGTTATGGAAATGAACAGTTTACACATAGTCAGAAATGACCCCAAGAAAACCATCTCAAATTCACACTAAAAGAGCTCTGAACTCATCAATCTGAAAGTGCCTAAATTATACTATAGTTCATTGTTAGAGAAAAATGAGAAATTTGTTAACATTTTTCAAAAATCAGTTTATTACAACTCTTCTTTGGGTAGCAATGTGAAACAACCTCTAAATTGTAGCAACTAGCACCAGAGTGTTTTTTTGTTTTTGGTTTTTGGGTTTGTTTGTTTTTTGGTGGGGGGAGAATGCAAGGTGCTGTTTGATAACCATCAGGATAATTCACCTGGATGCAATGTGAGACCCTAAAGACTTCTGTTATCAACTTGAGCCAAAGCAATAAAAAGAAAATTTAAGCTTCTCTATAAGAGAAAAAGATAAAAGTGTTATATTTGTTTCTTCGTACTGTTGGTGGCTCCTGAGAGAAAACAAGATAAAAGAGAAGGAGGAACAGCAGCAGGATGGTTAGATGCTTGGGTATCAGTAATGGAAGACAGTAAGGAAACTCCAGTGGCAGTACGCCTAATGTGACAGTTAAGAATTGAAATGTATAATATACTATGTAACCTGTGGGGCTCAAAGTCTTCTGCAAAATATATCTTGTTTTTGTCATTTTGACTGTAGAAAACAATGAAAGAGGGTGAATTTCACATCAGTGGTCTCAGTGAAGAACAGAGTAAGCACAGACAGAAGTAGGAATGAGAAGCTGATAACCTTCAGAATGTCAGCTCACCAACCACCCACAGAACTCTTAGGATTTTCAATTCCTTCTATGCATGAATTAGAGTTGAAGTCAATCTCATGTACATAGACCCTAGATTTCACCTATGATACTGTTTCACAGCAAAATCAAGATGAGATACACCTAGAGTTCCAGTGTGTTTCACTTGGCACCCAATAATTAATGAGTGCAGGAAAATGCTTTTAGTATTTTGAAATTCAAAAATTATTTTCAAATGTAAAACCACCTCCATCAATTCTCCTGAGAAGGAATTATGTGATAACAGTAGAGCAAGTACCATTTTCCCTTATTTTATTGGTGAAAATCTGAGGTCCAGAAAGATTTAAAAAATGGTCAATGGTCACGTGTCTGGAGAATGAAGCTGTTGATGAACACAAAATGTCTTACTCTCAATACTAAATGTGTATTGTTGTGCTGTTGTTTAATGTATTTTAAAACAATTATCGTGAATATAATTACAGAAAAACTCATTTACATCTTAATCATGAAAGAAGTAACAGATTCCTAAATTCAAAAGCAGAATTTTAATCAAGTTTCCTAGTATTAAAACTAGGTCATTTGCATATTTTCTTTTGATTTAAATCCCTAATTGCCAGGGTATTTGCATTTTCCTATCAGATTTTGCCAGCGTATAGAATTCATCTACATATTCCTGTTAGTGTAGTTGCTGAAAATGAGTGGCCTTTCCTAGTCATAATTAGAATTAACTTCAGCCTCACAAAAGGGAATTTGACAGAGCATAAAGAGGAAATATTTTGAGACTCAAAAATCTTGTCAACCCTTTTAAACAATGAGTAGTTGTGTTGATATTCTTCTTGGGGTGCCTGAGGTTATATAAAACAGGGTTAATATTGAAGGTATCCTAATAACACATTCATATGTCAACTTAGAGGTGAATAAAGATTTATCTTTGAATATACAAATATTTTAACTGAGGTATCAGGCACTGGGTTCTACATTTGCTCTCAAGTTCCATAATAATTGCATGCATATCCCCTTTTGCTGACTGATATTAAATCTCTAAATTTAGAAAGTAAAAGGAATAGAAATCTGACTTATTGGCGAGGGTTTCAACCTATGTAATTAACGTGCCACAAATGCTCACACAACCTGAGGGACTCTGTGTCCCTGTGCTCACATTACACTATGTTTATCCAAAAGAAAATAAATATCAAATGCTCATCATTTTACCTTTAATTCACAGTCCCCATGGTCTATGAGCATTTGCAGTCACTTGTACCCTCATCCTGAATATCATGAACAAGATGGCCTTACTGTTTCCATCAGCTTGAATAAGCTTTAGGCAGCCTTCATCCTGCCTCTAAGCCCCTGATCTCCGTTTTCTTAGAATACTTACTTTAGTAAACTTTTCCTCATAAATTCTTTCTCTGCCCCTTTGAGTCATAAATCTTCTCCCAGCCTCTTGCCAGTTTTACAACCCAGAAATTTCTTTCTCAAAGCCCTAGGAGCCATCCCTTTCAAATGTAATCATCAGAGTAGATCACCCTAACTCCCAGTCTCTGGGAGGGTAGGAGCTTCAATCAGCAAACATCGATGGCCTAATTGCATTGATCAGCTGCTTCTTCAACATACACTAATGCTGTTCTACTCGCTCATCCCAGGTTTGAAAAACCACACCTGCTTTTTGTTTCAGTGGAGTTGAGTTCAATCTTTGTCCCCTATTGCAGTAGTCTTGAACAAAATCTTGCCTGTTTAACTCTCTCTGGTGCAATTTTAATCTCATAATCATCATCATTATTATTTCTACCATCTTTGGATCACTTACTATGCACTAAATACTTTCCTAAGTTCATTACTATAGAGTGTCTTATAGTGTCAATAACCTAGAGCTTATTCTTGGTCTCATTTTATCGATGAGGGGATGGACGTATAGAAGAGTTAAATAACAGTGCCCTCCCTGTAAAGGGGCTCCTAGCTACATTTTAAGGAAAGTCACATGAGTACATAACCAGAAAGAGAGCTTTCAACAAGATTCTGACCAAACAGAAACCATGATCGTAAACGTGCAGCCTCCACAACTGAGAAATAAATGTTTGTTCTTTAAACCGCACACTCTATGTTATTGTTATAATAGCCCAAACTAAGACATCACGTGAAGCTGCTTCCCGTATCCTTCATAAGAATAACTGATTATTAATGTTTAAGCTGACCCATGAAGTTATTTGCACGTAACACCAAAATTGGCAGCTATCTTCATTTTGTTTCTCAGTGTCTTTTCATAGCAATCTATATCATTTTGTTATATGTAGTAAGGTCCGGGTTGTCAGGAAGTCCCCAGTAATGGATTTACTAAATATATATTAGTCTTTCACATTCTGTATCTGTGAAGGAAGACACTAGAACTGGCATTTTCCTAAATAGGGCACTATTTCTATATTGACCTATTTTTTAAAATTCGGTTAAAAATATACTCTGTGTTTGAAAATAAGTACCATTTTCTTCCACTAAATTTTATCAATATTTTATATATAAGCATATCTTATTTTTCCTTAGGATGTGAGCATTTATCCACAACATTGTGAGTACTGACTACTGGCAAACTCACCCAGGCTGTAATAGGAGAACGTGGGGGAGGGGCAGACAGCCCTCATCCTATGCTAATCAGAAAGTTTTACTCTTGTCACACTCACTCAACAAGGCCACAAGATGAAGAGAAGGTGCTGCCCCTTCTTTACCCCCACAAACCCCTCTGCATCATAAATTAGATGTGACTTCATAACCACATAGCATATAGGTATGAATTTGTCTGAGATTTCTGTTTTAGATTTAGATTTAAATCTAAACTACGATAATGAAAGAAAGAACATTAGAGGATGAGCTCATTATTCTGAAGTTGACCCTTCTTCCTTTCTACTCTCACTGAAATGATAATCCAGATAGTTAATTGGAACCATGACTGACTAGGGAAGAAGAAAACATTGGGAAGTGTCTTTCCTTGTTTTTAATTGATTAACTGTTTTTACCTGAACTTTGCCGAGTAAAATGCTACATGCTGTGTATGTCAAAAAGGAAAATTCAAATAGATGATCCACCAAGACTTACGTAAGCACACAGTAAATTAAAGATAGTAGCTTAAGATGGCAATGGCAATCAGAATGAAATAGTGAATTTAGCAATTGGCCTCAGACACAGAGGAGAGAAATTCTTTTTTTTTTTTTTAAATTAAAGTTTATTGGGGTGACAATTGTTAGTAGAGTTACATAGATTTCAAAACCACAATGAGATATCACCTCACCCCAGTCAGAATGGCGATCATCAACAAGAGAGAAATTCTTAGGCAAAAAAACTCTTGTAAGTTGTTTGGTGAGTGCCAAAAAGTGGGTGTGGTAATTGGCTGACTGTCAACCAAAACTTTGTTCCTCCTTTCATAGTGTAAAACTGTCACTGGGTGGTGGCTACCTACTCAGGGACAGTATTTTCTGGTTACGCTTCCATCCGGATAGGCCCAAGTTCTCATCAATGGAAGGTGAGAAGTGACATGGAGTCACTTCAAGGCCAAAGTATTTAAGAAGAGAGAATGCCTTCTCCACTCTCATTTTCTTCTGCCAACTGGAAGAAGATGACTCCAAGGCTCGGAGATGAACCAAAGGTGAGAGATCTTGGGTCTTTGGTTTTCCATGTGGAGTGTTGTGTGAGGAAAAAGTGCAATCCCAGCTTCGGAACACTGAAATCTGAGGGGGGTTATTTGTTATAGCTCCCAGAGGTCTCCTGACTAACGCCATTTGAGTTGGTCGTACTGACAGAATGACTGACACCCAAGCATTCCACACTGCCTACTCTGCATTAGGACAGAAGTGTCTCCTTGTTACTTCCCACCCTCTTCTGGCCTTCTTCACAAGAGTAGGAAATATTCATATGATTGGTTAAATGGTCAGATACAATTTAGCCTCTGTTTTATAAGAGCATGAATTTACTGTGTTAAAGTGTCCTGTGACCACATCTGCCTTCCTTTTTTAAATTTTTTTCTTTCATGTACTGGAATTTAAGGTGAACTAGAGCCAGGTCCCTTCAGGGCCTGGTCACATACTGTTTCAGACTAAGCTTCATTGCTTTATATCTCTACACCATATGGCTAACCAGAGAATGGTGAGATCCTATGATTTAACTCTTGGCTAAGGTCTCAAAATTGAATTGAGATTTCAAATCAAGCTTACTAGTGTTGTATGATGGAAATATTACAGGAAACTCAGCTAGTAATAAGGGGTGCATTTGCTTCTCACTCTTTATGTATCTTAGGTATATAGTTCCCCTGGGAAACTTATGATTTGGAGAGGGGATAGGCAACAGAGGATTTCATTGAACTCTCCCCTAGTCTCTAGATATGAGTGGCAAATTATATATTAAAAAATAAAAAAAAAAACTAAACAGCAAATCTCATTTTAATCCCTAATACATAGCATCTTGGCTGTCTATTTTTCACTGTTTAAAACATTTAATGTTATGTAAACACAACTTCTATAGTCCTGTACACAAACCCGGATCTGATACACAAACCACATCCCTTATTTTACCATTTTATACCTAATTGCCAGTACTTGGAAGAACCATAGAGTACTTAGAACTTCCAAAATCATTTATCTTATGGGAGAAATTCTGAAAGGGGATACATAGTCTGGTCTGGCCTTTCCCCAGTATATAGAGACAATTTGTCCAAGCTAGAATCCTACCTGGAGGTGTGTGAGACAGTGGAGTTCCTAAGTACTTCAGCCTGCTGACTTTTGCTTCCACTTTGGAATGGATCCATTCCATGCAGATCCATTTCTGGTCCACACCTCCAGGATATGCTTAACTAGTTGAGACCTCCATTTTCTATCATGTGCCAGGGAAACCTGCCTCAATCCTCAGGACAAAAACTCATGCATGACATAGAGGAAATGCTAGATTATCCCAGCTCTCCAGCTTTTGGCAGTGTGTGGTACACAGAAAGGGGACAGCTGGGAGGGGAGGGTAATGAGAAATTTCCTTTGGCCTCAGCTACTCACTTGCTACGTCCTTCCATCGAGATGAGTCAGGGAAATACTAGCCTCACTCTATCTGGGGAGAGGATTGCAAACAGGAGGTGATATTGATTCTATAAAGATACCTGTGCCAGAGGACCACTCCTGTCCCATATTTTTGTGTAACCCCACACAACTGCATGTATTGACTTCCCATTGGTTAGAGACTACTGGACCTCTTAGTACAGTTCCATTTCCCCACCTGGCTCTGCTTCGGTATAGTGACCCATCTTCCAACTGCTTATTTTAGCCCTAAGGATTCCCTTGGGCTCCAAGCCCCACACCATTGAAGAAAAGACAGCAATGCCAGTTGTATTAGTTACCTAATGCTAATGTAGCAAGTTACCATAAACTTGGTGGCTTAACACAACATAAATTTGTTATTTTGCATTGCTGGAGGTCAGGAGCCCAATGTGGGTCTGACTGGGTTAAAATTACAGTGCTGACAAGGCTGCACTTCTTTCTGGAGATTCTAGAGCAGAATTCATTTTGTTACCTCTTCTAGCTCCTAAGGGGCCACCAGCCTTCCTTAGCTCTTGTATCCCTTCGAAGGAAGGGATCCTTAAACTCAGTAATCTTGCAGTTCTCTATTTGTAGTCACAGCTCTCTCTGACTCTTCTGCCTCCCTCTTTCACTTTTAAGGGCCCTTATGTTTACATTGGGTCCACCTAGATAATCGAGGATAACCTTCAAATTTTAAAGTTAGTTGATTAGCAACCTTAATTCCCCTCTCTCATGTCATCTAACATATTTACAGGTTATGTTAGGATGTGGCCATATTTGGGAGATGGAGGTCATTATTCTGCCTTCCACATCTGTCAAGCCAGCCAACCCCACAGCTTACCTCCTGCTCTGCCTACCACAGGCAGATGTATCAGCTGTCAATTTCATACTTGATTCTTGCAATATCATTGGGCGACAAGCATCTATATGAGACCTGTCATTTTTCTGGATTCTACTTTCACTGTTCACTTGATCAACATCTCAATTTCCATCTGTTTTTCATATACTATGTTTAGTTCTCCTAAAATTCTGTTGCCTGGGAGACACCCACAGGATTGGAAACATGTCAACAAACCTAGATAGATGTTGTACTTTACTTGGAAATGTGAAACCTATGTTTGGTGTCAGTTAAAATAGTTCAGAGAAAAAGACACAAGTACCTAAGGAGGCTGCCCTTCCGGGAGGTAGTTCAGGGAAGTAAGATATTTGTCACATGTGGAAGTTAAGAGATGTTATCTCAGGAACTAAATACGACAACCCAAAACAGATACTTTGCAAGTTATCATTTTTATTCTTTTTACCTAAGCAGAGTTATGATGGTTTTAAAAAAGTTGTAGAATTGTAAATTGAACTATTTAAATGTCATATTCAAAAGCAGCAGGTGTACAATACAAATCAAACTATGGGCTAACAAGAAATCACTGGTTGTCACCCCAGCAAAAACACAAAGAGAGAGCACTAAGCAATTACATAGTTTGGTGCTACCTATCCACGCACAGTGATTTTCATTGATTGTCTCTAGCAATTAGCATTTTCCATTTCACAAAGCAATTATTTATATTCCTTTTCTCCTAATGGATTTTATTAATCACATCCATCAGCCATACACACAGCCTTTATTAATCCCGGCAGTAAAACATTTAAAAGTTTGCATTTATTTCTTAATCAGAGAGGCAAACACTAAATGAAGAAATCTCGAGACACCAGGTCTTCCTGTGTGGATCAGGTGATATTGGCACCCCAGCAAGGAAGTGATGGAACAATCTGTGCAGAAGTCAGTTCTGGTTCTCTGCTGAACTCCCTGTCTGGATTTTGTTAAGTACACCAATCTCCTTCAAAATCATGCATTAAGGATCTTAGATGGTCACAATTAATTTAAAAAAAAAAAGAAATACCATTTATTCTTTGTATGACACTATCCTAGGTGTTAGAAAGATATACAGACATACAACTGCTCTGAGGTAGTATAACAAGGGACTTACCTAATTAAGATATAATAAATGTCCTCAAAAATATTGAGACTGATAAAAATCCTTACATCTGGAACAAATGTTCCTTCAAAGTGGAACATTTCTATAAAACAAAATAAAATGAATAAAGGAAACATAATAGAAACAGACCCATAGAGACAGAGAACAAGCTGTGGTTGCCAAAGGGGTGAGAGATGGGAATTAAAAGGAAAAACAACAATGTTCTAATTATAAATAGATTGAATGAAAGTAAGAGGAATTAATTCTTCGAGGATAAGATGATCTTGCAGAGCCATCTGGAATTTAATTGATGGTTAGATTTATGCAGAGCAGCACTTTGGTTGACCAAAGAACATATGGGAGTTTGATAATCTGAGATAAGACAAGGGTTGACAAGGCACAGTCAGGGAATGGTGAATGAGATCAATAGTCTCCACATGCTCTTTCCTCAGCCACGCTTGTCTCTGGCCACCATCCTTCACTTTGTAGCCATGCTGATCTTTTTAAAAATGTGAATATGATCCTGTCCTTCCCCACATTAGATGGTTTCTAGTTGCTCTCAGTGAAGACCACAAGCCTTAAAATGTCCTCACTTCTACACAACCTGGCCCCTGTCAAAACTTCCAGCCTCACCTCTTATTTCCGCTTCCCATAGGAGCCCAGGAACATGCTTTAGAGCACTGCATGTGTCGACTTCCTCTGCTACAGAACCCGCATGATCTCAGAGCTAATCTGCATTTTTCACTGGGCTCTACAGAGCGATGATGACTCAGCTTCCTCTTCGCCATTTTAGTCCTGACTTGGCAACCTGAGGCGTCTCTGGGGCTTTAACTGCACACCAGTAAGCACACTCTACATCTTCAGGTGGACTGTGGCTGCTCCTGAGTATCTGAAGACCTTCTCACATGCTTTTCCCTTTTGCTTGAAATGATCTTGGCCTCTTTACCTCCAGAGCCTCTATCTTTCTATCTGCCCAGCTAATACTCATCTTTAGAGCTCAGCCTAACCCTCATTTTCTCAGGGCACACTTCTCTTTACACAGATTTGATCAAGCCCCTTTGTTATATGACCTCACAGCAGTTGTATGTCTCCCTTAGTCTCATTAAAATTCCAATTAAAACCAACTTTGGAAATTGTGTGCAATATTAGTCTTTCCATCAACATAGTAAATCTATATTGCAGGAGACTGCATATGAATTGTTAATATTGTATCCCGTGTAATAACATAATGCCTAACAACTGGTAGGTTCCAAATAAATGCTATTGAATAAATGAATGTGTGAACAAATGTGGAGATATTAGGAGAACAGACTAGATCCAGATTGAAGAAGGCGTTGAATTTGATGTTAAGGATTTTGTGTAGAAAATCGGAGGATGTTTACATTCATAAAAGATAACTTGTAGGCTAAAACAAATGTTTGAATATGAGAGGGTAGGAATAGGAAATAAATGATAACTCTCTTTTCATCCAGGCAGTCCTAAATCAATTCAAGATATATACAGAAATCTGGCACAACTTTTTGTTTGTTTTCTGTGTATATAGATGTTCAAGTTCTCATTTTCCACCTCACACTCTTTTCTGTTCTTTATAATGTCAACATTTTTCCTAAGGGCATCGCTCTTCTTCCAGCTTCATTGGCCTGCCTTCCTTTATCGTCCTCACATCCTTCTATTGCTTCTGTTATGAACGTAGCAAGGATACATTTTCTCAAACACTCCAGCTCCTCCTTGATTCTCTGAGCAGACCTGATTCCTAGAGATATAGGCCTTTCATATTGTCATCTTAACTTTAGTATTTACAACATTTTAATTTTTATTAGGCTTAAAGTATCTTTTTTTTCATTTTGGTAAGAACACTTAACATGAGATCTGTCCACTTAACAGATTTTTAGTTATACAATGCAGTATTGTTATCTGCAGGCATAGTGTTGTACACCAGATCTCTTGAACTTACTCAACTTACATAATTGAAATTGTATACCTGGTGATTAGCAAATTCCCGTTGCTCCCTCCTCCCCAGTTCGTAGCATACACAATTCTATTTTTTACTTCTATGAGTTTGACAATTTTAGATACCTCATATAAGGGAAATCATGCAGTATTTGTCCTTCTGTGACTGGCTTATTTCACTAAGCATAATGTCCTCCGGGTTCATACAGGTTGTCACGTATTGTAGGATTCTTTCTTTTTAAAGGCCAAATAATATTTCAGTGTATATATGCAGAGGGTGCCAAAAAAGATGTATGCAAGTAGACACTTTGGTCAATGTTGCTCAAGCAGTAGTTCACCGTAATCAGAAGTGTCTGGATGCTGATGGTAACCACATTGAGCACCTGTTGTAATTGCCGAAGTCAAATGTGACTTGTATTCATCTTTCGTTATTGAAATGTCTTGAGTATTACAATTTTAATACAGTTAGTTTTCCTTTCTTAAAATGTGTATGCATTTTTTGGTACCCTCTGTATATGCCTCGTTTTTTTAAGTTTTTCATCTGTTGATGGACATTTAAGTTGTTTCCAGATTTTAGCTAATGTGAATAGTGCTTCAATAGCATGGGAGTGCTAATATCTCTTTGAGACCCTGATTTCAAGTTTTTTGAATACATAACCAGAAGTGGCATTGCCATATCATCTGTTTTTAATTTTTTGAGGAACTTTCATACTGTTTTCAAAAGCACCTGCCCCATTATGCATTCTTACCAACAATGTATAAGGGTTCCAATTTCTCCACTTCCTCATAAATATTTGTTGTCTTTTGTTTTTGTTGATAATAGTCATGTTAACAAATGTGAGGTGATACCTTATTGTGGTTTTGATTTGCATTTCCTTGATGATTAGTGACTTTGAGCATCTTTTCATAAACCTGTTGGTTATTTGCATATCTTGTTTGGAGAAATGTCTATTCAAGCCCTTAGTCAATTTTGTAATTGGGTTGTTTTGTTTTTTTTTTTACATTTGTTGGGGTGAAAATTGTTAGTAAAATTACATAGATTTCAGGTGTACAATTCTGTATTACATCATCTATAAATCCCATTGTGTGTTCACCACCCAGAGTCAGTTCTCCTTCCATCACCATATATTTGATCCCCTTTACCCTCATCTCCCACCCCCCACCCCCCTTACCCTCTGGTAACCACTAAACTATTGTCTGTGTCTATGAGTTTCTGTTACTCATTTGTTTGTCTTGTTCTTTTGTTGTTTTTGGTTTATATACCACATATCAGTGAAATCATATGGTTCTCTGCTTTTTCTGTCTGACTTATTTCGCTCAGCATTGCACTCTCAAGATCCATCCATGTTGTCACAAATGATCCTATTTCATCTTTTCTTACTGCCGAATAGTATTCCATTGTGTATATATACCACAACTTCTTTATCCATTCATCTATTGAAGGACATTTTGGTTGTTTCCATGTCTTGGCCACCGTAAACAAAGCTGCAGTGAACATTGGAGCACACGTGTCTTTTTGCTATTGAGTTATAGTTCAAATTCCTACACATATGTCCAGGTTGTGCAAATTAGAAATTATCTCATAACTATAATATCAATCACCTGGACAGCAGAGCCACAGCAAATTGCTAAGTTAAAACCACTCAATACTGATCCTACTTGAGCTAATACCTAAAGCCACAGACCAGGTTGTGCTAGATACTTGGCCCCCAAATCCTACTCCTTATCTTTTTCTCAAAGTTTCCAGCCAATCTCCCAATGTTTGTATCTTAGAGAACCTACTAAATAAAACCTATGCTTGTTCTCTCCCTGAATTCGGAAATATTCAAAGACACAAGAGTTTAGCAGATACAGATAAAAATGTCAAATTTTTTTTTTTTTGGCTGATACTGGCCATATTGGGAAGTGTGGCTTAAGTATTCCACCCCCACCAACCCCAGCCACCAAAAAAAAAAAAAAAAAAAAAAAAAAAAAAAAATCCAAGACTTTCCCACATAGGCAGAGCTTGTTCTAGTAAGTTGAACCAAGCTTGGAGACATCCTAGATTGCACCTTGACACAGGCAGCTGAGGTCTCACCCACACACACACACACACACACATACACACACACACACACACACACACACACACACACACACAAGCAGAGAGGAGAGAAGAAGCAGTGGAGCCATACAAGTAGGTATTTTACATATTAGAAAGTAATCACTTGTTCTATAGGGAGAAATGAGTAAAACATGGCTCAAATTACAAGTATGTTCCCATGTGAAAATATGAGGGATAGGAAAGCTGTCTTCCTTTCTAATAATGGGAACATTGAGAATCAGACTATGGGCCTACAGTAAAAGGTCTTAGCTCCCTGATGCATCGACTCTGGTGGCACTGTCTAGGTTGAAGTAAGAATATTGGGTTATTGACTACATGGTAGCGTGAAGACAAATATCAAAGGAAGCTGAAGCCTACCTTCGAGCAATGTGGGAAACATGTTCCCACCTGACATGACAATTGTCAGGTCGGTCTGCTACAGTCCATCGGGGAAACCAAGCTCTATAAAGCAATTGACTCTAGAAAGATGAAGTGTGCTGAGAATCCTATAGCTACAGGACAGGGTCACTGGCAACAGATACTTTGACTATGATTAGCTAACCAGAGAGAATCTCTTGTATAGAATTTGGAGTTAAAGCCAGATATGTATGTGTATTACTCTGAGTACTGAATTCTTAACCTCAAGTCATTGCTGCCTTTCTGAATCTGCCTAGTATAAAGATACCCTAGTGCTTTTAAACAGAAAAATGACAACTCTATTGCCTATAATTGAGACCTCATCCCCATTTTAATGGTCCTTTTTCTCTAGGCAGCTGCAGTGGTCTTTTCTAGAAATGCTGGACAATGAGTAATTATATATTTAGCATAAATGTTTCAGATATTCAGCTAAAGCCTTTACATGCTGCCTCCTTTTTAACATTTTGTTTTTTGTGTGTAGTTCTATTCATACAATTATTCTATTTATAAGTGGTATTATTGGAAGAAGGTTGTTTTTTACCATTGAAAATATGTATTGTTTCCCTGGCACTCAGACACACATATAACAGCATAGTTGTTGGCTTTGTGTTAAAGAACTAGTTCTCACTTTAAATTCCAAAAACAAGTGGCGACCATGTTGATGCCTTCACCACCTTTAAAGGCTTGAATAGGTAAGCTCTACCACAAAGTAAAGGAAACATATGAGGTCTGACAGTCAAGTTCACAAACTCATCCTAGCTACATACCTCATTGCTGAATGTCACCATAGTCACCTTTGAAGTACTCCCCTTGGGAAGCTATGCACTGATGCCAGTGCCTAGTCCACCCTTCAAAGCAATTTTGGAACTCTTTTTCTGGAATGGCCATCAGAGCTGTCATTGTATTGTTCTTGATATCCTGAATGTCATCAAAATGTCTACATACTTCATTGCTGATTATCACTACGGTCACCTTCCAAGTACTCCCCTTGGGAAGCTATGAACTGATGCAGTGCCTAGTCCACCCTTCAAAGCAATTTTGGAACTCTTTTTCTGGAATGGCCATCAGAGCTGTTGTCGTATTACCCTTGATGTCCTGAATGTCATCCAAATGTCTTCCTTTCAATATTTCCTTTATCTTCAGGTAAAGAAAGAATCATTGGGGGCCAAATCAGGTGAGTAGGGAGGGTGTTCCAATATGGTTATTTGTTTACTGGCTAAAATCTTCTTCACCGACAGTGTTGTGTGAGGTGGTGCATTGTCATGATGCAAGAGCCATGAATTGTTGGCGAAAAGTTCAGGTCGTCTTTTTCATGCAGCCTTTTCAGCACTTCCATATAGTAAACTTGGTTAATTGTTTGTCCAGTTGGTACAAATTCATAATGAATAATCCCTCTGATATCAAAAAAGGTTAGCAACATCATTGCAACAAGTTCACGAACTAAATTGTCATACCTCATAAACAGTTTCTCAAAAGACAGAAACATTGCTACTGTGTAACAGACTCCTTTATCCCTCTAGAAAGACAATATTAAAAATATCACAAGATTGAAAGGATTGTGGGGTCATAGCATTTCACTCAACTCAATATGTGAGAAGTCACCTGTGGGAAGCAGTACCATCTATGAAGATAGAGGATTCCCTTTCTTCAGTAAAAATCATTTTTCCCACTTTGTTTAAGCTAATCAAATGGAAACCTCAGAAGAAAAAGAATGTTAGTGGTAATCATAACCCATTTCATTCTTACCTGTTGCCAGGGTAGGTTGAATGAATTACTAGGAATATGAGTCTTATTTAATAGTTTATATGGAAGGATTGAATTGTGAAGGCAGATGGTTAGCTTGAGTCAAGTTGTGCTGTAGGACTATTATTCTATTACTCTAAATTAGACTGATTTAGAAATTAAGAGTTTGGAGGCCATCATGACACTTATTTTTGCTGACCTGGGACTTTCTCAACCAGACCCACTTACTGGTGACACAACCCAATGCCCTTGCCCCAGGGTAGTCACATGGCAGGCTGGTATGTCACCTAGGAAGGCCAGAGTTTCTCTATTCTAAATCTTGGGTCACATCACTGGAGAAATGTGTGTCAGGAACCATCAATCCTTGTACCCAATCTTCCTGACCACAGTGACAGATCCAGAGATGAGCATATAGCACAAGAAAACCAATGAGTCTTCCCTAAGAAGTTTTCTAATTAAACCTGGAGAAAAACAGCCTCTTGATTTTTGTATCTTGTGTGCTAATAGTATGCCAGTCTAACACAGTGAGACCACGGTTCCCTGCTCTTCACCACTTGCCGAAGCTTGTTTTGCAATAGAGAGATTAAAGTAAATATTCTGAGATGAAGCAGGAGAGAGAGACTGAGAGCTCTTGCATGCAAACACAAAGCTTAATTGTCTTTAAATTTCTGTTCTTTACATGGTTCACATTTTGTGCAGTAATCAATTTCTACCAGTATTTGTTTGTTTTTAAGAAAAGTACAGAGAGCGGGCTAACTAAAAAGCAATACAGCCTCCAGATCTACAACATAATTTTTCTCAAGACCTAAAAGACACATGCATGTAATTCTGCTTGCCCAACAGTAATGAGAAATGTTAAAATGATTCCTGAGACTTCAAGGTCTGAGTTTTCCAAAAGGGACAGAAGTGGTTAACCAGGCAATGGAGTGTTGTGTGATGCATATACATGCAGCAAATAGCAGCTGGTTTAAGTGGCTACATGCACTTGGGGGCCAGAGGGTCAAGATCATAAAATAAATTGCTTGTCATACTTTAGTTTTTTTCTGAAAATAATGATGGGCCACTGCAGACTCTTCCAAGCAGAAGAGAGACATGTTCTGATAAATAGTTGAGATAAATGATCCTCTTTTTTAATGTGGAGGATAAGCAGAAGGGACTGACATTAAGGAAAGACCACTTAGGAGGAGATTAAATAGTACACAGGCAGGTGCAAAGATTGTCAGTGAAGCTGGGGAAGAAAATATAGGTTCAGAGAATATGAAGACTCAGAGGTTTTGCCACTGATTGAGAAAAAGTTCATGTATAGACAAGAGAGGAGCAGAGAAAGTTTTGGGCCAAGTGGGAGTAGGGGAAGTGGTGATATGTTTGATTTTAGCCTTTTTGTATCGCTTGTTCTTATGGTACTTGCACATGGATGGTTCTAGAAAATGGGTGGAAATGTAGACCTTGTATTTGATAGAAGGCAATACTAGAGATACACATCTGAGAAACATCAGCAAGAATATTTTTAGCTGTGTCTGAATTTAGACCTAAATTTCAAAACACACTATTGAGTAAAAATATTTAAAAAATAATGTAACTAACCCTCTAAAATTCTTTAGATGATATTAGTGCTATACAGAGAGTAACTAGAGGAGATTTTACAGAGTCCTGGAAGGCTGGAGCATTGATTGACTATTTTTCTCTTCCCCACCCAAGGGGTAGCCTTGAATTTATTTCAAAGGAAGAAGAGCCTTACAGTCATGAACATGTCTTTAAGCAGTAGTGAACAGATGAGGAGGCTAAGTTCTTCCATTATAGCGGTGTCACCTGAGAAATACAGAGTTGGTCCTAACGTGATCTGAGCTTCTCCAATTTGCCATAGTCTTCTACAGCTGTATGCTGCCCTGGGCTAGGCCTCGGACTCCAAAGCCGTCTGTGTTGCCATTTCAGGCACCTGCTCCTGCTTTATGTGTGGGATGTATAGTAGGTGCATGTGTGTGTGTGTGTGTGTGTGTGTGTGTGTGGCGTGTGTGTTTACAGTATATGTATAGGTTTCTGTATGCATGTGTGTAAACATGTGGGTGTGCTTATGAATTCTCTCCTCCTTCCACCACTAAAATCACCTGAAACAATACAAGAGACAATTGATATAGTTTGTTATTTGATGAATTAACTGACCAAGATCTAAAATTCTGAAATGATGTTGCAAGATAGCTATAATGATATGATTCTAATATGAAATAATTTTAAACTATGTTCAGGTCTCAGTATACTGTCTTATAACGAAACTGAGTAGAGCATGCATAACTTAAACTAAAATCATGATGGTGTGTTTTGAATAGATATTTGATAACCCAAATATACCAGTTTCGGTCCTCTAGAGAATACTCATGTAATCAGAATAGATGGTTGCTCCATGTATTAACCATTTTCACAAAAATTTATTAAGGGTTCTATTTCATTTTTACTACACTTAACTGATTAATCAAAGCATACTCTAAATACAAGTTTTTATATTCTTGTTCCATCTGGTTGCTCAAAATGCTGAGGTTCTAATTTTCTGAAATTGCTGCCTTTTTTTTGCCATTACTAGATAGAAAATGAACTGCTCTTCAGAGTTCTAATAGATTACACAATTAGGAGTTTAATTTTTAAAAGTACGTTTTTCATATTCTCTATTATAAACACGTATTTTCCTATATTATTTTGTCAAGAGAGAAATTACAGTTCTTGAATACAAAACAATGTGTTTGTGTGTGTGTGTGCTATTATTACAACACACCTTGCGAAGTCTCCACTCATTATGTCATAAATCAAGTGTCAAGGATAATTTCCAAAGATCTATGAACACATGGCATGCATAAGTAAGAACATTATGGTAATACAAAATGCTAGAGGATAAATATTTATAATTCTATAAAGATGCTCATTCCTCAAGCCAACCTAAGTGGTATTTCTGATGTAATGAATGAGCATGTGCTAACATTCAGGCAGAGTGTAGAGAATCACACTACTGAAATCAGATAAGTGATAGATTGAAGAGCTACACCTATAAATCTATCATATCATTCCTGAATTTATTTCGGCTATGAACTTTACATTTCCAGGATAATTACTAATTTCATTGACCATAATGTATAGAAAACATGGTATATTTCTCTTCTGCAGATGTTATTGTTATAAAGATCACTGTATTTACAAAGTTTTAAAGATAAACTAATTAATTGGTTGGCTAAAACACAAAGTAGAAAATATTTCTGTGTTGGATACTTAAGAATTTTAGATAACCTGAATATTAGGAATTGATAAATCTATATATTATAAAGATGTGTTTGTGTAACTACAGTCATTACCGAGTGCTACATTGCCTTAGTATTCCTGTCATGGATAAGGGGTTAAAGATTTAGAACATATCAAAAATGAGTTTTTTCCTTCATCCTCTGCTTTTATGTCTGCAAGTTTGCTTTCATAGGTCCCTGAACATAAAGTAAAGCAGACATATCTGGCCAAAATTTCAACAAATCAAGAGAATAATAGATCATGTGCCTTATAAATAAATTGAATTATGCATTTAATGAACAACAGAAAATAGTGCCATTCAACCACATAAATGTTTAAAAAATTGAAGAAATGCAATTATAATTGGAGAAAATTATTCAAGATTGTTAAGGCTTAATTTCTAGCAAATTCTTTGTTTTGCCTAATTCTCTATGTGCCCGTTATATTAGTTATCCACTACTGTGTAACAAATTACTTCAAAATGTAGTGACTTACAACAGCAAACTTTTACTGTCTCATAATGTTTGTAGGTAAGAAATCTGGGTTCTCTGTTTCAAGACCTGCCATGTGATTGCAGCCAAACTGTCAACCAGAGCTGCAGTCATCTCCAGACTTACTTCTATGACCATGTTGGCAGAAGTCAAAGATCTACTTCTAAGTTCACTCATGTGTCCATGACAAGCCTCAGAGGATCCTTGTGAAACTCTCTCATGGGGTTTCTTTACATGGTTTCCTTGGCAGTTTCCTCCAGAGTGAAAAAATTCAAAAGTGAGTCAGAGAAAGACTCAGGTTGAAAGCTACAATCTTTTTATAACCTAATCTTGGAAGTGATACCTCATTACTTCTGCTATATTGTATTCATTAGAAATGAATCAAAAGTCCAGCTCACAAACAAGGGGAAGGGAATACATAAGAATAATTAAACAGGAGGCCAAGTTCATTGCAGATGGTATTAGAGGCTACCATATCTTTTAGCCCTATTTAGGAAATTTCCCGTCTAGTTAGGTTGTTGGAGCCATCTCAGCCACCATGTAAACATGCATTTATCATAATCTCCACAAGTTCTTGCCATCCTATGTCAGAAAATACTCAAGGGCCACTTACACGCTTGCCTGTGTTTCTTACCTGTCCCCTCTCCCATTCTCTTCAGGTATGTCCTTCTTTCCACATGCTTCTCAGCACCCTGATGGCACTCCTGCTTCTTCTCTCAGCAGATGGCATCACATCCCTATCTCTCAGAGAAAATAAAGTTCATCAGATATTTAAGCATTAACATTCTGAACTTCCTACCATATCCCCAGCACACACAAATTGATCAGAGCATGTATTCTTTCTCACTTCTTTCTTTCTGTATTTCAGAGAGAAATTTATTCCTCTTTTGAAGCAGCTTAGCTGTGCTTTCCATAATGAATTGGAGCTCCTCAAGCCTCCCTAATGAGAACCATTTAGGGTGCTCTCTTCCCTGGAAATTTGGAATCAGCAGGTTTGGTTGGGGACCTAGGAATTTGCATTTTGCCAGGACAGCAGCAGATTCTTATCTTTAGATGAGTTTGGAAAGCACTGAGTACTGTCATTTAAACAAGACTATTTAGTAAATATTCATCTTAGGGAGTACATTTACTAACTGATAAGGGGAATACAAAATTACATATTAGAAGAAACCTGACCAAAAATTAGTTTCTAAGGGATAAACAGAACACTCCCTGAGTGAAAATAGCTAAGAAGATGACAAACATAAATATGAACACTTTTTAGTTATACATAAGATGTTGAAGTCAATCAGTGAATTTAAGCGATTGAAATCTGCTAGGTTTTCTTTCGAAAGATTTTCACAGGAAGTTGGCTAACACTGAGTAATACTTTTATAACTTGAACATGTTTTTTGGTTTTTTTTATTTTGTTTTTTTTTTTTTTCCAGAGGAAATGGAAAAGCATTGTGGTAGTAGGTTTTCTTCAACTTGAGAAACGTTAGAGATCAAGGCAGTAGTGGGTTTACTTGAATCAAATGGAGAATATGTGTGTTATGATATCATTTAAGATGCAGTTGATGGAGAGCTTCTGAAAACTTGATTTGAGCTGTTACAACAACAAAGATTATTTGTGTAAAAAGTTATATTTGTGACCTAATGATGCTTGAAGTAAAGTAACACATTATTGAGTATTTAGATGTCTGTCTCCAGGCTAAGAATTTTATAACCATTATAACTTAAACCTCATATGCACACTGCCAGGGAAGTATTATTACACTCCTTAATCAATGAATAATGAAGGCTCAGATATGGCCAAATCACAGTACCAGAAAGTGGTAGAGTAGGGCAGCCAATCCAGTTTTAAATTAAAAAAATATACTATATATTTCATTCCTACTACTATATATTTCATTACTACTACTATAATATTACAATAGAACCACATTTCTGAAGTGTGTATCCAAGATGGTTTGGATCCAAAATCATTCTTAAAATCACATTTATAACAGAGAGAGAAAGAGAGAGAGAGCAAATCTGCAAGCACTTCAAATATTACATTGAAAATAATAGTATTTCATTTGAGTAGTGATGAGCAATCAAAATGCTAGGGTTCTTCCTTTGCAACTTGAAAATAAAAAACACCTGACATTTTGAAATTCATGAAAAAATAATTTTAAAGTTATAGAATGACTGCACAGACATCATTTAACTACTTATTTCTGGCTATATCCTTCTTTATAGAAAAAGTTGAATTGAATAGAAATGAAGTTTCTTTGAATGCTTTTCATTGATATTCAAAAAAAATTGCTTAATGTTCCAAAATTCAAATTGGTAATAAAATATACCATAAATTGCCACCAAATATCAGGAGGGAAATTGCAAGGAAAAAAAGAAAAAGTGGTGTTTGATGTTAGTTACATCTCAGTAACAACATGGTAAACTCTTGGTTTCCTATGTTTGAGCTGCCTTATCAGGTAAAGAAATCACCTCCTATCATGCTTATGAGAACTAACTTCCAAACCCAGCTCTAGGACTCTTCCACTTATAAAAATCTAGTGGAGAGTCTGATTATGAATCTTTCTTTACGACCTACTCCTCTGGGTCCAGCTCTGGTCCTCCCTTTCCAGAAACCCCTTTGGCTATGGCATCTCACATCAACAATCCACCCAACTTCCTCTGGTACACCTGCTGCTTTAGTACACTACAATAACCATCCTACTACCTATGGCCTCAACACCACTTCCCAAGGCATAATTCCCAAACAGACCCTCTTGATAAATCTTTGACTCCTACGCTAACAGCTGCTCTCTGACCCTCCCTGGCTGGCTCTGAGAGCCATGAGAGTTATGAGGAGCCAATCAACTGAGAGGATATTATTTAAAAACACTTTAAAAGCTATAAAGTACTATAGACCTGTAAGAGATTCTGAGTATTGCTTTTTCTCTTGCAAGGTTTGTATAGATCCCATTAGAGTAAGCTGAAAGGACTTCAGTGATGTTGAACCATTGAAAGGAAAACCACATTTTTCCAGATTCCAAAACAGCCATACAAGAAAATGTTTGGGGGTGAATATTTACCCTGGCAAATATTGCTACTTTAAGGAGCAATAAATCATCATTCTTTTTCATTTCAATATGATCAAATGAGAAGAAACCTGAAAAACATCTGCATTTGAGACAGGTGATCATAGTGGGGCTAGAGTTTGATGAAATTTAGCAATAAAATAATTCAATTTCTAGTATGCATTTTCATTTTATCCTTTTATATTCATGTTTCATGTGAACACTGAAATCCAGATGCATACTAATTAGTAATTAATATTCATCAACTTGTATAACAGTCCTTAACATAATGGTGATTAGCTTTAGGTATTTATAGTATGGTGACTAACTAGCTAGACAAATGCATCATTTTCATTAGAGTTACATTATGTTCCATAGGAGAATTTGTGTCTTGATTTCGGGAAAACAAAATGATGTTTTAAAACTCCACATTTCAAGGATATTTGTTCACATATCTGGCAAGTAGTCGCTTCAGTAAAATTGAATAGATAATTATTTTCCAAAGAGCTTTTTTTTAGTCTTATCAGTTTCTATTTTTTTGGTTTTCCCACCCATGGAAGAAACTGGTCTGTCAACGTTTATTCTGCACTCCAATTAGCCTTGTGCTAAGCCATGAAAATATAGGAAACAGGTACCAACTCTCAAGGTCCCATCGCCTCTTGGCTACTCAAGAAAATAGCTCTAGCAGTTATCATTTGCCTCTCCTGCATAGTTTTTTCTCTCTACTACTTACCATTAATTTAATGCCATGTTATTATCTCATTATAGAAGCGTCACACCGATTCAGATTTTCCTTTCCTATTGTTGCTTTATTTTTCCCTATAATACCTATCACCTCTATTGATGCCATTGTCCCATTTCACTTTGGCTTAGCAGCAGCAATTGATTCAATTGCTCATTGCCTGACTCTTGGCTTTCAGGATACACAGTCTACTATTTTTTTTTACTTTACAGACATCTCCTATAGTTTACTTTGTTGGTTACTTCTAATCTTCCCAACTTCTAGAGTGTGAATTCCCAGGGCTCTGTCCTAAGACATTTTCTCTTTTCTATTTCAGTTGTATATTTGGTGATTTCATCTAGTCCCATAGTTCTAAATTCTATGAATATGCCAACAACTCCCAAATTTATGTCTATAGCACACATCTCTTCCCTAAATTCCAGATAAATAAATTTGACTGATGGCTTTACATCCCCACTCAGAGATAAATATGTCAGATATAATATGTCTAAAATTAAATTCCTGATATTCTCCATGAAAGCCACTCATCCCACTGCCTTCTCTGTCCCAGTACTTGGCAACTCTGTGTTTCCAGAGACTGGGGCCAGAAACACCAAACTGACCCATGTATTCAATTATTGATTAAATCCTATTGACTCTACCCTCAGAATACACTCAGCACTGACCATTTCTTACCTGCTTTGTTGCTAGTGCACTGGTCTAAGCCACCCTCGTTTGTCACTTAAATTATAGCCTCGAAACTGTGCTTCTGCATCTTTGTCTACTATCAACACAGAAACCTATTAAAATGTAAGTCCAGTCATGAACTCCCCTGACCAAAAAACTCCAGTGGTTTCCCTTCTAACTCAGAGTAAAGACCCAAGTCCACACAGTGCCCGTGAACTCCAGCTTGTGTTCATTCTGTAATAGTGACTTATTTTTCCCTCACTCTGCACAAGCCATGCTGGCATCATGACTGTTCTTGATCAATTAACTATAATCCAACCTCTCCTTCACACTTATACTCGCTGTGTGGCATGCTTTCTTCCCAGGTAGTCTCATGACCTGCTCCCTTAATTTCTTCATAAAATACCAAGATTGTAATGAGGGTTTTGGGGATCACTCTGTTTTAAATTACACCCCTTCCGAATTTCCCATTCCTATGTGCTTCTTTATTTTTCTCTCTAATACCCATCACCTTCTAACATATTTTGTAAATTATTCATCAACCTTTTTTTCTTTACTATCTTACGCACTTTAATGTAAACTCGTTAAGAGCAGAGGTTTTTGTCTGTTTGGTTCTTTGCCATATTGCCAGTGCTTGACACAGTGATTGCCAAAACATATACATACATTGAATGAACACATAAATGAATGAATTAAACAAGCTTAAATCTCAGTTGTGGAAACCAGGGTAACATTTAAGGAAGAAAATACAATTGGCAGAAGATTGCATAGAATGATGACAGTAAATTTCAAAAGAAAGGGGAAGTTAGAGATCCAGAAGACTTGGTGAGCATCTTGGGGGAGATACCCATGATACGACAGAAAAGGGGGTTTTGATTGATGAACTCTGAGAACCTGAATATTTTGTACATTCCAGCAAAGACACCTACCCCTTCTCTCTCAGATGACTCCATCCATGTTTGCACTTTTAGACACAAGTTGAGTAGTTATTCCTCTGTCTATGCCAACAGGGAAAAAAGTTCATTCATCTTGTCCAGGCTCAAACATTACCTCTTCTTTGCATTTACTAGATGATAAAATCTACAAAGATAGATGTCTCATCTGTTTTTTGGAAACTGCAGTTTCCCAGTACACAGCACATAACAAGCACAAGCGTTACATACCTATTTGTTGAAGGAATGAATGAATCTTCCCTGACCTCCACATTACCACTGCTTTGCCATCTTTGATTTCGTAGTACATTTCTTATGCTTTATCTGGCATTGTTATTATAGTATTGACATGTATTTGTTTCTATCTACAATAACTTTTAAACTTCTCGAGTCGGGCTGTCTCTATGTCATGTTTGTTCTTTTCACCTTTCCTTCCTTAGTAGCATGTCACTACACAGTATAAAGTCACTGTATTAAAATTGTATCGTGTACTCATTAGCTATTGCTGCCTTAAAAAACAACTACACAATCTCATGGACACTGAAAAATAAGCATTTGTTTTGCTCATGCTTTAGTAGTTTAGCAGGAGTTTAGCTAATCCACTTTGTGCTTGGCTTGGAGTGTTTCACCTGCAGACTCGGTTTGGAAGTGTTTCACACATATCTCATCTTCCTTGGATCAATCGGTTAGTTGAGCCATGTTTGCATGGTAATGGCAGAGGTCAAGAGAACAAGCTGGAATGTTCAACGCTTCTTATATACAATACTAATACCAGAGCATGAAGATTTACAGGGTTTCCCAGCACTTAATTTCAATCCACAATTTTTATAGTGCCCACCATGTGCCAGGCACTGGTCTAGCTCCTGAGGATACAAAAATGAATAAGAAACACAAGAGCATTGTGGAACAAATAAAGAAGTGATAAGTCATCTTACAAAAGAGTTAAGTGATGGCTTTGTTCACACATAATAAATAGGAAAGCCTGAAATTGAACAGAGGTTGGCTTATCTTAGAAATAAATTCTATACTGTTTCCTAATTTATCTATAATCCTGACAAGGTAAGAATGCCACTTAGAGTCTGTACATTGAACGCAGAGACAAGGACAGAGATGATGTAACTCCGTTCTATGCTAATATCAGTGGATAAATGAGGGTAACTTTCTCAATTTACCAACTATTCCAGGCCAGGTGCTTCATCTTATATATGTGTAAGACATGCTGCTCTCAGCTAAAACAATCTCTGATATTTATCTTCTCACTTTCAAAGAGCTCTTATACATATTACTTCAGGGCAATAAAACTTTAGACTGCAGAGGAAGAGTCTTTGAAAGGGAACATTACAAGGATATGAGAACACACCTTGAAACTTTATTAGTAAAATAAGATCTTGCAATTTTCTTCTGTTGTTTCTCTGTGCATTTTCCCATTGCCTTCCCCCAACAAGCTGCTCTTCATGGGAACATATTGATTTAATCGAATCTTACAGCTGTAGCTGGGAAGCGCCCTGAATAACAATAAGGCTTTTATATGGAATATGACTTAATTTAGAGAATAACTGCTGATGCAAGATGGCAGATTCATTAAACTGCCTGGCTGATCAATGTACTACCATTTGGAAAAGCTAGACTAGAAACTAAATAGCTTTTCACATTGGTTGTCAGACATTCTTTTAAATATCTTGTTATATGTTATGACAGATGGATGAGGAACAACTTTAGGTAATCAGAAGATCAAGACAGCAATTGGAATCTACCAGGGGGAGAAAATCACCTACGTACAACAGGTGCTGCTCTTAGCCTCAGGTTGTTTAGGAGAGTTCCCTATCAAACCAGAAATAAAATGTGGTTCATGCCCTCTGTGGTAGCAGTGACAGTGTAATACAAATCCTTTATATAAAGCAGCTGCTTCCCCTGTTTTCTCAATTTTTCAGTGAATAGAGAGCTCCCTAAGTTCAAGTGGGAACATTGTTCTTTCTATAATCTGTACCAGTGAAGGTATTATTTATAAGGAAGTCAACGGAAGCATACATCGTCTTTAAGAATTTGCAGGCCTCCTGCTACTTATGCTAGAAATAGCCTCGTCCCTGACATATCCTGGCCATAGCACCAGACCTCAGATGTACAGTTCATTGCTTGGTTCTAAATCCTCCGGGAGTTGTCTGACTCAGCAACAGCATACCCTGCTCTAACTAGCCCAATTAGGCATAAGAAACAAGAGACAATTTCTTGCCTCAAAGAATAGTCATGTAAACTGCAGTCAGTTGGCAAGGCATCTGGAGTGCAGCCCACCAATGGGGAGCCACAATTATGGACCTGAGAAATTTTAATTTTAGCTCATTTTCAGTGGGAGTTCTACAGCTGTGGCTATGATTTTTAAAATGCTCTAATTTGATATAACAGCAATTATCCTTTACACACTTCCCTGCTTAATGAAGTCCTATCCTCCTGTGGAAAGATGCGTGTACTGGAGTCTTATTAAGAATTCTGCTGTCATTACTCTTTAAAATAAAATAAAGGTTAGAACATATTAAAGATGAAAGCAAGAATTTGTCTATATTTTTCCCTTCCTAAAGTCCATTTCCAAACAAAGAAATAAAAACACCATGAATATAATACATGTTAGAAATGATATTTGTGGTTGGGAGAAAAAACGAAAAAGAATTAATGACTGTTCCCCTAAGTCAGCCCATCTGTGATGTCATTGTCCCATCTGTAGGGTGCCAGTGCATTTCATCTCACTACTGCTGAGCTGATTAGAACAAGTAGAAGAGTAAGAGCTAAGACCAAGCGGCATCATTCAATCATTTCCTATATAAGGCTTTACAGTGGCCCAGATGCAAGTGACTGTGACATGGCATATAGACAGAACAAGGAGACAGCCAAGGGAGGTTAAATTATAAAGTGTGAGGAAGGGATCCAGCAGGAAGGCTTCTCAACGATAGGCAAAACAAGTAGGTGTGAACATGGTGAACGGAAAACCACATGAGGACTCTAACAGGTTTGGGGTCAATGGTTTAGTTCACCAAATGTGGGCAAACTTTTTTCTATTGAGGCCCACATAGTAAATATAATAACTTAGGCTTTGTGGTCCAGATGCTGTCTTTTGTAACTAACTACTCAACTCTATCATTATAGTGCATGGTATGGCCATGTGCCAATAAAACTTTATTTATAAAAATAGGTAGTGGGCAAAATTTGGCCTCCTGTCCTTAGTGTGCTGACCGTAATCTAGTTCCTGAAAGAGTCAGGCAGGGTAGGGAGAACCACAGATTGTGTCAAAGACAAACCAAGGAGGCTAGCAAGGACTTACATTCCGAGTCACAGGTTACTGATTCAGTTACTCCAACCACAGTACAATTTCAGAACAGACTCAGTGGTAAAACAGATAAGCTGAGTTTATTTCAAAGATAAGCAAGATCTTAACCCCGCCCCCACTTTGTTAAAAAGAAGTGATACTTAAATCTAGGTGATACTAGTGAGTGGTCATAGTTATGGCAACCCTGGAAGATTAGAAGAATGACAGAACTAGAACATGACAGAAAGTTTTATACGTTATAGAATAAGAAAATTATAAATTTAGCCTGAGTAAAATAAAACAAGACACATATTCAAATACTAGTTCTATTACTTGAGAAATTATTTCTTTTCTGAGCTGAGATTCATCCACAGTTCTTTTAAGTAGAGGGGAAAAAAAGAGTACTTAAGTCATAAAGAGATATAGAGGGAAAAATGAGATCCAAAGTAGGTAAAGCATTGAATTCACTATTTGGACTCATCAAGCCCCCCAATAAAATAAAAGCCATAATTTTTATTATTTTGTGCTTGAAATTAATTTTATTGGACTTAAAAAGATACCCTGTCACATTCTATTCAATATTTAAAAACTGTTGTGTTCTGAGAAATGGTCTTCTAAAAGAGTTTAGTTAAGAGAAGGATAAATAAAAAAAGGAAACTATTGGATATAGATTCAGTGTAAATCAATTGGATTTGAATTCAGAGCAAATACCAAATTCTTTCCTAACTAGAATATGACTGTTATGACATTCTATGACAATGTGATTGCTTCTTTCATCTCCTTCTCTTATTCCTTTTCCTCAGTTTCTTTTTACCTGGTCAGAAGGTAAAGGATGAGTGGGGAACTTTACAGGGCAAAGAAGTGATATATTTTAAGTGATATAATTAAATACAGAATAATCCCTAATGATGTAGTGCAAAATGGAAAAAAAAGGAAACTTAAAACCGAAAAAATGCTGTCCTGATACTGTTTAAAATTAATGGAAGAACTAAAATCTGGATGATAATAAAAGTTTAGAGTATTTTAGGACATAGATTCAGTTCAAGCTTGTAGGCAGGTAAGTACTGAAATTTCTTTTAAGTTGCATGCCATCAGTTTGACCACAGAAACTAAGAAACTCAGTAACAGCAATAGCAATAACAGCTAAAACTGAATCCTCACTGTGTGCAAGGCATTATTACATTCAGGGCTACATATATTAACTAACTTAATGCTCAAATCCCTCCTAAGAAATAGGTGTCATTATTATCCCCATTTACAGCTAGAGAAAACTGACATACAAACAAATTAATAAACAGATTTGTATGTCAGCCAGGATTTTCACCCAGCGGATCTGGCTCCATAGCCTCAGCACTTACCTCAAGTACATACTTGAGGTCTGACAATCAACTCAACCTAGAAAAAGTGCTGCATACCTCATTGCTGATTATCACTATGGTCGCCTTCCAAGTACTCCCCTTGGGAAGCTATGCACTGACGCCAGTGCCTAGTCCATTCTTCAAAGCAATTTTGGAACTCTTTTTCTGGAATGGCCATCAGAGCTGTTGTCGTATTACCCTTGATGTCCTGAATGTCATCAAAATGTCTTCCTTTCAATATTTCCTTTATCTTCAGGTAAAGAAAGAAGTCATTGGGGGCCAGATCAGGTAAGTAGGGAGGGTGTTCCAACACAGTTATTTGTTTACTGGGTAAAAACTCCCTCACAGACAGTGCTGTGTGAGCTGGGGCAATGTCGTGATGCAAGAGCCATGAATTGTTGGTGAAAAGTTCAGGCCATCCAACTTTTTCATGCAGCCTTTTCAGCACTTCCAAACAGTAAACTTGGTTAACTGTTCAGTTGGTACAAATTCATAATGAATAATCCCTCTGGTAGCAAAAAAGGTTAGCAACAAGTTTGCAAACTTAATTGTCCACCCTCGTAATGATGCCTCACATATTCATTTCATTTCATTTTTAGAACCAATGTGACCAACTTGTCCCAGGTTGCCTGGGACTTTTTGATTTGAACACTGAAAGTCCTGGATCCTAGGAGCCCTCTTGGTCCCAGGCAAACCAGGACAATTGATCACCCTAACGAACCGCACCATACATGAAGTTTGCCCTACAGAAGAAAGCAAAATAACCTCAAATTATCAAAATAGCTGTGACAAGGTCCGCTAGGTAATGCTCAGACATTCTAATTTAAGAGAGAAAGGGAACTGTCCACACCACTACAAAGCTCATCTAAACTTAATTTAGATGCAATTAGAAACCTTATTTTAGACACAATTAGAAAGCTTAGTTTAGATGCAATTAGAATGGAATTGGTTAATTGGGTTCCCACTAAACAGGAAAGAGCTAAAAGAACAGGAGGTGAAACTGACAAAGAAAAGAAACTAAAAAACTTTAAGGACAAAGTCTGAGGACATTTAATAACACTTAATGACATTTAGTTGTGTATTAGTTAATGCATTTTATTTGTCAGTGACAGAAAACCAATTTGAACCATCTTCAGCAATAGAAATTTGTCAGAAGTACTTGCAACAGAGTATAGATGCCATTAGACCTTGCTTCCTATCATTGTTTCTCTTTGTGGTGGCTTTATCCACTCTCAACCAGTTCTCAATACACATTCTCTCTTATTCTTCTTCCTGTATGTGGATTATTAAAATGTCACCGTGAATGTATTTGAAATATCCCACATATAACCACAAAACCTCCTCTTCTTCTACCATCACCACCAGGAAAAAAATTAAACATTAGTAGAGCTAACTGTGAATTTGGTTCAATTGTTATTTACAAAAATCTGCCAAGCTTGACAAACAAGAGGGTAGGGTAGGATATCATGGGGTTACTCTTCTCCAAGGTTAGCTTTTCTGTGTGATATCAGAGCTGAAGTCATGGCCTCTTCAAGTTAGGTGGCATCATACATACCCTGTCATACCTCAAATGGTACTTCAATCACTACTAATACATTTAATAAACCAAGAGGCTCAATATGCAGTGGTAAAGAAAAAATTGGAACAAATTCCCACACAGAAAGTGAGGAAGTTAACGATAGGATCAATATATCTTGGTCCATTAGGATATAAACTCTATAAGGGCAGGAATTTTTGTTTTATTGACTGATTTATTCCCAGTACTCAACACATAATAGGCATTCAATATGTAATTGTTGAATAGCTGGGCATCCTTTTCTTGTTTCAGTCTCTGCAAGTACAGTATGTTCCTTGGTCAACTGATATGGCTGTCTGAGGTCCTGTTTGTTATTCTGGGTACTGCCTTGAGAGAGAAAAGGGATCTATTGAGTTCATTTTAATACTTAGTGATATTTCAGGTTGACTGTAAAATGAACAATCATTATTCAAAGCTTGAATATCCATGCTCAGTTAGTCTTCCACTATATGTCTTCATTTCCTAACTGAAGTCTTCTGTTCCTGAGAGTATTGCCATGACCTAAAATTTAGGCAACCAACTCTCTCAGTTACAAAGTTCATGTGACTAAGGTTTCCTTCCACACTCCTCTTACCTCTAGATAGATAATAGAAAATGTTAGCTCCGAAATTCAGGTATTTGGGCAGAATTCAGAGAATCTTATAAGGAGTACAGATTTCTAAGAATGCTGTTTAATGTCATTATATGTTCCTTGCTAGGCATGCCTACGGATTTATTGAATGTCTTGGGGATATCACATCATCCCATTTTTATCTCCAATATCGGACATAAAGTTAAAGCTGTAGATATCATTTGTGGCTATATACTCTCCTAAGGCTGTGTGAGTTAGTGAGTTTGCATGCTCTGTACTACTTTGTTTTGAGAAGTTGTGACTTTACCCGTTGTCAGTTAATGTGGCTAAATGAGACTGCCTCCTCCTCTGGCTTCAAATCAGGGCATGTGGCCCAAGCCCAAGTCCATCAGAGTAGTTTTATAATCTGGCCACAATTACCGATTCAAGAATGGGCTCCTGGCCTCAGTTGAGTCAATGAGAGTCATCTCTGAGACATTTTTCTGAACTTACATGAAAAATAGAATTATTTTCTCTAGAAATATTAGTAACCCTACTGCTTGCAGTGGTCATATTTGACAACAAAAGGAAAAACATTTCTGAGAATAAAGACCACCCAACGATAAAGACAGAGACCCAATGATACATACTTTGTGCCCTGAAATGCCAATATATCTTAATTCAGATCTACCCTGGAATTTTCAGTTGTGTAAGTCTCCAAATTTCCTTTTGACATAAACTGGACATAGTTGGGTGGAGCTCATATTTTTTTCAACCTAAATGTTTCAGAAAAGTTTTCTATTATAGAAACTTGAGAAAAAAATTTGTAATAAAATATTTATAAAGCTCTTCAAATACTTCATGAAAGAGTTATATTGAAGTAATATTGGTATGAGAACTTTGAAATATACACATCTGTAAAGTGCAAATATATAAGTATAAATGATAAAGAATAAAGTATAAAGCTAGAATGATGTACTCAAAGAATTACAGCTCTCAGAAACAAATTCAATTTAGAATAATAGCTTAAAATCTCTCTAGAACTCCAGCAGTCCTCTCGAATCAATGTGCAAAATAAGGAATTTCCTAAAATCATCTATAGTATGTATACACTTATTAATTATGCAAATATTCTTAAAATTAACTTGGAGTTATAATTTTCAGAAATAATCAAGTTTCCAGGTGATTTTCAAATGATATCATGTAAGCTACATTTTAATAATAAGTGAAATTTCTTATTTCTGAAATTTGAAAATAGAATATTGAGCCTAGCAATAATTTCAACATAGCACCAGAGAGTTACTTTAACTCTCTTCCATCTAAAGATATAGAAACGTGACTGCTTCTAAAGCTTACAACTAATGAGGGACAATTAAGGTCATGTGTGTTTTGTGAATTGTAACAATGTGTTTGTGAAACTTTGTATGTAGGATCACACTTCTTTACTAAAGCTAAGAAATCAATTGAGTACCTTAAACAAGAAGCCTGTTAGAATTCGCCTTAAAGATATGGTTAGCAGGATAATAGCTTTCACCAGGCTCACCCAATAAATTTAAGAGCTTTTTCTTTATGGAATAGAGTTTCATAAGCAAACAAACAAAAAATTGGGGGTGAAGGGGATTCATCGACTCTGTCAATTCCTTCTCTTCTCTTCTTAAAACTAAGCATAATGGACATTTGGGATAGTTACTAAAATCTATAGTAATAGAACTGCCAATGTTATGGCAAGATAGAGAATAAATTAATGGCAAGACAAATTTATTTACTCTGTGGCCTCTGTAGATCTAAAGACCATAGCAAAATATTTAAATAAATCTTTCTTGTAGTAAGCATAAGCACACTAGTATATAATAAAACGGATATATTTAGTACAAGAAAAATACATTTGCTAATATTGTCTTGTGAATGGCACCAATTTCAGTATTCCTCAAGTATGGTCTGTGCAATGAGATTTACACAAGATTTGGCAATTTGAATTACAGTGAAGGCATAAGGTATGAATTTTCGGATCCATATTAACTGTTTCAAAGCAGCCACACATTTTAAGTCAAATATGGTGCTGCACTGAATTCTGTTCCAGCGGCCAAAAGAAGTCTGTTCATTGTTTTACAAGCATTTCTTGTACGCGTATTCTGACAGCTAGCATTTTATGAGGCACTGAAAGAAATGCAGACGTGAGGGTAAAAAGAAGAGCCATGCTACAGTCCAGATCCTAACTTGAGAGTCGAGGCAGGAGATGTGGTTTAAAGCTTGGTTTCTCCTCCCAACCAAATATTGTCCCCCAATTGGGCAATTGGGCAAATTCTAAATTATCTGGAAACAGTTTTGTTTTGTTTAGTTTTTTTAATCAATTGTAATCTTGGACTAACGTTCTTTTTAAAGTCAAGTCTGGCCCTAAAATTCAATGATTTAATTATATTTCATCATCCCTGGGAGGTAAAAAAAATCTAATTGATAGAAAATAGATTCATGTACTTCGCTACAAATACTGTATAAAAAGATTTAATTACAGGTACTGAATTCATCCATTCTATTAGAAGAACCTATGCAAAAAACCCTAAAATTCTTCAATTTCTCCTCCCAAACCCTTTTCATAATGAATTGCTCTCTTTGTCCTTTTGTTAATAGCACTTCCCATATGCCTTTATCATAGCAATCATCATTTTGTATTAGGGACAGTTGTACAGTTCTCTGCCTTATCTCTTCCCGCAAATCTGAGTTCCTGAGGGCCAGGTCTACCTTGCATTCTTTTCCCTAATGCCTGTTTGATGTTATTTGGCACTCAAGAGATGTTTGAATATATAAATGAGTGAACTGACACTTTCAGAGAAAGGTAGTTATAAAAATAATCTATTACTCCAGAGAATAATGTATAACAATCTTACTTTCTAGGTAATACAACACACAAAATGTATAAATAAAATGTTTTCAAGGTGGCTTCACCTACTAAAACATTTTCCCCATTAATCATCAACAATCTACAATTCAATTGTTTTTTTCCTACATAGAGTTTGTTTTTCAGTCTAATCTAATTTTGGAATAGTGGCCTTCTAATTGCTATCTATTTAACATAAGATGGGCAGGCTAAATGTTAAAAGTTATACATGAAGTAAGTATCTCAAAAGAGAAAGTCTGGATGATCTGAATACATTCATACACTTACCGCATACCTCACTAAGAAATTGTCTCTTTTATGTGATACTTTTTAAGGCAATGATGACAATCTTCATAGTTGTGGTGGTCGCAGTGATACTCTCAAAGCTGATGTTAACAAGAGCCATTACTGTGTTTACATATTTACTGTGTGTGAGGCATTTTGAATATAATAACTCCTTTCGTTCTTAAAACATACTATTGAATTAGTTATTATTCTGTTGCTCCATTGTTGAATGAACAATTAGCTGTAAGGATATAAGTAAATTAACTATTATCCACAACTGATAGTTGGAAGAGCTGGTCTGGAACACAGATCTTTCTGAAGTATGCATAACAGTCTACTGGCAATTAAACCAACAAGTACAAAATTGAATCATGAACAGAATCAAACTGTTAAATGTCATCATATTTGCGTTGTATTAATTCACTTTTAGAAGTTATTTTACACACAATTTTATATAAATGCATTTTGAATATGATGATATCTGCCACAAATTCATAAACAATTAAGAAGTAGATAGTGCTACTTTTCCAATGAAAGGAGTGACAGCACGTTTTCTTACCAGTTGAACTTATCTCCGCATGTGCGAATACAACATCAAAATGTCTATGAACCAATGTACAATAGGAGTTAGGTTATGAGAAGCCATATTTAAAAAGGATTGCCTGAGGGATAAGCAATTCATTCATCTCTCTAGGTAATCTCAAGTCAGTTTCTGGATCAATCAGCCAGAAAGCTGCACAATTTGACTCCATTTTGCGCTGTTTCTATTACCGCTTTTACTTTGGCATTCATGTAGGAATTTTTTTAAAGCTATTTTACTGTAATTTCTATTTATTATAGGGATATAGAAGACACAACTTACCCAAATTAAGGTACATGAAAGGTTTTAGTCTGAGATTATTTTTAAGACATTTACTTATTCTTAGCAACCAGTATATTTTTTGTTTTATGGACCATGCTATTCTTATAAGGGATAATATTTCTCTCTTGCTTTGGCAACTAGCACACTTTGTCAAATTTCTTGTCCACTCTGGATTGTTGTGCATGACGATCAGGCTTGTCTTTCTGTGCGTAATACACTTGGACATGTTTCACTATTTTTCCATCATTATCTTTTCACTCTGATTTTTTTTTCACCATTACGTTATTGTAATTTTATGGTTTTGAAAACTATCTTTTTTAATGAAACTGTTTTAATATAAAAAACACTTCAGAACATTTGAAGTCTTATTTATTAAAAACCCTATAAACAAACTTTAAAAGTCTGAGTATGGACATGAAGGTAAGAGACTAATAAGTTTTGATGGTATTCAGGAAAAAAGGACAAATACAGAAAATGGAAATATCTTTTCTCAGGATACTACTAAATTGTATGCCTTGGTGTTTCTTGTGAGCACGGGAGAAGCATGACACACAGGAAATGAGATAGAGGAAGGCTGAAAACAAGCTAAACACAGTCCGTTTGCTTAGACTTTATCTGTTTCTTCAAAAATTGGTATCATAAGACATCTTGAATTTTTCCCACATTAAAAATTTCTTGTTACTTCCATTTTAGGAAGAATTATGGTAACTATTTTGTTGCATTAAATGATGTAGAAAGTCAAAGCACTTGTTAAAATTAGTTGCAAAAAGGGATGCTCTCATCAAACATGAGAACTTTGGAAAAATTGGGGACTCTGATTAGGGCCATTGATAGAATTGTTTTGAAATACAAGAATGAAACATTTCACCTACTGAATAGCTTGCACCTTTTCTTATAACTTTTGGTTCATAGCACATGTAGGATTAATTCAGATCTGATTTATTGGTATACTGAATTATGTTTAAGGAATTATAAATGAAACTTAGACATCTTGTACTTTCATGTATTATCATCAATACACCATCATGTAATACTGTACCTGTTAGCTATTGCCACATGAATGCTACATAACAGACAATTCAGTGGCATATAAGAAGATACATGAATTAGCTCATGTGGGTGGTTGCAAGGTTTAGCTAATTTGACCTAGGCTCACTCATGTGTCTCCATCAGCTGCAGGTCCTCTAGGCAGCTCTGCTGTTATTGTCTGGGCTCGTAGACATACATTTATAACAGCTGTGCTGTTGTTTTTATATATTGCCTGGGCTCTCAGATGCATACCAGGTCTGCTGTTGCCCTCTAGGCTCATAGATGTATGTGGAAGTTGTCTGGCTGTCAGCTGATCTTGGATGTCCTTGACTGGGATAACTTCAGTGAGCCAGCACTGCTCCGTGTTTCTTTTATCTTTTAGCAGTCTAGCCCTGGCATGTTCTTACAACAATGGAGAAAGTGCAAAAAGAGGCAAGCCTAATTGAAAAGCATCTTTCAAACCTCACTGTAGTCACATTGGCTGACTTCCTGCTACTAACCCAAACAAGTCACATGGCTGAGGCTAGAGTTGGAATAACAGGCCACTACAAAGTTACATGGCAAAGAGGATAGATGTAGGAAAAGGCGAGGAATTCAGGCCATTTGTAATGACTGCAGCACAGAAGTCTATTCCCACTACTTTATAGGATTTGTGGATCCAGTAACACGTAATTTGCTTATTAACATCCCCGCTGGAAGAAGAATGTCTTGACCTTATTAGTGCTTTCATAAATTAACATTGCCTGTGCTCTTCTCTCTCTCTGTCCATGCAGGGATTTGGAGGGGGTGTGTTTTATTTGGCTTTTTTTCTATGACTTGAAATATTAGCTGACATTATTTAATGATAAGTACAGAGTAATGTTCTCCTGCACTCAGGAATGTTATAAGGAGATAAAAGTGAAAATGAGATGACAAAGGAAATGAGCCAGAAAATAAGACCTCTGGACAATTAAAATTCAGTGTTCGAGACGAATAAGTGAAAATCTTCTAGGTAGATTGTATAAATTAAGCTTATAGATTTCGAAAGAAAACAATTTTGAGGTTTCTTATCATCACGAACAGCTGTGAAACCTCCAAATGAAATTTCCTAATGAGTGTGGAAACAAAATCTGTTTCTTTATTTCCCAGATACTGTGTATTTGCCTGGCTATTAACCAACACTGACCAGCTGCTGCTCTCTATTCTGCAGCCACCTTGTCTTATTGCTGACATTTCAATTTGGAAGGAATATGTGCTCCTTTCTAAATATTCCAGGTATTATCCCTTATTTGTACAGTGTCTGTCTTCTAGATTGACAGTAATAGAAAATTTCAAAATCTCCCTGGTCTTTCTATGAGATACAGTAAAGTGCTTGGAGGTTCTCATTGAGGAAGCTGTGGTGGTTGTTCTTCCTACTTTCTTCTGTTTGTCAGTAATGTGGAGATTGAGAAACTTAAACCTACGTTTCCAAGACCTTTGTAAGTGAGGGTTCTTGATGCGATATAATTTATCCAAGTAGGTTGGAACATTTCGGAAGGAAGCAGAGCCATACTTTTGCAACTGCTGAAGAGTTTAGTCAGGAAGGCTTTGGTATTCTCTGCAGACAGTTTACCTAGAGATTAATTATAGGACCGCTGTGAATAGTCATCAGGTGTTGAAAATGTAGATAAAAGCTGCTCAATCTCCACACTACTGACAAACGGAAAGAAAAGGAAGGAAAAGAAAATGGCCGCTGTAGTCTCTTCACTGTGTCTCATCAGATGTGTGAATTGAGAGGCAGGGTGTGGTATATATCGACTTACTGATTCCTGGACTAAGCTAAGGCTGTGCATTTGTGGAGCCAGTAATTCCTGGGGGGTGAGTTCCCATTTTCACATTTCTTTGTTTTAGTAGGGAAAGCGGCTCTCTTGGTGGCCTAGTTTTATACTGGTATTGTGGACCTTGTTCAGAGGGGACTAGCTTCTTAGCTTTCCAGGGATTTCTGTGAACATTTAATTCCCTTTATTAAGTGCCATTCTACTTAAAATACCTAGCTTTCTTTCTGTTATCAGCAACTAAATTCTGACTCATACAAACATGCGAAAAGCAGAGACATTGGGTTAGTTATCTCCTTGCCTGGCCACCAAAAGTAAAATGTAAAATATAGATTCATCCTTGTGGGGACAGAGCCCCAGAGAGCAGTTCCCAGGCTCTCGGCCTCACGTGGAAAGGTGCTGGCTCGGGTAGTAGATGGCCGTCAGCTGTGGCCTGTTAGGCAATTGGCCACTGATATGACTGCTGCGGCTGCGCTGGTTGGTGAATCGAAGGGAGTTGGTCGGTTGGCAGAAAAGCGGACAGCAGGTCACGCGTTGTGTGAATCCAGCCTCCAGTGAGACTATAGTGGTATGACTCCCCTACCTATGGCTCCGTGGGTGTTCCTTTTTGGCCTAGTCACATCCTGCGTTCTTATGTGGGGAGTGGGAGCTGAGACCCTACAGGCCGCCCTGCACGACAATGCTATTACTTCATTACTTTTTATTCCTTCTCTTTTTGTTTACTGCTCTTCAAAATTATGAAATGTTTCAAGGTCATAGAAAGAGTTTGAAAAATAATGTAACACATTTTGGGGTATTCGCTGTAAGGTTGATCAAAGGTTGACATTTGCTTTGAATCTTGTTTTTTGACTAAAATATTACTGTGGGGACAGAACTCCAAAAAGTAGTTTCCAGGCTCTCGGCCTCACATAGACAGGTGCTGGCGCAGCTAGTAAATGGCCATCAACTGTGATTGGATGGCCATCAGCTGTGGCTAGTTGGCCGTCAGCTGTAACCAGTGAGCCATTGGCCACTAATATAACTGCTGTGGCTACGCTAGCAGAAAGAGAAAGAATGGGGGCTGGCAAGAAGATGGTGGCTGAGCCTGCAAGCGGAGCAATGAGGGTTGAGAATTGTGTGGCTCCTGTTTCCTGTTTCTCCAACCCAGCCACCAGCGAGAATATAGTGGTATGACTCCCCTACTTATGGCTCTGTGGGTGTTCCTGTTTGGCCTCACCATATCCTGCGTTCTTATGTGGGGAGCGGGAGCAGAGACCCCGCAGACCACCCTGCACGACAAATGGCGCAGCGAGCAGGGTCTCCTGCATGTCAATTACAGGTTTAAGTAAATCCCTCCCTAGTCCCACTTCTTTTTTATCCATCCTTAGAGGTAACCAATGTCCTGTTTTACATATATATATATATATATATATATATATATATATATATTATATATTTTACATATATATATCATATTTCCCCAAAAATAAGACCAGGTCTTATATTAATTTTTGCTCCAAAAGATGCATTAGGGCATATTTTCAGGGGATGTTTTATTTTTACATGTACAACAATCTACATTTATTCAAATACAGTCATGTTATCTTCTTCTGGAACATAGTCATAACGTACTAAATGTGTCTGTCTGGCTGACGATCTTAACTGGGGCTTATTTTTGGGGTAGGTCTTATTTTTGGAGAAACACGGTATATATATATATATATATATATTTATATATTTGACTCATAGGTTTATGCTTTTACTGCATATATATGAACTCATACCAATTTGTAGTATTGTTTTGTATTTTATACTTCATATAAACTATTTCATATTGTCTGAATCATATGTTTCATAATTTGCTCTTTCAATCAGTGTTATGTTCCTGATATTTTTATATTTTTATACATACAGATCCAGTGAATTAATTGTAAGTTACATATGATTTTCCATTGGCTGATTATATACCATTTTCCTCCTGGGTTTGTTTCCAAGGAATTATTTTCTGAATTTATAATTTCTCCTGGCCTCTACAGTGGCTCTATAATTGATCTCCTTGTTTTGGCCAATGGCATTTACACCCCCAATCCTTCCAGCTTCAAAACTTTGGGATCATCATGACATGCTATTTTCATTATTGATCAATTCATTGAACACTGATTCCTTGTTAGCCCTTATGTCTGTGCTAAAATGTCATCTCCAAAGAGAGACATTCCTAAACTAGCCTCACCACCCTTTTGTTCACCTTACTCCAGCAACAGGTTCTTTCTTCCTTTCAGAATATAACTTACTTATATTCTGGTTTATCTTTTGTGTGTCTTCTTTTATCAACTGTAAGCTCTATAAAAATTTGAAACAGGTATTTATACACAATGCTAAGATTCGAGAATGGTAGGAGTTCAGCAGATATTTGATAAATAAATGAATATATGTATTGTGCAACCTATTGCATCCTAAATTCAAACAGTCGTGTTTTGAAAGAATGTTTTTCTTCAAAACATCAATAATGTAAATACAAGCAGAGGATATTCAGAAAGAAAATAAATATAAAAGTAAAGCAATGGTTTTAGAACTTAGCGTGTTGTCTGGTTATATGTTTAAAATTGTGACCATTAAAGATGGTAAATATTTTTTTTTAATTTTATTTTATTAAATTTATTGGGGTGACAATTGTTAGTAAAATTACATAGATTTCAGATGTACAATTCTGTATTACATCATCTATAAATCCCATTGTGTGTTCATCACCCAGAGTCAGTTCTCCTTCCATCACCATATATTCGATCCCCCTTACCCTCATCTCCCACCCCTCCCCCCACCCCCCTTACCCTCTGGCAACCACTAAACTATTATCTGTGTCTATAAGTTTCTGTTTCTCATTTGTTTGTCTTGTTCTTTTGTTGTTTTTGGTTTATATACCACATATCAGTGAAATCACATGGTTCTCTGCTTTTTCTGTCTGACTTATTTCGCTCAGCATTACTCTCTCAAGATCCATCCATGTTGTCACAAATGTTCCTATATCATCTTTTCTTACCGCCGAATAGTATTCCATTGTGTATATATACCACAACTTCTTTATCCATTCATCTATCGAAGGACATTTTGGTTGTTTCCATGTCTTGGCCACCGTAAACAAAGCTGCAATGAACATTAATATTTTATACATGTAGACTATTCCTTTTATTTTTACCTTAGGATAAATGACCCAAAATAAAATCACCTTGTGAAATATTTCATCTACTAATGAAAGCAGTAGCTTAAAATTTTCACATGAATAAGTTGTCCTATTAATAACATGAATTTTTTAAAAAATTAATTATGTATAATTTCAAATATCTAAAAAAGTACAAAAATAACACAGATACCTATGTACCCACTACCAAGATTAAACAGATGTTAACACTTTGCCATATGTGCACCAAGTCTGTCTTTAAAAATGTGAAATTAAATGGTACAGATTCAGCTAAATCCCCCTTTTCTATCTCCTTTCCTCCCCATCAGTAATCAGTATCTTAAAGTTGTTGAGTATCTTTCCTGTGCATGTCATCATGTACATAAAAACAGAATAGTTATGCACCCTCAAGCTCTTATGTAAGAAAAAAAATACTCAATTACAAAACAAAATTAGATGTGAAAGTGAATATTTAATTAGAAAAAAAATCAACATGTTTAAAAAGCTGATAAAGGTCACAAGCATCGCACAATCTACAAAAATCACATATTTTTAAGTGAATTGCCAGGCCTACCTCTATAATACATTTTTTTCTACACTTATGATCACATAATCTTTGATTACTTCTTCCCCAGACAACATATTTAAATATTAGTTTCTAAAGAGCAATTAGAAAGAAAATTGTTTTCCCTTCTAGCGTGGATGAACTACATTTATGTTTTATTATTGATAGATGGAGTGTATTAAACTTACTACTTCACGTGTTTGCTTCCTTGTTGTGCTGATACACATTTATATCCTACATATGCAGGGACTCAGGAGGAAGAAACTCTTACTACTTGACATCATTAGCATTGCTGGAGGTCGGCAGCAACCCCTGATGGATAGAGTGACCGTCTCAAGAAGGTAATGCATGCTTATTTTACTTCCCGCTTACATTGTTAGAAAGAAAGAAGTGTGAATACTGCACTAACCAAGTGTGTGGATTATCAATAATTTCTCTCTGTATTGGCTACCCTTCAATATCCTGAAATTAGGATTTTATGTTTAACCATTAGTTAATATTCAGAATAAAATATCCTCCCTTGAAAGAGGCAGGTACAGTTGCCAAACTTAGGTTCATTAGCTACTTGTTAAATCTACCTTCGTTTATGTGTGTGTATTCATTTTACATAAATGGCTTCATTCTGCTTTTTGGGTGTTTTTATTGCTGTTTTTTGGTTTGGGGATTTTGTTGTTGTTTTTTGCTTTGTGGTTTGTTCAGCTTTAGTTTTGAGTTTATTCATTTTTATGCTTATAGGTATAGTAATCTATTCAATTTAGCTGCTGTCAAGTATTCCATTGTACTGATCAACTGCATTTGATTTTTCTATTATTTTCCCAAGAGTCATTTAGAGTTTTTCCTCTCTGGTATCATGAATAGTGCTGCAGAAATATTCTTTTACATGTCTCCTTGAACATGTGTGGCACTGTCTCCAGGATAACCAATAAGAGTAAAATTTTGGATTACAGGATGTGTGTGCCTACCTTAAGCAAATTGCTAATCAAAATGGCAGTAACATTTATATTCCATTAATAATAAGAGTTCATCTAATTTTAGTGATCTCTAAAAGTAGAACACAATACCTAGCGTTCCCATCCTCATTGATTTTGACAATCGGTTGGCTGTGAGAGTGATTGTTACTGTTGTCTTCATTTGCATTTAACTTTTTACCAATGCTGTTGGACATTTAATGTATTTATGCTTGATTTTGTCAACTGTGAATTGCCTGTTTGTATTCTTGAATTATTTTTACTGGATTTTCTTCATTTTAATTTTTACTGATTTGAAAATGTTCATCGTATTTTCCATTTGCTAATTTATTTATCTGTTATATGGGTTTGGTTATCTTCCTCAAGTTTGTAACTTACCATCTTAGTTTGTTTCTGATCTCTTTGGCAATTTGCATGTATGTTCATAGGTGAAATTGAGTTAATCATTTCATTGTCAAATATTGGTGTCAAGATTATACTGTTTCTTTTTATTGTTGTTTTCTTGGGAATAATTTGCACAAAACTGGGATCATTTGTATATTAGAAGTTGGTTAAATTTCTGTGTAGATTCCCTAGACCTAAATTAACCCCCCCAACCCACTATGGGTTTATTTGTGTGTATGTATAGATTCTATCCTACTCTTCATTTTTTCAAAGATTGTAGGACTATTCAGTTCTCCTACTTCTTCTTGAGTGAGGTTTGGTAAGTTATAATTTTCTAGAAAATTTTTATTTTATCTAAATTTTCCATTTTATTACGATAAAACCATGCATAATATTCTCTTATAATATTTTTCAAATCTTTAGTACATCAGTGGCTCTCTTTATTCTTAGTACCATGGGAATGTATGTGTTTGTGGGTGTGTGTGTGTGTGTATGTGTGTGCACGTGCACATACATTTGTGTGCTTATATGTGTGCTTGTGTGGGTACCTCTTCTCCTTTTTTCCCTTGGACAATTTCACCAGAATTGCCTAATTAATCTTTTAAAAGCATGAATTTTTGGATTTTGTTGATATTTCCATTTTGCTTTTTTTCCTATTGTTTACTGATATTTATGTCCTGCTTTTATTTTATTCTGACTTGTTTGTTGTATGCTTATTTCCTCTAAATCAATATTTCTTCTTTACTACAGTAAATATTTAAAGATAAATATTTCCCACCTATATGGTTTTAGCCGCATCTCATCTAATTTAATATAGTTAAATTTCCATTATATTTCCTATTTTTCCCATGATTTATTTAAAATAATGCTAAATTATCCAAATAAGAGGAGATTTTTAATTATCTTTTTATAATTCATTTTATTTTGTATGGTTGTAGAATATTATTTGATTACATTTTTTGTAACATTCAAGAACATTTTATGTATCCTTCTACACATTCATTTTGGAGAAAAATTCTATGATTACTTGAAATGAAAACACGTTTTCCGTCAGTTAACAGAATTTTGTGTATCCAAATATGTATTAGTTCAAACCTCTTAATTGTATTATTAAAATTTATTCATTTTATTTTTAAACAAGTATTGCACCATCCCTGTGAACCAGGCATTTTTTCTAAGTGTTTGAGGATGCAGCAGTGCACAAAATTGGCAAACTCGGTCTTAATGGAGCTTATGTTTTCAGACGGGAAGACAGACAATATACAAATGAATAAACATATATATATATATATATATATATATATATATATATATATATATATATATATATATGAGAAGTCAGATGGTAATAAAGTACATGGAGAAAAATAAAACTGGGAGGAGTGGGTTGGGAATGGTGTTTATTTTTTCTGGGATGGTTTTTTCTTTGAGTAGGAGGAAAAACAAGCACAGTGGCCTTGGGGAAGGGATTCTTTGGCCAGACAAGAGTAAGCAAAGATGAAAGTGGTTGAAAATGTGGTAAGAAAATGGTTAGCGAGATCAAATTTAGAGATCAAATCGATAATAAGGAAATAACAAGATTTGGAAGGAATAGGCAATGAGGGAGATTATTGATCTGCCAGCCATACAGAGTTGGACCAAGAGTTAAAATATCCCAAATTCTTTATCTGGTCATTTTACTAAAATCTGGGTAAAGCTGGAACATTTATTTCACTCTTTGATTCTGAAACTTCTTAGCCAAGGGTCACCCCAACTCAAATTTCCATAGTAACTAGGAATGAATTATAATAATTGTGGGAGAGATCATTTACCCACTATGGAGGAATTGATATATAGACAACTTTTAGATTTCCCTGCTGCTCTAAGAATTAGAGGAAGACGGGCCTGTCAGGTGGCCTTACCAACCAGGTGGGTGATATCAGTATTCCAACTCATGCAGTTGGGTGGAACAAGTGTTATGTGGTTGTTTTGTTGTTGTCTGTTTAGAGACCATTTGAAATAGTAAATTCTTGGTGTTTTCTCAGAGGGTTTTGAAACTGGCAGTGTATTTTGAATACTCAATTCACAATGGTACAATTCTGTAGTACAACTGGAAGATCTCAATCCAGTAGATGGTATCAACTGTACAAAGATTTATTATAGAAGGGGATTTACAGGTCCAATCTTGGGATTCAAACAGTTTATTTGGCTACCAACTAATTTATGTTGAAAATGACCATTAAGGAAAGTTGCATTTCATTGGCCTTTCAATTCAGAGTTATGATATAGTTTCAACTTAGATTTATGATAAACCTGTACTTTATTATTTTTTAAATAATACGTGCTTTGTCATTAAAAGTCTTCTATAAAATTCATTTATAATGACTGTATAATATTCAATGAATGAATCTAATATATTTATATTTCTAAAGTTGAAAATTTAGGTAGCTTAAGTTTTTAACAGTTTAAGTGAATAGACTATCTTTTGTTAATTTCCAATTGCTTATTTAGAATAGATTTCTAAAAGTAAAATTTTCTGGCCGAAGAACTTTACGTGTTTAAAGCAAGATATATTTGTATACTTATTTTCCAGAAGGATAACGATATTTCTTTCTAATACTGGTGCATGAAACTGTTTGTGTTTCTAGCCCCTAAAGTTCAGTGAACAATAATAGTTTTTAAATGTTAGTTAAATCAAAAAATATCTCATTGTGATTTAAATGTGTATCTTTTATTCGTAAAGAGTTTGAGTGCTGTTTCATTGTTTATTTGCCGTACACAAAGAGTCATGCAAATCTTACTTGGATCCTGTACCTGTTAGTTCTCCCACTAGCTTCCACAAAAGGTCCACCTGGACATTTCATCAGTTCAGAAGTTTTACTGGAGATTTAAAAGATCATAAGAGGGACATATTGCATAGGTAGACCACAGTATTACTGTCTCCACCCTAACTCCTACCATTCGCACCTCTGCCCTCTATTTTCTACTCACTTCTCTCCCAGGATTGGTTTAGTCCATATTCAGGTTCCTTTGGAGTCTCACCTTCTGCCTCAAGGGACTTTCAAGATATTTCCTATAAGGAATTCCATTGAATAAACCTGCTTCCATTTCATTATATCCATAATTTTCCTTTGAAAAATTTTGTGATGTGTCTTTTAGTAGATGTTATTTCAAAAATAAATAAATATGACTCATTCATTTAATATTACATATTTATGTATTAGACACTGGCAGTATGCCAGGCATGGTACCCAGCACTAGGGATAGAAAGGAACTACCACACACACTTACTTCAAGTTGTTTCTACAGTCACATGACTATTTTGAAGCAAATGATGATTAATTATTTTAATCACAAGGAGCCATAAAACTCATGTTACAAGTGCCTCTAGAAAGGGAATGTGGTTCTCACTTTAGTAATTCCCCATAGAAGCCATCCGAGAACATACTCAAAATGTCAAAAAGATGAGGAATGAAAAAGACCTAGAAATAGAAAGGGACAGAGGGAAAGAAAAAGAATGGGAAGAAGAAAATGAAACAGATTCAAAGAGAGACAGGAAAAAAAAAAAACATGAGCCCTAGAGATGCAAGTTATTGATAAATTGGAAAGTTTAAGAAATAAAAGAATACTTTTATATTTCAAACCTTTGCAATATTTTTTTAATTTTTTATTTATTGGAACGTCATTGGTTAGTAAAATTATGTTATATAGGTTTCAATTGTACAATTCTATAATACATCATCTATATATTGCATTGTGTGTTCACCATCCAGGATCAGTTCTCCTTCCATTACCATATATTTGACCATCTTTACCCTCTTCTACAATCCCCACCCCTTACCCTTTGGTAACCACTAAATTATTGTCTGTAACTATGAGTTTTTGTTTGTTTGTTTGTTGCATTCACTTTTATATCCCACATGTGAGTGAAATCATTTGGTTCTTGACTTTTTCTGTCTGATTTATTTCACTTAGCATGATAATCTCAAGATCCATCCATGTTGTTGCAAATGGTACTATTTCATCTTTTTTATGGCTGAGTAATATTCCATTGTGTGAGTATGTATATATATATAGTCTTCTTGATTCAGTCATCTATCCAAGGACACTTTGGTTGTGTCCATGTCTTGGCCACTGTGAATAATGTTGCAGTGCAGTGAAAATAGGGGTACATATATCTTTATGGATAAGTGTTTTCAGATTTTTTTGGTAGATATTCAGAAGAGTAATTGCTGGGTCATATAGTAATTGTATTCTTAATTTTTTAAGGAATATCTGTACTGTTTTCCATAATGGCTGATTTACATTCCCACCAACAGTGTATAAGGGTTCCATTTTCTCCACAATCTTTTCAACACTTGTTATTACTTGTCTTGTTGGTAATAAACATTCCAACAGGTGTTGAGATGGTATCTCATTGTGGTTTTGGATTTTTGGATTTCCCTAATAATTAGTGAAGTTGAGCATGTTTCTATATATCTGTTGGCAGTTGTTTATTTTTTGGGAGACGTGTCTGTTCAGGTTTTCTGCCCATTTTTAAAAATTGAATTCATTTTTTTTGTTGTTGTTAAGTAGTATGAGTTTCTTACATATTTTGAATATTAGCCCCATGATGGAGGTGTTGTTTGCAAATATCTTCTCCCTTTAGGTTGGTGGCCTCTTGGTTTTGTTGATGGTTCCTTTTGCTATGCTGAAGCTTTTTAGTTTGATTTAGTCCCATTCATTTTTGCTTTTACTTCCCTTGCCTTTGAGGTCAAATTCATAAAATCCTCTTCAAACCCAAGGTCCATAAGTTTAGTACCTATGCTTTTTTCTATGCAATGTATTGTTTCAGGTCTTATACTTATGTCTTTGATCCATTTAAAGTTACTTTTGATATATGGTGACAGCAGTCTAGTTTCATTCTTTTGCACATGCTATTCCAATTTTCCCAACACTATTTATTGAAGAGGATTTCTCTCCACTGTATGTTTCAGTTCTTTTGTCAAAAAATATGTGGATTTATTTCTGGGTTTTCAATTCTATTGTTTTTCTTCCAGTACCATGCTGTTTTGATTATTGTCGCTTTGTAGTATAAATTGAAGTCGGGGAGTGTGACATCTCCAGCCTTGTTCTTCCTTCTCAGGAATGTTTTCACTATTCAGGGTCTTTTCTGATTCCATACAAATCTCCTGATTTTTCATTCTATTTCTTTAAAAAGTGCCATTGGGATTTTGATGGGGAGTGTGTTAAATCTGTATATTGTTTTGGGTAATACAGCCATTTTAACTATGTTGATTCTTCCATTCATGAACATGAAATATCTTTCTATTTCTTTGTGTTTCCTTCAATTTCTTTTAATAATTTCTTATAGTTTAAAGTGTATAGGTCTTTCACATCTTTTAAGTTTATTTCTAGGTATTTTATTCTTTTTGTTGCAATTGCAAAGGAATTGTTCTTTTCTTTTGCTGAAATTTCATTGTTAGTATATAGGAATGCAATGGTTTTTCATATATTGATTTTGTATCCTGGAATTTTACTGTATTTATTGCTTTTAATAGTTTTTCAACGGATCTTGTGGTTTTTTATAACAAGAATCATTTCATCTGCAAAAAGTGACAATTTGGCTTTTTCATTCCCAGTTTGAGTGCCTTTTATTTCTTTCTCTTGCCTTATTGTTTTGGCTAGGAGTCCCAATATTATGTTGAATTACAGTGGTGAGGAGGGCATCCCTGTCTTGTTCCTGATCATAGAGGGAAAGCTTTCAGTTTTTCACATTAAGTTTGATATTAACTGAGGGTTTCTCATATATGGCCTTCATTATGTTGAAGTATTTTCCTTCTGTACCCATATTATTAAGTATTTTAATCATGAATGGATGTTGTATCTTGTCAAATGCTTTTCTTTCATCTGTTGATATGATCACATGATTTTTATCCTTTATTTTGTTTATGTGCTGTATCACATTGATCAATTTGCATATGTTGAACCATCCTTGCACCCCTGGAATGAAACTCACTTGATCATGATGTGTATAACCTTTTTAACGTTGTATTCAATTTGCTAGTATTTTGTTTAGGATTTTTGCATCTATATTCATCAGAGATATTGGTCTGTAATTTTCTTTTTGTATGTGTGATTCTTACCAGGTTTTGGTATCAGGTTAATGTTGCCCTCATAAAATGAATTGGAAGTATTGCTGCTGCTTCAATTTTTTTGGAAGAGTTTTAGGAGGACAGGTATTAAATCCACTTTAAATGTATGGTAGAATTCACTAGTGAAGCCATCTGGTCCTGGGCCTTTTCTCTTGGGGAGGTTTGGATGATTCAATTTTCTTACTGTTAATTGGTCATTTGAGATTTTTCCAGTTTTTGTGATTCAGTTTAGGAAGGTTATATATTTCTAAGAACTTGTCCATTTCTTCATTTCTTCTAGGCTGTTGAATTTGATACCATATAGTCCTTCATGGTATTTTTGTATGATCTTTTGTATTTCTGTGGTATCCATGGTAACTTCTCTTTCATTTCTGATTTTGTTTGTATCTTTTCTCTTTTTTATTTATTGACTCTAGCCAGGGTTTTGTTAATTTTATTAATGGTTTCAAAGAACCAGCTGTTTGTTGCACTAATTTTTTTCTGTTATCATTTTGTTCTTTAATTTATTTAATTCTGCTCTCTCTCTCTCTCTCTCTCTCTCTCTCTCTCTCTCTCTCTATATATATATATATATATATATATATATATATATATATATTTTTTTTTTTTTTTTTCCTGCTGCTGCTGACTGTGGGTTTCATTTGTTCTTTTTACAGTTTTTTGAGATTAATGTTAGGTTGTTTATTTGGGATTTTTCTTGTTTCTTGAAATACACCTGTAATGATGTAAATTTTTCTCTTATTTCTGCTTTTGTGACATCTTAGTAATTTTTATATTATGAATTTTGATTCTCATTTGTTTCTATGTGTCTTTTGATCGCTTTTATTTCTTCTTTGACCCAGTTGTTCTTTAGTAGCATGTTGTTTAATCTCCAAATATTTATGGTTTTTCCCACTTTTGCAGTTGATCTCCAATTTCAAACCATTATGGTTGGAGAATATTCTTGGTATAATTTCAATCTTCTTAAATTTGTTTAGGCTAATTTTGTGTCCCAACATATGGTCTATGCTTGAGAATGTGCCATGTGCACTAGAAAATAATGTATAATCTGTTGTTCTGGGATGACAAGTTCTGTACATATTGTGTCCATTTAGTCTAATATGTCATTTAAGGCTGAGATTCCCTTATTGATTTCCTTATTGACCAGTATGATCTATCCACACCTATCAATGAAGTATTTATTTAGGTCTCCTACTATAATTGTGTTTTTGTCAATTTCGCTCTTTAGTTCTACTACCGTGTTTCCCCAAAAATAAGACCCAGCCAGACAATCAGCTCTAATGCGTCTTTTAGAACAAAAATTAATGTGAGACCCGGTCTTATTTTACTATAATATATTACATTATATAAGACCCGGTCTTATGTTAAAAGACTGGATCTTATATAATATAAAGACTGGGTCTTACATTAATTTTTGCTCCAAAAGATGCTTTAGAGCAGATTGTCCAGCTAGGTCTTATTTTCGGGGAAACATGGTAGTAGTTGCTTTATGTATTTTGGTGCTCCCTTATTAGGAGCACCTTTTTGTTATACTTTTTTATAATGCTGTTTCAAATATAGAGCTAGTTCTAACTTCTGCTATTGCTTTCCATGGACTGTTTCCCAAATTCAGTATCTCCTCTCCTTTGCAGTCCACAACCAACACAACCCTAGACCCAGCTCTTTACTCCTCTGGGCGCAGTAAACTTTCAGGGGTCCATTGTGCTACACTTTCCTCTTCCCTCTCATAGTCCACAGGAATTTGCTTGCCTGCTGCCGTGATCAATTTTTCTATCTGCATTATATTCCACTTGATCTCTGCTTGGAGTAATGTGCCAGTCCCTAATTTTTCCCTATGTTGCAGTTATTGAAATAGTTACATAGTTCCTTTCAGTTTTTTAATAAAATTTCTTTGTTTTCTTATTTTGTTACTGATACTAATTAAATGAAAGTACACAGCAATAAACTATTAATAAACTGTATCAGAAATTAACAGTAATAATTATTAAACTGGGTGTCAGACTCTGTGATAAGTCACTTGAGTAATATCCAATTTAATCTTAAAAGCTATCATCTTATAAAAGTGTGTTATTTATAAGATATTTGTGTTACCTCACTTTACAGCAGAGGAACTCAAGTAACTGAGTTATGGAAAGTGACAAAATCAAAGTTATAGAACTGTAGAAAATCTTAAAGAAATGAAGAGATTGTTTTCACTGTTTTTTTGTTTTTACATTGTGTATATTTAAGGTGTACTACACGTTGATTTGATACATGTATATTTATAACATGATTGCCGTTGTAGCTATAGTTAATATTTCTATCGTATCACATAATTATCATTTCATTTTTTGTGGTGACAATAAGATCTAGTCTCTTTGCAAGTTTGATGACTATAACACAATATTGTTTATATTCACTGTACAGTGCATTAGATATCTAAGACTTACTTATTTCCTGGTTGCAACTTTGTGCCCTTAAACACCATCTCTCCTATACCTATTTTCACTGTTTTTTAATTTAAATTTAAATAATGCTTGGTTTAGACTGTTGTTTCTGGTCTCACTCCCTATAGATGTCATTCCTGACAAAGTTAGTCTTACTCCTTCATTTGATCATTTTTGTTCCTAGAGGAAGAACTTATTCTGCTTCCCAACTGTTTCTTTCTACATGAAGCATCACACTAAAATTTCTTCCCCTTTTCTCACTGTTATTTTTTGCTTCATTTATTCAAACACTTAACAAACCTACTGAGTTCTACTAAGTGTCAAAAATGGTTCTAGTTGCTGTGGATATAACACTGAATGAGAGACACAGTTCTGCCCTCTTGGAAATTATATTCTAGTAAGAGAAAGAAGCTGATAGTTAAACAATACATAAATAATGCTAGGATTTTTAGTGTCATGAAGGAAATAAGCAAGTGACTTTGATAAGTAATTATAGGAGTGACTTTCTTTAAATAGGTTGCTCTTCTTTTCTGAGGAGGTGACATTTTTGCCAAGGCCTGAATGAATGATAAGAAGAAGATAAATGTGAAATTCTCTGGGGAAATAACATTTTCTTTACAAGGGAGAATAACTTCATAGTCCTGAGACAAAAACAAAGGGGAAAGAGGTAAAAGATAAGGTGAGAATGGTGAGAAGAGCAGAATCCAGTGGGGTCTTGCAGACACTGATAAGTCGTGGATTTATTAGGATTGCAAAGAGAAGCCATTAGTGAGTTTTACATAGGGAAGAGCTATGATCTAATTAGTCTTTTTTTTTTTTTTTTTTTTTTTTTTTTTTTAAATAAACTCCAGATGCTGTTAGGCCAAGTGAAATTTTAGGTGCCAAAGAGTGGGTGATTCAAATTCTCCAAGTCTCATATGAGTTTTATTTATATCCCTGAAGAAAACTCCATATTTTCAGAGTACTTTGGTTTCTTATAAGAAAATTAAAAATACAAAACAAAACAACAAAACAAAAAACCTTGGCTATTTCCTTTTCCTGAAAACAGATCACTTTGTTTCTTGGTATATTTTTTTTTTCTTCCACAGAGGAAAGCAGTGAGATTTAACATCTCCATAAAAGGAAAATAGTGATCATGTTGGTAGATCCCTGGATTCCTGTAAGAACCATGTCTTTCCACTATTTGTATCCAATATTTTGATTATATGGCTTGTTAGGAACATACCCTATTGTGCCTGTGAGGCAGGGAGCCCACTTCTATCCAACGGTGGGACTTTGGTCTGTGCACACTCTCTCTGGGCCTCAGATTCATCGTCTGTAAAACGAGAGGGTTGGTCTAGAACAGAACTTCTCAAATGTGACTATAGACTTTGTGGGCTGGATAATTCTTTGTTGTGAGAGACTGCCCTGTGCATTGCAGCATGTTTATCAGCATCCCTGCCTTCTATCCATTACATGCCAATAGCATCCCCTGGATAATCAAGAATGTCTCCAGACATTGTCAAATGTCCCCTGGCAGGCAAAATCTTTAACAATTGAGAACCAGTGGGCTAGAAGGGCTTTTTAGTTTTCTCCTTGCATTTAAATTTAAAAATTTTCAAGGACTCCAGCAATAGTCAGAGATGTGATGCACTTTTGATATTTTATGTTATTTAGGAAGACATTTTCTGCTGAGAAGTGTTAAGATTTCTTTTCCCTCTTCTCCGTCTTTATCACCAGGACAACAATTTACTGCTAGGAAGTAACTTTTATTACAAAGAGCAGAGTATTAAAGCCAAGGTGGATAGCCCCTTCTCAAAAGCTGGTATATAATGAATCAAGGGTTGCTTATTTCACCTGTCAGGTGTGCAAATTTCATCTGTCTTTTGAAGGACCCATCATTCATTACGGGACGAAGACATTGTTATGTAGTTGAGTACACGTGAACCTAAGTGAGGAAACTTACTTAGATAACCACAAACTTACTTGGATTGGAATTTTCTATTCATCATTCCCAAAAAGTGTGGAAAAATATGCTAAGTAAGGTAATCCAAACTTCAAAATATTGTATTTCATACTTAGACCAATTTCTGCATTGTTTGTGATGCTTCTCCAAAAATCCCAGGGTACTCCCCCTTGTCAACAGCCAGCACCCTACTGCTTGATTGCTTAGTAGGAGTGATATCGATTTGTAGCAGAAGTCTTGCTCATGATGCATTTATTACCTGTGTTCGACATGTTTTCTCACAATGGCCTAGGACACGTGTAATCCCAAGAAAAGGCAGTTGTTTGAGATCCTACGCTATAGTGAGAATTTTTTAGGAATTTCTCCATCTGTCCTTGGAAATGGCTGAACTGAAAGTTTTGGAAGATTTCCTGAGCTAGGACAGTGGCAAATTATGACCAATAGTAGGAGGAGTTAAGGATGACCCTCAGGCTTATGATTATTTGGTGATGGCTTCGTTTTATGGAGTTTCCATTGGTTGAGATGAAGAAACTGATAAAGAACAAGACTTGGAGGAGAAAATTGTATCAACATTGATTTAATTATTTTGTCTTCTCACTATACTGTGAGTTCTTTGCAAGTAGAGACCATATGTCATTCAAGTTTATTATTGGTACCTAAATTTCTATGTGGAATTGATGAAAGTCAGTCAATATTTTTAAATTATTTGTAGCAAATATTAATGAAGTAATTGTCCTTTTATTTAACAATTACAATTGAGTGCCAACTATGTGCCAGGCATCATTATGGGAACAGTGAAGTGAATAAAGGCACAATAACTGTTCCCATGTAGCTTACATTGCTGCAAGAATTTTCAGTACAAAAACATTAGTCTGAAGGAGAGCTGCCTGGACTTCTTGTCTGCCAACCTTAATTTTTGTTGGTGTTTTACAGGGTCAATAAATAACATCCCTCTTGAATACTGTGACACCTTTCTGCTTTGAGACTTTTGCACTTGCTATTCCCACTGCTCAGAACTCTTTTTCCAGAAATCCACACTTTGCTTTCTAATCCTATTGTATTTTTTAGAGTTCTCCAGAGAAGTAGAACCATTAGTGTGTAGATAAAGGCAGGTAGGTTTATTATAAGGAATTGACTGACCAGAAATCTGGATGCAAACAAGTCCTGTGGTCTGCAGTCAACAAGCTAGAGACCTAGGAGCACTGAGGGTGTAGTTCCAGTCCAAGTCTGAAGGCCTGAGAACAAGGAGGGCCAATGGTATCACTGCAGTTCGAATACCAGCAGGCTCAAAATGCAGGGAGAGCTGATATTTCCAGTTGAGTTTCAAGGCAGGATGGAAAGCTGTTTCCCAGCATGAAGGCAGTCAGAGTTCCTCTTACTTGCAGAATACTCAGCATTTTTGTTCTATTCAGGCCTTCACCTGATTTGGATGAGGCCCTCCCCCCGCCCCCCGTGGGGGGGAGAGTAATCCATTTTACACAGTCTACTGATTCAAATGTTAATCTCATTCATAAACACCCGCACAGATATACCCAGAATAGTGTTTGACTAAATGTCTGGGCATCCCGTGGCCCACTCAGGGCAATACATAAAATGAACCATCCCACACGTAAAATTAACCATCACACATATCTAAGTTTAGTCAAATGCCACCTTCTCTGGCCCACACTGACCACCATGGCATTTTTCATAAACCCACTCTGCTTTTTATTTCTTTTTCTAGCACTTCTTTCTAATGTACTGTATTCTTTATTGTCTTAATAATCTATCAATATACTGTAGTATTTACTTTTAGTTATGTTAAATTTTTGTCTCCCCCTGCCTTATGTTTTCCACGAGTGTTGGATGTTTTGTATTGTTATTATCTTTTTTACCACTGCTGTTTCTTTGCCACTTAGGATGTTATTTCACATATAGGATGTGTTCCATAGATATTTATTTAATGAATGAATGAATTCCCTGAATCAGTCAGATGGAAACAAAGTCGTGATGCTTACTGCTGAAGATGCAAGTTGGCAGAATGTTGATTAGATATGTTGTAGTGGGGAATGTGTCTACTTGATCCTTGGGTTGGGGAGACCTACCCACTCAGCCTCAGGCAGCACTGGAAAACCTCTGGCTTCTACCAGATGCAGAACTGGCACCACTGCATGGCTGATGGGGGGAAAACAGAATCCACACCTTTGAACAGGAAGGCGGGTGTTGGAGAGGAAGGAAGTGAAGCAAAATGTGTCTAGTTTCTTCTTCCAAATGTACTAATTAGATCATTAACCCACTGAGGTCAACCAGGGATATGGCTCTACTACTCTCAGGAGAAAACCAGAAGTCCTGGAAAGCCCTGCTTCGAACATCAAAAGGCAGATTTCCCAGTGCCAACCTTTCCATCATTTGGTATCTTTCTGGTCCCTTGGTAGGTAGTTGAGATTCTGCCCTCAGAATGCTCTGAGATGGGATAGAACAGTGCTTTAATTATGCAAAATCCAAAGCCATTATGTATCCAAAGCTGAGTATTCACTCCCTACTGTCCTTCCCATTCCAAATTATTTTCAGGCTACATGACTCAGCACAGAAGTTGTACAATGAGATTAAATGACAAAATAAAAATAGTAAAAAACAAATATATATATATATATATATATATATATATATATATATATATATATATATATATATATATGCCAATGCATAGAGATTCCCTAAATGTAATTGTATTTTTACTGGCAAAAAAAAATTAAAGTTCTAACAAAGTTCAAAGCAATTAAAGCCCAACTTCATATTCTCTTATTCCTGCAAATCAAAAATCCAGTAAGACTATGGCACAAAATGAATTCTCCTCACTTTGTCATTCTGCTCAGGGATCGCCAGAATGTTTTTGATGCTAAGGTGGAGTTGGGCTTTTTCCATCTCCTGCAGTCTGAGCTGTCCTCCCCTGGAATGGGTGTAGTTACTTTAGGACCATAGAACAAGAAGGGATCCCTCAACAAAAGGAGACTGAGTGGGTTTTACTTTCGTTATTAATGAAGTTTTGATTTTAGAATAGTTTTAGATTTATAGAAAAGTGGAGGATTGTACATGGGTTCCATATAGCCTATACCAGTGTTCACTATTAATAACTTGCATTAGTATAGTACACGTGTCACAATTAACCAATAATAATAAAACACTGTTATTAACTAAGATCTATACTTTAGTATAGATTCCCTTAGCTTTTACTTAATATCTCTTTTCTGTTTCAATGTCCCCATTCAGGGTATCCCATTATATTTAGTTATCATGTCTTTTTAGCCTCCTGTGGGCTGCAGTATTTTCTCAGACTTTCCTTGTTTTTGATGATTTTGACAATTTTGAAGAGTATCAGTCAGGTATTTTGTAAACTACCTTCAACTGAGACTTGAATGATTTTTTTTTCCATGGTGAGACAAGAGTTATGGTTTTGGGGAGGAAAGTCACAGAGGTAAAATTCCATCAAGAGCACATGTTGTCGATATGACTGATCACTGTGGATGGGAACCTTAATTTCCTGTCCCACATATTGTTTTTCAGATTTCTCCAATTTCCCCCTTTTCTATACTGCACTTTTTGGAAGAAAGTGACTATGTGCAATCCACACTTAAGAGGTGGAGAATTATGTTTCTTCTCCTTGGTTGGGAAGTACCTACATACATTATTTGGATTTTTTCTATGTGGGAGATTTGTCTACTGTTTCGAATTTATTTAATCACTGATTTATATCAATGTGTACTCATGGATATTTAATTTATACTTTTAGGTTATAATTCAATACTATCTTGTTCATTTTATTGCTCAGATTATTCCAGCTTTGGCTATTAGGGACTCTTTCGGTTAACTCCTAGCTCCCTTTGACACAGCCCCACCATTGTGCATTTGTGTGTATGAGAGAGAGAGAGGGAGAAGAGGGAGAGGGAGGGGGGGGAGAGAGAGAGAGAGAAGGAGAAACAGAAGATATATGTATGTATGTTTGAGCATTTTCTTATTTTCTGGTGGTTCTCACTTTGTAAGTCTAAAGAATTAAGAGAACACAACCAGTGTTCAAACTCTAGACTCACACCTATCGAATATTTAACATATGCCTGTGCCCAGATTTTATCTCAGGAAAAATCCCTGTCCTGCTGTGAAGAATGCTAAGGTAAGAATTGTAAACAGCAAATGCTGTTGTATTTTTTTTCAGCCTGACAAAGACTACTTCTTGACAAAAGTTTAGTTAGGCTCCTCTGAGCCCTCTTCCTCGCTAGGCCTTGTCTGTGGTTCCTCTTTTCAGCCTGCCTAGTCCCGTTGTAATAAAAGTCCTGCTAAGTCAATTTAGGGAGAATCCTCTACCCTGGATATCAGATCACCCTCTGTATCTGAGCAAACTCCTCATCTCCCATCCTTGATATCTGAGCACCCTAGTCTTCCTTTACTAGGAATCCCTCTATTCTTGGTGTCTTCTCTTAGTAATTTCCATCCATTGAGCCCCTCACCCTGCACATTGGCTATAAATCCCTCCTTGTCCTTGATGTACGCAGAGTTGAGCAAAATGTCTGTTCCCCATGGCAATAGTCTTGCCACCTATTGCAATAGTTCTCAGTAAAGTATTCCTTACTGTTTTGACAAATGTTGGAATAATTTTTTCTTTAACAAAACTCACTAGGATTTCAATCAATGTATGTTAGTCATCTGGAGTATATAACCAGTGGAATTAAATTCAGTTGGGAGAAATCTCCCCAGTAAGAAGTCAATTATGAGTTACTTTTTACAATATCTGGAGGAAATTCACCTATGTTTGGTGCCTTGTCTCTTGGAGAGAGATGACTGAAATGTTCTTCTCTTCTTGTAACTTTTGAGATGTACAGTTAGAGGGACCTCCAATCATCAGGTCTTGTTTGAGGTACAATTCTTTTTAACTGCACCTATCCAAAGCCTCCTAATTTCCATTACTCCTTTGAACCTTGTGGTTCAGGGGCTCCAGTGATGAGCTGAGTGTTGGCTTCTTTCCTGATAACGTTCATTTTCTTGGGTAACTCCTTGGCCCAATGATTGTGGGGATGGGACCACTTAGGCCTATGGAACCTGCGTTATAGGGAAGATTCCCCTAGTCTACAGATCTATGACAACAAGAGATTCCCACTAGCTGCTTTATCTAGTGAGGATTTTATTGGTGTTTCAGAAGTCTGTGCCTTCAGGGGCTAGTGAAGACCAATACTCCTGACATTTATTCCTTAAGACATTAATTATGTCAAGTTTGAATATTCCCAATCTTAACCAGTATGCATTTATTTCTATCCATTTTTTCTCATTTTTTTTTATTATGGTAAGAACATACAACATGAGGTCTACCCTCTTAACAGATTTTTAAGTGTACAGTACAGTATTGTTATCTATAAGCAAATAGTTATACAGAAGTTTTCTAAAACTTTTTCATCTTGCATGACTGAAATTTTACGTGTTGAACATAAACACTCCAGTTCCCCTTCCCCAGTGCCTGGTAACTACCATTCTACTTTCTGCTTCTATGAGTTTGACTATTTTATATACTTCATCTAAGTGGAATCATGCAGTATTTGTCCTTCTATGACTGGCTTATTTCACATAACATCCTCCAGATTCATCCATGTTGTTGCATATGGCAGGACTTCTTTCTTTTTAAAGGCTCAATAATATTCTGTTGTATGTATATGCACTCAATGTTATCAGAGGAGAACCGACATGTATAACTACCCTGTTTTCCCGAAAATAAGACCTAGCCGGGCAATCAGCTCTAATGCGTCTTTTGGAGCAAAAATTAATATAAGAACCAGTATTATATTATATTACATTACATTATATTATAATAAAGACCGGGTCTTATACTAATTTTTGCTCCAAAAGACGCATTAGAGCTGATTTTCCAGCGAGGTCTTATTTTCTGGGAAACACGGTAGTCCCACCTTGGTGGACAGTTTGCAAAGGAGGTTGAAAGGGAATTACACAGAGGACATAGGAGGAGGAGATCACAAAGGAGTAGTCTTGACTTGTAAATAAAGATGATCATGCTGAGCCTGTCAGCTTGGGAACCTCTCCAGTGCCTACTGTACCTTTTGATGACTTGGTTACATCTGGTATAAAGAAACTAAACAGTACAGAACCAAATAGACTCACATGTTCTACCTGGGGGATGTTGTTGCATGAAAGCAATCACTTGTCCTGAGGGATACAGTGGTGAGATTATTTTGTAAATCATCTTGGGTTGCTTACTTGTTGACTTGATAAGTCTTCTAAATCCTCACTGTGATCAGTGGGGGTTGAGCTTACGAAAGGAGCTAAGAGATGCACAGTGGAGCCCACATCATACATATAAGATGTAAATACACCAAATAGTAATAGTTTTAATGGGATTGTGAAATCACAGCAATTTTTCCTTTATTTCTTATTCATTTATAACAGTCAAGCATTTATTATCTTTAATCAAATCAACAAACTCATATTTATAATAGTAAGACTTTTTGCATTTTGTTCGGCAAACATTTATTAACTACTCAATATGAACCAAACAATGTATTAGGCACTGGAAGTACCGATATGAATATGACATAGCCTCTTTCTTTAAAGAACTTACCATTGAGTGGTGGTCATGGGAGAAAATACAAATGCTAGATGTATTGACTTTTGAATTTGTTCACAGAGGTATTTCTTATAAGCTGATTATTACTATGAATTATAGTGTGATATACTAATAGTAAATGTTATAAGAATTCATTTATGATTAGTAATAAACTACATAATACATATGAATTTTAAAATCACTTTGAAATGTTTTAGCTGATCCCATGTCATCCAAATCCACAAGATTTCCATCTAGTGGCAATTTACTTAAATTTTAAGCACAAAGTCCCAAAAGACTAGAAACTATTAGGGCCTACAAGAATATAATTAAATGTACATTAAAAGATATGTGACATCACTGGTGGCTGTAGACAGTATACAATATGTGATCTATAATGAAAATTTGCATTTTGACTTTTAATTCAATCCCTAGTAAACACAGCCATATTATATTACAGTCTTTTTCTTGAATTTGTTTAAATATGATCTCGAATAAATATAAATTAGAGATCCAGGCCTGCATAATTCTTTCTTAAGACAAATGGATAGAGTCACATTATAATACATTTAAAGTGACAAAACACTTTGCACTAATCTACCTTTTTCTGTAAGGCAGAGTTATCGCTTCCATTACTCTCTTTTCGTACTTACCTTTATCAGAATGGTAAACAGATTCTGACAAGTTGAATTAGCGTCTTCTCAGAAATATATTTCAAGCACTAGGAGGGTAGTAAAATGAAGTAGACTGTTTTCATTTATACTATTTACCTTCAAGGGATTTTTTTCCCCCTAAAGAAAAGCCATTAGAGACTTCAACAAAGTAAATGTTATTTTGGTCAAGTATTTCTGTCACTTCTTGTGACAGCCATTAACTTGAAAAGAAATTATCTCTCTCAATTCATGATTCTGTACCCCACAAGTTTATTAACCCCTAAAGAAGAAAAGTTCCTTTCCAAATGATTAATTTATCAACTCCCGCACACCAGGATTACTCTTATAACTTAGAATTTAAGAGTGTATAATTTAACATGTAGGAAGTCATCTAGAGGGGCTCCAAAGCACTTTGGAAGGCAAGAGACATCTTCTAACCTTGGTGGTTTTTAAACTCTGTCAGGTGGCCATCCTGCCTGCCAATTCTAATAGAAGGAAGGCCCTAACTTGGAATGTCCTTCTGTTAGTTTGTATCAGCCTATTAAAATTCCTCTCCAAACTTGTTTCAATTTTCCTTTTCACAAATCAGACCAAGAGAGATTTCTACCCTTTCTGACTTAAGTATTAACTGTTTCAACTCCTATAGATCCGATGGTTTAGGGGGTAAACACCCTTATGAGCACTTTTGCTAATTGCTAGGTCTTCTAGATGGTGATGACAGAGCAGCTCACTAATCTCCTGCATAGTTGGACATCAACAACAGCAACTTTTCTTTGCTGTTCACCTTAAATGTGAATTCTAAGCAGAATTTGTAAAGACAATGAGGTTATAAATGGAAGTCTTATACATTTACCTTTTGCAGAGAATCCAGTAGTCCAACATTAATCACTAGCCTTCTAGGTATCTCCTCTCTACTCCAGGTATGAAACTGTCACTTTGGCATGCTATTCCCTAGAAAATGTCCTAGGAGTCAAAAATTCTGCTCTCCATTCCTACCAAAATTCACTAGGTATTTGTTTTTGGAGTTCTCAAGATAACTGTCAAGTATGGAGTTCTCACGATAACTGTCAAGTATGCTGATACCCTGGAAGGATTCACAGGAAGCAATAACAGGTTACACCCTAGGTGTAGAGCAGAAAGTATGTAGAGTAAGAACAAAAGGCAGCTATACATTGGGTGGAGTTCAGACAGGCCAAGGACAGGTTTTCAAGTCTTCCCCATCTGGGGTCATCGTATGGAGTTGGCTTTTAACCTGTCTATAAATTGTAAGTACGTAGTAGGAGACTGGCTTGAGAGAAGGCTTTTATGGAGAGCTGGTCAGGTAGGCAGATCCTGCTACACAACCAGACATGATAAAAACACACAAGACCCCCACAATGAAACCAGGTACACATCATCAATCTGGACGTTTGTGTAAAAGAATCCTGCCAGGCTCATGTGGCATGGTCTGTCGCTCCAGTTGTATACAACAGAATTACCAGTCATCAGCATAATGAGTCTTCTGAGGGCCAAATTCCCAGAGGTTGGCCAAACGTCAGTTGTGGTTCCAGGTCCCTTAGAGACAGGCAGGGAGCAAGCGACCAGTCCTTGCTGTGCTAACGCTCCTCACAGTGCTGTCTTCAGAATCAGCTGCATGTTTATTCAGTCACTTTCCTGTTTGTACATTGCGCTTCAATACAAACATTTAAAACGATATGTCAAGGATCTTAGGCTTTGTTCAGATACTATCTCTAGAAAGCCTTGGAGCAGTCAGGACTTTAGAATATAAGCTAAGGAAGTTTAATCAGGATTTTGAAGTTTAAATCCCAAACAGGAAACAGTTTTAACAGCATGTGCATAAGTGTGTTGGAATTTCCCACCACTCTCTCAGTCATCACCTTGGCTTGGCTTAGTGAAGATGAGCTGGGTCTTCATTTCCTCTCTCTGTTTTACCTACCCACCTTGTATTTTCTACCAGTTCTACTTTTAAAGGAAAATTGTGTGGAGCCAAAAGTGACATTTGAATTCACGTGTGCATGTGGAACTTCTGAAAAATAGAACTTATGGTTGATGTGTAATTCTGAATGTAAGGTAACATGCAGGTGGGTGCAATGTACTTAAGGAATGACAGAGTTATACATAGTGCTTCCATCTTGTTTTATATAAGATGTTTGAGGCAGCACAGCGTGATGGTTAGCTGTATGCTCTCTGGAACCCACTACGTCAATATATCTAAGCTCAGTGAGTCGTTGAATTTTCATTTCTTCATCTATAGATTGGGAATGATTTTAGTATGTCACACTGTTGTGACAATTTAAATGAAATAAAGTCTATAGAGTTCTATGAAAATACAATTTTAGGGTAAGTGTTCAGTAAATACCATTATTATCATTTTTCAGTACTGATGGGACTTAATAAAAACAGCATTGAATATAGAGTCAGCAGTTCAGGGTTTATTTTTCAGGTCCATGCTTTTCTGGCAATGTGAACTCGTGTGTTTAACTACATGAAGCCTCACATTTTTCTGCAAAATGGGGAAAATAAGCCAAAAAGAGATAAAGTAAGTGAAAAAGTCTAGGTCAGTCCCTGGTCACATGACAAGTCTGTATTTCATATTATAAACACAAATTCAACTAAATCTGTGGCTTCCCACTAATAATAATGTGTTGGTTCTGTGAAAAATATTTTATTATTATAAATTTTAAAACTCTAGACATTGATTTGAGTGTTATTATTATGTATGTCTGAAAAGAGAGAGAAAACTTATTCCATTGACATCAAGCACTTGTAAGACATGCATATCAATTACATACAAAGCATATATGAGTCACAGAAATGGAAATGGTATATAAATCTAAAGACTTACGGTTAAAATAAACTTTTCTTTTGTTACATAGCAAGGTCAAAACATTGTCCTACAAGTGAAGGGAGAATTATGATATGGTAGAGATTCCAGGGGCTTTACTGTTGCTGTAATATAACTGCCCTTTTGTGATTGTAGTTAGACTCCCATTTTGTTTTGTTCCCATTTGGACTATAGTTCCCTCTCTAATATTCTGCCTTGTATATCAGTATTCAGAAGAAAGCAAGGGCCTCTTCTTGCAGGGGGCTTGCCTTTCAAGAGGGTGTCAGAAAGGATGAGTCACTCTTAGGATTGATTTCAGATAATCTGTTGCCAGGCTGCATTTGTTAATGCGGTCATTTAAATCCTGGTGTCCATGGAACACAGTGGAAGGCAAATTTGTCCTTGTCATTACATAACCAAAGGCCTCTTTTAAAAGATAGAAGGAAATTAATTAGACTGCAAATTCATCCTTAAAATGAAAGGACAGGCTACCTGGGCAAAAAGATCTGGAAGAAGAAAACTCATCTTTATTAGGAAACTCTTAGTGTTCAGCTCAAGTAGCAGACATTTGTTCAAAAGAGATAATGCTGTGTCATTATTATTTCTAATCCTGTAGTTAGTCAAGGAAGAACTGAAAGTAGCACTTCATCATTACTGACTATATATAATGTTTACTCTAACATCCCCACACTTAGAGATCTTAAAAGACAGGAAAGCTTTAAATAAAATAAAAATTGAGCCAGTGAGACTCTGGAAAATCTTAAAAAGTAAATATAACAATTGCTGCATTAAATGTGTTGACAACTATATCATGAAAGACATGTCTTACTCTTATCATTTCAACTATCATAATGGAAATATATGATTATACAGTTAAAATTGATTTGCCATCATTAGCACTTAAGATTTTTGTGTGCTTTTGCTATTTCATAGCAAGAAGAAAGTTTTTAAAGAGCATGAAATATGAAAACATGTCTTTTAACCTAAACACTATTTATTTAAGCTTATTCCTGATTGTTGAGTAGTATGACTTTTCTGAAATTATAAAAATAAATTTCATAAAATTTATCTGGGTTAAATAAAAGGCTCCAAACTACTTTGACAAAGGGTATAAATGGCCCTTCTGGTTGCACATTGTTTGCAGAACTTGGACAACTGAAGAAAAGACACAAGTGACATCTGCTGTCACTGGGATAATGATACAGTTTTTAACATAATATACTGGAGGAAAAACTAGATTTAACCAATGACAAGCAGTTTTACACTCTTCAATTCATGACACATAGATAAAAAGCAATAGAAATTGAGTGATGTATGCTTCATAGTCACCATTCCCTTAAATGGGTCATAGAAGAGTGATGATTTTGTTATCTCTATATTAATAATTGCTAAATATAAAGGCATTAATTGGGAAATTTAATATCTATTATGTCAAAACTGTTTTAGCAAGTAATTAATAAATAAAACATAATAGATTCTGTTGTTAGGGTGGAAAGGAATAGTAAGTCTTTATTTATGAAAATCTGTATGCATCCCACCTCACAACCAAAGCTTTCAGAATTCCTCATATTTAAGAATAAAGACCACAAAACAATATTGGCAAAATGGAATCAGCTTGATTGATAGATTGAAAAATGGCTCCATGGACACATCAAAAAAGACTTTCTAAAAACTTTGCTTTGAGAAACAAATTGAATCTGTGTAATTTGATGTTATTTATTTTTCTCTTACTAAACTCAAATTTTCTACTATCTTTCCTTATACCCAACATTTTTAGTGTTTGCAAAGAAAGCATTTAGTTTTTGTTTACTTAATAAAATCTCAACAGGCAAAATAAACATTAAGTTCATTCTTGAAAGAAATGAGTTTGCCAAGAAAAAGGGACTGTTCTTAGAATGGAATGAATTATCAAAACAGGACAGGGAAAGCGTGGGTAGAATAAAGCTAGATAAATAAAAGTGTTGAAAACATTTTTAAAGTTATAATTTCTTAGAATTTGTGATGCACTAAGCACTATATAAGGCACACTGAAAACTGTGAATAAAACATAAAACAGAGGATTTGCTGCCAATGAATTTCAAACCTCATTGGGAAGAAAAACTAGTACTGTACCACTTTTCTACTATGCAGAGCAAGAGATTAATAGTGTCATCATTAATGAACCATATTTTTTACTTCAATATATTAAAATTATATTTAAAGTTAAATTTGCACTAGAGTAGAAGACTTGCGTGCCCCATTAGTGAGTGTGTCAGATGCCCTTGAGTCAGCTCTCACTCCTGGTGACTCTATGAATGAGTGATGTCAACACCGTCCTGTCCTCAACAACACTGCTCAGCTCCTGTAACTACTACTATGTCAGAAAGAACTATTCCTATTGCTGTCACCACCCAGCTCCACTTATAGTACCTGGCTACAGTTTGCCAGGTACTGTTTTAATTCCTTTACATTTATTAGCCCGTTTAATTCATGAGCCAATACAATGGTGCTGTGGCAGTTTCAGCATTGTCCAATCCAGTGCTTTTGAGATGCAGTTTTCACTGGACCATGGCCCCTTACCAGGAATATGGGTATAAAAATCTCCCCAAGACTTAAGGAGCTTAAAGGGGAAATTACCTTTTTTCTTCTTGAAGATTTCAAAAGCAAACATCTTGCCTTTCACTCCAATTTCCTCTTTCCAAACCCTGTAAGGAAACACAAGAGAAGTGTGGAAGTGATTGGAATAAGTTTCTCTCAATTCACTGGAAAGTTTGGAACAGAAGACACTTGAGTTTCGTCATCTATTCATGTGAAATTTGATTTTGGAAAAGGTCATTGCCAAAATTTAGAAAATAACTTGTGGAGTTGAGCTTCACTGTGTTTTTTGAAATGCATCCAATGTGACAAAATTGGACAAATAAAAGAATAATAAATACATATTTGTAAGGAATTTAGGCACTGGAGTTAGAAAAAATGATTTTTGTAAACCTTGCTTCACCACTGACCAATTGTTTGCTTCTTTTATAAAGTAGGATTAATAATAGTACCCTGTCATAGGAGATTGAAAATTAAGTAATAAACCTAAAGTACTTAACATGGTGCTTGGTACATGGTAAATATTCAAATTTTTTAACAATGTTAGTTATTATTCAACAATGTTAGTTATTATCATATACATTGTAGAGAAAATATTTTGTATTTACCTACATTAAACATATTTTACCAAAGTGTCCTTTGATAGATGATTGGATAAAGAAGGTGTGGTAGATATACACAATGGAATATTATTCTGCCATAAGAAAAGATGAAATAGTGCCATTTGCAACAACATGGATGGATCTTGAGATTATTATGCTAAGCAAAATAAGTCAGACAGAAAAATTGGAGAACCATATGACTTAACTGATATGTGGGATATAAAACTGAAAGAAACAAAGGAACAAGGCAAACAAAGAAACAAAACCACGTAGACACTGATAATAATTCAGTGGTTACCAGAGGGTAAGGGTGGAGGGGGGATCGCAGCAGAGGGTAAAGGGAGTCAAGTATATAGTGATGGAAGGAGAACTGACTCTGGATGGTAAGCACACAATGTGATATATAGGTGATGTATTACAGAATTGTACACCTGAAACCTATATAACTTTACTAACAATTGTCCCCAGTAAACTTTAAAAGAAAATGATTTGGCCAACAACAAGCCTAATCATTCCCTTAATACTTTTAATCACTGATTTTTATGAAGACTACACCACTGAAAAATGAATGCAAGCAGAGATTGTCTTTCTTAATTTAGAGTAGATAAATAAATGTAGATAAATGCATGCTATTACTTTAACATAATTATTTTCATTCTGGAGCAGAAGATTATAAATTTAAGAAATCATCTTAGAAGGAAATTATAAATGTAAACTGTGTCACTCAAATGCCAAAACCATTCATGCAATTCAATAAAAGTTTTAGTCATTTGGACATCATTCCAGTCTTGTTGAATATCCGGATTGACTAAGGTTCTCACTGACAGGGCTGTTTTAAATAAATTTACCAGGTTTTTGGCATTGCAGATACATCACAATCACCGACTCACTACTATATGCAGACTCATACATTTAGAGTCATACTCAGAAAAAAGTGAAATTGACTATTGCTACCTCTTAAATTAGGAATTAAAAATAATCTGTGATTCACCAATAGCAATTAATGAAACCATTCTCACAGTGATAAATAAAATTTTATTTGTTTGCATTCAAAGGGTATAAGATGGGCTCAGACTCCTCGAATATTCTGTTGTAATTCCCATGTAATTTATATCAAAAATTGAAATTTAATTTAAATAATAGTTTATTTTGGGTAGAGCATAAAAAAGTAGTACTGAGTAAATCATTACAGGAATATAAAGAAATATATGCCTGGTAACACTCTTTGAGAGGTATTCACCTGATATGTCAGCACTAAATATTCTACCCTATCATAGGTAACTGTAGCAAATCCTCAAATAATGTTTCATTCAAAGTCATTTTGTTATTTAAAACAGAAAAAAATTGATTTGCAGCCTGGGCCACTGTCTGCGTGGTGTCTGCATGGCTTTTCTCTGGGTACTCTGGTTTCCTCCCCCAAAGATGTGCATGTGAGGTTCATTGGAAATGTCTACGTTGCCCTGGTCTGAGTGGGTGTGGGCGTGTGTGAGTGGCCCTGTGACAGAAGTGCTCCCTGTGCAGGGGGAATTCCACCTTGCATCCAGAACTAACGGAGAGAGGCTCTGTCCACCCTTGACCCTGAACTGGAATAAGCAGATTGGAAAAGAATTACCTTACTTGTTTTTATTAATCTTTCTTAGATGTCTGTAGAGCTCACGCTTATTTCAATATTTAAAAGCAGAAGTTTAGGGGGGTCTTAGAAATTTGGTGATGTTTTTGTGACCAGAAATATGTCATAGAAACTTACCTCCTGTTTATATCAAATAGCCTATGGCAAAATTAGTTTTGTTGTATGTCATTTCCAAGAACCTATCAATGACATGCAGTGACGGCTTACTGTAGGACTATATTAAGTGTTTGAAAAACAACTTTGTTTGACATATAAACAAACGAGGGGGGGAGGGGGAAGCAGGGCATTGGTGCCAGGCAGCCAGGCCCTGCCCCTCTCTGATTATGCGTACATTCAGGAACACCTTGGGTGTTCTTCCGCGCCAGCTACTCTTTTCCTTCTCCCCTTCTGCAGAATGGCGTGCTGCATGATAACGTGGTCTCCCATCTATTGACACTATTGCTGTAGTTGAGGGGGGTGCAGGGGGGGTGGCCTGTACATTTTAGAGTGCTTAGAAGTATGCCCCATGTCTACCCACTAGATGCCAGTAGAATACCCCTCCAATCCAAGTGCATAAATCAAAAATGTCTCCAGACATTGCCAAGTGTCTCCTATGGGGCAAAAACCTCCCTGGCTGAGAACCACTACCTACAGTTAGCTGGATAAACTGCCACCCAAATCTTTACCACACCTGTTCCCCCAGCACACCAACTTTCGTGAATATGGTGCAGTTATCTCAATTCATTTCACCACCATGTATGTGAAAATGAGTTCTGTAAGAGACAACACTGAAAGGCAGATGTTAGCAAATTTAAATGCCCTTTCTTCAGATCTTGCATTTGTGATGGACATTCTATTATATAATTCATGTTGTTTATATTACCATCAACTGGCACCCTTCTTTGATATTCTAATCTGTCCAGTTGCTATGTATGTATCAAACATCAAGATATAAAGGTGGGAAAGGTGGTTAACTGAAGGGTTTATACACCTATACTTGGCACACAAAAGCAAATTCTATGTAACCTGAACATGTTATTATAGGCGGTATACGTGTACACACACACACACACACACACACACACACACACACTACATTAATTACTGTCAAAGCCAGGATATCAAAGCTCCTGCCAGAAATGTTTTAAAATGAGAAAATTTGTATCGTGGTTTAGATAGAAGAAAAATTGTGGGATTTTTTTTTCCTGGGAAAACAGTCCTCTTCTATATGGCATTTTACCAAAAGTCTAAGATAAGAGAATATAGCATTGGGAAAAGTGTACTACTGCAACTAGAAAGGCTAATCTTAGGGCTTCCAATTGCTGGAAAGTAGCTCAATCCTTACCAATGGGGATCCCCAGAAATCTCCATCCTCACCCAGATCCACTTTAGACCTAGAGCTAGAGGGAAGTTACTGCTTTTCAATTTCAAAGGCCACTTAATTTCCCACTGCAGTGATTAGCAGTGGGACTATACATTTCTTTCTTTAGAAACTCAAAAGTGGCTGAGAGAAGAAAATCACAACATATGACAGAGAATTCTTAGAGTCTGAGTGATTTGCTCAGAAAAAATCTTCCTGAATAAAACCCCAGCATTTTAGTCTAGTCTAGCTTTTAAGCATCAGGCCTACACATGCTCCCAGAAGTATTCTGTTCACAAAATCTCTTTGAGAAAATAATTGAATTAAAACAACAACCAAATTGCCAAAAAAAAAAAGAGTTAAGTCTCAGTACATATTTAGGGAAATACATATTCTTAAAATAAATTACATCCTATTTCAATGTCTAAAACAAACTTCAGTATTTTCAGTGTCAGCCATCTGCTTTCAGGTTAGTCTTGGTTTTATAAATTCTTTTTAAGAATAATGAGACTTTATTTCTTTGACACTTTTTATAAGTAAAAGATCATTTTAATGATTTTCCCAAAGAAAAGGAGGATTGATCCAAAGATAAGTTGGTGGTACTACTCATGAAAACAGAAATCTGTGAGAAATTTAAATGCCCTTTCTCCAGCTTCAAAAAATTATTTTAACTAGAAAATTCCTTTTGACAGAAAGAGCAGCAAATCACTCCTACACAAAGGAATTCAGTGTGTAATGCCTTTCGGCCACAGAATACCAAAACTTTTGCTCCGTGGTGCTGGGTGGCTTAACAATAGATGTCAACCTCAGTGGAATCACCAAACAGACTTTACAGACCCCCAAAAGATGCTTTCAGGTAGGAACTACAATTATACATGTACACAGCGGCAACCAAGACAGCAGGAGAGAAAAACTGCCCAAAAGTAGAGAACATATGTAGGAATGACTGATGATATCTGGGATCAGTTTGTAGAAGGAAAGCAGAGGTGATCAAGTACATTTAAAAATGTACACCCAGTTTTGAAATGTGAAGATGAAGGTAGAGAGGGTTAGAATTTGGCTTAAAACTCACCTTTCTAATAATCTTAAATTTAAAACAAGCTTTGGCCCAACTTTATTCATTTTTTTCATTCTGCCATATATTATATTTTTAAATATGGCTTCAACCAATATTAAAGACTCATTTTGAATATTTCTAAAGTAAAGGAGGTTTGGTCCAAATATAGATTGTTACCATCCCTATAAATAGAAATCTGTGAGAAACTTTTAAATGCCCTTTCTCTAGCTATAAAAGACAGGGTAGCAGTCATAAGAATGATCCCGAAAGACCCAAATACAGCACCATAATTGACCACAGGCTCCAACTGTTGAGATTGGAAACCCATAATCTGATTTGCCCAGAGGCCATGCCTGTCACTGGGCTACTACTTGTCAGTGAAGTCGGAGGTGAGGGGTGAGCAAGGATACTAGGACAAACTAGGGTTCCCCTGATGACTCCGGGACTCCTCTGTATAGCCGTCAAGGACACTTCTCCCAATATCGCTCCCCCTCTCCAATGTCAGACCTGAATCTGGTTAGATGGCTCTCCCAGCATTTCCCAGATCCCCCCCTGCTTTCTTTTATAAAAGCACCTCTCTTGATATAACAATTGGGTAGTAATCCAGTCTTGATGTCTGACCCAAACTAACATGGAGCACATATCCTTAAATCAGTATATTCTCAGCTTCTTGGTTAGGTGATTCTGAAATTCTAGGAAAAAGCCAAGTACTGATGTGTTCTGAAAACCCTGTCTTTCAGTGGTCCCTAAAAAGTCCTCTCACAGACAAGCTCCAAAAGAAAATGAAATGGAAGAGACAAATGTTCATAATATATTAAGTGGAATGAGATTTTAAAAGGACATAAACATTAGTAAAATTATGATATCAGCTATGTAAAACAATATTCATGGAACAAAGGTAATGCATCATACTAGATGTTATGAGTTTATTATTTTTTACTATATTGCAAGTTTGCTTAATTGAACATGTTAATATTTAATATTATATCAGGGAGAAAAAGTAAAATATATATAATGTATACTAACCAAGTCAAGGATAGAGGGAAGTGAGATAAAAACCCAACAATTGGAGAATATCTCTTTGCATATCTACTTTCTCCAAGAAATAGCTAGAACTAGGCTGTAGACTGAATCCTGGTAGGTGTGTATTGTACCTTCTCACCACAGAAAACTTTGCTGGGTTAGAAATCCTTACCTTTCTGCTAGAGGAGGTGTAGTCCTGTCCTTTGTGTGCTAGATTTCTTCAAGAAACTCCATCATGTCCATTATACCATGCGAGGCACTCAGTGAAGCACCCAGAGATTGTTGTCCCTCCCACTGGTGATGACTGGCAAGAGCCAGTGCAGTGGGAGAGCCCTTCCGGTGTCGCTGTGCCACTCTGCTCTACTCTAAAGTCCCTTAACCTAAGAGTCCCTTAGACTCGTCTTTCCACGTGGAGTTCTTTCAAAACATGTAACGGTTGTAGTACCCTCAAAATAAAGGAGGTAAAGTAGAAAAAAATAATTTTCTTCACTTTGCATCACCTCTCTCCTTACGCTATAGAATTCCAATACTCGAATGAAAGAAACGCACAATTTCTAATTAAAGTTACTCTGTCATAGGCAGCTGAAAAGATTCGCTCAGGTAAATATTTACTCTTTTCAAGATTCAAAAGCCTCATTGAGTTTACTTTTCCTCCCTTCAGGGGCTGTTGTTTCCTATTCTCATTTCCCAAATCGTGTTTGGGTATAGGCAGCAATACGCATAGTCTCATGGCTTTGGAGAACTCGGCTGAAGCCTATGTTCTATCTTCCTCTGCCTAATGTGGTTCATCGAATATGTCTCTATGGCTTAGCACCTATTCTCAGTTTTCTCTTTTCTGCTGGAGTGTCCCTGGATTGTTGAACTCATCTTTTCATTCTCTTTGATAAAGACAAGACATGATGGTTGGCTTCAGGGAGATTTGTCATCCCCCACAAACTAGGCACCTGACTGGTAATTCAGATTGTCTAAATTATGTCGGCAACCCTCCTGAGAGCCCAGGTTTTGGAAATCACCCTGAAGCCCTCTACTTGTAGCTCAGTTCACCTCTTATGGTGGTTGTCTCTCTGACAAGTTTGCCAGCCAGCACACCCAGCCATGTCCTCTGTCACCCTTGGGAAGACTCGGGAACTTCTGGATACCCTCCATTCCATGCAGGCTCTTTGGAGATTGGTAATCAACACCTATATGGACACCTCCCTCAGCCATTTCCAATGGACTTGCCTGTGTCTCTTTAGATATGGCACCATGCTGACCACGTGTTTCTTTAAGGAATTTGTATTTTCCAGAGAAAAAGCCCCAAGGAGTAAATAAATACATGAGGATCTAGGCTCTTACCATGGGGTTTTGCTCCCCACCTCCAACAAATCTTTTTCTTTGATTTCTTTATTTGCAGTACAGAGTGGGAGTTCCAAACTTCTACTCTATAGAGATGCCAGTTAACTAGAGTTTTTTTCTTCTTAGCTACCCTATTCATCTCTCAATTGCTGTCTTTAATCGATACAAGAAAGGCTTTCAGATTCTTCTTTGTGGCAGCCGAGTGTTTCTCCATGTGGTACGCTCCTCTGTTCTATGTTCTATAATGATGCCAGTACTCTCCTTTATTAAGCAAGGAGCCTCACGGCCTTGCTTTTATTGCAAAAGGGCTATTGAGGAAGGAGAAGAACAACCTATATTACTGAAATAGAAGACACAGGGGAGTTATTCCAACATCATTTGCTCTCATTTGAGTGTCTTTTACCATTTAAACTTCTTTGGCAAGTCAATACTATCTTCCATATATTTTTAAAAAAATTTAAATAATCGTTAAGTAACCTAAAGACAGTTACTGTTATCATCCCCATTTTATAGCTATTAAAAGTGAGGCACAGAGAGGTGACAGTATTTATCCTAGATTTCTTAACCAGGAAGTGGTATGTCTAGCATTCTAACCCAGTCTTGTCTAAATGTGGAGCCTCAGTTCTTTGACTTCATGCATACCCAATGCCCTATCATGCATTCTGTTTCCTCTATTTCTTCTTCACATAACCTAATCTTCTGGTTGAGAAAAGAGGAGAGGGAGGAGGGAGCGTAATTCTAATGCCACAGCTCCCGTAATCAACTGCTTTCTTCAGCCACATCTTCCAGAGATGGGCACACACATAATCCCAAAGCATTTGCTCAATATCCTGACATGCTTTTTTCTAGGATAACAGTTATGCTTATTCATTCTCAGAAGAGTGGGAATCCTTTAGCTCTTAAGTTGACCTGTACACATTCCATTCATAAAGCCTTGAGTAGATGCAAAACTTCAACTCATACAGGATTTCAGTAAAGCTTCCATAATGGTAACAGTAATTACTGAGCATAGGTCAATGCAGAAACAGTGTGAATATTACTCCTTTCTCCCTTCCTCTCCAATGCACAGAAACAGAAGACAATAGGAAAAAAGAAGATATAAAAGGTACGAACAAAAAATGAAAACAGCAGAACTAGGACATTAACTAAGTCATTTCTTTGAGAGCATTTTACTCAACCCTCTAGTTAAGGAGAGGTTGATATTTAATGCTAATTTTACATGTCTAGTTATAGATATAATTTGTGGCCAAATGATAGATCAATTTAGTAAATATTTATATCACCTGATTAGGATACAGTTTACACATTATTCTTCCAAAAAGTTCTTTTGTCTCCATGTTTAAATAATATTTCTAACCAAGTTTGTTGATTATTTTCTTCTAATCAATGCATAGACCATCATCTCAATGCTCTTCTAAAGTTAATGGATGTTTATTAAACAAAGGCCAGTGTTAGATGAAAGCAGAGAAAAATCTGGATGATGTAGTTTAAAACAGACATAATATTAGGATTTCCACAATGATGTAAGTTAAAAGCCTAAACAGACGTTCTACCAAATGCATTTTTAAAACTTCTGTTATTCAGTAAAGTAGGTACTTTGGTGACTTCACCTTACAGTGGTGATATTTTTGAAAATTTTTCCTGTAGTGAAAGTGGAAACAATTTCTTGCTTTTCATTTTGTGCCATTTGAACTAACCCAAATCAATGGCTTCAAACTCATAACTTGTAACATCATAAGAAATGACACTTAGTTGATTATTTCTTAAAATAGCACAAGTGAACCCACTTTGTACAAAGTACTCAGTGGTACCTTTGCTGCTTCAGCCGAGGCCTAGTTTGATTGCTCCAGAGAGAAGCCTGATTTGAAGAACTCCACATCTTAATACTAATGCACTTTTCCTTTTGGAACCCATTTACTTTACCACCCTGGAACCCATTTCTTTACTGTAAGGCCAGATATAATCAAGTTTCACTTGGCTTTGAGTCTTAGTTGATGATTGTGTGTTCATACTGATTTTGTTAGCTTTCCCTTCACTTGGTCATATTCCAATACTGTTGTCTAGAAGAGTTCCTTATTATAATTCGGGTTATACGTGTTTACTTGTGCCAATAGAGTATATCCTCTATTTCATAATATCCATTTTCTAGGTCTATGTTTGATTTCCATGCATAGTCTATATAATCATTCCTTAGGCTGCACAGAGGATGCAAAGGAACATGTGGAATCCTGTCCTCAGAGAAAAAAAAAATCATAGAGATAAAATAAAAACATCTGAGTTTGAGGCCAGAAGAAAAAAATATATATGTTAACACACACACACACACATGCGCGCGCGAGCGCGCATTCAGAAAATTTAGTTCTTAAACTTGTTGCAATGATATCGCTAACCTTTTTGATATCAAAGGGATTATTCATCATGAATTTGTATCAACTGGACAGTTAACCAAGTTGACAATTTGAAAGTGCTGAAAAGGCTGTGTGAAAAAGTTAGATGACCTGAACTTTTATCCAACAATTCATAGCTCTTGTATCATGACAATCACAGACAGGGCACTGTATGTGAGGGAGTTTTTAGCCAGCAAACAAATAACACTCTCCCTACTCACCTGATCTGACCCCCAGTGATTTCTTTCTTTACCTGAAGATAAAGGAAATATTGAAAGGAAGACATTTTGATGAAATTCAGGACATCAAGGGTAATACAATGACAGGTCTGATGGCCATTCCAGAAAAAGTGTTCCAAAATAGCTTTAAAGGATAGACTAGGCACTGCGTCAGTGCATAGCTTCCCAAAGGGAGTACTTTGAAGGTGACCACAGAGATATTGAGCAATGAGGTATGTAGCTCTTTTCCTAGGATGAGTTCTTGAACATAATTGTCCGACCTCATATATAACACATCATATAATGTGCTATCAAGACTCCCTCAATGTCCTGAATCATTTTTACTTTGGGGAAGAGCCAGAAGTTACATGGTGTCAGATCCAGTGAATAAGGTGGACGAGGACACACTGTAATGTTTTTATTTGACAGAAATTGCCTTATACCAGAAGCCATGTGTGTGACATGGAGTGTTGTCATGATGGAGGATGATTTATGGAACACTTTAAAACACCTTCTCTCCACCATAGCACATACCCTACTGACTGCAGCGAACAAGTTGACACTTGTCACACACTGTTGTTAAAGTTGGGCACACTGCTTCTCTTATGAAGATCCCTGCTTTTCCATTGGATGGCACTCGGCAATAGCATTCACTGTATTTTGTAATCACAATGGAAAGGCTCTGTGTTACACATCACTTCTGGTATGGCAATTTCTGTCAAATAAAGACATTATGGTATGTCGTCATCCACCTTATTTACTGGATCTGGCACCATGTGACTTCTGGCTCTTCCCCAAAGTCATAATGACCATAAAAGGTAAACATTTTGAATTGATTCAGGACATCAAGGCAGCCACAACAACACAACTAAAGACGCTCACAAAAGAAGACATCCAGAGCGGCTTCAAAAAGTGCCAAGAAGGATAAGTGTTTGAAGTGAGGGGGAGTATTTTAAGGGGGATTAATGGCAATGTGTCTTTTACTGTAATAATTTTTTTCAATAAGCCTAAGATATGATAGTATTATAACCTTTGTTATAATAATAGGGGGATGAATAATAGCTCCTCCAAACATGTCCACATCATAATCACCAAAACCTGTTATCTTACATGTAAAAAGGAATACTGTGACTGTGATTAACCTAAGGATCTTAAAATGGGAAGATTATCATGGATTATCTGAATGAACCCAAATGTAATCACAAGGGTCCTTATAATAGGGAAGATCAAAGTTAAAAGGGGGAAATGACAATAGGAGCAGAGGTTTGAATGATGAGCCTTGAAGGACCAAGGGCCCACAAATCAAGGAATATAGGTGACTTCTAGAAGCTGGAAAAGCTAAGGAAACAGAGTCTCCCCTGGAGCCTCCAGAAGGAATGTAGCTCTGTCCACATCTTGTTTTTTTTCTCCTGTAAGACCCATGCTAGACTTCTTCCCTCTGGAACTATAAAAATAATACGTGTTTTCTTAAGTCACCAAGTTTGTGGTATTTTGTTATAGCATCAACAGAAAAGTAATAAAACCCCATTTTACAAATGAGAAAGGGAAGGCACAGAAAGTATAATTTGTTAGCCTCAATTTTCATAGCTAATGAGCAGCAGAGCCAGTATTTTGGGTTATGTTTGACTGACGCCAAGGTCTGCTCTCTTAACTCTTACTCCATGCCCTTGACTCTGCTGTAGGCATTTGTTCTGGTAAGAAAGTGCTTCCTAGGGCAGGATAAAGGAGAGTGTGTCTCATGGAATTTTTGATGACAGAACATTAAAGAATGGGTCAGATTTCAATAAGCAAATAGGGACAAAGAAAGTTTTCCAAATGAAATTACAAGTTATGGTGGCAGAGATCATCAATCTAGCATTTTGCATTAGTTTACGTTTTTAATTTTTAAATTATAGTTGACACACAATATTATATTAGTTTCAGGTATACAACATACTAATTCAACATTTACATACCTTACAAAGTGATCACCATGAAAAGTCTAGTAACCATATGCTACCATACGTAGTTACTACCATATTACTGACTATATTCCCTGTGCTGTACGTTATATCCAGTGACTCATTTTCTAACTGAAAGTTTGTATTTCTTAATCCCCTCCCCTTTTTCTGCCCAAAGGTATGAAGAAATAAAAACATCATAATGTTATCCTAGGTCTGATATGCTTATTTTTCCCAGGTGAAATGTTACTTTCTTTTTTAATCCAACCATATTTACCAGGTCAGTCTGTAAATAGTGAAAGTGAAACTCAAGCATTATTGAAACCAAAAAAAATTACGTAAGTCCAGGCTCTGCTAAATCATCATAAGGTTAAGGAGAAAGTGTAGGGTGAAAGAAGGGAGAAGGAAATTCATAGTACTACACAGTGTTTGTCTCAGAGATTAGAACTCTGATGAGTTAGTATGGTCTCCTAACTGAGACCTTAAGAAGAAAGGTCCACAGGAAGAACATGTAGGAATTCCTTTAACTAAATAACAGTCTAATTGCGGGTCAAAAGCAGCACTACTTTCATGTCTTCTTGATAAAGAATACATTTAAAAGAGCTTGAAAAGGCTATTATGTCCCCATTTATATTGGACTTGGCTTACTTTTAAAGAATCTTAGGTCCTAAAAGGATGTACACATGATAGGTTAAAGAAGCTACATATCAATAGCACCTGGCTGGGATCACCACTGGGGTGGTAACAGCAATATCAGGAAACGGTTACCAGGAAAACAAAATGAGAAAACTGCTATAGATGCCCAACACTGTCATGTGGACATTCCCAGTATCTCTTCAGGCCTGAAGTCCTGACTTCACAGTTGAAATTATAAGCCTCTTAAACATAAATTTCATATATGGTCTTCTTCACTTTACAGATTTTCCTCATGTATTCTCTTAAACCACTCCAGAAGTTTTACATTTAATGTTGAGTAGTATAGCTTATTGATTTGTAAGAAATATCATGGGGGTTTTCCTGTCAAGAAGGCAGAGTAGGTAAATGCTATGTGGGCATCCTATCATGGCCACATCAAGAGTACAACTACAGAACAACCATCATTGAAAATCTCCTGAAATCTAGCTGAACAAAAGTCCTGTAACTAAGGATATACAGAAGCAGACATGCCGAGGCTGTTAGGAGTGACAGAGACAGGGAAATGTCTGGTCCCATAACTGCCTGTGGCAGTTACAAATTAGGAGAAATATCTGAGCTATGGAAGTCCCCCCCTAAGGAGTGAGGGGTCCAATCTCCAAAACAAGCTCCCCAGCCCAGGATTCCAGTGCCAAGAAGAGAAATCCCCTCATCTTCTGACTGTGAAAACCAACAGAGATTGTGGCTGAGGGAGACAGAGGGCAGCTAGAGTCCCAGGTGATCCTTTTAAGGGGCCCATGCACAGGTTTACCCACCAATGGACTCACTCACTATGAGCTCCAGTGTTGGGCCAGAAGTACAAAGGCACTAGAGACATTATATTAACAGTGCAAAAAGCACCAGAGACATTTGGAAAGGAATTGAGTTGTTTGGCTTCAGGGTGAGATGGAGGGGCAGCTTTCCCCCAGACAGAAGTGCTGGCAGAGGCTATTATTAATTTGTTGAATGGCTCCCCTCACCCAGTATGCAGACTTAGATGGGTGCCATATCTGAGTCTCCATCAACCTGGCTAACACCATTTGCCCAGCTCTGGGAATTCCCTGAGACCCTGTCACACCCAAATTGTCAGACCATCTAAGCTGCTTCTAGTAGCATTTCCATACAGCTGACCTGTTTGTTCATGCTGTGGACTTCCCTAAAATCTCACAAAGATTCACAAACCCCAAACAAGAAACATCAGGCCTCACTCAGCATGCTCCATACCACTTGCTGAGCAGCCCCAAGCTGCAGCCAGCCTCAGTTCAAAGCTTGGCTTCTGCCAGGCACCTCCAAGCCCAGGGAAGGTGGCAACCAACTGCAGATTGTTTTGCAGCTTATTCCAGTTAGCCCCGGGCAGGTAGCACAGACTGTTGCTGAACATGAACTGCAGCGGGACTCCATCCAGGCAGCCCCAGGGCCTGCATACCCAAAAAGCAGAGTGGGCAGGCATCAGAGCCCTGCTAAAGCAGATTTCCTCCATATGGTCAGCCCGTGAACAACATCTGCTCCACTGTAATTCCAGCCAATCTTCACAACAAATCAACCCTAGTGTCAATCCCTCCCATTGACATGCAAATAGCAACCAAGGCTCAACTACAACAGGAGGGCACACACAACCCACATAAGGGACACACCTGGAGCACTCTGTTCAGGTGACCAGGCAGACTGTGCCACTGGGCTCCACAGGACACCTACTGCATAACGCCACTTTACCAAGACCAGGAAACATAGCAGCTCTACCTAATACACAGAAACAAACAGAGGAAGGCAGTCAAAATTGGGAGACAACGAAACATGTCTCAAATGAAAAGCAACAACAACAACAACAACAAACAGAACAAAGCTCCAGGAAAAGACCTAAACAAAATTGAGACAAGCAATCTACTAAATGCAGAGTTCAAAACACTAGTAATAAGGATGCTCAGTGATCTCAGGGAGAACTTCAACAAAGAGATATAAATAGTTTTCAGTATATAGGTCTTTCACATCCTTGGTTAAGTTTATTCCTAGGTATATTATTCTTTTTGTTGCAATTGCAAAAGGAATTTTTTTTTAAATTTCTTTTTCTGAGATTTCATTGTTAATATATAGGAATTCAGTGGACTTTTGTACGTTGATTTTGTAGTTGGCTACTTTACTGTGTTCATTTATTATTTCTAATAGCTTTTTTGTGCAGTCTTTAGGGTTTTCTACAGATAAGATCATGTCATCACAAAAAGTGACAATTTAACTTCTTCATTCCCAATTTAGATGTGTTTTATTTATTTCTCTTGCCTGATTGCTCTGGTGAGGACTTCCAATACTGTGTTGAAAGGCAGAGGTGATAGAGGACAGCCCTGTCGTGTTCCTGAATATAGAGCAAAGGCTTCAGTTTTTCACCATTAATTATGATATTAGCTGAGGCTTTGTCATATATGGCCTTTATTATGTTAAGGTATTTTCCTTCTATACCTGTTTTATTAAGTGTTTTAATCATAAATGGATGTTGTATCTTGTCAAATGCTTTTTCTGCATCTATTCATATAATCATATGATTTATGTCCTTTATTTTATTTAAGTGGTGTATCACATTGATTAATTTGGAAAAGTCAACATAGTTAAAATGGCGGTATTACCCAAAGCAATATACAGATTTAATGCAATTCCCATCAAAATCCCAATGGCGTTTTTTAAAGAAATAGAACAAAACAACATCAGATTTGTATAGAACCACAAAAGACCCCGAATAGCCAAAGCAATCCTAAGAGAAAAAAAACAATGCATGATGCATGTATTAGTTTTTAATGCTTCTCAGCCCTTCAGAGCTCTCTTGGCAACTACTGCATATAAAATCTGAATTTCACAAACAAAAGCAGAAGCTCAAACTCATTATTTTCTTTCTTTCCTTTTGTATTAGTTTTGCCAAGTCCTTGGTACCTGCAATTGGGGAAAATAATCTGTAGGTTTTATTCTTGCAAAAGCTATCAGTTTAGTCCACCCACTTGAAAACCATATTACTCCATGTAAAGTCTCCTGATAGGATGAAAGGTGAAACTAATGTCAGATCATAATTTTAAATCATTGTAAATAGGTTGGTGATGCTGAAGAATGGAAGAGCAAAAGTTAGAAAAGTTTAGATACTAAAGAATTTTGTTCCTTAACCTCTTGCTGAACAATTGAATATATCTCCTTTTTTAAAAATTATTTATTTGCCTTATTAAGATCCCATCCATCCATCCATCCATCCATCCATCCATTTTTACTTTCTACAAACATCAATTAAACATCTTTTCTATGACAACTCCACCGTGGATGCTACCAAAACAAAGAAGATAAGCACTTAACTACAGGAAGCTCAGAATTAAATATGGCAGACAGGCAGGTGTAATAATAAAAACATAATGTGATCATTTTTAGGATAGATGAAAAAAGTACTACCCAACGCAGTAGAGACATGAAGTAAACCTTGGGGATGGAGGCAGATTTTACTGTATGGTAAAAAAGGAGCCATAAAAGTTTCTCTTTGCTTATGTCCAACAATCATCATTGTCCAAAGATACTTAAGTGTCTCATAATGTATAGACTCGAAGTGAATATAAGGAAGTTGTTAAAAATAGAGTTTAGAACAAATTAAAAACATGGTCTTAAGAAATATTTTCTTAAGACTTTCAAGAAGGTCGTGTTTGAGATTATCATCATGAAGGAACTCCACTATACTTCCCCATTATACCTCACATCATGATACCTCAATTAGATAGATAGCTATAGGTGTGGTCATTAATATTCATAATTTTGAAAGGAGTACTTCATGTGCATTCATTTAATAAATATCTAGTGAGTGCCAAGTACCATGCTTAATGTTGAGGATATCATTTTGGAAATTAACATGACAGGAGCTTCATGAGTTGTCATTTCAGAGAAAAAAACAATCCCTTCTAGATAATGAATTTAAAGAAAATTCACGTATGATTTTTGTCATGAAGGTGATAATGCCTAAAGATCAAATTGAATTATTTTCTATTGTTTATTCACTGTGCCGCCATAATATTCCTCCCTGAACCTCATGGTTACATGTACAGAGCGGGTTGTAGGCTGACAGGGGCTTGAGGCCTCGGGCCTGAGGCCTCACCCCAACATCTCACCCCAGTGTCGTGGCCCACCCAACAAGGAGGGCTCTGCCTGAGGGGGAAGGGTGAGGAGATTGAGAAAAGACACAGAGACAGGAAAGCTGGGATCGGGAGGTCCACCATCCACGCATGGCGCAGCAGTGGTGCAGTCTTTATTTCACACACAGTTTTTATACAGACTTAGAACAGTTGTCTATACAAACAAGTATTAGCAGAACAAGCAGGTATTATTAGAACATTTTGTTTTGTATATTGGCCAGTTTGTATGTCTGCGACTGCATTAGTGTTATGTTGTACTTTCTGGGAAGGTTGCTGAGGCGAGGCTTCCCATAGGAATGACCTTGCAGTTGCAAGGCCCTTGTCAGCTCACAGCCCACTCCCGACACCCCAGAAAAAATTAGATAACACAAATTAGAGTGTGTGAGACAGATCCTTTTGGGGACTTTACCTCAGCTTTGTGTGTACACCTTGTTTTCCTGTGGGGCCCAAAAAGATGGCTGGCTAGTCTATGACGGGTAAGATTCCTCAAGGGAGGAACGACCTAAGCCAGACACAGCCACATAGGGGCCATCTGGAGAACTCGACCCCAAAAAGATGGCTGGTTAGTCAATGACGGGTAAAAATAACCTAAGCCAGGCACAGCCACATAGGGGCCATCCAAAAGAACTCGACCCCAAAAGATGACTGGCTAGTCAATGACGGGTAAGATTCCTCAAGGAAGGAACAACCTAAGACAGACACAGTCGCATAGGGGTCATCTAACTACTCACGGGGTTGATAGAGATGGACATAGATCCCCACCTTCCCCCCATCCTAAGAAAGCTTCTGCCTCTGTGGCTATGTTTAATAATGTGAGGAATTCTTGATGTAATAACATCAGTTCTCCATCTATTCTTTACAGTAAATTTCAACATAAGATTTTGTCCCTTGGAGAGATACATACAACAATTACTATTACATTCACGACTCTTTTATCAGACTAAGGTGATTTGGTTTAATTCTATCTATCTGGTTTTATATATAAGGCCCGCAAAGCTCAGTCAGTAGAGCATGAGACTCATAGACTGTGGTTTAAAGCAAAATGAGAAGGGGGATATGTGGGGAGTGGGCTGTGAGCTGACAAGGACCTTGCAGCCTGCAAGGTCATTCCCATGGGAAGCCTCGCCTCAGCAGTCTTCCCAGGAAGAACAAGATAACACTGATGCAGCCACAGACATACAAACTGGCCAATACACAAAACAAAATGTTCTAATAATACCTGCTCGTTTTGCTAATACTTGTTTGTATAGACAACTGTTCTAAGACTGTATAAAAACTGTGTGTGAAATAAAGACAGTGCCACTGCTGCGCCATGCGCGGACGGCGGACCTCCCGATCCCAGCTTTCCTGTCTCTGTGTCTTTTCTCAATCTCCTCACCCTTCCCCATCAGGCCGAGCACTCCTGGCCGCGGGGGCTGCGTCAGAGTTGCGCCCGGACAGGGACATGAGTACGGGAAGCAAAAAAAATGGACAAGTAGGGGACAATCTTCTGCTGCCAAGTGGAGTGGTGTGGCACCAAACCCAGGTGAGGAGACTCCCCTTGAAGTTGAAGTGAGAGCTTTCAAAGTTTAAGGAAGAGGAGTGGAGCAAGCTAAGTACAATGGGGAGTTAAACATGGGAATGACCTTGCAGGCTGCAAGGCCCTTGTCAGTTCATAGCCCGCACCCCACAGTCATGGAAATAGGACGTTTAAGCTTTTAGGTCTTTGTAAATTCCTAAACTAAGTGGACCTTAACTTGGCTAATTTGCCTTTTAGTTTTTTAAAGTTAATATTATTCACCATGGTGCACTCAGTAGTACAAAGATATAAATCTACCTGAGGATATCAAAAGTGACTGTCATAATTTAGTACATTTTTTGCCCATTGTAAAACAAGCATGGTGATCTTAAACATACAAATCTGAATCAAAAGATTATGGATAAGATTAATATATTTCCCAATGTGCCTCTGTTGTTCTATTTTTTATTGTGTTTAGGGCTGATGGGGGCCAGAACGCACCCCTGTGAGTTAGGCTGCTATGGTTTTTCCCTAAAAGATTTGATGTTTCCACTCTCACTCATCCTGGACAAGTAAGATCCCTTTTTTGAAAGCTGGGCGGAAACTTGCTCTCTGCATCTAGGTAGAAACAGGAGAAGGAGAACAAAGAGGAAATCTTCCAGGTTATAAGTGGTTCTAGATGTCAGGGAAAGAGCTTCCCCAAACTACACAAACCTGATGTATCCAAAGAACTGGTCCAGCAAGAGACCAAGAAAAGTCTAGCCTTGGCAGCAATTTTTAGTAGCTGATTGTAGTCTCCTTTTATTATTTATTCACCTTCAGCCTTATAAAAGTCAACTCAATTTTCAATTTGGCTGTGGAGAGTTGGAGATGGGAAAATTCCCACACACTGAGTTTCTTCCCCACATGTTAGATGGAGGCAGCATGGCAGTCAGGGTTGAAGAGAGTGGAGAGGCTGTCTCATCATCCACCTGAGAAGCTGAGGTTAGATCACTGCAGCAAGTTGTGCATATGGAGTAAAGTGATATGAGGGAACTTCATCCTGAATACAACTGAGGCCTTGGAAATACTTGTTAAAATGACCTGGAGCTATCTTGGCTTAGGGCTATCTTGAATTTAGCTCATTTAGCTAAGCCATTATGATTCTAAAGTAGAAACTAAATACTGTGATATTTTGTAGTCCCAAAATATATGGCATATATGGTTCCTCAGTCAATTTCTGCTTTTTTTCTTGGTAAATTTTTGCACAGCACAGCTACAGAAGGTACCATTTACATCATAGCTTATTCAAATAGTACTTTCTGGAATTGTGCAGGGTACAGTCTGCGTAGATCTATGCAGTGACCTAGTCAAGTTGTAGCATTTGGTTTCCAGCTCAACGTGCATCAATTCTTTATATGCACAAATTTATTTAATGCACCATATATCTCATCTTTAATATTCTTCTAGAACCATGTGAATTCTGTTGCTTAGATTTCCCATTCTATTGTTGAAATCTGTGTTCACAGCCATATAAAGCTATGAGGAACACAAATCACTTTTTTTAAAAAACATCATTGGCATACACAATCAAAATTAAATCTACATTTTGCCAGTGTTTCTATTTCATGAGAAATTTGATTTTTATTTCTATTTTCCATTTTATATCTTTTATTCTGATACCAAAATGGCTAAAGAAGTAGGTAAATATCTTGTCCAACTTTACTTGCTGATTAAAAAGAAAATTGCTAAACCGTATACATTGCACAGTTTTTCAGAAGGGCTCATCAATATTTTATCAGGTCTGAAAATTTGTCACCAGGTGTGTGAAAACTGTCTTGGGGGAACTTCCTTTATTCAAATTTGAAATGTGCTATTATATTTATATGTATAAATTTAAAGTTTCTTTTTCTTATTTATTACTAGTGAATGCAATTGGTTTTATGATTCAGATTTTCTTTGGAAATACAGTCTCATAGTTGTGTGGGAGACCGGAGTTTGTTTTTCTGGGGCTTTATATCAACTTCCTTTTGTTCTAAGTAGATGATGAATGTGTGTGTGTGTGTGTGTTATGTACATCTTTATAGGTTAATGGTATAGTCCATCTTATTTTGCATTTGATAGGGGAAGCTGGTGATTAAAAATTCAGTTTTGGATTTTCTTTTGCCAAAGTTTCTTTCCATTTAAACCTGTGGAATTTTTAATTTAACACTCCCTTAGCCTTATCCTCCATGCCAACCCTTCCTGTTTCCCTGGAGTGTTTAAGGCACTAACTATACATGCTCATGACAGAAATATTCTACACAAGAGTTAGGTGTCCAAATGAAAGCTGGATGTTGTTTATATCTTTTGTCTTGTCTGGGTAGCTTCCAGATGGTTGCTCTCTTGACTTGCTCTTCCTTTAACATTTGTGATTTTTCTCTTCTACAATTGTTTTGACCTTTCAAAAATCTAATTCACTTTGCTTTAAAAAAACAAACGTGCCTTGGGCTTTGAACTGCTTTTAATTGTACATTTTGCTTTTTGCCATTAATGTTTTACAGTCTTCCCCAACTCCAAATGCTTTTTAAAAAAATATTTAATAGCTATTATTAATCATCAAAGCTCTACTTAATTATTATTTTGGCCTCCATTTCGCTCTGTTTTTGCCACTCTCTTATTCTACAGCACTTTTTAGGCACTTCAGAATTTAGAGTCCTCTCATTTTCAACTGCTTTATATATTTTTAAAAATTTTTTAATGTATTATGGTAAGAAAACAACATAAGATCTACCCTCTTAACAGCTTTTTATTGTATATTATTGTTGACAATTTGTATGATGCTGTACAGCAAATCTTGAGTTTAGTCATTTTGCTTGACTGAAACTTTATGCCTGTTGATTAGGAACTTACTATTTTCCCCTCCCCCAGCCCCTGGCAACCACTATTTCATTCTCTGATTCTATGATTTGACTATTTTAGATATTTTATATAATTGAATCATTCAGTATCTGACTTTCTGTAATTGACTTATTTCACTTAGCATAATATCTTCAGGGTTCATCCATGTTGTTTGAAATTACAGGATTTCATTCTTTTTTTAAGGCTACATAGTGTTTCATTAAATGTATATACCACTTTTTAAAATTCATCCATCTGTTGATGGACATTTAGTTTTTTTTTTGTTTGTTTTGTTTTGTTTTTTTCACATGTTGGCTATTGTGAACAGTGCTGCAATGAACATAGTGCTAATATCTCTTTGAGAGGCTGATTTTAATTCTTGTGGATCAGTGCCCACAAGTGGGTTTGCTAGATCATATGGTAGTTCTAGTTTTATGTTTTGATGAACACTCGTACTGTTTTTCATCATCGCTTCACCGTTTTGCATTCTCACCAAAAGTACCAAACAAAAAAGAAAAAAAGTACTTAGGAATAAACTTAACCAAGGAAGTGAAAGGCTTGTATGCTGAAAACTATAAAGCAATAATGAAAGAAATTAAGCAAGAAACAAACAAATGGAAAGACATCCATATTCAGGGATTAGAAGATTTAGTACTACTGAAATGTCCATACAACCCAAAGCAATCTATAGATTCAATGAAATCCCTATCAAAATCTTAATGGCATTTTTCATAGAAATAGAAAAACACAATTCCACCAGTTTATATTTTCACACAATCTACATCTGGAAACTAATGGATATAACTGTACAAGTGACAAAACAATATAATGAAAGTAAAAATGCTTTGCCACTTATCCTGGTAAATTATCCACTCTAGGAAGCTATAAATAACACTGTTGAAGGCATTTCCTTCTGTTGGGAATTCTAGAGCCTTTCTTTTGTACGCAGCTGAAAGAAGATTGTGTTCCTCACAATCCTACATTTCAGACTGCATTCACTGTTAGTGAGAGTAAAATGACTTCCTGCATTGTTCAATAACTTGAACTCAGAATGTAACATGATAAGCAATCAACAATTTGATTATCTACTTAAAAAATTGAAATAAAAACCTTCTGTTTCACGTGAATAAAATGTTTTTGAATGCCAACTCTAGTTTTAAGGTAATAGTTTTAATTACAACACAATTAACTTGTACATGTATAATTAAATGAATCATTCTATTTTTCAAAATTTCAAAATGAAGTACGATAAACGTGTAACATGAATTATAAATAAGAGGGAAAATGATAGATAGACTATAGGTCAACAAGTCAGTCCACAAAATAGATACTTTAAAAACATTTTTCACCTTTTGTCCTATTCATTTACTGTATTTAAAGGGACTATGTTTCTAAAGTATCGAATGACTTTTTTTTTTCTTTTCCTATAATGCCAGCCTCACAACTATCATCTCCTCCTACCTCACTCTCAATCCCATCAAAGATATTTATTGCTTCAGGGAAATGTTGGCTCCTACCAAGACCAAAGTCATTATTGCTTAGTTGGAGTATGAAGTCTAACCTTTACAAGTCTCTAGGAAAATAAAACTTTTGAAAGTCATATATGAAGAAAAGAGTCTTCTAAATTCTAAGTGTTGCTTTACTATATTGAGTCAAACCTAGTTGCCTTGAATCATAGAATCTTACTATAAGTAGAGTTATGGCAAGGACAGTCTTGATTTTTGCCTTTTGTTCAGTTGTCACATCCAGGTTAGTGCTTGTCCTTCTTTCTTTTATTTTCAAAAGTGTTCCAGTGTTAAGGCTACTTTCACTATAAGGATATACAAGGAGAAGAATGTAAAGTAAGTTTCTATAAAACATGAATGGAATATTGCAAACTTCTCTTGAAAACAAGAAGGAAAAATAGGACAAAAGAACAAGAGGTCAGATGTGGGTGTCCTTAGCTGCTACCTCTCCTGGTAGCAAACCCGATGGGAGAGTATGGTAGATATACCCAAATACATTTAGTGGAGGAAACTAATGCTTGTGTGTTTTGGGGTAAGAGATAAGTAAGTACCCTGCTGCTTCTTGCTTCTTCCCTATGTCCTGGGAAATTTGCTAAGCTTTTGGAAAGCTGATGTGGTCGCATGAGGCCACATTCCACCATGGTGCCCTCAATTACATTCACAGTGTCTGAGACAGTGTTTCAAACTCCGTACAATGTATACAAAATATAATGGGGATTTCAAAGTTCTCACACACCTAGTCATACACTTAGAAGTGATGGAATAAATCACTGAGTCAGAGTAGGTCCAGGGTCAGAGAAAGGATGTCTCAGAGACTAAATGAGGGAGGACAGGCTTTGGACATAGTGACCAGTCACTGCATTGCACAAGAGAAGTAATTACGGACTCAAGAGTCTTCCTGACCACCGTGAAAATACAGATCTTTTTCTAACACCATGTTGAGAAGGCCAAAAGGAGTGACAACACTAACAGGGAGTTCAGTCTTTGACTAGACTGGCATCCCCAGGTTTGGGTTGAAATTTTTTGCCTTGTACTCGATATATTTACAGTACATCAATACATAAACACACACACAAATCACACGAACACACATCATCACATCATTCATAACATAAGTATATTTGATTTCAAAATATAAACATGAAGTGTTTGTGGTATAAAAGACTTTTAAAAACACCGAGTCCAGTTTTCATTCTTGGCTATGCACGGAGTAATTAAAGATGCTCTGGAAGTTAAATGACTCGCTGAAGGTCACATGATTGGTAAACAAACAAATAACAAAACTAACACCTTATCCAAGACCATTGAATAACCAAGTCAGTGTTTTTCCTGCATACCAAAGAGTTTATTAAAATGATTTGTTTCCTGACCACTGCAGTAACAGAATTCATTGCTTCATTGTCTTGTTTACCCAAAAAACATTTAGTCCTGTTCTGAGTCAGTATCACTATAATTTGGACGAACATGTGAGTAAAACATCCCCCTACCATTAAGAGTTTACAATTTAATGTGAGAGTTAGAAATGTAAACAAAAAAATATAACCTGTTATTATCATAAAAGAGAGAAAGTGCATGCATAAATGACTCTAAAATCCAAAATTACTTATTGATGTGTTACAGATTATAGTATAATGAGATGTCGCAAACTTGGCCAATCACTGAGTACAACCCTATAGATTCTAAATTTATATTAGACTAAAAGAATATCTCTCTTTCTGGGTATTTCTCTTCCCAAATATACCTGAGAATCCTGTTATACTAAGATAAATAAACTGAATAAAGATCATACAAGCTCTCCTAGTGGGAGATCCTGGTAAAGCCATTTTCCCTCTTAGAATTGCTGGGTCAGAAAGGGGCCTTGAGATGTCATTTATGAGGTTGATGCAAAAGTAATTGCAGTTTTTGCAATTTTTAACCTTTTAAACCTTTTAAATTACTTTTACACCACCTAATATAATCAGAGCTGTCTATTGCCAAACTGCAATCCCTTCCTCCAGGGCAGCTGTAGCTGTCCACCCTCTTATCTTTTCTGCTTTGTTGCAGTGTCAAAGCATTGCCCAGGCTGCTGCAATCTTTATCAGAGGTCTGACCTCAAAGCGATTGTCTCCAGTCGTCTAGTGCTCTGCTATCTTTCCAGGAAAGAGACCTTCCTGCTTTGTGCCTAGCTTTTTATAAGCATCTTACATTTATATTAGAATTAGTATATCCATTCACTCAGTCATTCACTAAAGAAAGAAATCTTATTAAGCAACTATTATATGCTAGGCACGCTCCATCTTAACAGGAGGGTATAGAGCAGGTCCAAGTCATTGGATGCCCAAGAACCATCCTGCATTTATGTGCACACAGGCTGCTGCACAGATATACCTATCACCAGAATTCTTCCTCATCTGTCAGGATTTTTTCTCATGGGCCCTGTATTTATTCATTATTCTATAGAGTAGGAAGTGTAAATTAAGGCACCCAGAATGACATCAGAAAAGTCTTTTTTCTCCGGTATTTGTATAGTGCCCGGCACACAGTAGGTTCAAAATAGCTATTAAAAAAATGATCCATACAGGTGATCACACATGACTTTACACAGATTATGGATAAGGTACAAATTATTTCTGAATGATCTTCTGGAGGCCAGAAAATTCAGGGAAGACCATATTAAGGACTTCTCTCCATCTATGTTTGCAATTAGAAAATCACTTCCTAGAGAAAGCAGAGTACATCTAGGTTGGAGTGGGCAATGAAATTATTTTACTATGCACCAGGCTATTACAGTCTTAGTATATTTCCAGTTAAAATACATTCTTTTATATGAACTACACCTAAAGCTATAATAATTTTATAGAGGACCACAATTAGCTTTTAAATTAGATGTCATTCAGAATTTAGAAATTTTAAGTTTGGAAGAGATGATAAGATGTACACGCTATAAATTACACTGCACCTGCTGAAGGTGCTACGGCAGCAGTGCCAAAATCACACCCAGGAACAGGTTTTTAGCAGCAAAATGTATAACTATTCCCACTAAGTGGAAAATGAAGATTATAACTTGTCTTGATGTCAGTTAAAATCAAGCCTTGTTGTCAAAAGAATAAAGGACAGTTCAGGTTTTACAAGTGAATTACAAATCTCGCTTGGGTTTGCAGAACATTTTGAAGTTGGAAAGGCAGATCAGGGATTGTGGATCCGTGTTGTTTTATCTACTAATCTCTGAAGATAACTGAGAATTGCTAGAACTCCAACCTGACATCCAGATTCAGATCAGACACAGGTACCTTTGGCCAGCCTGGAAAATATTTGCAGTAGTTGCCAAGTGTACTTAGACTAGAAAGCAGAGCTGGGTAAATTATCACAAATATTTGTTCTTTGCTTAAAACTTAAGACTCAACATAGTCTCAGCCTTATTTCCACCTCACTAGCTTTTCCTTTAGACTCTCTTTAGTGGTTGCCTCGTTTTTTTGACAACTGAATGTTGAAGAGTTGCAATACTTGGATATTACCCTTGGAATGCACCTACTCCAACAGTAATCTCATCTAGTCTCAGGGCTTTAAAGCCACATGAATGCTTTCTAATTTATTGTACATCTGAGACTTCTCTGAACTCCAGAAAACTCATGAATACCACTGTCTTCTAAATATCTCCACTTAAATGACTAATTAAGTTTTCAAGCAAAACGTGTCCAAAACTAAATTGCTTACTATTCTACAAAACCCATTTCTTCTTACAGTCTTCCAATTAAGTTTTCATGGCTTTTCTGGGCACATGTAGTTGCTCCATTCTCTTACCTACAATATTATTCACACATCTGTACTAGGATTTATCAAGTTATGCTATAATTTGTTTATATCTTTCCCCCATTTGACTCTGTGCTTCTTGAAGGCAAGAAGCATGATTTATAAATTTGGAGTTTAGCTGAGATAGATTGTCTAATTATCAATCCATAATTCTTAACAGTGGCATGCTCTAACTTCATTGCTGCCAAGGTTAGAGGATTTGTAACCATACAAAATAACATTCTTTATATATATATATACACACACATATATATGTATATATATGTATATAAAACAGATTATGTATTTATATAATATACATAATTATATTTATATTGATTAATTACATTAAGGTCTCTATATTATATTATATTAATTATATTTATTACATTAACTTTATTATATTTATTATACTGATTATATTATATTTATTATATTTTATATCATTTCATGGCATCATTTAAACAATATTGTCACCTGGAATTTCTTTGACACTTGCGTTTATCATACCTGGAATGAAGTTTTGAGGAAGAAGCAAATCCTTTCTATAAACATCTTTTGGGACTTGTCATTATCTACCAAAACTAACATAAAAGTTGTGAAGACCAATTTGGTTTAAGTTATTTCGCAACACCTTACTTTTAAATTTTATATGTAAACCAAAAGAATGGGAAATTGGTCTGTTATCTGCAGTCCATTCTCTATCTGCCATCACATTTTTGTGCGTGGGAAGGAGAAGGAATATTTTCACAGGCTTTCTTAGAAACTTCTACTTTATTATGAAAGAGATAAAGTTTTCTAAGCTATATTAATTTTTTAATGTTGAAAATATTTTTAAATGAATAACAAGCATGAAATATATGTATGACACACAACTAATGACTGGTAAGCTCTTTTGTAATTAAATATTTTATTTTGAGATGATTGCAGATTTACATACAGTCATAAGAAATAACACAAAGATATTGTGTACCCTATACCTAGTGCCCAATGGTAATGTCTTATGAAACTATAGCACAATATCGCAACGAGGGTGCTGACATTGATGCCATCAAAATACAGAACGATCCCATAACCAGAGGTATCATTCCTGTTGCCATTTTCTAGCCACAGCTATTTCCCTCTTACACTCCTCCATTCCTAACCAACTGAAAACCACTAATTTGTTTGCCATTCTTCTAATTTTAAATTTTAAGAACATCATCTAAGTGGGATCATGCAGCATACAACCTTTTGCAATTGGGTTTTCTCACTAAGCATAATTATCTGGAGAGTCATCCATGTTGTTGTGATCTAATTACCTGTACGTAGAAAATAACAGTGTGTAAATTTTTTTCAGTATATAATTTTTAATGAAGAAACCCATGAGTATGTTTGTTAGTTACTCTGACTAGTTTCTCAGGATTTTCAAGGTGTGGTAAACAGTAGCGGATTCTAAAATGATCTGCCCAGTGATCATCAAAACAGTTCTTCTATGTGTTTTACATATTTGGGTTTGACTCCTTTTTTTTTTTTTTAATGGAGAATAGATCCTACAAATTTTGTTTGTATATATCAGATGAGTTGGAATCACAAGTGAAATTAAAGTCAAAATAAGTTATAAGCCTTACGTCCCCCATGGGTGTGTCATAGAATGGAATAAATTAGACTAGCAGGGTACTTCTCTCATAGTCATGAGAAGCTAGGGCATTAACTTTCACTGCATATTCCACAAGAATCTTTTCCAGCTAAGTAGCCTATTCAGTCTCAAGGAAAGTCATTGAAGTTTAAATTTATGTGCAGATTTATCCCATAAAATTGTGATTATACACAAATATATTCATTCATATTGCTAAATTAACCAATATTATGAATTAATTGTGATCTTATTGGAAGATTTACAATACAATTAAACATGCCATTAAAACTCCATTTCACTCTCTGCAGAACAAATGCAGGTATGACTTATAACCTAACAACTAATGGAACTTGAAAATACTATTATGTGTCACTCTGAATGTGAAATACACAACATCAGACCTGATCTCCTAGGCAGTAGACTTTTTCAGTGAACATAAACATTAAACATACTTTCTCTTGTCCTTAGTTTATGTGAAAAATCATTATATTGAACTAATATATTAAACATATTATTAAATTCTTCTGAATGACTTCATGTATGTTAACTTGCTTTTATGCTCTTTGAGTTTATTCTAGAAATATCTCTTGCATTTTCCATTATTAGCATCAGTTGTTGTTTCTCATGTGAAATGGATGCAGTAAGAATGTTCATTATAGTTACATCTAACTTGATTTAACATAGATATATTTATAATTATAAAATTCAGGAGGGAGTTTGCATTGAGATCCAAGACGTTTCTGTAAGTTACAGAACTAAATATTGCAAAGTAATATGTGTAATAAAATATCTAATAGTTGTTTAATACATGTTCTCCACCAAACTCTGTGATGAATGCTTTACAACTATAAACTCATTTAATTCACTCAAGTATCCACCAGGATAAGCATTATTATCCCAACTTTAGAGAAAACAATTTTAATTTAGAAAGACTACATAACTGATCCAGCAACAAACTTATAACCTCAGTATAACACTCCTCATTTACTTTAAAATGGTATATGATACTGCACATGTACAGAGAGGAATTACAGTCTTTGTTTAATTTTTCTGGTATAGTTTAGATCCTGACAGTAGAGAAGACAGTTCTACATTAGTGATTTGGCTCAGAAATATGCATCTACACAGACACAAATTTCAAAGGTAAAAGGAGAAGGGATGGATTCTGCTAAATTTAAGTGGATAATGAAAGTGTCTGGGATACTACGTGTACCCAATTTCCAAACACTGGGTAAGACTAGGTCTTTCTCTCTCTTTAAGAATTTTTAAATGGACAAAATCTTGCATAGGTCTAAAAGTAATAGAGTGCAAGTATCCAAAAGGGGAGCAAGGCTTAAAATGTGCAAAGGAAAGCACACTGTTTTGAAAAACTTATGCTATTAAAAAGTAAAGAAAATTTTAGAAAACATTTAAAGTAAACATGGACTCCAAACGAACAGATAAAAGATAAGAAGAAATGGAAATAAACAGAGATAGGAAAGGAGAAAATGTAAAGGAAGAATTAAGTAAACATGCGTATCAAGAAGAAAAATCTGTTGTGATGGCAATAAAGAACAAAGTGGTGCACTAGAAATCTAATTCAGTGATCAACAAAGAAGTCTAAGAAGCTTCACATTGATGCAGAAATAAAGAAGAAAGCTGAGGGAATTATGAGAGCAGTGGAGAAAAGAAATACAGACATACTTTGGAGGCACTGCAGGTTCGGTTCCACACCACTACAATAAAGTATATCACAAAATAGCAAGTCACACTAAGTCTTTGGATCCTCAATGCATATAAAAATTATGTTGACATGCTCCTTTAGTCTATTAAATGAGCAATAACATTATATCTAAAAAATGTATAAACCTTAATTTAAAAATATTTTGTTGCTAAAAAATGCTAACCAACATCTGAGCCTTTAGCATCGTCTTTTATGCTGATGGAGGATTTTGCCTCTATGTTGATTGCTGCTGACAGACAGGGTGGTGGTTGCTAAAGGTTAAAGTGACTGTGGAAATTTTTTAAAATTTGACAATGTAGTTTGCCACATACATTAACTTTTCTTTTGAGTTTTGATTGCTCTGGAGTATATGATGTTATTTGATAGCATTTTACAAAATAAGAGTCAATCTTCTCAAACATTGCTGCTGCATTATCAACTAAATTTATGTAATATTCTAAATCCTTTGTTGTCATTTCAACAATCTTCACAGCATCTTCACCAGGATTAGATTCTATTTCAAGAAATTACTTTCTTTGCTCACCCATAAGAAGCAATTCATTATCTGTTAAACATTTATCATGAGATTTGCAGCAATTCAGTCACATCTTCAGGCTCCACTTCTAATTCTAGTTATTTTACTGTTTCTACCACATCTGTAGTTATTTCCTCCACTGAAGGCTTGAACCCCTCAAAGTCATCCATGAGGATTGGAATCAACTTCTTCCAAATTCCTGTGAATGTTCATATTTTGACTTCTTCCCATGAATCACAAATGTTCTTCATGCATCTAGAATGGTGAATTCTTTCCAGAAGGTTTTCAATTTACTTTGCCCAGATCTATCAGAGGAATCACTATCTATGGCAGATATAGTCTTACTAAATGTATTTCTTAAGTAATAAGACTTGAAATTTGAAATTACTTCTTAATCCATGAGCTGCAGAATGGATGTTGTGTTAGCAGGCACAAAAACAACATTAATCTCATTGTACATCTTCATCAGAGCTCCCGGATGACCAGATGTATTGCAATGAGCAGTAATATTTTGAAAGGAATCTTTAGGAAAAAAAAAATGGGCAGCAGTTCTCAACAGTGGGCTTAAAATAATCAGTAAACCATGTTGCAAAGAGTTATGCTATCATCCAGGCTTTGTTTTCTATTTATAGGACACAGGCAGAGTAGATTTAGCATAATTTTTAAGGGCCCTAGGATTTTTGGAATGGTGAATGAGCATTGGCTTCAACTTAAAGTCACTGGCTGTATTAGCTCCTAACAACAAAGTCAGCCTGTCCTTTGAAATCAAGCATTGACTTCTCTCTATGAAAGACTTAGATGACATTTTCTTGCAATAATGGGCTGTTTTCTCTACATTGAAAATCTGTTGTTTACTGTAGGCACCTTCATTAATTATTTTAGCTAGATCTGGATAACTTCCTGCAGCTTCTACATCAGTCAGCACTTGCTGCTTCACCTGGCACTTCTGTTATGGAGATGGCTTCTTTCCTTAAACCTCATGAACCAGCCTTTGCTGGCTTCTAACTTTCTTTCTCTAGTTTCTTCACCTTTCTCAGCCATCATAGAATTAAAGAGAATTAGGGCCTTGCTCTGAATTAGGCTTTAGCTTAATGGGATGTTGTAGCTGGTTTTATCTTCTACCCAGTCAACGAAAATTTCCTTTATATCATCAATAAGGCTGTTTTACTTTCTTTTTATTTGTGTGTTCACTGCCCTTTTGATTTCCTTAAAGAACTTTTCCTTTGCATTCACAACTTGATAACTGACACAGAGGCCTAGCTTTTGGCCTATCTCAGCATTTGACATGCCTTCCTCACTAAGCGTAATCATTTCTAGATTTTGGTTTAATATGAGAAACCTGAGACCCTTCCTTTCATTTGAACACTTAGAGGCCATTGTGCAGTTATTAATTGGACTAATTTCAGTATTGTTGTATCTCTGGGAATAAGGCCTGAGGAGAGGAAGACAGATGGAGGAAATGGCTAGTTGGTGCTAACATGTCATCAAACACAACAAACATTCTACAGCCCGTCAGAAAACACAGCTATTAAGTGTGCTGTCTTATATGGTTCATGGCATCCCAAAACAATTACAATGGTATCATTAAAGATCATCTGAACAGACCACCATAACAAATATAATAATAATAAAAATTTTTGAAATACTATGAAAATTACCAAAATATGATACAGAGATACTAAGTGATCAAATAATGTTGTATTAGGTTAGTGCAAAAGTAATTGCTGTTTTTGCAATTATTTTTAGCCTTTTAAACCACAATTTCTTTTGCACCAACCTAATAAAATTAATACCAATAGACTCGCTCCATGCATGGTTGCCACAAACTTTCAATTTGTAAAGAACAAAAAAAAACACCACACAAAAAACAAAAAGAAAACAATATCTGTGAAGCACAATAAAGTGGAGGGCAATAAAACAAGGTATGCCTTTATACATTATATGGATGATGGGCATGCCAAAAGAGAAAACCAGAGCAAGTTAAGCAGAAGTGATTATTAAAGTCAAAATATCCTAGTCTGCAGATCAAATCTTCTCACCATGCAAAAAGCAAACCAAAAGGAACAGACTAACATTGAGACCTATCCTGTCTTACCATCTTCTATTGTGATTTAGAGCTATAAGAAAAAGATTCTGCATCCAGGGAGATAAAAGAGATGCAATAAACTTGTTTGTTGCACACTTTTCATCAATGCTAAATTCCAGAAGAAAATGTATTACAGTCTGTAGTGTATTGGAGGAAAACATTTGTGATCCAAGAATTCTATACCCAATCAAGTAGTATTCATGTTAATAACAAAGAAGATTTAACTCTGAAATGTCTAAATGTAAACTTTCTCAAAATATTTTATGAGTGGTAATAAACTTAATTGAAACAGATTACAGATGACCAGATTATGCAATTAATCAGAATTATGTTAGCATTTTATTTTTAGGAGAAAGTCACATCCTAAAGAAATAATTTCATGTTTTGAATGACTTAATGAAAGCAACCTCCAAATTGTGTTCAAATGTATGAGCAAAATAGCAATTCTACATCATTCACATAGACCGAGAACTAGAAAAATATCAAGTAGAGACTTTGAGAGCCCAAAGGTATCGCTGTAGAATCAATTAAATGGTTGCTTTAGATCTGCAGACTGGAGAGTTAGAGCCACAGAAACCTGTGTTAATAGAAATTAGGCAAGGGAGATACCTGGTAATTTTTTAATACAATGTTGTGAGTCCTGGAGTCCCTTAGTGAACAAACTGATATAGGCTGGTGGGTAAGAATCAGTTGGACTATTCACCTCTTTATGAACCACAGTCCAACTGTTTGCAGTAACCATTAGACAGCCACACTACTGGGAAGAGGGCATTGTCAGCAGTAGAGAGAAATTAATGGCTTGTGAATATGGCTAAAAAGAGGAAGAACAAATGCTGAAAGCAGCAGTGTGTCTCTGAGCACAGCCTATCACCATGTTAGAGAGTAGTGAATCTCCAGTCCAACTCCATTTTCCTGCTACTTCAGTTTCTGTATAATCCATTGCTCCCTTTCCAGCTAGTGCCACTGCCACTGCTTTATCTCAGGCCCTCACCATCTCTCCCCTAGGTGCCTATAATAGCCTTTGAGCAGCCTCTCTGTCCCGAGTCTGAAGGCTTAGGTTTCAAGCTATAGGGAGTTGCCATCAGGATCCTTTTATAGGATACATCCAATCTCATCCAACCTTAGACTCCATCCATTGCACTCCATGTTTTATTGCATAGCTTCGTCATCTTTTTTTTTATAATTAGAAATAAGATTGGTTGCCAAGCTCAATCTTCCATAGAACCCCAAAATAAAAACAGGTGAAAGAGGAACTAAAATGGTTGAAGTAAAAGACCAATGTAATCTCTAGCCCTCCTGTTGCTCTGCCTCACATCCCTGTATTATTAGCGGCCCTGGAGATCCTCTAAAAAAGTGTTAGGACTCCAAGAAGCACCATTTTAAATTTAATGATTTACAAGAAAATGTCTACCCAGAGTTACTTTCATTGGGATCCTGTAGCCCACCTCTGATCCTCTTCCATCATGTCTGTGGTTCACACAATTCTGAAAAACACGCAGCTGCTGACCAGTTCATTCAGTTTCCTACCATTCTGGAGTTACACATGCTGTTCCCATGGCATAGGCTGGTGGCCCTACCACCACACTTTTTTCTCTTCAAGGAAATGTCCAGAACTAGTACGTATCCTCTTGGTAAAGACTTCACCACCTGTTAGGCAAATCCATCACTCTCTTCCCTCGGTTCCCACTGTACTTTGCACAAACTATTTTATGGTAATTATTGGTGTATATTGTTATACATTTGTTATATTTTAAACTCCTTTAGTTCCGAGATATAGTCCTTATACTTGTTTTGACCTAAGTCCCTAAAATAGTGCCTGGCATATGAAAAGTGATAAATAAATGATTGATATGTGACTTAAAAAAATGAGGTCCTCTCAAAAATATAGTGCTTGTCAATAATCATGAAGCAGATGCAATATTACAATCCAAGTCCCCCTGGCAACCCATTCAATGACCTTGCCACAACACGACATAGCCTCTAATCCTTCCAAATTAATTTATGATCATTCGAACACTCTTCAAGTTTATATCCCATAGTTCACTTTTCCAGCTGTACTTCTCTTGAACCTGCATTTTTCCTACAGCTGCTGTTAGAGTGAACACTAGATGCTGAGAAAATTAAAAGTAAATTCCTTTGTAAAGATGATGACAAACCAACTAGTCAAATCAACAAACTTTTGCTATTCAGCTACACTGAATAGTAAATACTGATAGTACTGATATCATGTACTCTGCTAAACATTATGGGTGAAACAAAGGAAACTGAGTATATATATTTGTTTTCAAATAGGTCACTATTAGGGGAAATGAGACGTAGCCCCAAACTACTATACATTACGTATCTGATAAGTAGTGTTAGAGAGATACTGACTGGTAGTCACAAAAGGGAGTACTCTTCTAATGCTAAGCTCTTCTTCTAAGGAGACTTCCTGGCACAAATGGCCTTTGAAATTGGACCAGATGGCAGGAAGTACCTCAACAGGTGAAAGGAACACAGAGAGAAAACAGCATATCATAAAGACCCTTGTGGTGTAAGAGTCAAATGTCTAAATTCCACTCCTTGGATGCCAGCTTGCTTGGCTACAGAGGTCTCCTTGAGAACATAATTATAGACTCACATGTCTGGGGGATACAGTACCTGGCTTGGTGTCCAGAGCACAATAGACTGTCAATAATGATTTATTGAATGACAAATCCAAAGGAGTCTATAAAACATGCAGAATGGTACAGAAATCCAAGAGAGTCTAAGCAGATCTATACATTCAGGACATAGAAAATAATATGAGTATAACCTAAAAGGTAGGTTGGGGCTAGACTGGCAAATAGTATAATTATATTTCTTAAAACAGTCAAAATGCCCATTTTAAAAAAAATCCAATAACATACATTGTTTCCTTCTCCTTCGTTAGGTATAAAAGAATATTCCCCATTAAGGAGTCCTCTGTTGCACCCATTTCTAATGACAGACTTGACTCTATATTACTCTATGAGTAAGTTTTTACAGCATGGGTGATTTGGAGGTTGTTCCTTGTTGTAGTTGAGGTCCTGGGTACATCAGATGTGCGCCTTACCACCTCACCAATACTTTCATGATTTGATCCCCTAATCAGGTCCTAAAATTCCATTACGGGGGATACAAATTGTTCATTGTGATTTGGTTTTGAGAGGTAGGAAGATTCTGAATTTGACCTTCTTTACAGTGGGCCATTTCTGCCACTGTTCTTTGATGCTGATTGAGATATGATTAACTGTGATTGATTCAGTGGTACAAATTTAAATGAGTCATTTTTACTTTACTGATTTTTCAATCAATTGATATTCACACTTCTACTTATTAGCTATCAGGGAAGGAAAATGGCTAATTTTCCTTCCAAAGAGCAAAATAATTTTCCCCACTTTTGATTTAATGGGAGAAGTGATTATTTTTCTCTACTTCCACTCCTTGTTCTGATGAAAATTTCTGTCAACTAGGAAATATCTAAGTGAGGCAAGTAATGCATTCAACAAAATTGCAACAACTACTACTATGTTGTATATGGAATTTTATATTGTATTTGTGAAATAGCTTGCTGTTCCAAAGTCATTTATTTTTCTCCCATTTTTCAAAGGATTCTGTTGCCATTTACCCAATTTCTTTTTAGGTGCATGGGTGCACATGACCCCTCCCTCCACACACCCACACAGCATACCTCACATTTAATGAGTATCTAAGTTGGTCTCATTTGGAGAATCACTGCTACTTAATAAAGAGGCACAGGAGAAATCTCTTGCAAGACAATTGACACATTGTATCCAAAAGGAACTTTTAAAAATTTCTAGCATTCTAGCTTAAATCTAAGGAAGTATTAGAGAATTACAATTTTCCGAGTTTCTTTTCATATTTTCTCCACAGTGAATAAGGAACTGAACAATACTGACTAGAGAAATATTTCCTTAAGAGAAGATTTTAATTAGAAGCTTGTGGTATTATTATCATTAAGAATTTTAACCAATACTGCATGAGAGAATGTTAGGTTATCATTACATATTTTGAGAAATGTGAAGACAAAAACAAAACCTAAATTTTGTAGAATATTATGACAGAAAGAGATGTTGTATAGAAACATGTATTACCTACCACAGTAGCCAATATCTCAATTCTCAGTCTCTCGTCACCGCTCTCTTATTCATTCATTTAAGAAGTATATTCCCGGAAGGTAAGGCAAGAAAAATAACCAGTGAATACGTCTTTGATAGGAAAAGATTGTAGTCTGAAGGAGAAGACATAAAATTGTGCAAATGCAGTGGTCTGATATTTGAGCCATAAACTTGGAGAATAATAATAATAATAATAACTATATCTTTACCGATTTTTCAGTCATTCAGATTACTTTTTACCTTGAGACCTCATTTTACCAGGGAAAGAAATTAAATCTCAGCCAATTCTGTTAATTTTGGCTGATTCAGTATAATCTTTATGGTTTTCCCTTGTCTTTTTCTAGGATTGTGTTAAGTTAGTGGTGAGAGGATGAGAGATACTTGTATATGTTGTGCAACGGTGTCACATAATGGGTCCTCGTTTGTCCTCTCTCCACACTGTCACTAAGTGAGGCATTCTCTCCCACTTGGTCTTGGTGATTGGTAGAGGCAAATTATTAATGCTTCCTCCCGGACCGGCCTCAGGGGTCTCTTGGTCCCCGTGGCTCTTCGTTCAAGATAGTCTTCACCCTCAAACACTTAGTACAGCATGTTCCTGTGACTGCCCTAGAATGAGGGGAGCCTCTGTGAACCTAACTGATGAATCTTCCTGGTCACCATACTTGACTCACCCTTACAACAAATCTGCTAAGAGGTAGCTGCCTTCTCAGACCCACCCAGGGAAGCAAAGTACAAGGCTTCTCTGTTGTCAACCATTAACCTAGCTGAAGTTCTATTACCCCAAACCTATACCATTGAATGAGCCCTCTATTAAAGACATTGAAAATTCTAAGGTCTTGCTTCTCCACCAATTCTCATTTTTAGCTCAGAGATAATAATCTTTGTTTATGTAGCTAAGTGAAAGAAAAGATGGGAAAAATGGTCTCTCCTAAATAGTTTCTTGAATTTGTGGGCTACGATTTTAGACTTTATGGTCTTAGATCTTTACAGCTTTAGATTTTTATATTCAATACCAGGATTTTGTGAACACCCTTATCCTTTTTAAAATTAAACCTTTTTTTGTTTCTCTCAGTATTTTTACTTGACATTGAGGACACAGATGTCACAGTCTAGTTTAATGGGGGAAACACATGGAGTCAAAATAAATTACCAGAAGGGGGAAAAACAAAAAAAATACCATTATCTATCTAAATATCTATCTATCTATCTATCTGTCTGTCTGTCTGTCTGTCTATCTATAATAAAATATATATATTGATTAATATATCAAAATATTATGCTACATAAGTAACTATAGTATGTGATAAGTATTGTAATGGAGAATGCTATGATAACATGAAGAAAGTGATATTGTCCAAGTGTTGATATTATAAAGTATATTAAAATTAACAATAGATTTAAGGCCTTCCCTCTGATCTCCCCTCCACCTAGAGTGTCTCCCAGGGGAAATGTCTACGTTTATGGGTTGTAGTTCATGGAAAAATATGTATCTAGGATTATATCTCTTTAGGTTTTCATATTTATTAATTTTGTCCTGAATGCATATACAAGCCTTTTGAGTCAGAAACTGACCATTACTTAAAAGCAAGTAAAAAGATTACCATTATATTACCAAAGCAAAGATTACCATTACTTACTTAAAAGCAAATAATAATCGTATGGTTCCCCACATTACAATTCTTCCTCCTGGAGAGTTACAATACAGTCAGGTCAAACATTCTGTATGTAGTGAAATATTGAAAAAAAAAAGAATCTGGATATTTGTATAGAAGAAAGAGGAAGTAGTTCCCCTTCTCTACAAAAAACAAAACAAAACAAACAAACCACCACCAACAACAAAAAAAACACATTTGTTCCTCAGGGAAGTGTGGAAAGAATTCTGCATTCTCATTCTAACCTTTTGGAATATAAATAAATCCATCAAAGGGCCAGATAATCCCAATGCCTTCAGCTTTGCCACCAGGAGATGTCTCCAGACTCCTCGACCTCATCAACCCCTGAAATGTAAACACATAACTCCAGAGTTAGTAATTATCTTTTGAGTTCTGACTATCTATATTGTTGTAAAGTACTTTCTAGGGTTTGATTTTAGTCCAGGATCCTAAGTTTCAGTAAAATTTCAGTTAAAAAAAAATTCTATAACTATGCAGAAACAGAAAGATATTTTTTGATACCACATATCTCAGATATTATTGCATAGAGGATACAGGAATTATATTTGGTATGCAGAGTTCATTCCCTTCAAGCATATAAACCATCCTCAACTTCCAGGAATTGTGATTACAATTAGCTAATATTTACTTTTTAAGAATTCATAAACAAAATTCCATATAGTTGTCCCATAACTGTTTCTGGTCTTACTGCTGGCTTGAACCTATATCCAATTAAATGCTGTGTATAAAAGGGTTCTGGAAAACAGATGATTTCCTTTTGGAAGACTAAATGTGAGCTATGACAAAACTAATTTTATTTTATTTCTTACTATACATAACACAGACTCTTATATAACCTTTACAAATGGAATACAACATATTTGCTTAAATAAATAAAAAAGTCAAAGTTCACACTGGAAATAAAGGTAGATTTCTAATTCTTTTATCAGTGATACTGGAAATGTTTTGATGGTAGGCTGAAATGGTGACTGTTAAGGTAGACTTAGGTAAATTTGCATAATGGATTTCCCTTTCTGATACAACAAAAGGAGAATCTCATTTTTCTTTTTACCTCTCTGTTCAGTTATCTACTATTTCAGGGCCATTTAAAGACAAAATTGTCTAAATAATAAAATTTATCTTTGAAGAATTTTTAAAAATATTGTTAAAATTGTTTAAATTCATATAGAAGACATTTGTTAACTTGAAATTGATAAAAAATTGGAAGTTGAAAGTTAAAAATTGAGATTTTTACTGCTTGTTAAATTCACTTTTCAACTCAGAATTTTTTAGTCTTAAAACCTCTGAAACTTTGAAATCAATATTTCTTTGACTTTGGACACAGATCTTATCAGTTAATAGAAACACAGTGACATACAAAAGACCACTTTATGGCCACCATTTATGAGAATATTAACTAGTTAAGACTAGTCAAATGGTTTGATTGAGATACTAAGCATTAGGAACATTAAGTGTTCATTTTAATGTTGACTTAAGAAAATTTTAATAAGTTTGGATTTTCATTTTCTGACTTTTAACTAGGTAGTTAGGAATACCTCACTACCTCACCAGATTATTATATAAATGGATAAAAACAGAGGTATTTAAAACTTAAGGAAACCTATTAATACAAAATGAAGAAAATCCATTATCTGATAAACTCTGAGTGTTTCTAGATTGCCTCAAGACATTTTCAGCATCACAATATGAGACTGTCCTTTATGTTACTAAATATGAACCTGTGATTGTAATGTATGCGATTGCTTTGTATTTATTTATAAGGTACTCATAAAATATGAATATAACAGAGTATGCCTCAAATTATATGTATTTTTCTGAGGTAAATCCTATTAAATGTTTGGTCACAGGTGCAGCAAATAGTTTTGTGTAAAGATATCTACTTATGCTAATTTGCTCAAAAATATATAAAGACAATCTAATCAGCAAGGTGTACAAAGACATAAACCTAAATTCCATTTTTCCTTAGATATTTTTTTTACTTGAACAGGCTAATTTTATTCTATGTAATTTTTGTTATCTAGGAAATCTAAGTTTTCTTGAGCAGAACTGAACATACAAAATATAGGGATTTACAGTTTTATCAGACCATGTTTTGATTTTCATATGATGTACATATTTTTATGCATATACACTTTTATTAAGGTAAGTAATGAAGCAATTATCCACCAAGACCGGGACAAATGGGTTCACATGATTTTGCTAGTAGTGGGCCATAACTAGATAAGAACTAATTGATAAGTGTGGTCACATCTGGCTGAAAGTGAGCGGTAGGAAGAAAGACTCCTTCCTGGATAATGTGACATTTGAGAACTGGGCCTTGAAGGAAACACATGGATGAGAGGAGGTGATAGAAACAATAAAAAAAGGCAGAAAGACAGGAAACTGCAGGATCTACTTGTTGAATAATGAATAGCTGTTTGGTGTGAAAGCTAGCAGAATATGCCAACCCCAAATATTGGTATGCTGATTATTTTAAGCTGTAGGCACTTGAAAAACAGCGAATGCAAGAAGGCCCTTTCTCTGAGCTTCCCATATCTGCCTAAAGACAGATCTTACAAAAGAAACTTAATTCTCATAAATCCTCTCCTGAGAGCTTCATCAAGCATTGAGCGTTGACTCTTATCACATGAGAAAAGATCAGAAGTCAACACCACTCCCAGACAAACTTTGTCACAAATTATTATATAAATTATTATATCAACCATCTATTCTTCTAAGGGCCCATTCATCTTTTCTAAAAATAATTTACTTTCCCCAAGAGACCTATATCCTCCCTCCTCTTTCTTTATTAAGATAGTATTTGAGCTTGGATCCTAAGCTACATCTTTGTTACTTATTTTTTCCTCAGTGTCTCCCATGTATACATGAAGTATATGTGCCAATAAACTTCTGCTTGTTTGTCTCCTTTTATTGCAGGGCTCTCAGATAAGAACTGAAAAGGGTAGAGGGAAAATTATTTTTCCTCCCCTATAGGTGGAAAACAGGACAGGTGCAGGGAAGTGAGCAGAGAGGTTGAATCCTACAGTGCAGCCAGGCCTTGTAGAAACATATAGCAGGGGAAGAGTTTTGACTTTATGCCACAGAAAATGGAGAATTAATGACAGTTTTTAATAGTATAACTAGCATAAAGGAAGCTTTCCAGGAAGCAGGAAAACTAACCTGTCACCATAGTATAAGAGTTTGGCTGAACCTGAGAAAACATTACAGGTGGCTACAACTAAGGCATAATTTATGGAAAGATATTAGGCAGATGAATATGGGGAGTAAGGTCTAAAGAACTTGGTGACTAGGTGGGAGAAGAAGAGGCAAAGGCTGGTGTAGATAGTATGTAATATCAGTGACTATAGAGAGATTGGGAGGATGGTGACTAAGGGACAGTCATTCAAGTATGTGATAAAGGATGCAGTGGCTTAGAAGAGATCACATTTCATGTTTTTATTAATCCACTCAGTTCTTCCTTTCTATTTTTGTTTCCTTCGCAAACAAGGAAACAAAATAGCGTAGAGGCTAAGTAATAGAAATTGGAGTCAGACCAAATAGTTTGAGTGTCAGTGATACCACTTTATAAGTGTGTTATCAAGCAAATTATTTAACTTCTCTAAACCTTGGTTTCTCAGTTGTTACAAAGAAAATACACACCTAATTATTATGAGAATAAATGTGACAATATGCATGAGAGAGCTGGTAGAACATACAGTTAGCACCCAATATTATGTGCTGGTTTAAACCTCTACGTAATGTGGTGATAACAATAGAGACTATAATTTTCCTAAAGGAGGGGATTCTGTAAAGATGGTAAACTGATTATGACTTGGTTCCCTCTCTCTCTGCTCCCAACACCAAGCTTCTTGTCCTGCCTGAATCAAACAGCGACTGGGACCCATTAGAGACAGATGTAACTAGGGCCTTGGACTACATTGAAGGGTGAGAGAAGGACAGGTAGGGAAAGTTTCCCAGGGCTTCTTCTCTGGAGGGCTGAATACATGGCTGAAAAGCACATAGCATATATGAATACACATAGAGAATAAAAATGGAAAATCTAAAAACATTGAAAAGAAGCTAAAAAGGTAATAATGAATAGCAAAGTAAAAGAAAATTGAAAATTGTATGACACAAGGATACAATAGTTATTTTATTGAATGAGTGCATTAAAGTCTAGAGTTTTAATAGCAAAAGATGCCACCAAATGAGTAAACAATAGTAGACTTCTAATGACCTGATGAAAGGAAGTAAAATAGAACTTTGGGTGATATAAGCTTTTCTGTGGGTTCTATACTATGGAAAACACATATTACACATACGAGTGTACTCATAAGAAGGAAACTGTTTTCAAGAGCCTTGCAAAAATGCAGAATCATCCTGAAATGTCAATAGAGTATTTGTAATAAGAACCAAATCTTCAGAGTATTCAGGAGTGAATGGATGATAAAAAAAAAGCAGTTACGTTCATTAGTCTTTTCCTGAGACTATTTGGTAATGAAAAGAAAGAAAGGAAAAGAGAACAGCTTGATAGCAGAAGAGGAATTTGCATGTTTGTCCTTATATCTTTATAGTACAGGGAGGCTAGACATATCTGTAAGCTATAGTGAATAGTTTACAGAAAATAGAGGCAATGAAATATACATTGAAGATGCAAGAAATAAAGGAAGGGAAAATTAATAGGAATATTGCAAGAGCTATTTGGAACTGGACTGATTATCGTATGTGATAAAAATCCGTATATATTAGTTTATATTCCCACTGTTAGCTTTGTGAGGGCATGGACCAAATCTCTCTGGGTCTCTTTTATATTCTCAATGCTCAGTCCAGATTATAGGGTTCTCAAACAAATACTGACGATTTAATAAATGGAAACATAAGATAGAAAGCATAGTCAGGAGTGTTAGCCTTATAGGAAGGAAAATGTACAGTATGCATCAAGTTAGATTGAATAGCTAAAGACTTTGCAATGAATCAGTCAAGAAGGAAACATTTCAAGCAGCCAGATAATTTGATGTTAGTGAAAAGGGAGAAATTGGTATACATGAATGGTTTGGGCTTCAACAGAAAGGGTGTTCTGTTTTATAGAGGTTAAAAGTAAATACTTTGAAGTCAGCCATCTGTATATGTGAATCCAAGATCCAACATTTATAATTATATGATTTATAAGTTACATAATAATTTCTATGCACTTCCATTTTCTCATTTGTTGATGAGCAAATAATAACTAACTCACAAAGTAGATTTAAGGACTACATGTGATACTAAAGATAAATCACCAGCCCAAACCTGTCCCAGAGCAAGTACCACACCCATTTTAATGTTTAGGTTTCACTGAGTGATTGGGCAGGACAAAGACCTGCCATGGGGAAGAAGCTGCAGACTGACACAGGCAGCAGTGCTGTGAGGGAAAGCTCAGCGTATGAACCCGGCAGCCTGACTTTCAAGTGGCTCTACCACTTACCAGCTGTGTGGCCTTGGAAATTCACTTAACTAATCTTTACCTCAGCTTTCCCATCTTTAAAGTAGATATAATAGTCCTATCTAACTTAGAGAGTTGCCTGAGAATTGAATGAGTTACTGTATGTAAAACACTTAGAACAGTATCTGGCACATGACACGTATGTGAATGTTAAAGTGAAGAGGAGGAAGGTATATTTAGGGACATGAGGAAGAGATACAGACATTTACTTAAGAGAGAAAGCAGGTAGAATGGTAAACAGAGAAATGGAATGGGTAGAAATGAGGTACAAGATGAGGAAGAACAGAAGGGAAGTGTGGCAAATGAACACAAAAATAACGAAACAAAACAGAAATGTGAAAGCTCATTTTGACACCAGCTCAAACACATATTTTCGTTATATAATCTGAGGACAGATTTGCACACATCACGGGAACCCAAATGATAAAATAAAATTCCATTGACCTGAAAATTATATTAAAAAAGGAAACAAAACATTTTTGTTTTTTTAATGGTTCTCCCATATCTCTTGTTCTGGTTCATTCTTGTTAACAGACTTTTTGGAGGAAAAAATTTTTTTATCCTTTTATTGTCACCTGTGATTAAAATAGATACTGTTAATTTAAAATTTGAAGAATTGACAACACATTTTTCTTTCAACATGTCTCAACTAGAGCTTTGCAAAACTTTTATTATAAAGCTTAAAATAACAGAAACCTTGTGCTGTGGTGGATTCCAAGGAAATTTTAAAACAGGCGTACCTAACATGAAATATTGAAAAATTGAAATGATACTATAAAAATGAGTAGATACGTTCTATGCTCTACAGAAATGCAGAGTTCAAGAAAGTGAAATTATCCATTTTTATATTCAACTCTTGTGCATATGGAAATTATATATATACATATATGTATATATACAAATGTATATGAAATATAAGGAGAAAATGACAGATATATATAGATAGCTCAATATTTTGAAACTTAACTTCTTGATTCTTATAGATCTATTAGATATAAATAGATACAATACAATGTAGAGTACTGAATAATAATAATAACAGTGAAGTTTATTAATAAATGTTTACTGCTATATATAATATATAAAATAAGTTTTCATTTTTTTAACTGCCCATAAAACATAAATGTCCTAAAATCAATCTCACAATTAGAAAAGTACTGATAATTCTCAGATCCTACCTCAATAAAACTTCATATTAGTGACAAAAATGCAGAACAGTAAGTCCAACCACTAAGAATTTAAATACTTTCCTGAATTATTCTTTGGTCAAAGAGGAATAAAAATAATTACAATAAAATATTAAAGTTATGATAATTAAAACACTACATATCAAAACCTACAGGAGTAAACCAAAATTATACCCAGAGTAATAAAGTGCAACTGTAAACATTTTTATCACCAAGTAAGAAAATAAAAACAAGAGATTGAAGCTCCTCTCTTACGGCATTGAAGAAATACCGACAAAACAAATCTATAACATGTACAAGATCTCAATTAATACCAAAAAAACAAAAACCCAGATTTTATGAATTAGAAAAAATACAACACTGGTTTATCGAAAACAAAACTGGTATCAAAATTTGAAAAAAAAAAATCTTCTGATTTGATGGCAGGCTAAGCACCTACTAGAACCCCAGAATTACAGTCTGCAAATGGAGAGGGACATCACGGACCATTAGTGGTGGTTTGTGGCGGAACCCAGAAGCCAGAGTGTACCAGAATAGCCAATAGGGCAGTTAGTCATGCTGCTAAGGAAGGAAAAGACAGGTCGTTCACCTCTGTGCATTCCCATCTCCCTATAAGACAAGCACCAGACTCAGTATCCGCAGTACAATTTGTCTGGGACAAAGTACAGCTTTGTCTCCCAGGCTAATTGTACTGCGATTACAGACATTCTGGATCAATGTGAAGCACAAAAAACTGAATATCTCAAAGAGCATGTCCCAGTCATCTCCCAAGCTCACTATAAGGGTGGAAACCTTGCCCAAAATATCTGCTCATCAACTAAAGCACAAACTAAGGGAGCAGTCCAAAAGAGAACTATGGCAACTACAGTGGAATCATAAACCATCATCACCAGAACTCAAAGAAAGCCAACATTGCAAAAGAGAGAAGAGATTCAACAAAGGGAAGAAGCAATTTCTAAGCAAAGAGAATTGATTAAATAATCAGACAGGTGTTGGTTTTTTTAATGTGTATTTACCTTCTTCAGAGAGAGAAAGGCAAATACTGTATATGGGAAACAAAGAGGGCACATAAGAAAACAAATTTATTACAAGTAAAATCCAAGATGTTATTGTTATGAACTCTGTCTATGTTGTGAATTACATCTAATATAGTCACTAACTCATCAAAATATATAAAATAAAGCTTATAGAAACTTGAATACTTCATGAAAGCACAATTGCTTTGGTAATCACCACCACATCTTTCTCAGAGTTTGCTTGTTCAAAGATAAATGATGTCATAGAAAATTTGAAAATACAATCATAGAGGTGAGTATTCTCTGTCAGGCCCCTTTGACATAACCAAAGCCCTAGTTTGGGGTCTGAGGTTATAACTAGAATATTTGTGTGGATGGCGTTTCCTAGGAATTCTGACCAATTATCTCTACATGAATGGTGGGAAAATAAAGGGAGATGGACAACTCTGGCTACTTTTATCTGGCAATATAAGCCAAGGAAAAATACAATGTGAAATTACATATTCTTTCTCGTTGGTATTTTATTAATTCTTATCCATTAATTACTGCACAGTAATTGGACAGCAAAATCGAGAAATATTTGATTTTAAGAAACATTTGAACTTAGGAGAATAGACATAAATGCCATAGAAATCAAACATTGGACCAAATATTCTAAATAATGGTACCATCTAAAGGCATAAATAAAATCTGCATAACCTACTGAATCTTGTTCTCTGAACAGAAGGAAGAACTTTTTTGGCATAAGAAAAAGTGAAACTTCACAAACTATAATAATTAGTAGAAAACATGATAATTGATTTTTACATGTCTATAATTTACTGTTCTTTTCCTCATCTCCATAAAATAGATTTTTTATTAATAACTTTTTTAAAGTATTGAGAGCACAGTTGTGCCAAGCACTGTGGAAAAGCTCTTGAAATAAATACATGCAGAGAGGAGTGTTCTTGAATTGAAAAACTCAAGATCTGGTGGAAAAAAATAGACAGTAAATTGTTAAATTTTACATGCTAAATTTTATAAAACATATGTTGACAAAATGTTTTGGGGACGCTAGGGGAAAGAGTCTTAATTCTGCCTGGAACATTAAGAATTCCCAGAGGAAGTAACATTTAATCTGGTTCTTAAAAGAGAAGTAGTTTCCAGACAAAAAGGAGACGGATATTCCTAGCATAAAAGCAAAAGTGTAAAGACATCAAGTGCTAACCATGTAGAGGTATTCAGGGAGTTGTAATAAGTTCAATATGACTACAGAACACAGTTCATGGTTTGAAGTTTCAGGAAAAGAGAAAGTAAAAATCAGGTGAGGCCACTTTGTAAGTGAGGCCTTTTAATCCACACTGAGAGGTTCAAACTTAATCTTTTAGCCACTGGAGAGCCACACATATGTTTAATAACTTCATTGTGTTTTATTTTAAATTACCCCAGGATCATTAAAAAAAATCAGAACATTCATAAAATATACCTAAAAACGTAAAATCACCAGTTTTCTGAACAACCCAGAGATAACTACTGGTAACATATGTGAGCAACTTTTCCAGGCTTTTACATTTCATATTAATACACACACACCACAAACACACACGAATATAATACTTGTAGTGTTTTGTCCCTTGCTTCCTTACAAATATATGGTATGTATCTCTCCAATTTAATGAGTTGAGTTATACATTATTGTTTTTTTAAAAGCTACAAGATACTGTATAGATAATGGACATCCAATTATTGTCAACAACATAGACTTTCAAGAAGCACAGTGGCATTATTAAATTTCATTTTTAGAGGAATGACTCTAACAAGAATGTGGAAGATCTATTGGGTGAGTAGAAAAATGGTGGTAGAAGAACTCCTTTGGTTACTATGAGAAAGAACCAGATCGTTGAAGATGAGGGCTGGGGATAAAATAGGCACCAGGAAATTAGAGCAGAGAAGCTGAATCTAAGAATATATCAAAGACAAAATTCACTCTGCTCGAACCTAATTTGTTCAAAATACAGGTGGGCAGTAAAGGGTTACATATCAGGCCTTGATTGTTCACACTCTTCATAGTCCAAAGAAAAGCAAGCCTGAGAAAAGCGTTTTCATGTGCCTGAGGCTTTATGCATTTTTCTGAGGTGTCACGGGCGGGGGTGCTGCAGTCTGAGTAGCTGCACGCCTACATAACTGACCTCGAATAAAAGCCCTAGATACCGTGGGTTGTATGAAGTTTCATGGTTAGCAACACTTTGCATAATGCTGTCACGCATTGTTGGGAGAATTAAATGTGTCCTGTGCTACTTCACTGGGAGAGAAAACTTGGAAGTTTGCTCCTGGTTTCTCCTGGATTTCACCCAAGCGCATTTTCCCTGTGCTCATTTGAATCTATATGATTTCAATTTTATAAACCACAACCATAAAGTTTAACGTTTTTCTAAGTCCTGTGTGTCCTAGCAAACATCGTGGGGCCTGAGGGTGATATTGAGAACCCTTACACGAAGGGGGAGAGAGGGTTCAGATTCATTCCTCCTGAGAAACCAAGGAAAGTGGGTGCCATTAACCAAAATTGGAATCACAGGAGAAATAACAAATGTGCATTTATGAAAACCAGGATGAGCAGTTCAGTGTCAGACATAGTAGATTAAGATATTAAAGTATTATAGAAGAAGAAAACCCATATGACTCAAAATAAAAAGAATCAATTAAAAAGAAATTGTTGCATACAGTAAAATGCCACATGTAGACACACATAAGATACATCTAGAACATTTCTATCACTCCATAAACTTTCCCAAGGCCCCTCTTTAGTTACTCTCACTCCCGGAGGTAACCGCTATTCTGACTTCTATAACCACAGGTTAGTGTAGAATCATGCACTGTATATATACTTTTTTATGACCACCTTCTTTTGCTCAGCATTATGCCTAAGGGATTCATCCATCCTTTTGTGTCTATGGTTAATTCGTTCTTTTTTATTTTTGAGTGCTATTCCGTTGTAAGAATAAATAATTGTGTATCAGGCTGAATAACGGCCTCCTGTGGTATCTGTGCCCTACTACCGGGGACTTGTGAGTATGCTACCTTACATTCAAAAGGACTTTGCATATGTGATGAAGTTAAGGATCTTGCGATGGGAGATTATCCTGCATTATTCTGGTGAGACCAATGCAATTGCAATGACCCTTATAAGAGGGAAGGTGGAGGTGAAATTATGGGACAATGGAAACAAAGATTGATGATGGAAACAAAGATTAAAGAGAAATAGCCAAGAGCTAGGGAATGTCACAGCCTCTATAACCTTACTCTTCTCTGGAGCCTGCAAAAGGAACCAGGCCTACTGAAACCTTGATTTCAGCCCCAAAAGATTCATTTTGAACTCCTGACTTCCAGAATTGTAAGAGAATACATATATGTTTTAAGTCACTAAGTGTTTGGTAATTGTTATAGCAATAATACAACACTAATACAAGCTCTCCATTCTTCGGTTAATAGACATTAAGGCTATTTCAAGTTTGGGACAATTATGAATAACATTGCTATGAACATTGTTGCACAATGCTTTTTGTGGAAAAATACGCTTATCTTGCAAAGGAAGAGTATAGGAATTTCTGGGTCATAAATAGTTGTATGTTATTAGAAATTGACAATTTTCCTAAGTGGTTGTGACATTTTAGACTCTCACCAATTGCTCCACAGTTGCACAAGAGTTGGTACTTTTAATTTTTTCAAAGTGTTTACATGTGTTGATAGTTGTATCGTATCTCTTTATACTTTTAATTTGCATTTCTTTGATGGTTAACCCTTTCAAACACATTTCAGACAAGTATTGAACATGTGCTTATCATTTTGAGATTTTTTGATTAAAGAAACATATACTGCATAGAAGAAACCAACATGTGTAATTAAAAACATTGTCCACATGCTTTCAGGGGGTTCACAGAATCCTAACACCCTTCCCTCCTTGGACTCTTGGTCAAGGCTTGACCTTGACTGCTGCCATTTTCTCCAGCTTTACCTATCTCCACGTTCTGCCTCACACTTTGTGTTTTAGTAATCTTGAGTGCCTTGAAGTGTCTTGCCTAATTTGTCTGTATCTTATTTCCATTCCTTTGAAATGTCCTACCTCCTTCACCCCAATTTCCAAACCCTTACTCTCCATTTAACACAGCTCACTAAGATTCTCCTCCGGGGAAGTTTCCATTGATCCTCCTAGTCTCTGTTTTATCAAATGTCTCTTAGTACGCTATCCCTGCTTTTGTTACCAAACTTACTGTATTCACTATTAATTTTATGTTTATTTGTGTGTCTCCCACATTATGAACATCTTGAAGTCAGTGACTCTGTAATTGTCGTATGTTTGTTAAGTGAATAAGTGAAAGATGAAATATTTAACTTAAAAATTATATCGCCAGTAGGGATTACTTCTGTAATTCTGAATTCTCAGAATTCAATGACTAGTGTAATTGATGTAGTGTGTACGTGTGTAATACATATTTATACATACACATATATAATCCTGGACAGTTTGGGAGGGCAGGGGGGAGATGTCTTGTGACAAACTAATTGTAATGGTTTAATTTTATTTTTAATTTGATATTACAGAAGATATCTCTGCCCTTTTTCGCTTTTTTTTTTTTTTTTTGCTTTTGTTTATTTTAAGTGTATTTTTTCAGGACCCATACACCCATCAGCTCCAAGTCAAGTAGTTGCTTCAATCTAGTTGTGGAGGGCGCAGCTCACAGTGGCCCATGTGGGGATCGAACCGGCAACCTTGTTGTTAAGAGCACTGCGCTCTAACCAACTGAGTTAGAGCCACCCTGCCCTTTTTTTGCCTTTATAGAAATCACTTCATATTTGCTTTATGATACTTATACTAAATAAATATAATTTTCTTTTCAGGTGTATGTTTGTCTCTGGATAATATGAACACCTTAAGTCAGTTTTCATGTTGTTGCTTTGTTTTAATGGTGCACAGTAGGTGTTCCATAAACCCTTGTTAACTGAGATTTTTTTCTGTCACATCATTGACCAGAAAATGCCTGAGTAGGATCTAGCCTGGCAAATGTTATCATCTGACATTAACACTTGGGCCAGCTCTGTTCTTCTTCTTTTTTTTTTTTTTTTTTTTCTTTCCCAGAAGGTCCATGGACAAGCTAGCGGCAGAAATATGCCAGAAACTAGTCTTTCTAAAGAGCATGGCAACAGTTCTGCCGCCAGCTGTTAAGCTTGTGTTAGTTTCATGAAATGAAAAGGTTACTCCTCACTTGTGGTGAATGTCACGTTCTCTCTCACCAGGGAGAGTGTAGGCTGCTGGGTATTGTCCTATTGGAGCAAATACAGTTTTGCATTGAAGAATTCCAGCTGGTGTTCAAGCACAAGGCCTCCTTGGACAGGGCTGAACTATCACCTTTCTTTGCACCAAAGCACAGTGGCTATATCCATTTATGCCTTCGTCGAATTATATGTTTTGAAGGCTCCACAGCAAATCCTCAGATGAGCACAGTGGGTAAAGGAAATTGAATGAAGCATCTGTACCTTTTGAGACACATATTAATAACCATACACAAATAACTGCTTGTAGTATTTTTCTTGTAGCCATGGTAGCTTAATCTACTTATTGCTAATAATTTTAACTTGAGAGTTAGCAAGAGAGAAATAAGAGAAATCTAAATTTATCATTTAATTTTGTTCAAACACATCCTCATTATTTTTCTGTTCTTCAAAATGTCAGAATACAATTGTTCTATTTTCACGTACTTGCTCCACAAGGAGGTCTCTTTCCACCTTTGCTTCTTTCTTAGTACTTTGACCCATTACCTTCATCAGCTTGTTACTTTGGTCTTTCTTGGCCTTTCTCTGATGGACTCCCTTCTCTCTGAATAGCTCTTTTTCCTACTACTTCAGCACCCTGAATTACCTATTTCGGGAGGAAATGCTTTTAAAAGTCCCATCTATTAAATCTGTGCTGCCATTTCTAGATGATAAGTGTGACTGGGTTAAAGAATTTAAAGTAGACCAACCAGCAATATTTTTCCCAATCCAAGCCACTTTACGAACATTTCTGACAACAGAATTGAGCTTTAAAAAATAAACCTCTTAACGCTCAATGTTCACAAGTGTGAAAGCTAAGTGGGGATATATGAAAAAAAATGTCATAATTTTCCTACTCAAAGTTGTTATTGGGCTAGAGTGAACTCCTAGTGTGACAAATGGTATTTTTTTCTGAAATTTAACCTTGATGTATCATAAAAATAATTAACAAAACATCAAGTTTAAGGTAAAAATATAGTTTGCCTGTATTATCAATCATAAACCATAAACCAATCATATTTTTTTCTGGTATTAACAAAATGTTGGGGTGGGGGGAAAGAACTGATTCTGAACAAATGGGCATATTGAATCCCTCTCAGGCAATGCATAGGGTACTACTTACTGAGTGCCTAATCTCGGTGCATATACCAGCACAGAGTAGCAAAAAATAACCATGGGTAGTTTTATGTAAGCAGTGGTATATGTGACTCAACTAACGCTCAGCACACAGCTCCCTGGACAGTTGTCATAGATTTTTAGTGTACCAAGGACATTAGATATGTACTTAGAGAAGTGCTGCCGTACGTTTTATTATTTTTTGAGGATTAATCATCAGCATAATGGTCATTAGCATTCTTCTTCTACTACATAAACTTTTTCAGAAAATATTTTGATTCATTATTATAATTACCAAGCATAAAATGAACATATGAGCATGTTTTAAAGTTATTTTGTATGGGTTCTTCTAAAAATCAAATGATGTGAACTCCATAATCATATAGGGTCATTTTTCTGCAAAGACTCAGTATGCAAAGTATGATTTTAATTTCAAAACCAAATGCAGGGAATGTGAAGGGAATGATAGAAGTGTATCCTAGTTGCAATAACTTCCTAACACTGGGCATAGCACCGGACTCGAGGTCATATTGGGGCATAATTGTGATGCAAACTTTCATAACTGCATGCTGTATAGGCAAATTTGCTAATTAACTGGATACCTCATATGAGACATTTTACATATTTTTCAGTTCTGAGGCCTGGTTTAGAGTCTGAGAACAGCTATTACATTAGATCATTGTTTCAATAGAAAAATCAAATGTAACTTCTTTGATACTTGGTTTTCCATCTGAAAATGATGAAATCATATTGACAACTTAAAACATTTGGTCTATCCTCCGAATAAACTAAAAGCTATGAAAATGTGTACACAGTCACTTAATTATATAAACAGATTTATGTTTATCAGGACATTTGTGCCTGGCTGTTGCCTGGGTAGACAACACTCTCCCTACACAGCTCTGTTTTATTCATGAATTTATTTGCTGCATAACTGAGAAAATGGTAGCAAATTTTAGGAGTAAACTTTGCCATGAGATAAAGATGAGGAAGCAGAGATAAAGAAGGGAGCTCCCGTGTTTCCCCGAAAATAAGACCTAGCCGGACAATCAGCTCTCATGCATCTTTTGGAGCCAAAATTAATATAAGTCCCAGTAATATTTTACTATGATATAAGGCTGGGTATAATATAATATAATATATAATATATAATATATAATATATAATATAAAACTGGGTCTTATATTAATTTTTGCTCCAAAAGATGCATTAGAGTTGATTGTCCAGCTAGGTCTCATTTTCGGGGAAACATGGTAGTATTGTCTTCTCCCTCAGGACTAATTTTTAATGATTGGGTGACACTCTGGGCTCAAGTACAACTTCAGAGAACACGGTGACAGAGTGTGGCACAGAGAAAGGAGTCCTGTCTCCTCTCCTCTACTCACAACCTACTACAGTTCTGGTCCACAGATCTCTTCTGCTTTGGCAATTCCTGGGAATAGCTAACATAATATAGGAAACTGATTGGCTTGTGGAACTACCTAAGCCAGGGTATAGAGAATCAGCTCTATCTTGTGTTTCTCAGTCCTGTTTCTTCAGTATTGTCCTCTCTGTGGCAGGCTCTTCCCTCGTCACTGCAACATGGCTGGCATCCAGGCACAAGTTCTGATGCAGAACGAGCCTCACAGAAAATCTCTTCCAGTGCTTTTCCCAGAAGAAGAAAGGGGCTTCCCCACCGACCCCTCCAAAAGCCACAGTAAACATTACTCAGTATCTCCCTGGTTCTGACTTGGTTATATACCCATCTCTGCACCAGTCCCCGTGGGCAAGGATTTGGGCACATGGTCACCTCTCAGCCAAGAGTCAATCAGGGCCCATACCTGAAGCTTGAGGGTGAGGGACAAATTGCTCCTGAATGCTTCTGGATGAAAATGGGGAAACGGTGGATTTCCTGAGTTGACGTAAGGGTAGGATATATAGGGAAAGCACATGCTGATAACAAAACCAAGAAGTTTCCATTTTAGCTACCTGTATGTAGGCTTTGGTGTCCTTCTGATGGGCTGTGACAGCTGGAAAGTTGGCCAAAACAACTTCTGGATACATGGAGGCTGGAGGAGAGAAGTAACTCTACAGCCCTTTCACAGTGCCTCTACCTGACAGACTAGATTTTTGGCTACATTAGAGACAGCTGTTGTAAAATTCTAGCCGTAAGGGAAGGAATGCTTTCAGTGTCTGAACTGCTGGGTACTGTGTGGTAAACTTAAGTCCTCTAAACAGGAGAGTGTTGTCTTCAAATCCTGCAGTTACACAGACAAAATCAATATCTAATAGCATTTCCCCTCTTCTCCATTATCTCTCCAACATCTAGTCACTTTCTACCTTATGCCAGTAGTGTCCAATAGTGTCACCAGTAGTGTCCAATAGTGTCACCAGTAGTGTCCAATAGAAAAAAAAAAAAAACACAAACGTAAATTCAGACACATACATAATTTTGAACTTTCTAGTAGTCACATTAACAAAGTAAAAAGAAAGATAAAATTAATTTTAATGTAGTTTATTTAACCCAATATATTAAAAACATTATCATTTAAAACATGCAATCAATTTTGAAATATTAAGGTATTTCACTTTTTTTTTGTACTGGTTTTTAAATCCAATAGGTTGCGTTTCATTCTGCACTTTACAAGTGTGGAATAGCCATCTGTGGTCAGCAGTGACCATGTGGACCCGGCGACTCTATATTCTAGTTGTATTAAACTATGTCTTCTTTCCCGATGTTTCCATTTTTTTCTATCTTCATTTCTTACGTGAAATACTCTAGCTTGGAACATCCTTTCCCTCATCGCTCTGTCTCCAAACACAGCCTTATGGGTCTTGGTAAAAGTATTTTTGTCCTTAGGGCTGTCCGTGGCTGTCAGCGCATCCAGAAAGCTTTCCCTCAGTGCAGGTCATACAGCTCTCCTATGGTCTAGTGCTTAGCCCGCTCATCCACACATCAATGGGCATGACAGCATCTTGCTCACAGCAAACCAAAGATCCAGGAAGAAATAATTAAAATAGACCATAAACCTCTTGAGGCCAAAGATTTTGCCATATTCATCAGTGTATATACAGAGGTAAGTCTAGTGACTAGAGTGGAATAAATACACAACAAATATTAGTGGAATAAATAGGAAAGGATCACAAGTTGAAATTAACTTGAACTCTCACTGAGTTTCTACCGCTTCAATGGCATTGAACTTCTGAGAAATTGTCTTCTCTCCTCAGCGATGAACAAAATGACACCTGCCAATATCTATTCTTCCCCAATGCATGCATGATTCGCAATATATGCAAACACAATTCAAGTAATTTTTGTCAGTTTCGTTTTTATTTATTAGTGTGTAAAACTATTTATATCTAGCTGTGTGAGGAATAACTAAATTTCAGAGAGAATTTCTTTTTATTATTTATCATATGCCAAGTGCTGTGCTAAGTGGTCTACAAGTATTATATGACTTGATATGAATCTTAAATATACGTTGTAGAAAAATTCTTTTTAATCTCCAGTTGTAGTAAAGTGTAGTATAGTGTTAAAAACAGATTAAGATAGTATAAGCAGCCTGGGTTTATATCCCACCTTCAGTCTTACTAGCTAGTTGAACATGACTAACCTTCTTAATTTCATAGGTTATTGTTCAGAAATATTAATTTCCCACTGAAAAGAGTGAAGTTTATTTCACCTCCACTTGACTATGGACCTGACCATGTATCTTGCTTGGGCCAATGATATACTAGCAGACGTAGCATAAGCAGAACCTTGAAAAGCACTGATGAATTGTGCATATCTTGCACCTGTGCCATTTCCAAAAGAAATTATTCCCAGTCTAACCAACTGGACCCTGGGAAAGGAAGAGAAACTTGTGGAGTAGAACCCAATCATCCTAGCCAACCTATCCCTCAGTCGACCTACCTAGTCAAGAAAATGTATTATTAATTTAAGCCATAGAATTTGAGGGTTGTTTATTATGCAACACTTCTGTGGCAATAGCTATTTCCACATTTGTGAAACAGAGATAATAACCACATATACCTCATAGTGGTATTGTGAATATTAGATAGCTTGATTTATGCAGATCTTAGAAAAATTCTTGGTTTCTAGAAAGCACTATATATGTTAGTTATTATTTGTAAAATGAAAAATAATGTGTATCCAAAGAGTTTTAAGTAACTTTGTCAAGATCAATTGATAGTAAAGATTGAAATCTGGTTCTGAATTTACTAGACTACCTCAAATATCTAAACCTTTGATATTTCAGAATTGGAGAACATAAATAATGGGAACTATTCTTGAGAAATGGAACAGGTCACAATATAAACAACAGGGGTTTTTGAGTCAGACAGAACAATGTTATTCATTAAATAACCATTTAAGTGTTCTCAGGGAGACCTTCTACTGGGCATGAGGAATGTGAAGATAAAGTCAAGAGGGTTTCTGCTTTGAATAACAGCAAAAAGAGAGATCAAGCCCTCCCTCTTACACTTACCATCAGTGTGGTCTTGGGTAATTACTGTTTGTAAGCCTCAGTTTTCTCATCTGCAAAATTGGCAAAATAATATCTATTCTTGTTAGGGTTTTGTGAAGATTAAATTAAATGACTTATGTAACAGGGGCTGTCATATTCTAGGCAGTCAGAAAATACTAGTTTTTCTTCTGTCTCTTTTTCTCTCCGCTTTCTCATGAGAGTACTCACAGTTCTTTATGTACCTCGTGATGACTGAGTAAAATTAAATTTCCTCACAAGAGAAGAGAATTAATTAAAAAGATACTTCGGGAGAATTATTTAAGTACACTCAATTGTAATTATGGAATTCAAATCCCAAGTAAATAAAAACAATTTAATCAAAACTAAGTTGTGTGATGGGATCAGAAGTACCTCTATCAAGCTGTAAGGACAGTTATTTTCATTTAGACTTCATGATATCACTCATTGGGTATTTCTGTCCTTATATCACCCTCTCCTCCCACCCTAAGGACTTGAGAAAGAACAGAAGTTGATCACTTCAACAACTCATTTGATTATGTTTAAGTGCTTTCCTCTAATTCTGTGATAGATATTGTTAGTTAGCTCATTCAGTATTCATGTTGAACCTCTTTTTCCATGCCTTCCTCTACTCTAGGGAATAGAAAAAATTACATAAATGTTTCTAAGCCTCTTTGTAGGTGTGGGAGGCTGAGAGTTTTGTCCAATGAGATACAAGGGGAAGTCTGCAGAGGGGTTTCTGAGAAGAATTTTATTGTTCTGTTGAAAATGGGCCATCTTGTCTTCTTTTTCTTCCTTGAAACTAATTCTGATATCTGCAGTTTCCGTAAAGATCTTAAGCCAAAATGAAATGAACAACACAGAGATAGGGTTCCGCTCCTTAATGATATTAAGGGATGTCATTCTAAACATTTAGAAATAATTACCATATGGGTAGCAAACATTCAGGAAAGAGATCAGGCTAATTGAAATGAGGGATAGCCAGTTCAACATACCTTGCAAAGCACTGAGAATCAGCACTAAACTCACTGACATGTTATAACAAATTTGGACTGAATTTCTACACTTCTTAAGCAACTCTTGTATATACTTTTGCTTGCAGCCAAAAGCATTCTTAATAGAAAAAAATTCACTATCAGAATCCACAAAGGATGTAGCACTATGGGAAAACATTATGTAAATATTTGAATGGTGGAAATGTAAAAAACAAAAACTTTCAGCAGCATCTATTTAGACGAACAGTCATTAATAAAATTGAAATGCCTAGTATGAACACATCCTCGGAGAAAGGCTAATTGAATTCATATTTAAACATCATTACTTTGTAAATGTAAATCATTTGAAATAAATAAACATGAAGGGATCCGTACAGCTCTGCACTTAGAGTTCACAATGCTGTGCTGTGCACTTAAAAATTTGTTAAGAAAGTAGATCTCGTGTTTTTTTTCAATGTTTTAAAAAATAAAGGAAAAGTTTAATTTAAACGCTTGTTTGAAGAATGTTTAAATGCAGTCAAACATCAAGATAGCAATCAATAGTTACTAACTAGTTACCTAAAAAATGAAATCCAAAGTCTTAAAGTCTGCTTACAATTTCTCTCTCTCTTTGCATTTCAGTTCTCTCCATTATAAATATGCTTTCAGGCAACATTCAGCATTAACTGCATATTGCATGAATCACAACCTTTTTTTAGTTCCTAGGACAATTCTGTCTGCATCTTCAAGAGCAGACGTGATGGTGGTGTGTGAAGAGCAAGACTCTGGAAAAAGACCTGAGCTTAACTCCCATCTCTAATTCTTTACTTGCTACTTATCCTTGGACATGTTTCTGTGACTCCTCTAACCCTCAAATTTCATCACTTGCAATTTGGAGATGATAATGACCTCCTCTTTGTTCGAAGTAAAGCTGCTTGTTTTCAGCACAAAGAATGGTGCCTGACACATAGAAAGATCTCCATGAGTATTTCATTTTATTTCTAATTCGAATTGCCAGTGACTCTACATGAAGGTCTGTTGAATCACAATGAGTCTTTCACTTTACAGTTCAGATAAGAAGAAAGCTTCTTAAAGTCTTTTTTAACATAGCAATCCCACAGTGATCTCTTCCTTACTGCACTTACTAGCCATCTTTTATATAGCATTATAGTGATGCAGCCTGTGTTGTACTGTGTGCTGCTTTGTAGGTAGGTATCCTCTATTAGAATATAAGCTCAACCAGTGATTATGACTGCTAGTGATTAACAGTCATCCTCCTGCTATCCCTATTGTTTGTTTCTCACTGTGCTTTTTCACAGGGAATAGGAATATTTTTGACAAAATATGTTTGGTTGTAGAAACAGACATAATGATTTTAAATATGCCAAAATTTCCTGCCTGTATTTCAAATAGTGATTTTCCAACTTAAACAACGTATAAAAGGCCAAGGGCATCCCTAAATCTAAAAGACAACTACTACCTGTTGAAAATTAGGTAACCTATATTTCTCCTGAGTAATAAATCTGTCTCTACCAAGTAATACCTTCATGTTTTCTATAATAAGGTTTCAATACAAACTCCTTAAAGAATTGTCAGTCACCTAGGAAACAAATTTTAAATTATTTTCAAATGAAAAGTCTTCCTGAGACGACCTACAATTTTAAATTTCATGCATCTTCAAATAAATAATCTCAAAATATTATTCTTTCACTCACTTGGAGAAGATTGAAGCAATACTTAAGTTTTTCATTTTTTTCTGAAAAATGCTCACAGAGAGCACTAATCGAAGTTTTGTTTTTATTAACTCATATTCTACTAAATGTTCTCTTATGTCATTTCCAATGTTATATGAAGATGAAATTTCTTCAGCCCAACTAAAAAATAGCAACATTTGAAGAATCTGACTAGATTTATTGTGTTTCTTGATATACAGTGACTATTGTTTATTTAAGAAAGAAATTAGTAAAATTCAAACAATGTATAAAAATACAGTTCCCCCAAAATCATTTGGCAAATTTTAAAGAAAAAGTATGGGTGGGGGATCATAAAAACTGTCTAGAATGCCACTTAGAAAATATATTTTACAAGTATGTTAATATATGTTATTGCATTCATATAAACTGTATAATTCTAGGAGCAGCCGATGGCTCTGGTAGAGCGTAAGCTATTAACAACCAGGTTGCCAGTTCGATTCCCACATGGTATGGTGGGCTGCACCCTCTACAACTAGATTGAAGACAACAAGCTGCCGCTGGTGGCTCAGCCGAGTGGCTCAGTTGCTGGTTGCACCCGGAGGAGCAGCCGGGTGGCTCAGTTGGTTAGAGCGTGAGCTCTTAACAACAAGGTTGCTGGTTCAATTCCTGTATGGGATGGTGGGCTGTGCCCCCTGACACTAAAGATTGAAAATGGCAACTGGACTTTGAGCTGAGCTGTGCCCTCCACAACTAGATTGAAGGACAATGACTTGGAGCTGATAGGCCCTGGAGAAACACACTGTTCCCCAATAAAATTTAAAAAAGAAAAAAAAAAAGTATATATATAATTCTAATATTTAGAGAGAATCAGGAATCAGTTAGGTCTTAATATCGTTAATTTATGTGGGGTGATAGCATTTTCCCTGATAATTTTGGAAACCAGTGTTTTTCTTTCCTCAAGAGACTGACTAGCTTAAATCATTCATTAGTCAGCATTTTTAGAGCATTAAATATCAAAAGTATTAAGCTTAGTAACATTTAGCAATGTGAATATTATCTTTTTTAAAAAACCCTTTTTTAAAAACTATTTTTGGATGCTTCAGCCAAAGCAGTAGAAATCCGTATTCAAGCATTCACTCTGGATCTGGTTCCACTTGTCATTCTGCCTACTCCAGTCACAAATAAACTGCCCAATCCAGATATTATCCTTGACTGTAAGATGATTAGTTGAAGATTACTGCAATCATAGCTATCAAATAAACCACATTCAATTTAGGAAACCATTAACTTTAATATAAATCTATTTTGAACAGACTGCAAAATAATAATCAAATTGAATTAGAGAACATTTGCAATCTTTCTTCACTAAGGAGCTGGTAAAACCCACAGCCATGGGTGGTTAAGCAGTGTTTCTGGGTGTTTCTGTTCTGTGTCTATGTATTATCAGCTTTCACTTGTGTCTGTGTTGTTCTCAGCTCTTCTTTGCGCCTGGTGATAGTCCCTGAGTGAGGCTTGTATAGTTTGGCTTCTTTCTGTTTGAAAAGCTGTCATTAAAGTGCAAATTTTCATCAAGTACCATGTTTTTACATGTGGCTATTTCTCCTCCTATGGGCTGCTGTACGATCTGTGTAAATGCTAAAAGTGCACATCTACAATTCCTTAAAAAGTCCTGGGTCCCTTTATGGGGATGCTCTGGAAAGCTTGGCTCTGAAATGTCTTCTTCACTGCAATGATGGATGTTTTAAGATTTCTTGTGTTTTGGAAGGAAGGGTGAGAACATTGTTGAGTGCATCCCTACTGCTTCTTTTCTGTGATTCATTATATTGTGAATTTAACTCAATCACTCCTTCAGCACATATTTAGTGAACACTTACTGTATGTCAGATACTGCATCCGATTCTGAAAGTATAGCATTAAATCAAACAGAGAAATTCTTGTCTTTCTGCCTACTCCAGGCACAAACAAACTGACTGCCCTTCATGTCTTCATGAAGCCTAACTTCTAGTAGTAAAGATAAACAATAACAATTAAATGAATGAAATATATGGTATAGCAGAGAAAGATGAGTGCTGCACAGAAAAAAAGCAGTGAAAGTTGATAGGGCCAGAGTGGAAAGTGTTGCAAATATTAAGAGACGTAAGGGAAACACCACAACCTTGCTGAAATTGACAAGGCAAGATTTTTTTATATTGCTAAGTACTACACTGGGTTTGTTTGTTTGTTTGCTTTTTTCCTATGCTTCATGCCACCCTACCTGCTATTACGTATTAAGCAATAAGGAGCATGTTCCTCCCTGACTCGAGAAACAATGGAAAAACATTCTTGACTCCTTTTACAACCTGGTAACATTGGACTTCAGAAAAGTTGTGTTTAACACAGTGAAAAGTCACTCAAGTTGAATCTAATGAACCACTTGCATCTAAATCACCTGGGATATTTGTTCAAAATTTAAATTAACAGTTGCATTCCAAATCTACAAATCAGGATCTCTGGGAGTTGAGCTCATGGTACCCAAATACTTAAGCACCTCACCTGGTGATTCTTATATATGCCATTTAAGATTAGGTAAATGGCTTATAGCAACCTATGGCCCAGGCAAGAGGGGCCCTGCCCTAGCGCAGCACCTTTTTTTTTTTTTTTTTAAATTAGTTTCAGGTGTACAAAACAACATGATTAGACATTTACACCCTTCACAAAGTGATAACCACCCCCCCAAGTTGGCATCTCCTCTGTCTACTATTCCTCTGACATCGTACACAGCTATTACAATGCCATTGACTATATTCCCTATGCAGTATTTTGCATCCTGTGAATACACACACACACACACACACACACACACACACACACACACATATGTATATATTTAATTATAGTTGACATTCAATATTATTTTATATTTCAGGCATACAGCACAGTGGGTAGGCATATTTATATAACCCCAAGGGCCCTTACCCTGCTGGGTAATGTAGGCTGGGTTCTCTGGGGAAAATATTGTCTAAGAGTTCAGTGCAGGAGGTTTATTAGGGAAAGCCCTTGTGATCAAAACCTGTGGAAGAGAGGGAATGAAAGAAAGGCTGGACAGAAGAGCCGCCAAGTTATAATTCAGGTTCCACGACAGACTTGGCTGACTACAAACAAAGCTCAGGAGTTTAAATCAGTGTTGTCCCACCTGGAGACAAAATGGCAGGACTTTATATTCCCACCTTAATCAGACATTGATTGTGGCTGCCCAGGGAAGGACGTGGCTTTGGGCTAGCTGTCTGTCTATAGGTGTAACTGTTCCTGCACGGGCTGAGAGCACCCCCAACAGTGGACACCGCAAGTCTTTCCTTGATGGGAGATTTGGGTGGTGCATTCAGGTGGACCACATTTGATTGTCCCTAAGTCCCTGCCCTGTCCCATGGGCTGAATACTTTTGGAGTCAAGAGGAGATGGTCATCTAACACATTCATCACCTCCTTCTCTAGAATATATTCAGGAAACCCAAGATCCTGGAATTTCCTGCTCAACCAACTCTCAGACCTACCTATAGGGCTTGTGTCAGCCTCTTGCCCAGAGCTGACAGCACCACCAATGTGCGTATCCCTAGCCTGGAGGAATGATCCACGTGTGGCTGTTCACAGGTGTGGACAGAACTCACCCGTGCAGCCTAACATTGCTACATGCTTGGGTTCAAGGTCACTCAGTGCTGAACTAGGATTTGAGGAGAATGAAGCAGGCTGCCAGCCCAGGAATCCAAAACTACTCTGTTCAAACATGGTTGTCGCATTGAGATATATGTGTAAGACGTATGCTAGAACGTATCTTGTATAACAGATTATCATCTTGTATACAAGTTCAATTGATAACATTTTATTATTTAGACATATGGGGTAGGATTCTCCATTTGTACTTTTTCCCCAGGCCCTGCAAATATGATTTGTGGGTCTGAACAAAAATAGTTTTCTCTGCTGAGGGGAAAATAAAATATTGGAAATTTTTTTATTCACATCTTTTAAGTTATCATAGATCATCAAAGTAAGGCACTGCAGTAATGGATTACTCTGAAGGAGTAATCTATTAAGAAAAAGAGTGTAAGCTTCAAGTTCTTTCTTACTAACTTAAAGCAAAGAAATGTTTGTATTCTAAATATTAATTATGTGGGTTTCATTTATGTTATGAGCCGCACTGCCTGGTAAATTAGAGGGTTGTAAGGATCCTATTAATATAGGATTCCAGGTACTTCCTAAGGAATTATACTCAGAAGCTCCACCAAAATTGAGATCTATAGTAACTCCAGGGGTCACTTTTATGCTGCAATGAGAAAAGTAGAAGCAACAAGAGTTTATTTCACCATCAGAACCCAAGGTTTTGGGATGAGAAGATGCTGCTTCTGCAGGAGAGGCTATCATGAAATGTGGTGACCTCACTGCATTTTTTTTCTCCTCTAAGAACTAAAGTCAATGCTCTGTTTTTGTTTTTTAATTTCTGAAAGCTGGGGAAATCGGTGCCTCAGTCCTGGAACAGTTATGCTTCCTAAGTACAGTCTCTACTGCATATTCTTATTTATCCAGCCATTCTAATATGCATTCATCCATCCATTCTTTCATTCCCTCAACATATATTTATTGAGTACCATTGCCAGTCAGTATCTTAGAGGTTGCAGATACACTAGAATACAGAGCTACCTTCTATTCTATTAATAGAGCAGATACCCAAATTCAGGTAATGATAAATGCTATAAAGAAGTACAAAGCAAGGTAAGGCAGACGGAAAATAATAAAGGATGCCATTTATATACTGTGCTCAGGAATGAGCTTTCTGCCCAGGTCCTTTTTCATGATTATTTTTAAATTTCTTTTTATGTTTTGACCCCTTTCACCTAATTCTTCAACATACCACCTACTGCCTCTGGCAACCAACCATCTGTTATCTGTATCTATAAACTCAGTTTTGTTTTTGTTTTTAGATTATTTATATATGAGAGATAATATGGTATCTTTCTTTCTCTGTCTTACTTATGTCACTTAGCATAATGTCTTTGAGGCCCATCACAAATGGCAAGATTTCAATGTTTTTGTGACTGAAAAATACTCCATTTGTATATAATGCTGCAATGAACTTGGAGGTGCACATATCTTTTTAAGTTCATGTTTTCATTTTCTTCAGATAAATACCCAGAAGTGGAATTGCTGGATCATATGGTACTTCTACTTTCAATTTTTTGAGGCACCTCCATACTATTTTCCATGGTGGTTGCACCAGTTTACATTCCCACAAACAGTGCACAGGGGTTCCTTTTCTTTTCTTTTTTTATGCATCCATGCCAACACTTGTTATTACTAGTCTCTTTGATAATTGCCATTATAAAAATGTGAGGTGATATCTCATTGTGGTTTTGATTTGCATTTCCCTGATGATTTGTGATATTAAGCATCTTTTCATGTACCTGTTGGCTATCTGTATGTCTTCTTTGGAAAAATGTCAGATCCTCTGCCCATTTTTTAATTGGATTGTTTCTTTTTTGCTATGGAGTTGTATGATAACTTTATATATTTTGGATATTAACTCCTTTTCAGATATATGTTTTGAAAATATTTTATCCCATTCAGGTAGTTGCATTTTCATTTTATTGATTTTGCTGTGCAAAACTTTATGGTTTGTTGTAGTCACACTTGTTTATTTTTGCTTTTGCTCCTTTTTATTTTGGTGTCAAATCCAAAAATCATCACCTATGTTTTTTGTAGGAGTTTTATGGTTTCAGTTCTTATGTCCAAATTTTTAACCTGTTTTGAGTTAATTTTTATGTATGGTGTAAGATAGCAATCCAATTTCATTTTTTTAATATCTTACTGTCCAGTTTTCCTAACACTTGTATATTGAAGAGACTGTCCTTGCCCCGTTGTCTTCGCTCCTTTGTCATAAATTAATTGACCATCTGTGTGTAGATTTATTTCTGGTCTCTCTACTCTGTCCCATTGATCTATTTGTCTATTTTTATGCCAATACCATACTTTTTAATTACTATAGCTTTGTAATAGAGTTTGAAATCAGGGAGCATGATGTGTCTACCTTTGTTCTTTCTTAAGATTGCTTTGGCTATAGGGTCCTTTTGTGACTCCATACAAATTTTAGGATTGTTTCTTCTATTTCAGTGAAAAATGCCATTGGAATTTTGATAGGAAATGCATTGAATCTGTAGATTGCTTTAGGTAGTATGGACATTTTAAAAATAGTATTTCTTCCAATCCATGAGCACAGAATATTATTTTTTTTTTTCATTTACTTCTATCTTCAGTTTCTTTCCTGATGTCTTATAGTTTTCAGTATACAAGACTTTCACCTCCTTGGTTAAATTTATTCCTAGGTATTTTATTCTTTTTGCTGCAATTGTGAATGCGATTGTTTTCTTAGTTTCTCTTTTTGATAGTTTGCTATTAGTGTATAGAAATGCAACAGATTTCTGTGTATTGATTTTGATTCCTGCATCATTACTGAATTTGTTTATTAGTTCTAACAGTTTTTTGTTTGTTTGTTTGTTTGTTTTGTTTTGTTTTGCTGGAGTCTTAGGGTATTCTGTGCATGATATTTTGTCATCTGCAAATAGTGTCAGTTTCACTTCTTCCTTTTCAATTTGGATAGTTTTATTTATTTTTCTTGACTAATTGCTTTGACTAGGACTTCTAATGCTATACTCAATAAAAGTGGCAAGGGTGGGTATTGTTGTCTTGTTCTTGAGCTGAAAGGAAAAGCTTTTAGCTTTTCATCATGGTCTATGATGTTAGCTGTGGGCTTTTCATATATGGCCTTTATTTTGTTAAGGTATGTTTCTTTTATACTCACTTTATTGAGAGTTTTAAACATAAATAGATGCCAAATTTTGTCAAATGCCTTTTCTGAAGCTATCAAGATGATCATATGATTTTTATCCTTCATTTAGTTAATGTGGTGTATCACATTGACTGATTTATGGATGTTGAACCAGCCTTGCATCCCTGACATAAATACTGCTTGATCATGGTCTATGATCCTTTTAATGTATTGTTGAATTCAGTTTGCTAATAATTTGTTGAGGACCTCCATAAAAGATTCAACCCCAGACTCTGTACTACTGATTGGCATACTGGCATAACCTTCTATGAGAGAAGCAACACATAAGCTCTTTAGTCAAACAGAAAGAACAAAGAATCTGTCTTTATGACACATTTACCTCATGATTCTAGTCCAGAGTGTCCATGGACTACACTTTGAGAAACTTTCTATCACATTGAGAAATAGTTTTGTAGCTAATTCTCCTATACTGTAAGAGATGCTCTCTAGATAACATATCATCTCTAAGTTGCTACGTTTCCTGTAGTCTTCCCTTGGTTCCATCTATGTCTGATAGAATTTGAGCCTTATTCTGGTCTGCATCTGTGTGAACGAAGCCCTGAAACACAGCCTAACAGTTAACAACTTTTTAAACTCCCACTACTCCTGCACTGCATTCCTTGTCTGTCAAATGGATAAAGCACCTGGATCCACAGTGGTGACATCGCTCTGACCTGGTATATCCCCACATTCCATCTGTGATTGCCCCCTGGTCTTGCCTTTGGGATGGTTTGAATGCCTACATTCTGCTGTACACTGTCACCCACCAGTCTCCCCATGTCAAATGCTACTCCAAACTCTGCTTGAGTTTACCTCATCCTCTGCCTATTATTGGGCTATTTATTCAGCAGAAGCAAGGACTCTAAAGGCTGCTCTCAAAGGACGTGTGCTTGCATGAAGGGGCTAGTGTCAGTTTAAGATCTTGCAGGCCATTTGGCCAAGCAAAATGGCTGTCAAGGCATCAATATCTTAGAACAGCTTGGCTAAACTCCTGATAGTGTGTAAAACTATTGACATTACTATTGTCTACACTATAACAGCCCAGACAGATCACTTTCAAGTGAAGGCAAAAATGACAGGCTCCCTACATGCCCAGAATTTACAAACAGATTCTAGTGCCCTTCCTTTAAAAATAAATAGGCAAGCACGAGTCATTGCATATACAAGGAAAAAATTTTAATATGACAGATAGGAACAGAACAAAGAAAAAAAGCTATTAGAGTGGAACAGATATAATAGATACTAACCTGGGAGTAAATTATATTTAAAAAATGCAGAAAAAAAACAACACTACCATTAATATCCTGAGACAAACAAGAAAATGTATTGCATCCATGAAAAAGAACAGAATACAACAAAAAAGGATATATTTAGAGAACTAAACAAGCTTCAAATATTAAAAATATAATGGTAGAAAAGGAATAGTCTATAGGAAATGGAAGGATAAAGTTGGGAAAAACTGCCAGACAGTAGACAAAAGATGAAAAAAAAAATTTTGTTAAGGATAAAAGAAAAAGAGAAGGTAATTAGAGAACAGATCCAGAAAATCCTTCATTAGTGTATCAAAAATAAAGAACAGGAAAAAAGAAAAAAAGAAGAGTATAAAATCATCAAAAAAGTTTTAGGAGCATTTCTAAGAAGTAAAGAAGATGGTTTTAGTTTGAAAGATCCCACAAAATGCTCGTAAAAATGGAAGAAAGACCTAACTAATCATATATATATATATGATTCTATAAACTTTGATCATGCAAGGTCTAGAAAAGTTTACCTCCCATGTGCCCTTTTTGGGAAGCTCTTTGAGGGAGCTCTACTAAAAAAGAAGAAATCGAGTAAGTGGAAGACATGAGATATGGAAAAGAAGGGATACATTAGAAGAGCAAAGGGAATTCTCAGGATGATGGTGATGGACAGGAGATCCCATGTTGGCAATTGTACTTCATGCTTGGAGGGTTATCGGTCCAGAATTACACAAGTCAATAAATAGTCTCCAAGAGTGTTTTCTAAACTACACAAAATCCAAAGAGTATCTGATACATCTGAATGTATCATGAAAATTTTGGTAAACTACAGGGAATTTCTAATAAAATCAGGATAATAGTGCTTGACTTCAAAGTGTGTACTTTCTAGGAAGTAGAGAAGCTAGATTAAAAAATAATAATAACTGTAATATATAGTATCATGTGAAAACTAAATAAAAACAAATAAAATAAAAATAGCTCGGAGATAGAAAAAATGGGCCGAGAAATAAAATATGGAAAAATTCATATAACCTGTTTGCCATATTTGACTCTGAAAGAATATGATGCCGTCCAAAAATTCGATTCATTCTCCAAGATTTTCTGTGATTGAAGATTTCCAAAAGAATTTTCTCTAATCTTGGAAGGTATTTCAAAGAGTGGCAAGCATGCTTTGGGCAGCATTAACATTTTTAGAATAAATGTATAGGAGACTTTCAAATGCCGAAAAAGCATTTGGATAAATTAGGAGTTTAAGAAATGTTCTCAAATTTATAATAAATCATATAAAAATAATGAAATCATGGAAGTTTAGAGCCAAGACTTAGTACATTGATTTCTTCATTTTTGTTGTACATTAATTTCTTTATTTTGTTGAAGGTGAATATGATACAATCACTTTTCACAACTTCCACAATTCACTCAGAATTCTAAAGAGGACACATGTAAAAGATTCAATTGAGAGAAAAGTTCTCCCTTTTCTTTTTTTTTTTCTTTTTTCTGTTTTCCTACCTCCAAATTCAGAAGGAAGGGATGGGAGTGTACCAAAATATTTTTTAAAATTAAAATACATGTATTTTGTACTTAAAAGATTAGCTACAGGAAAGGATAGGTTACTAAGTTGTAGAAATTATAGTAGGTGTTTCTGCAAGTAACTATCAATTATCAGGTTGAAATAGATTCCATAGCACTGGCATTTACCAAATCAGAGAGATTACAAATAATAATTGAGACAAACTCTCCCTCCAGAATGGATAAGATGATGATGATTTTTGTATTGGTCAAGTAGATGACAATTTTTCCCCCCACATTTTGGCTAGAAATGAATACATAAACACATTTAATAAAAAGCTGCTATTTAATGATACAGTTTTTTTTTTAGAGAGACAGCCTATCATTTTGCGAGAGTCTAAGGATAGTGTTCCTTTTATCCAAGATATAATTCAAGGTTGGAGAATTCTTTGCATTTGCCCAAATAAAAGCACTCAAATTTTGCAGTTTCCTCAAAAGTTGTCTACTAACTGCAATCATTTTAGGTCACGGAGGAAATTCAAACTTTTATATGAATGCCAACTCTCAGTTACCTTTCTAGATTTTCTAAATAATTAAAGAGCAAGTGGAAATGGGAAAAAATGAAGACATGCCAAATTTCTTCTTTGTACAATTCTTCTAGAATCATAAGAAAAATAGGGGAGGGAAGACTATGTACTTTCAAAGATCACATTTTTGCCAACAAGCTCAAGGAAAAACATACTTATTATTTATTTTTCTCAAAAAAGAAGACATTTAAATATATTGGGGATTAATGTAAGCATCTATAATCCCTCTGTTTTCAAATAACAAAATTGAGGTTCAGACAAGTGCCAAGTACTGAGTTTCTGAGTTTAAAAGTGCCCCCATGTGGAAACAAGCAATCATTACTATCTCTTACCATTTTTTTTTTTTCTATTTGCATACTTCATACTTGGTACCTTGAGATTTATGAAGATTTCTGATGAAAGCTGACCAATTAATCACCTCAGAAAACATTATGATTTATCAGCCACTCATTTGATGGCACTCCTGATAGTGGGTTCTAGAACAAATTAAGTCTGAAATATCGTGAGAGGCAAAGATGACAAAACTAAAGCTATCCTACTTCGGAAACATCATAAGAAGTCAGAGATGTTTGGAAAAGACAAGACTGGGGAAAATAGTAGGAAAAGAGGAAGACCAAATATGAGATGAACTGACTCCATAAAACAAGCCATAGGCAGGAGTCTCCAGGAGCTGAACAGAGCTGCTAAGGACAGGATATTGTGGATGTCATTCATTCCCAGGATGTCCAGGCGCTGGAGCCCACTCAAGGGCATGTGACACATACCACTGATAGATGCGAGTTGAAGATACCGACCCCAGTTAATCACTGTACCTCTAGTGTTAAGCATAGTGCCTGGCACAAAGCAGATGATACATAACTATTTTTTAAACTAGCAAAACAATGATTATGCAGTCACATACCTAGAAATCGAAAGGCAACATTTCGTTTTTCTCTTGTTCACATTTTATACTGATAACCCAGTTCCACTGATTTTCTTTCTGATACTTCATTGAATGTAGCCCTTTTCCTTGCTCTCCATGTTACAGGTTTAGGCCTACATAATCTCTTCTCTGGTCATTGCAGTGGGCTCTAACTGATCCAGTCTGACCCAGCATTCACTGCCAGCAGAGAAATCCAACAAAAAACAGAATACCTGTCCTCTGGGCCTGAAAGAAAAAAGGAGAGATGGGACTTTCAGTATGGTAGAGTGAGGAGGCTGGCACATTTCTCTCACCCCCCAAAAAAAAATAACTATAAAACTACTAGACAAATTGCTTCAGAACACTTCAGAGCTCTAGAATAACCAGTGAATGGTAATGAGCTTAAATAATATATTTTCAGTACCTGTCAGTTCTTCATGTTTTACGTATTCATTGTGGAAGGTATTATTTGAAATAATGAAAAGAATAACATGATTGAGTTAAAATTTCAGGTCACATTTTTAAAAGCTTGCCAATCTTAATTTGTCCATGTCTTCACTAGATATTATTTTGATTTTTTTAAATATATGTTTAAAAATTTTTTTTCAGAACTGAGGTAGCAAAAAATGCATTAAAAATCAAATTCTTTGTTGGTAAACAAACTTTATTTCTAACAATACAAATTAAGCCTTTTTAAAAATAAATTAGTACTTTTATGTTCCTTTTCATAGTTCACCATCATTTAAATATATAGAAGAGAGGACAATTTGAGCTAGAATTCTATCAATACCAATTAAATTTATTCAGCTCTTATTCATGAAGAAAAGGAGGTAGCCTAGGTATTTGACAGTGAGACTTCAGAGCACATATACTATGGAAGACTGTTTTACAACTTTTCATTTTATCAAAATTATGAGTAGTTAGTTTTAAATATATGGTGAAGATTGAGAAGAGAGTAGTTTTTTCCATTACAATAATATTCTTAAAATTCTTATTTTACTTATGTCTTTTCTGTTTTCTGTTTCCAGTTAATTTATAATTATTATACAAAGGTTGAAACAAAATAATATCTAACAGTTTGAGGCCAACATCTATGCTGTTATTAAATGACTAAAAAATGTTTTAAGAGTTCTCATATTATTATGCCAACACTGTATTGCAGACATGTACGCTGCACAGTGGCAGCAAGCTGCTCATTTTTTTTTCCGTTTCAGTAGATATTCAAAAACTAATTTGACTCTGAATGTGCTTTCTACCTTTTGAATATAGGAATAACTGCCATCCAATAAATTGAGTTGTTTTGTGTTCTCTTATGAAAAAAAGAGTTAAGGACTTTTTGCTCTAAGCAAAAGTTTAAAATACGTATTTAAAATGTACATTACATAAGTCTCAACTTTTTAAAAATTTCTTTCGATTTCTTCGTTGACCCATGATTCAGCAGCATGTTCTTTATCTGCACATATTTGTGACGGCTACTAATTGTAGCCATCAATACAAAAGTCTAATTTCTTTTCCTGTAATGTGTCTCCCAAAACATTGATATGAACAAGAACCATATATGTTAAAATCTTCAAGAATTGTTATTGTTGCAACGCCAAAGATATGGTTTCCTGAAAAGTAACTCTTATAATTTCATGACATATTTTGTCCTACGACGATCCCTGTGTGTAGCGCCTGATCCTCACCCTGATGCCCAGATCATCTTCTATTGTTTTACCATCAAGACCTTGGAAAGTGCAAATATGATGATGTCAGTGCTCTGCTCAAACCCACCAGGGTTCTCTGTTGACTACAGAGAATAGTCAGAGTTCTTTGTATTCCTTTGTGATGTAGCCCACTCTTGCTTTTCTCTCTAACCAGGTTAGAATAGTCCCCCTTACCCAGGGGGGATATGTTCCAAGAACCCCAGTGGGTACTCTAAACTGGATGGTACCTACAGATCCCTATGTATGTTACAGTTTTTTCCTGTACGTACATATGGATATTATGTACCTCAATTGCTGTGTCTAACTGATTAAGTGATACGTAGTACTTTACTAAAGATAATTTAGAATTACAGTGTTCATGTTGAGAAAGTTTGTATTCTAACTAAAGTTTTAGCTCTGTGGGGTCCTAGAAAAAAGTGAGATATAAAGTTTAATTTATAAATCAGGCACAATAAAAGACTAACAACAATAATAATAATAAAATAGAACAAATTATAATAATATACTGTCATAAAAGTTACGTGAAAAGAGTCTGTCTTCTCTCTCTCTCTCTCTCTCTTTCTCTTAAAATATCTTATTGTACTGTACTCACCCTGATGATGATGATGATGATGATGATGATGATGATGATGATGGTGTAGGATGATGAAATGCCTTATTAAGTCAAGAACTTTCACCTTTTCACCTAAAGGAAGCACTTTACAGCTTCTCTTTGGCATATCTGAATTGCCAGCACCATTACTCTTGTACTTTGGGGCCATTATTAAGTAAAATAAGGGTTACTTGAACCCAAACACTGTGATACCAGAATAGGCAATCAGATAACTGAGACAGCTACTGGCTAATGGGAAGGTATCTGTACAATGTGGATACACTTGACAAAGGGATAATTCATGTCCCAGGCAGGACAGAGTGGGACAGCACAAGATTTCATCACTCTACTCAAAATGACATGCAACTTAAAACTTATGAATTATTTATTTATAGAATTTTCCATTTAATATTTTCATACTGCAGTTGACCATAGGTAACTGAAACCGCAGAAAGTGAACTGGTGATAAGGGGGACTACTTCCTCCTCTCAATTATTATGTTACAGACAATTGACTATTTGCAGTTACCCACTCAAACCCTAATGCTTCATGCCTCTTTACATTTACTCAGCTCTCCTTTCCCAAGAATCCCCTCCCTGAATCTCACTAGGCCTTCTCTACTTCCCTCCTACTATACCCAGCGAATTATTATGAATTTATTCAACCCCAGTTATCCCAAGAAACTTTTCATAACTTCCCAACCCCAAAGTATGTGAATCACACCCGTATTGTGCTACTTTTGTTTCCTGTCCATGATTTTATTATTGCAGTCATGACACTAAAGCAATTTGCTCATTTTTTTATCTCATCAGGCAGACTCTGAGAACCTTGAGATCAGGCACTAAATCACCAACACATTATAAACATCGTGTCACTTGTTCGATTATAATAAATATTTGCTGAAAGAGTAAAAGAGCAAAACTCAAACCACACAGAGGCTTGGGCATAGGAACTAAGGAGAAATTCAGATTTTATGGAAATTGGGTCTCTGAACAGTGATCCTACCTTGAGGATGACAGTGATAAGGGAGGAAGACATCTTGAACACCAAAAACTTACAAGGCACTGTACTATTCATTTAATGTAGATTATTTTATTTTTGCTTTTCTAGTCTTCCATCACAATAAAGGCATGTTAGCTGATGCCTTTGTCATATTTACCTAACTTCTATATACTATTTACTTGATATTTTTGTTTAAACTGGCTCATTTTACTCCTAAATTTATTTTAATGGATACTTTGTACCATTACAATAAGAAATTTTCATTATCTTCTAAATACACAAGTTCCACTTAAAAATAAATATTATGGGAGTGTGGCTTTAGCTAATGGCACAGTAGGTAATTAGGACAAATTTTCCTACTGAGAACAACAGGAAAAACTAGACAAAATGTTTTTAAAAGCCTGTTTCAATGTATTGGCGCTCTCCCAAAGCACAGAGGAATTTAACAGGCAAGCTCTGGGAGAATATAGGAAACCTGGGAGTTGATTCTTACATTTATCACCTCTTTTTTTCCTATAAGTACTTGTTCTGAGATGTTTAGGAGCCAAGCAGAGCTTTCAAAATATTTGCATATCTAAAAAGAGGGAAAAAGCAAATTTCAGGACTTGACAAAGAGGGAGTCTAGTAAAAATGCAGGCTTTTAGTTTTGGCCCCGAAGGATTACACTTAGAAAGCAAAAGCGAATTAGAAATACACTGTCCTTACAAGGACTAAAGTCCAATCATTCTGTAATTGGATTGGGCTGGTGTCTAACCTGGCACCTTCCAATAGCAAACATAAATCTTTTCTGGAATACGATAATGTCATACAAGTCCCCCGAATTATCTCTTTTTTCCCCCACATAAAAGAGAGAGGTCATAGATTGATAATAAAAATAACAAAACAGACAATAAAAAAGAGCCACAGTTATCAAGCATAGACTTTAAAATAATTATACTTAGTTTTTTAATGTTTAAATTATGCTTAAACAAATGAAACTTGACTGAGATTTTGGATGAGAACTGGAAAATAGATATAAGAAAATCACCATACTGAACCAAGATGATGAAGAGGATGGAAAATAGATATTTTGAATACAAATCTTATCAGATTAGTGAAGTTTTATTTTGTACCAATTAAAAAAAATTATGAATAGCTGTTGTTTTTAATCAAATGTCTATTCTTCATCTGTTGAGGTAATGCTATGATTTTTCCCGTTTATATTATTAGAATTTTTATATTTTCTATCGTTTTTTTCCTTTTCTAGGAATTTGTTCATTTTTATCTAAATTTTTAAATTTATTGACATTTTAAGGTCTGTAGGATATTTATCCTGTTTATAAACCCAGATTTTGGTTATTTGTAACTTCTCTCATTTTTACTTATATATATTATTCTTTTCTTTACAATTTCCTTGGGTTACTCTGATGTTCTTTTATTCTAATTATAGGAATTTGTTCTTTTATCACTTTCTGGATAATGAAAGAAACTTTGAATATTTAATCTACTTTTAAGTATCGTCTAACAAAGATTATATAGGTGCTGGGTATTTTAATTTTCTATATATTTTAAAGCTCAAGCGACATTATTTCCATCATTTTGTACAGTTGGCATTTTTCCGATTTCCATGCATAGTTACCTTTCCATTGCTCCGTATTCCTTCCTGCATCTCTGAACTTCAGTTCAGGATCATTTTCCTTCTGTGGTTCTCCTTTCCTCAGGTTCTGCTGCTGATGAATATGCAAGAGTTTTGTTTTTCTGAAAAGGTCGTTATCTCACTTCTTTTTGGAAGTGAAATACTTTGTGCTGAGTATATAATTCGCTTTGTTTATTTTTTTAATAAGCCCTCTGAGATTTGGGGGGAAAGGGAGACAGGAGGAGAGCCATTTGCTGTGATCTAAGGCAGACAGGAGCATGCTTGGAAAGCCCAAGGACTGCAAGGAGGCCCTGTGACTAGAGGGAGCGAGCACAGCAGACAGTAGCAAGAAATGAGAAAAGAGAAATATTTAGGACCAAATCATGTAAGGTTTTAAGGATTTTTTACTTTTAAGGTTTTTACTCTAAATGAAGTAGAAAATCACTAAATAGTTTTGAGCAATAGGGTAGCATGAATTTACTTATGGTTTTATGCCAAATTATGTCTATTTAATCTGCTTTAGAATAGACGGATGTGGTTTGCAAACTGCGATCTTACTTAGGGATCCATTGTAAAAATCTATGCATAATATGATGAAGACTTGGACTAAGGTGACAGCAGTAGAAGTGGAGAAAAATGGTTTGGTGAATATATTGTTAAGGTAGACTCAAGAGGTTTCACTGGTGGTTTGGTGTGAGGGGAAAAACGGTCCAAAATAGCTCAAGATTTTTACCTAAACAATAGAAATGGGATTTTTTGGTTACTTGAATGGTAAAGAAGTAGGTTTCAGAAGGAAAAATTGGAAGTTCAATTTGGTTATAGTGAAAATAGAATAAGGCTCTGCTTGCAGACTGAACAGGAACTAAAGGGTTATTCAGCTTATACTGTGGTCAATGATTGAGGCTGGAAACGTGATGTAATATTTGCCAAATTGGTAGAGGCAAAAAGGCTAACATTATAATTTCAATTTTTTCAATTTTTAAAAACTCATCCCATCATTCCAGAACTAAAAAGACTTATCTGGGGGAGGGGTGAATAAGAGGAGCATAGAGGTTTTTTATGGCAGTGAAAACACTCTGTGTGATATACTCTAATGATGGATACATGTCATTATACATTTGTCAAAACCTTAGAACGTATAACACCAAGAGTGAACCCTAATGTAAACTGTAGACTTCGGGTGATTATGATGTGTCAGTGTAGGTTCATCAATTGTAACAAATGCACCACTCTGGTGAGAGATACTGATAACGGGGGAGGCTGTGCATGTGCTAACCAGCTTTGCTCATTTAAAGCATAGAACTTGATCTGACCATGATGCTATCTTCCGTTGTCTGTATGTGTTCATACACATCTAAATGTTAACCACCCCCTGAAAAAGACTACTGTGCATATTTTCTATCGTTCTCATATTATAACCTCAATTGCTGTGTCTAACTGATTAAGTGATACATGCGTAGTACTTTACTAAAGATAATTTAGAATTACAGTGTTCATGTTGAGAAAGTTCTTATTCTACCTAAAGTTTTAGCTCTGTGGGGTCCTAGAAAAAAATGAGATACAATGTTCTGTTTTACAATGGTCATCCTTTTCAGTTGGTTATAAAATCTTGAAAATATTGCATTTGGAAATATCTCGCCCAGATAAATCCGACATAAAAGAGGTGAAAAATTAATAAGTCAGCTGCTTAGATCTCTTAAAATGTATAGGAACATCTGTGCTAATTGGTTTAGAGAGATTAAAAAGGGCTTATATACATTTAAGATATGAAAACTGAAAAATTTCCGAAAGAAAAATAACTTTAATGCTCTAAATATGATTAGTATTTAAGGTGTGAAGATTTTGTGCTATAATAATAATAATAACCATTTGAGTGAATTTAGTTTAGTGGCTTTGTTTATGAGATTTCAATAAGGGCAGTGAAAATATGCATTGCTTTTAAGTGATTTAACAAGGTTTAATGATTGGTTTATATCCTGAAAAAGGGGAAAATTTAAATAATACATTTAATCAGGTTGAATTCTTGGAGTTTATACTAGCTGGATAATATGTTTTCACTGTGATTTTATCAGAATGTGAAAATAACACAATGTAAAACAAACTAGAAAATACTCAGATTTATCCAAGATTGATGAATTTCTTTATAGAAAGCCTAAATAATTGAAACTTTCTAAACTTCCACTTCTGGTTTTACTGGTCGGATAAACTAACACAATGTCACATGTATTTCCAATTTATAAAAATGAAAGCATGTGTTTAACCAAACTGATTTATAATAACCAAAGTTTTTATAAAACAGATTGATTCTTACAACTTCACATAGTGCTATAAATTATGTGAATCTAGTGAGCAATTTTACTCAAATCATTTGTATACATTTTGAAAGTGCTTTATTTTTATGAAACTTTATAATATCAGCAGTGACTGTATTGTTTTTTAAAGACTGACTCTACTTTCTTAGGTGTCTAACTGACTTTAAGTACTTGAAAGACATTATTGAATAATTTTTATTATAAAAAATAATTTGTATGGAAATCAGTCTCCCTAAGTCAGGGAGAACAAATATAGAGTTGCCATACAGTATTATATTTTTGCACATATGTGTGTGTGTGTTTGTGTGTGTGTGTGTGTGTGTGTGTATAAAATATTCTGCATATATGTATATATATGTGCATTTGTATTTTGTAACATTTAAATCAAAATGTTGAAATTAATTTTATATATATGTTGTCTTACAAATAAGTTTAATTATATTTTAAGGCAAATAATTAAAACTTTAATATAATTATCTAACTCTGCAATATGACTGTGTTTTGTGTTTAAATGTATTATACCATATCAAAAAGCAAAAGAATAAATTCATATATAATAGGAGAAAAATTACAGGTAAACAAAAGTTGTGACCTTAGATTAAACAGTTAGCTTTTCGTGTTAGGGAAAGAATGATTGTTTAGCATCTATATTTTTACTCGGAAAATCAAAGTTTACTTTTTCCTTATTTATGTAAACTTTTAATTCTCATGTGGCTAATTTTGGACTTTCATGCTGTCTTTTACCATGCTCCTAGTTTGTTTGAAATAGACAAATAAGAATTCTTTACTCCAAAGAGAAGTAGAATTTTCAATGTGGGTTATGTTAAACTTTGCATATTTTATATTATTCTGACTAATGAAAGAACCAAGTTTTTTGATCAATATATTCTGAGAATGCTTTTTAATAAAACCTTTACTAATTCTGACCCCAGATTCAGGAAAAAAAAATGTATGATGTCTTCTAAGCCTAAATTGTTGTTGGTATTTCTCAGGTGGCTACTGGGTAACCATAAAGATTAGTTATAAAAACAAGAAAAGAGGAGTTCGTCAGTGAGATATTCTTCAGATTTTATTATTGTTTTGTTAACTCAAAACAATTTAAAATCTCTTTTGGTTATCAAATACAAGATCTAAAAAATACTTAAATTAAAAAGGAGGTCAGCCTTCCTGTGTTAATGATATCATTGGTTTGAAAACTGTTCCCCATGCATAGAAGGCAAGGAGAGACCAAAGAAAGAGGCAGATCACTCCAGATTGGTAGGTGGCAGGTTTAATAAACAAAGGAGGGACTTGTATAAGAGGATTGTCTTGGGTGTCGGCAAGACAAGTAGATCCCTGCCCTTGCCCGCCAGAATCTTCAGTTTATATCAAGTACTTAACTGACTTCAGTCACTTATTTAGTCCAGATTGTGTCAACAATACAGGCTTTCTCAAGGCTGCATCCTTGAAATGGCTCCCACTGTGGGAATGGTGAGAAAAATGTACAGTTTAAGGACAAGGGAGAGGTGAGGATCCTTGATTGCCTGGGTCCAGCTTGTAGGTCCTCCAGCAGTCACATCCTCTTGATGACGTCCTCCAACAACTGTGTAAGTAATGTGTTATTAATGTCCACATGCCGTGTTTCCCTGAAAATAAGACCTAGCCAGACCTTCAGCTCTAATACATATTTTGGAGCAAAAATTAGTATAAGACCCAGCTTATTTTACTATAAGACTGGGTTAATATAACAAATACAATACAATATAATATAATACTGGGTCTTATATTAATTTTTGCTCCAATAGATGCATTAGAGCTGATGGTCCAGCTAGGTATTATTTTCGGGAAAACACAGTGTTTAATGATTATATATACTTTTCATACTGAAAAGAAGCACACTCATGCTCACATACAAAGACTGATACTATGTCTAGAATTTGATTGTAAAAAATGATTTTGTTTTTACATTTAATTGATTTATGATAACGTATTTTATACTCGGAAATGAAATAGTATAACATATTTTATACTAGAAATGAAAGTGCTCTATACTAGCACTTAGAGCACTGGGGAATGGTTCCAAATCAAGGACTTATATGATAAAAACATTATGACATTCCAGTCTCCCTAAGCCTTTGGATACCTTCCTCTAATGTATACCAAGACACTCCTGGTATTTCAATTCCCATTAGTATAAGCTGTTCTTGAGTCCATGATTCAGTCAATCACCCAAACTGTTAGAGACTTTTCTAACCTCTCACGCTAAAGCTTGAGTTCAGAGTCTCTCATAACTGACCGTATATCAATAAATTTAGACTGATTCAACTACATATTCTTCCACCGTGATCCTAAACTCTTAAGATGCATTCTTACACACTTTCCCAAGATTTCTGTATAAACTGAAAAGAAAAAAAAATCATATACTTCTTTTGGTTTATAGTGAACTCTTGGGTTAAAATCTCTACCTCATCCTTTGGGGCCTTCTGTGAATTTAGTCTAATGATAGGTTTAGATTCAAAAAGGGGTAGTAGTCCTGAGGACAATAAGTAAGGCCTTGTCAGGCAACTGCCTCAGGGAGGCCATTATGCTTTCTTTAGGCAAAGATGAAAAGACTGCTTTTCCTGCCGGGTGTGGACTTGGCAGAATTTAGGGGTTTGATATCCCCAGCTTTATCAGAGCTACGATGTTTCCCGGAAAATAAGACCTAACCAGAAAATAAGTCTTAGCATCTTTTTTCAGGATGACATCCCCTAAATATAAGCTGTAATGCGTCTTTTGGAGCAAACCTTAGTATAAGACCCGGTCTTATTTTGGGAGAAACACGGTACCTATAAGACACTATTCTAACTTTGAGAATCTCATTCCTTCCTAACAAACGCCCTCACTTTAACAGAAGACATCCTGGAAGGTTGAGAATTCAATTTGCATTGTAATTCAGTCAATCCCAGTATGAGACTCTGAATTTGGTTTTCAGAAACTTTAGCCCTGCAACTACAGTGGACAAGAGTTACTTTGAGGGAAGATATAGAAGCTTTAAAGTGATTTATGCAGGGCTTGTGCTGGGAATTTCAAGTCCTGAACACATTCTTATTTTTCTCCACTTTTTCCTACACAGTTAGGGGAAATCAATCAATCCCATTATACTGCACATACTTAGTTTCACTAAAATGTTCCCAGATAACAAATACATGGTCACCCAGAACATTGTCTTCTCTAGGTATTCGATTTGGAGCATCCAATGACAATATTGTGTATATCTTTGTGGCCACATCAAGTTAGGGAATATCTCTGCTCTTTTTACTACTGGAAACAGAGTCATAGCGCTGTTACTCTATCAACTAGAGAACCAATTCCAGAAAATCCAGAACCAATTCAGAAAACACATCGTTAAGATTCTGTTCCTCTTAACCTCACCAAAATGTGTATGTCAGGACTCAATCAAAGAAACAGAACCAGTAGGAGGTATGTAATACTAGACATATTATAAGAAATTGGTTTATGCAATTGTCAGGGCTGATAGAGCAAGTCCAAAATCTGTTGGACATGATGTCAGAAAGGGCAACCTGGAACTCTTAGGCAGTTTCTAAAGTAGCAATCTGCAGATAGAATTTCTTCTTCAGGAGCAATTTAGCCCTGCTTTTAAGGCCTTTCAACAGATTGAATCAAACCCACCCATATTATCTAGAAAAATTTCCTGTCTTACATCATAAAAATGGTGGCAGGCATGACTAAGAGGTACGCAATTGAAATCATCTAAAGGTGGTCAAATGGGCAAGTGGGGAAGGAGGGAAGCGGGAAGTGTGGAGACACAGCCATGTGGGAGCAGTAGAAGACAGGAGCTCAGAGCTCCAAAGTCGTTGCATCCCAGAGCTACTGCAGTCACAGGAGAGGGAAGAATTCGGACTGCTAGTGCTCTACTTATGGGCCACAGTCCTGCCTGAGGGATCAGCATATAACACGGCTGAACCCAACACTCACAACAGAGACCTCAGAGCAAAGACTGAGTGGAAAAGAGTGAAAATGTTAGTTTAAGCTCTCACTGGTGAGCGGAGGATGCAAGGCTTAGGCATGGAACCTAGCCAATCCCTCCCACCCTCCCAGAGCTTGCTCCACCCCCACCCTCCCAGTGCTAGAAGCAGAATAGTAACAGTGTCAGATCAAAAGAACAGAATATTTGCAGTTCTAAGAACTGCGGCCTGCAGCCAAGGACTCACAGCCCAACTAGTTCCGGCAAAGGGGAGTGAGCCATGGAAGCAGGATTGGCTGTGCTGGTCGCTGCCATTGGTCTGGGCCACCTCTCACCACCCACCCTGCCTCTGTCCCCACCTATCTGGGTGGATCCCTGCAGGAGTAAACAGAGCTGCTGAAACGCACAGGCTCTGAACCTGGAGCAGGAAGAGCTTTAGAACTGCAGAAGCTCTCCACATCCCTCAACTGAGGCGGTGCCCTGTGACCCAGGTGGACTGTTCAGAGACAGAGTAAAAGCCTGCAGTTGGAGAGAAAATAAAACATCCTACCAACACCTACAGGAAAACAGAAGAAAGACCTCTTTCTATCAACCTGTTGTAGAACCAACTCTTGTAGATGTTTAAAAAGAGAAATAATAATTCATTAATGGCCATGAATAACCAAGGTAATAGGACAGCTCAGATAGAAAATGAAAAGTCTCCAGGAAATGAACTTAAAGACATGGAAATATGTGACTTAAAAGACAGAGAATTAAAGATTGCAGTTCTTTAAAAACTCAACGAGATGCAAGAAAACATAGACAGGCAGTTTAATGAACTCAGAAACACAATCAAAGAACAAAACAAATATTTTACCAAAGAGATTGAAATTTTAAAAAAGTACCAAGTAGAATTTCTGGAGATTAAGAATTCAATAAAAGAAATGAAGAATGAAATAGCCAGCTTAATTAGTAGAGTTGACCCGATGGAGGAAAGAATTAGTGATATCGAAGAAGAAATCTGGAAATGACACAGATGAAAGAAGAAACAGACTTGAAAGTTAAAACAAATGAAAGAACTCTAAATAACTTTCTGGCTCCATCAGAAAGGCAATATAAGAATAATGGGCATACCAGAAGGAGAAGAAAAGGAGAAGGAAACAGAGAGTATATTTAAACAAATAGTCGATGAGAACTTCCAAGACTTGTAGAAAGAACTGGATGCTTGAATCCAAGAAGCAAATAGAACACCTAATTACCTAAATCCCAACAGGCCTTCTCCAAGCACATTGTATTGAAGCTGTCAAAAATTAATGACAAGAAAAGAATCCTCAAGGCAGCCAGAGAAAAGAAGACGGTAACCTACAAAGGAAAGTCCATTAGGTTATCATCAGATTTTTCAGCAGAAACTCGACAAGCATGGAGGCAGTGGAATCAAATATTCACAGTAGTGAAAGAGAGAAATTATGAGCCAAGAATAATATATCCAGCAAAGCTATCCTTTAGATATGAAGGAGGAATAAAGACCTTTCCAGATATACGGAAGCTAAAGGAATTTTCTAACACACGACCTGCCCTACAAGAAATACTGAAGGAGGCTATTCGACCAGCATAAATAGGGATAATTTGTGACAACAAAAACAGAAAAGGGGGGAGACTAAAGGCCCGAACCAGAATAAGGGAACGGAGAAAGTAAGCATGCTGAAGAAAATGGAATACTCTAAAAATGAAACTTACTTTTACATAAATAATGGTAACCACTCAAAAAAAAAAAAGAAAATCCAGAACTGAAATATATAAAATAACAAAAGAAGAAACAGAGAGAAAAATCATACAATACAATCACACTGAAATAATAGCAATAAAGGCAAAGAAACAATGGAGACACAGTCTTACCAGAAAACCAAAGATAGAATTATAAGAAATCCTCACGTATCAGTAATCTCCCTAAATGTAAAGGGACTGAATCACCAATAAAGAGACACAGAGTAGCAGATTGGATCAAAAAACTAAACCCATATGCTGCCTCCAAGAGACACATCTCAGCTACAAGGAAAAATATACAGTCAAAGTGAAAGGGTGGAAATTGACATTCCAAGCAAATGGTATCCAGAGAAAATCAGGTGTAACCATACTGATGTCAGAAGAAAGAGACTTCAGGATAAAAAAGGTAACAAGAGACAAAAATGGGTATTTCATAATGATAAACAGAACTGTACAAGAAGACGTAACAGTCATCAATATTTATACCCCTAATCAGGGAGCACCAAAACATACCAAGCAACTACTAATAGAAGTAAAAGGAGAAATTGACCAAAACACAATTATAGTAGGGGACCTAAATACAACATTGACAGTGACAGATAGATCATCCAAGCAGAAAATAAATAAAAATATCAGCTGTAAATGACACATTAGATGAAATGGATATAATTGACATTTATAGAGCACTTCATCTTAGAACATCAGACTATACATTCTTTTCTAGTGTACATGGAGCATTCTCAAGGATAGACCATATATTGGGACATTAAACTAGCCTCAGCAAATTTAAGAAGATTGAAATCATACCAAGCATATTCTCTGATCACAAGGCTTTCAAATTGGATATCAACTGCAAAAAGTAAGCAGGAAAGGCTCACAAATATGTGGCGATTAAACAGCATACTTTTAAAAAATGACTGGGTCAAAGAAGATATAAGAAGAGAGATCAAAAGATACACAGAAACAAATGAGGATGAAAATACATCTCACCAAAATTTTTGGATGCAGCGAAGCAGTTTTAAGGGAAAATTTATATCATTACAGGCCTAAGAAACAACAATAATCCCAGATAAATAACCTTACATAACACCTTAAAGAACTAGAAAAAGAAGAACAGGTGAAACCGAAGGTCAGCAGAAGGAAGGAAATAATAAAAATCAGAGCAGAACTAAATGAAATAGAGAACAAAAAGACAATAGAAAAAATTAATGTGACAAAGAAATTGTTCTTTGAAAAGATTAATAAAAGTGGCAAACCCTTGGCTAGACTCACTAAGATAAAAAGAGAAAAGACACAAACAAAATCAGAAATGAAAGAGGGGAAGTTACCTCAGACACCACAGAAATACAAAGGATCATCCAAGAATCTATGAAGGACTATATGCCACCAAATTCAATAACCTAGAAGTAATGGACACGTTCTTAGAAACATACAGCCTTCCTAGGCTGAATAATGAAGAACTGGAAAGTCTAAAAAGACCAATCATCAGTAAGGAAATTAAATGTTATCTGTAACCTTCCCAAAAGCAAAAGTTTGGGAACAGATGGCTTCACTAGTGAATTCTACCAAACATTCAAAGAGGGTATAATACCTGTCCTACTCAAACTCTTCCAAAAAATTGAAGAGAAAATACTTCCTAACTCATTTTATGAGGCCAACATTACCCTGATACCAAAACCTGGTAAGGATAACACAAAAAAAGAAAATTATAGACAAATATCTCTGATGAATACAGATGCAAAAATCCTAAGCAAAATTCTACAAATCAAATGCAATGATGTATTAAAAATATTATTCATTACGACCAAGTGGGGTGCATCCCAGGGGCACAAGGATGGTTCAACATATGCAAATTGATCAATGCGATACACCGCATAATCCAAATAAAGGACAAAAATCATATGATTATATCAATTGATGCAGAAAAAGCATTTGACAAGATACAACATCCATTTATGATTAAAACACTTAATAAAATGGGTATAAAAGGAAAATATCTTAACATAATAAAGGCCACATATGACAAACCCTCAGCTAATATCATAATAACAGTGAAAAACTGAAGCCCTTTGCTCTACATTCTGGAACACGACAGGGATGTCCCCATCCCCTCTGCTTTTCAACACAGTATTGGAAGTCCTCACCAGAGCAATCAGGCAAGAGAAATAAATAAAGGCATTCACAATGGGAATGAAGAAGTTAAATTGTCACTGTGTGCAGATAACATGATGCTATATATAGAAAATCCTAAAGAATCCACCAAAAAGCTATTAGAAATAATAAACGAATACAGTCAATTTCCCAATTGCAAAATCAATGTACAAAAGTCCATTGCGTTCCTATATATTAACAATGAAATCTCAGAAAAAGAAATAAAACAACCAATTCCTTTTGCAATCGCAACAAAAAGAATAAAATACCTAGGAATAAACTTAACCAAGGATGTGAAAGACCTATACACTAAAAACTGTAAGACATTATTAAAAGAAACTGAAGGGACACCAAGAGATGGAAAGACATTCAATGTTCATGAATTAGAAGAATCAACATAGTTAAAATGGCCATATTACCCAAAGCAATATACAGATTTAATGCGATCCTTATAAAAATCCCAATGTCATTTTTTAAAAAAATAGAATAAGAAATCATCATATTTGTATGGAACCACAAAATATCTTGAATAACAAAAGCAATCCTAAGAAAAAAGAACAATGCTGGAGGTATCACACTCCCTGACTTTAGCTTGTACTACAGGGCTACAATAATTAAAGCAGCAGATAAACACACACAGATCAATGGAATTGAATTGGAACCCAGAAATAAACCCACATAAATATGGACAGATAATTTTTGACAAAGAAGCAAAAAACATACAATGGAGAAAAGACAGCCTCTTCAATAAATGCTGGGAGGACTGGAAAGCCATGTGCAAAAGAATGAAACCAGACTGCTGTCTGTCACCATGTAAAAAAATAGATCAAAGGCCTAAACGTAAGACATGAAACAATAAACTGCATAGAAGAAAACACAGGTACTAAACTTATGGACCTTGAGTTCAAAGAACATTTTATGAATTTGACTCCAAAGGCAAGGGAAGTAAAAGCTAAAATAAATGAATGGGACTATATCAAATTAAAAAGCTTCTGCACAGCAAAAATAACCACAAACAAAATAAAAAGGCAACCGAAAGAATGGGAGAAGATGGGTGCAAACAATGCCTTTGATAAGGGGCTGATATCCAAAATATATAAGGAACTCACAGAACTCAACAACAACAACAAAAAACAAAGAATCCAATTAAAAAATGGGCAGAGGACCTAAAGAGACATTTCTCCAAAGAGAACATACAAATGGCCAATAGACATATGCAAAATGCTCAACATCACTAATCATCAGAGAAATGCAAATAAAGACCACAATGAGATATCACCTCACCCCAGTCAGAATGGCTATCATCAACGAGACAAATAGTAACAGGTTTTGGAGAGGCTGTGGAGAAAAAGGAACCCTCATACATTGTTGGTGGGAATGCAGATTCGTCCAGCCTCTATGGAAGGTAGTGTGGAGGTTCCTGAAAAAATTAAGAATAGAATTACCACATGACCCAGCAATCCCTCTCCTGGGTATCTAACCCAAAAATCTGAAAACATTGATCCATAAAGACAAATGTGCTTCAATGTTCATTGCAGCTTTATTTACGGTGGCCAAAACATGAAAACAACAGAAGAGTCCTTTAGTAGATGAATGGATAAAGAGGTTGTGATATATATACACAATGGAATACTATTCTGACATTAGAAAACATGAAATAGTACCATTTGCGACAACATGGATGGATCTTGAGATTATAATGCTAAACAAAATAAATCAGACAGAAAAAGTAGAGAACCATATGATTTCACTGATTAGTGGTATATAAAACTGAAAACAACAAGAGGACAAGACAAACAAATGAAGAAAAAAAGCTCATAGACACAGACAATAGTTTAGTGGTTACCAGAGGGTAATGGGAGAGGGGTGGGAGATGAGAGTAAAGGGGATCAAATATATTGTGATGAAAAGAGAACTGACTCTGGGTGGTGAACACGCAGTGTGATATATAGATGATGTAATACAGAATTATACACCTGAAATCTATGTAACTTTACTAACAATTGTCACCCCAATAAACTTTAACTTAAAAAATTTTTTTCCTTTACTTAAAGTCAACTGATTATGGACTTTATTACATTACAAAATGCCTTCAAGAGTAATGCTTAGATTAATGTTTGATGGATAACTGGGGACAGTATACTGGCCAATTTGACACATCAAAAGACCACCATATGCTTCTGTGTTTTTTAAACATAGAACAGGTACTACCTTTGAAATTAAAAATAATAAATATATGATTGAAAGCTTTTCTATTTAAATGATAGCAGATACGTAGAGACTGAAGGTTGTTTTCTTCTTTGTACTTAGTCAACAACATAACTGGATCCCTTTTCTTCCTTCACTGATCTTCTTTCATATTGGGCCCATTGTCCCTGTTTTGAACTATCAAAGACTGGAGATGCAGCAAACATAACAGGTCTTGGATGGTGATTCCAAATTAATGTAGCTTTCAAAGATAATTTTCTGTTTCTAAAATGATAGGCTATGCCCTGAGAGAATTTTACTTTTAAGTTCCAGTAGCTACCTCATCTTCTATCACATCAAAGCCACTAGTCAGACTATTTCTTTATAGTATTTTGAAATCTGAACTTTAGGTGGATAAAAAGTACACAATGACTATTGGTTAATGAAATAAAAGATACATTAATTTAAAAAATAAAGGGAGAGAGACACCTTGCCCTAGTTTTAGTAGCAGCACAGGGATCACCCAATTCTCCAGTTTGATATTGAGTCTCTTCGTTGGTACGGGCTATTTCCATGGCAGATTCAATTATGGTCAAGACCTAATATGAGGTCTTTTAAACGTATTTTATATCAGTTCATTTTGCTCTGTAATTTTGTTTGGTCTCTGTTATGCTCTAAATAGATAAGCAGAAAGATTTTAAACCACTATCCCCATTCACATTGATTGATTTTGCAGGAAATCTCCATGCTCTGTTTTCATTAGAAAAGAAATGACTACCCAGTCAACCAGCAATTTTAATGTCCTTGGCAACAAAACAGTGTGACTTCTTTTCAGTAAAGACCCTAGAGAAAGTCATCTGTGTTCTGAACACATATTTATCTCAATTAGATATTTTTTGAAAACAGAAAAATAAAACAGTCTCTTAATTGAATCACAGTGACAGAAACCTGTTAAAAGTGTAATGAGGACCAAACCACATTTAAAAGAATACAAAATTTTTAAATAGGAGTAAGATGTTCTATAGGAATTAACACAGAATACCCATTTATTTGTTATTTGTGAATTATTAAATAAATAACAGATTTTTCTCCTAAACTAACATTTTGGGCAATTCTCGTGCATTTTCCTTTATCATCTTCATCAAAAAGTGAGAGTAAGTTCTGAGGATTTACTGCACAGCATGGTGACTACAGTTAATAATATGGTATTGTGTACTTGAAAGTTGCTGAGAGTAGATCTTAAAAATTCTCACCACACACGCATCCCCAAGATGCACAAAAAGTTTAAGTATATGAGGTGATAAATTTGTTAATTGCCTTGATCTCGGTAATCATTCCACAATGTATATGTATATCAAATCATCATATTGTAGACTTTATGTACAATTATATTTGTCAATTATTCCTCATATTGTTGGGAAAAAACTGAACGGGAAAGTTGTCTCATATAGAATTGCTTCCTTAGGATTACTGGTTTAAAAAAAAAGTCTTTTATACACTTGACTTCAAAGAAGTTGAGGAAGGAAATTGTTTATGCAATTGGAATATTTGTCTTCTTAGTCGGAAAGACTTGGGTGGAGCTTCCTGCCCAAGAATGGTCTGTTGAGATCTGAGCTAGTGTTTGCAAGGAGTATACTTTTTGTCTCTAAAACAGAGGATTCCCAGGCTGGGTGGAGTGAACCAAGGTATTTATGTAATTCTTTATAGTTTACAAAGCACTACTTTAAATCATTTATTCCTCACAATAAACCAATAAATTAAGTACTATTAATTCTATTTTAAAAAAGAATGTAAACCTTTGAAAAATTGAGTCCCTTGCCCAGCTTCACACAACCTTTAGCTATATTTCTGACTGAATCTCATAGATTTTTCTATTAGAATGACCTTACCTCCCAGATAATATATCTTGTGCAGTGAATGCTCCTGTATTAGTCAGCTAGAGCTGCCATAACAAGATTTCACAGACTGGGTGGCTCAAACAACAGAAATTGACTTTTACACAGTTCTGGAGGCTAAAAGTCGAAGATCAGTGTGCGGTTGGTTTTTAGTGAGAACGCGCACCTTGTTTGTAGAGCACTGGCTGCTCGCTGCATTCTCCATGGCCTTTCTTCTCCGTGTGCCTGTGGAAAGAGAGCTCTTTCGTTTTTTATAAAGACATTTCTTTAGGATTCAGGCTCTACTCATACTACCTCATTAACCTTTATTATCACCCTATAGGCCCTATCTCTAAAGACAGGCACATTGGAGGTTGGTATGTCAATATATGAATTGGGGGTGGAGGGAAGACACAATTCAGTCCTTAATAGCTTCCTCCCAGGGTTATAAGATCTCTGTTTCACATAGACTCAAAGATTTCATAGTCTGAAGGCAATTCATTTTACAGAAAAATAAGTAGAGGCCCAGTGAGATAAATTACCCTCATAATATAAACAAGCAAGTAATGGTAGAATTGGGACTAGATCACTGTCTTCTGATTTTCATAGCATTGCTCTTTCCATTAAACAATCCATGTCTTATGATGTTATTGTTCATGTACAGTGCCACTATGGTAGCAATAACACAGTAGATAGATTCAAACTTACCAACCATGTTTCCCTGAAAATAAGATCTAGCTGGACAATCAACTCTAATTCATCTTTTGGAGCAAAAATTAATATAAGACTCCGTCTTATTTTACTATAACATAAGACCAGGTCTTTAATATAATACAATACAATATAATATAATATGATATAACATAATACCGGGTCTTATTTTACTATAAGACCAGGTCTAATATAATATAATATAAATAATATAATATATATAATAAATATAATATAATGTAATATAATACCAGGTCTTATATAAATTTTTGCTCCAAAAGACACAGTAGAGCTGATTGTCCGGCTAACTCTTATTTTCAGGGAAACACAAAATTTGGTAGGGACTTCCAAGGAAACCAGTAAATTGATACAATTTGTGAATTGATCTAAGCCCATATTGGCCCTCGTAATTGTTGGCTTTATTTTGGTATGATAGGATCAATCTTTATAGGTAGCTGAACACTAAGAGTTTTATTCCAGACACTTGCCAGGAATAAAAAACCATCACTGGAAAACATTCAGTACACATACAAATGTTTATTAGCAAACAGTTACTGAGACAGTTTGCAACCTGTTCCCTTAAGCTTAATGAAATTCTGACTTTCTGTTCTTTTAAATGTTTTGACCATACTTGGCATGAAAGCTTCTCTAGAAGAAAATGTGATAATATTCTAGAGACAGGAGTCTGCTTGTCTACTTGTAAGCAATGGACAATCATATTCTTTCAAATTAGTGATTAAATACCAGACTCTGTGGGAATAAAAATTCAAAAGCCATGAAAACAATGCAGACTACTGGGCTTGCTATTCATGTGAGGACCTGTGTCTCTATAGTGTTTCTAACCAATGCACAATTCTTGACCACTAGTCACTGCATTAATGAAGTCATTTTTATGACATCTGTTATGCCAGGTAAATAACCTCTGGTGTTGATTAGAGGTAAAATTAAAGTCTCCTGGCAATATCTCCAACTTCAACAATCTCTTTCTTCATCACTCACTCTGTTCTTAGCCCCACTAGCTTTCTTACACTTCCTTGTATATATCAATATTATTCTAATATATCTACACATATTAGAACATTATAAATATGTATATATGTATATGTATATATATATTTACATATATATACATATATATGTATGTATTCTGTTTTTATGGTGAACCCTAATACATCTGTATGTGCCCCAAAACTTTGGAAAGCTGTAAAGTGATATATGTATAAGATATGACTCTTACACTACTAGTATTGCAATAGGGTATCTCTTGGATAAACCCGAATTATATTATACTATGAAGTGCTAGAGACATTCAAAAGGTCGATTACTTGGTTTAAAAAAAACAACAAGCAAACAGGCTATAGTGATGATTTTTGGTCACCAGAGAGCACCACTGGTTATTTCAGGCTAAGATATTTTATTACTTGATACATTTTGAAGGTTCCTTTACTTATTCAAAGAGGACTTACTGAACACATACTATGGTCCAAGCAATGTTTAGGTCCTGGGGAATACAGCAATAAATAAGAGAAATAAGGTCTCTATCACTCAAAAATGTTTTGAAATAGCCTAAATCTGGTTAGAATTAAGACAAATAAATAGAAAGCAATCCTATGCTCATGGATTAGAATAATTAGTATTATTAAATTGTTCCTACTACCCAAAGCAATGTATAGATTTCATGCAATCCCTGTCAGAATCCCAACGACAATTTTTACAGAAATAGTAAAAAAAAAAAAATTCTGAAATTCGTATGGAGCCACAAAGGCCCAGGGATAGTTAAACCAGTCTTGAGACAGAAGAACAAATCCACAACTGATCTTTGACAATGGTGTCAAAAATACACAATGGGAAAAACATAGTATCTTCAAGAAGTGGTGTTGAGAAAACTGGATATCCACAATCAAAATACTGAAATTGGGCTATTATAATGTACCATACAAAAGCAACAACTCAAAAAGGATTAAAGACTTAAACATAAGGCCTGAAACTTTAAAAACTCCTTGAAGAAAACAGAAGGGAAAAGCTTCGTGACGTTGGTCTTGGCAATGATTTCATTGATGTTACACCAAAGCACAAAGTAAATATAAGCAAGTGAAGGAAAACCAGTCCAATCATGAAAAGGGTTTGGTATAGAAAAACGACTGCATAGGGAACTGTAGTAATTTTTTTCTTCCTGATGATCTGGGATATGTCTGCTAATATGGTACCTGATCTGGAGTTAAGCCGGGCTTACAACATCCCCAAGACCAATCTAGAGCTTTGGGATAAGACCCGAAAGTTTACCTGCCAAGACAAAATAAATCTCACTGGGTTTAATTAGAATGAGACTAGCTTTGGACCTGTAATAATTTAAATAATGGTACCTGTGACACATAAAAAGCCAATGAAATAGAAAATAAACCAAAAGTCCAGAACAAAACTTCATGACACTACATAACCAAAATTAGTTTCATTTTAAGTAAGAATAGCAATTATTAACCTCAAAGTTACTGGAGATTAGTGGTAAGGCCGTCAAAGCCAAGGTATTCTCATGAATCTGAGGGAATGAGGGATCAGCGATTTTAGGTATATTTAGTTAGCTTCATAAATACAACAATTAAATTTGTTACATTTTTGCTTCTTTTCTATTTTTGTAAACCAAGACATTCCCCTCTCTCGATCACGAAAGTGATTGTTATAACTGAAATATATTATTAAGTTTACATATTTTCTTTCATTTTGGCTTTGTAGCAAACTGATTTGAGAGCTAGATGAAATGAAAAGAAAATTTAAAGGAAATATAAAAAGAAAGGCGTTATGAGGGCTGTAAAAGATCAAAGAATGCCGAAACAGAGATCAGGAGAGTAAAATAGTAGCACATGTAATTATTTAGTACAATTAATAATCATCTATTGAAGTGCTACTCAGTGCCAAATACTGAATTAGACTCGGAAAGTGAAATAAGGACATTTTAAAAAGTAATAATATTGGCATTTATCTTTAGGATGTTCTGGGTTTGATGAAGGCAAGATCTATAAAAATAATTACTATGCAACAACAATACAATCTAAGGTCAAGTGTGAGGAGAGACTGAGATAGGGAATAGTAAATAGAGTGTAGTAACTGCCATCATTTTTGTCATTCTACTATTTCTTCCTCTCCTTTCCCTGGTGACAAAACTCCTCTTTTTTTGGGAAAAATTACTCCATGAGGTTCTATGGAGTCATAGAGATATTCTTGTGAGTCAGGTTTAGCCAAACAGGGCTCTGTGTCGCCCTGATCACAGTGATTAGTACAGCAATGATCATGTGATGCAAGCAAGACAAACATGCCTCTTTGTGGACTTTCCTTCAAAGACTATTTGGAAAGATTATCCTCCCACAAAGGTGAGTACGCTTGCAGGGATATGAGTATAAGACTTCTAGATAGCCATTCTACAAGCTACTAGAATAGAAGAGATGTTAAGAGTGACAGGATCTGAAGGCATTCCAAGATCCAGCCCAACCTGAAATCAGCGATCTGTCATCACATCCAAGACATCTAGTGTGAGGTGGTTTTTCCTCCCACTTGCAAATAAATAAGTGATTCTGACTTTTACAGACGATATCACTGAATTACAGTCAATTGGTGTATACATTTAAAAAAATCTTGAATTTCAATCTTGAATATTTTATTAAGGAATAATAAGCTCATAATTTCTCCATTTAAAGGCAGACATATCTAATAAATGCTGATGTATTCTTTTTTGCATTGTTGGTTAAAGAGATCTATAATAGTTCAGAAACATACAAAAGAAAATTAAGTTTATGAAATGTTTGACTACAGGATTTCTGAGACTATCCAAACAACGTAATGGCTTATGTTGGATTCTGAGATGATGAATCTGGTATGAACACAAAAATACATACAGGAAGCAAGGAGCATTTGTGACAGACTAATTTATAACTCATTTTAAATTTTGCCTATTAACAATTTAGGCCACTACACTTTCACTTATAAGTGTATCTTAACAGACTTCAAAATGAAAGAGAATTTATGAAGTGTTTAGCTCGGAGCATAAAGCTGCTGGATTTGACAAGTTCATTTTCAATATTTGATTTGAAAATCTTGGTCACAGCAGTAACAAGTTAAGATGCAAATTAAATTTTTCAGGAAACAGGAGAGATGCACATTTTAGTTCAATTTCCTATGAATAAAGGGTTATAAAGCTCCCCGCTGGAGAGGAAGAAGCATCATTGTTTCACAGCCTGAATTTCACTTTGGATGGTTTGGGAGGAAGTCTTAATGTTCTTCTCTTTTTCCTTATTTTGTTCTCCAGTTTGCGTTAATGGTCTCCCCTACTGCATTGGGGTATTGTCAGGAAGGACTATAAGGAAATAAGCTTTTTAAAAGCAGTCACTTCCTTACAAATGAGACCAGCTGAATGGGTTCCATGTGACTAGCAGAAGTGAATGCTTAGATAAAGGCACTTCCCTGAAGGACCCCTGCCCAGGTAACATTGAGCTTGGGTTTACATTTAAATGCAATCTACAAATGTTTCCCTTTAAGAGATCTCAATGAGCCTCAACTAAAAATTAAATCCCTTGTCCCTTGACCAACCAAGGGGAACCAACTTTTCTCTTGATGAATATTTAGCTCTTCATAGCTTCATGTTCAACTCTTAAGACAAATAAAGAGGATTTAAAAAAATGCTATTACCAACTCTATTAATGTTGTAATGAATTACCATATTCTCTCCCTGGGAGACCCAGAGGCTCGCAAATGATAGGCTCCCATCTGGTGTCTGATGCTTTCACCATAACACAATAGTTATGCAGATGCAAACAAGTTTGCTAAGAAAAGAGCACTGCAAGAGAAAAATGGTATCTGAGATTAAAGTATCAAAGGGAAAAGATTATCTTGTTCCTTTAATGATGACAATGATGAGATTTCAGAGTTAAAGTCCCAAAAACCACAGGATGTAGGTGAGAATATGTGGCTAGGGCCGCAGGAGGTCAAGTTAGAAAAGACAATAACCTCTCTGAGCAAGTGGGGTATGGAATTTTATAGAAGTGGTAAACGAGGCTGTTCCTCTTTAATGCTTCAGGGGCTTTTTGTGGTTTTGTTCATCGCAACTGAGGATTTCGAGGTGTGACCAAGAACTCTTCTTGCTGCATATCTTGGTCCCCATGCCATTGTCCGGGAATGTTCAGGTCCCTTGATCATGGGCTACTGTGAGAAAAATACACAAGCCAGCAGGTACAAGCAAGCAGGGAGCAAGACAAGATGGCTTCTAAGATAAGATAGTTTCTGTTCAGTACATTCCTGGCAGTTTCCTTAGGCCTCAGGCGGTTTCTGCTCCTGGCCTAGCAGTCACCATAGTGGCAACTGGGACAAAAGACAAGTGAGGCTGAGAAGCTCCAAAGCACTGCAAAAAAGGTGTCTGATGTATAGGGATTGATAATAAACTTTGATCCAAATCTGTAGACAGTGAGTGCAGGAAATTTATGCCATGCATTTTGTATATTAACTCCATTTGTTTTTAATTTAATTGTTTGGACCTTTTTCTACACTTACTCAATGTTTTTTTCCTTGTTTGGAAGCAAGCAGGACTCTGTAATGATACCCAAATTTATAACCCCCACTCCCCTCCTGAATAAAAGAAAAGAAAAAAAAAACACTGTTCATAAATGCTATATACAGTACATAAAGGGCAGGCAAAATTCAATGTTGCATATGATGAGCAAAAAGAAAATTTTACATTTTGATATGTTTGAGGTGGTTGAAATTTTATCAATACAAATCTCTGGCATCAGGAGTTTCCTTCCCCTCTTGTATCAGACATTTAGTATATTGAAAAATATCATTTAGCTTTTACCTTTTATCTCATTTCTGTTTTAGATCACCTTAACTCAATAATCATTTTACTATTTCTGAAATGTTTATAATGAAATATTTCATATGTGTGTAGTACATTTAGAGTATGTGTGTGTATGTACATATACCTTACGAATAGAAATATGCAGGGAGAAATGATGTAAACTTTATAATTTACTGCTCTGATGAAAACATGAAGTTGATGTTTGTATCAATTATTCTAATTAGCCTAATGCTTATCTTAACATATTACATTAAATGGAAAGTCAGTTCCACTTTAAAAATGGCATTATTCTCATAAACAATGATCCAGAGAAGAAATGGCATTTTATCAATTTAGTCTGCAGCTTATTCCTAGGAAATATAAGACATTACTGTGTGGAATTTTTGCATAGTCAAATATTTATGATTGGTTTATAAATATTTATACTTTAATAGTGCTGTAGATTAAAAGTGAATGAAAACCTGCTATAAATGTATACTCAAATTGAACAATTAAGTGAATGGATGGTGGATGGTAGGTGACTGTTTCTCACTGTTGTAGTGGGAGGTTATAGATAAGCAAGAGGAAGGAGCTAGAATGATCCATGTGATAGTGGATTACAGTTGGAAACATTAACATGAACTCATTTAGCTTAAGATCAATTCAAATGGTTGCACATGAAGATGATAGATAGATAGATAGATAGATAGATAGATAGATAGATAGATAGATGATAGATAGATAGATAGATAGATAGATAGGTAGATATAGATATGTGTATATACATAAGTAGTATATACACATATATCTATCTTGTATACTTGTATCTACATATGCACCATCTTATGTATATGTGTATATACATATATCTCCTTACTTTGTCAGCTGAGAGGACCTAGGAATAACTCAGTAGCAATGAGCACATCTAGTGCCCTAACCTTAGTTGGTAATGCCATTCTCCAATGAAAGGAACCAAAGATCCTTGGATTGTTAGAGAAAGGGTTGATCCTAATACTGGGGCAGCAATTATACAAGATGAGGCTAGAGAATTTGTGGTAACAAAACATATGAAAGTGCTAAAAAATTTTTCTTAAATAAAAACTATGTTGATGGTAGTATGTTGAAAGGTCATAGGAACCAAATGAAAGAGTTTCGAGTGATCAAAGCTAAACAAGAAAATAAAGTAGCAATGGATTATAACCCAAAGCATAAAATAAGTACCAGTGAGTTTGTATTGTTATAAATAAATCAGGTAGACTATAACTCCTCACTCTTTATGTGTATATTGCACGTAGCAACTGTTAAGGCTTTAATTGTATCTCCCCAAACTTCATATGTTGAAATCCTAGCTCCCAGTACTTCAGAGTTTGACTTTATTTAGGAGGGTCATTGCAGATGTAATTAGTTAGGATGAGGCCACACTAGAGGAAGGTGGCCCCTAATTTGATGGAACTAGAGTTCTTATAAAATGGGGGCATTTGGACCCAGATATGAGCACAGGGAGAACACCAAGTAAACATGAAAATAGAGATCCAGGTGATGCGTGTACAAACCAGCGCACTCCAACGAGGTCAGACAACCACCGAAAGCTAGGAGAGGGGCGTGGCACCGATTCTCTCTCACCACCCTCAGAAGGAGCCAGCCCGGCCACCACCTTGGTCTTGGACTTTCTTGCTCAGGACTATGAGACAGGAAATTTCTGATGGTTTAGCCAGCCAGTTAGTAGTACTTTGTGATGGCAGCCCTAGGAAATTAATACAGCAACTTCCTTTCAAAGAGTAGAATACAGAAAAAGAAAACCATGTTTCCCCGAAAATAAGACCTAGACAGACAATCAGCTCTAATGCGTCTTTTGGGGCAAAAATTAATATAAGACCCCGTCTTATTTTACTATAAGACAGGGAATAATATAATATAATATAATATAATATAATATAATATAATATAATATACCAGGTTTTATACTAATTTTTGCTCCAAAAGGCGCATTAGAGCTGATTGTCCGGCTAGGTCTTATTTTCAGGGAAACATAGAAGAAGAGTAACTTCACAGTGGAGAAGCCTGATAAACACTGTCTCAGTCAGGTGATTAGGGTTAATATTCAAAAAAAATTTTTTAATTAAAAAAATTAAGTAAATAAATAAATAAGATTTAAAAGAATGGGAAAAAAAAAAAGCAAACAATGGTGAGTGGCATTGATAATACTTCACCCATAATAGGGTATACTGAAAAGGGCATTTTACCTCTGTGGTCTTCTTCATAAAAACCCATAACCCCAGTCTCGTCATAAGAAAAATATCGGACAAATTCCAACTGAGGGGCATGCTACAAAATACCAAGTACTCCTCCAAACTGTCAAGATCATCCAAATCAATGAAAGTCTGAAGGACTGTCACAGCCCAGAGGAGCCTCAGGGGACATGACGACTAAACCCGATGTTATTCTGGATGAAAGCCAAGAACACGAAAAGGTTAAAAGTCAGGAAACCTAGATAAATTATAGACTTTAGCTAATAATATTTCAATATTGGTTAATTAATTATGATAAACATATCATATAGTATGTCAATAATGGGAAACACTGACCCTGGGTTACATACGAATTCTCTGTATTTTCAACTTTTATGTAAATCCAAATCTGTTCAACAATGAGAAGTTTATTTAAAAAATATATGAATAAAAACTGAATCAGCTATACATCTGATAGTGTACTTAAAATGCATAAAACAAAATCCTGTGAAATATAGGTATATTTTATATGAAACTTAGTTTGCAATAATTCCCCACATGCTCATAAAAGCTAATGTGCACCTTCAATGAAAACCAGTACCATCATAAATTATTGATATAAATTATGCAGTTGCATGAGGCAGAATTTATATTTTAAACATGATTTCATACAGTTTTTTCATCCTTTCAAAACTATAGCTAATAAGTTGTTCTTCCCTGTCAGTTCACTAGTTCATTAGGAATCATAATATTCTTTGATGTATTATCCTCGAACAGTTCCATAAACAACTGTGGTTCATTTCATTTTAGTTGAACAACTTTTTAAGTTCTTAGAACTTCAGTAATGACTTAAGAGAAAATAAAGGAGCAGAGTCAAAGATTCGTCAGTAATTTTTATTCTTTATATTACATGCAAAATAAAGCTCGTCGGGGGATGTGGGGCAGGCTTGTTCTGTCATTTCTGCCTTGTTAACTTCAGCCTATTGCTTCTTAAAATCAACAGAAGATAAGGTAGACCACTTGAAAAAAAATCTGAGTCACTAAAATACCGAGTCATGTGTGGTATATTAACTTTCCCAATAAGACAAAACTTTTTATTTTCATAATTACATTTTTTTATAATGACAACATTTAAGATCTACTCTCTTAGCAACTTTCCAGTATGCAATACTGTATTGGTAACTATAGTCATTATGATGTACATGAGATGCCCAAAACTTATTCATGTTATAACTAGAAGTCTGTACCTTGACTAGTATCTCCCCATTTCCCCCACCCCTCCACCCCTGGCAATCACCATTCAGCTCTGTTTCTATGAGTTCAGTTTTTTCATTCCAAGTATAAGTGAGATCGTGTAATATTTGTCTTTGTCTGTCAGGCTCATGTCACTTAGCATAATACCCTCAGGTTCATCCATTTTGTCACAGATGGCACTTATTCCTCTTTTTACTGATGAATAGTATTCCATTACCTATACATACACAATTTCTTTATCCATTTATCTATTGATGGACACATGTTTTGGCTCTTCCAAATAATGGTGCAGTGAACATGGCGGGGGTGGTGTGCAGATATCTCTGAGATAGGGACAACACTTCTTAAGAAGTGATTAGAAATATTTTTACTGAGAATTCCATATCTGGAAATAAATAATGTCGTCTTACTTTCCGTTGCACTAATGATTAACATTCATTTTTTTGTTGATGAATTAACCTATTAAGTTGGTGCAAAACTAATTGCAGTTTAAAAGGTTAAAAATATTTGCAAAAACTGCAATTACTTTTGCACCAACCTAATAGGTTCAATCAATGAAGCAGTGTCAGTCTGAGAGTTTTGGAATAAGGGAGTTATCATGGGAAGTAGAGCTTACATAATTTTTGGAAAACACAGGTCCAGAGGCTGGGGTTGGATAGGTCAGCAACCAGGCAATCAGAGAAGCTATGTCATAGGAGCCATAGATGTAGAACCATGGAAGGCGAGTTTCTGGAGAAGCCTATGAGTAGCTACTGAGTCAGTGAGTCCACAGCCAAGTGTCTGGGTAAAGCCTGAGGTCACTGTTGGTCAGGAGGAATAACTAGATGCAGAGCAAGCACCTCTGTGTGTCTGTCACCATATATGGCTGGGTAAAGGCCGTCAGAGAATAATGGCCCCTGCTTGATTTCGGCATTTCAAATGCACACAAGTCCTTTTGACCAACGCTAATTTAAAAGTATCCAGGGAAATGTAGCTCTCAGCCTAATCAATTTCCGCACATTGAATGTCCTACGTAAGCTCCCTTCTTACAAAAATGAGATAAAAGATATGAAATGTGTGCTTGAAGTCTTAGTCTACTTCTATGCAGGACTTGATTAGAAGTCACCTTTGGCCATTTGAGTGCTAGAATATATCCTTTATTAAGCAACCGAATAGACCTAGATACTGATATTTTAGTGAGGTTCCTGCAAATGTAGGTTTCATAAAAGCTCTCGTCAGAAATGTAAGGCAGAAAATAAGGAGCACTAATGGCGCCACTAGGATTATGTGTACATCTGGGTGGAATCAGCAAATGTATTATACCTGTAGGCGGAAATCTATTATGAAGTGGAATATCCATAGATAGAGCCAAAAAGACAAGGTTAGAGGTAAAGGGCTAAGGAATTCACAGAACACAAACGGGTATAGTAGGAGACAGCATAAACAGTGCTTACAAGTATTAGACGTCTAGGTTATTCAGTCAGGCAGGCCTGGGTCTGCAACTGGCTCCCTGGTTACTGGTTATTGTACCCTGATCAGTGACCTCGTCCGTCTAAGCCTCATTCTTTTCATTCTATAATTGTAGAATACTTTCCAAAATAAAAACGACCTCAACAGTTGTTACAAGGACTAACAATTATCAATGTCTATAAAATTCAGTACTACACAGTGTCATAAACGTAAACTCCATGAAGTCGGGGATTTTTAGCTGCATTGTTCATTGCTAAATCCTCAGCTCCTGGCACTGCTTGGTAACCTTTTATATGATTAATTAATGGCAACTACTTGTGTTGCTGTTCTTGTATTTGTTGTTATTGTAAGGTCCAGAGGTGTACGATATTCGTAAAGAGGGAGATGATTTTTCACTTAAATCTGCAACCCACTTACGTATGTACCACCCTCACAATGCTTAGGGAAGACAGCTTTGCTGCTGGTTTTCCAGTATCCCAGGGGTCGCTACGTTCTGAGTTTAGCCATGAGAATCCGTTTGTACTAACATCCTTATGGCTCAACAGCATTTCCCCCCCACCCACCCCGTCCCCCAATTCTTCCCAAGTGCTAAAGGCTTGTGGTGATCACTTTTGACTTTTACTTCTGCCCTTGGGCATTGTGGCGTCTTTGCTGAGCAAAATGCTGTTATTTCCCAGTTCTCAGAGGCTACTTTGTAACAACTAATGTCATGTGTCATGCTGTCTCCTTTTTTCCTGTTAGCTCCTAGGAGTAGCACATGCCATTGTTGTTTCATGTAACCCTTGCATGAAAAAGTGGGGACAAAAGTGTGCCATTTTAAAGGCCTCAATAGTGTGCCATTTCTAAATTCTAGAATGAATACCAACATCCTCCCTTTGCTCTTACAAGGCCCTGTTTCATGGCCCTTTTAGTCATGCATGTATAACACAGTGGAGAAATGAAAATCCAAGTGCTTCAGACCAAACTGTTGTTAATATTTAATCATATAAAAGGCTCTGTTTATTTTGAGTTGAGTTAGTCTTTGCAGAGATTATTATGTTAAGATATATTGATTTTCTCTGGCTGAGGGCAGGCAGTGAGGGTAGATAAAAAGCTGAGAAAAGATGATTTCATTCCAAAGAAAGAGAATTAAGTCCTAATAATATAGAAATAAGCCAGCAGGTGAGAAAGACGTGTCTAGTGGGAAAACTCAAAGAGAATGACCAATACATTAGAGGAAGAAGGTTATCAAATAGCCAGTTTTAACCTTTCCTTTTCTACATTATAAGTCCTTTGCTTTTAAGCAAATGAGCTCTACAGCCAAACCGCTGGGGATTAAATCCTGGGTTAAACATTTATTAGTTACATGTTTTTGAGAAATTATATAGCCTTAGTACTTCAATGTCTTATTTAGAAAATGGTGGTAATAATATCCTATATTATAGAATTGATGACAAAAATATGTATACAAGTGGGCACTTTGGTCAACGTTGCTCAAGCAGTAGTTCGCCATAATCAGAAGTGTCTGGACGCTGATTAAAACCAGAAGTGTCTGGACCACTTTGAGCGCCTCTTGTAATTGCAGAAGTCAAATGTGACTTGTATTCATCTTTTGTTATCAGTATATATTGAGTATTACAATTTTAATACAGTTTTTCTTTCTTAAAATGTGTATACATTTTTTTTTTTTTAAGATTTTATGGGGAAGGGGAACAGGACTTTATTGGGGAACAGTGTGTACTTCCAGGACTTTTTTTCCAAGTCAAGTTGTTGTCCTTTCAATCTTAGTTGTGGAGGGTGCAGCTCAGCTCCAGGTCCAGTTGCAGTCTCTAGTTGCAGGGGGCACAGCCCACCATCCCTTGCGGGAGTCAAACTGGTAACCTTGTGGTTGAGAGGATGCGCTCCAACGAGTGCTCCAACGAGTGCTCCAACCATCTGAGCCATCCCGGAGGCAGCTCAGCTCAAGGTGCCGTGTTAAACCTTAGTTGCAGGGGGCGGAGCCCACCATCCCTTGCAGGACTCGAGGAGTTGAACCGGCAACCTTGTTAAAATGTATATACATTTTCTGGCACTCAGTGTGTATGTGTGTGTGTTCATTTATTTACAAAATTATAACTATATATAAACTATATACAAAATCTAGTTCTAGCAAGTGCTGACCATGTGATTGTTATTACCAATGCTATGATTATCCCACCCCAAGAGTTAGTAAAATCTTAAACATGAGAGCATTGCTGTAGCTGTGTTTAGGGACCAAGGCTCATGTTTTAGAATGAAGTATGCTCAGGAATGAGACAGTGACAATGGTAAAGCTGGAGGTAAACCAGTGAGGGAGAAAAAGAAGTGACAAGCAAAACGGTAGATTTCTAGGACACGTAAGGAGTGATCTCAGAAATATTTGGAGAGAGAATTAGACTTCCCACAATTATCCAGTATAGGAGTTCAGATCATTGTTGCATGTGTATGAAAAGTAACAAACACCCTAGAGGTCTAGAGAACTTTGGGACTCTGAGGTTTTAATTATTACATTAATAATGATTTATTTATGTTGCAGACATAATGTACTGATCACCTGTGTGAGCCTGACACTTTACTCAGTGTTGGAGATATAGCTGGAACTTACATTAGGTTGGGGAGAAAGATCATAAGCAAGGAAACAAAATAATTACAAATTGTGATAAGTGCCATTAAACAGGGCATAATAATACAGAGTAATTTCAGACCGCAGGCTTTATATGAGGTCAGGAAGGGATTCTCTAAAAAGGAAGTATTTAGGTTGCAACCTAAAATACATGAAAGAGAAAGTCAGTGAAAAGCCAAGATGATGAACTTGGCCATAATTTACCAGGCAGAGGGAATAGCAAGTACAAAAGGTCCTGAGGCCAGAAAAAGCTTCATGTGTTCAAGACACAAAAAGGAGGTCAGTCTGGCTGGACTTCAGTGTGGCAGAGAGTGGTAAGAGATGGTGCAGGTAAGACAGACAGAATCCAGGTCATGCTCAACTCTGAAGGCAAAGGTGAAATTTGTGGATTTTCTTCTAAAACAAGGAGAAATCATTTACAGGTTTTGATTGGGGGTAATGAAACAATATGTTTTATGATTTAAAAATTGACCTTCTTGTTGCTAAAGCCGCTTTATCTGTTCTGTCTCTACCTCAGTTGACCTATCAACAACCTCTGCCGCAGTTTATGCTGTCTCTTCCTGGGAACCGTTTCATCATTGCTTCCAGGATACTGTATTCACCTTGTACCTTTCCTACTTTTCTGGGTCCTCGGTCACTTTGGATGGTTCCTTCTCATCTCCTCAATCTCTAATGTTGCCATCTCTGTACCTCTTCTCTCTGTTCTCCCTAGAATATTTTATCCAGTCTCAGAGCTTTTAAATATCACCTGTATTCTGAGGATTCTCACATTTGTATCTCCATCTTGGGCTTCTACCCTGACCTTCAGACCCACACTTACAACTGTCTATTTAACACCGTGCATGTCTGATAAACATCGGACATTTCAAAGAGCTCCTGCTGTCCATCTTCCACCCCAACCATGCCTGTTAGTGGTCGCTTCATTATTCCAGTTGCACAGGCCAAAACCTTGAGGTCATTCTTGATGCCTTTTCTCTTCATTCATTCAATTTGTTGGCAAAGCTGGTTGATTCTGCCATCAAAATATAGTCATAGCCTTACTAGTTATTGTTACCTCCACTGCTACTTCCCTGAAAAAATCACTACCATCTCTTTCTTGGATGCTTACAATAGGCTCCTAACTGATATCTCTTTTTTGTTTTGTTTTGGTTTTGTCCCCCTAAATGTAGTCAAAATATAGCAGCCACAGTGATACTTTTCAAATGAAATTCTCATCAGATCCTCCCGTCCTTAAAGAAGAGTGATTTTAGTGGCTTCCTTCAGCATTCAAAATAAAAGAAAAAGTGGTGTGTTTTGGTTCGTGTGTTTGTTTGTTTTCTATAAGTTTTAAGGCCGTGCATGATCTGGCCTTTGTTGATAGTTCTAAATACTTGCTTCTCACTCACTTTGGGCCAATCATAGTGTGTTCTTTGCTGTTTCTGAAACATTCCAGGCATGTTTCTACTTTAAGGGCTTTGTACCTGCTCTTTACACTGGCTGGACAGTTCACATGGACAATTTACTAACTTGCTGCGGGTAGTTAACAGACAGGGAACACAAACTGCATTCAGTTCTTCAGAGAAGCTTTGGTGTGGAACTGGTAAAGCAGGTGTTGAAGGAAAAGAGCGGACAAAGTCAAGGTTAAGGTTAATACTAGGTGGTAAAGGCAGGAAGCAGCTACTATCTCTGTCACTAGGAGGAACAAATGGCAAGGTGTGGGGTGATTGGAACCCAGCAGCTCAGAGGAGCAGCCATAGAGTGTGGTGTACTGATCGTCCAGTTGTGGGACCTCAGGAGCTCAGAGGAGGAATCCCATAAATTGCTGGTCCCATATCGCAGAGGAAGGACCATTGCCCATCTGTACTGATGCCTAAGAGGACCCAGTGAGGAACCTGGAGAACTGGGACCCAGAACTCTCAGATGGAGGCTCTCAGGAGTCAGCATGAGACTGGTTCTGAAATTGCCAATAGCAATGGAAAACTAGAATCAACTGTGTCTTCCAGGATGAAAGGGTAATGCAACAGGAACAGAAAGCAAATAGGAAAGAAGAATTTCTTTCTTTCCTCCTCCTGCATTCCAGTTTCCTTCTAGTGAACTCTATTGGAAGAATTGATAAGAAACCAGCTGATGATGGAGAACTATAGTTTGCAGAGTCCCACCATTGATATACAGGATATGGAATCAGAGCGACTTTGTTCCTGGGCCCTGTTCACAGAGTGAAAGTCTGATTCAGTATATATGAAGTAAGCACCAAAAAAAACCCCATGGTTTTAGGGTATCCAGATAATTCTGAAGTTCAGCCAGATTTGAAAACCACTGATCTAGAAGAAACCCTACATTTTGTAGAGAAGAAATTGAGCAAAGGGCATTGACGTGTGTATGGTCTCTTAACACCATAATTTTATTTTATGTGTCAACTTGATTGGGCTGTGGGGTGCCCAGCTATTTGCTCAAACATTATTCTGGATATTTTGGAATGATTTTAATATTAAAATTGGTAGACCGAGTAAAGCAGATTGGTAGACCGAGTAAAGCCCTCAAATATATGGACATACCGCATCCAAACAGGCTGATTCCCTCCTCAAATAAGAGGAAATTTCTCCTCCCACCTGAATGCCTTCAAGCTGGGACATCGGTTTTTTCCTGCCTTCAGACTGGAACTGAAACACCAGCTTCTCCTGACCGTCAGGCCTGAAGGACTTTGGACTAAATCTACACCATGGGCTCTCCTGGTTGTCAGCCCTTTGTGCTTGGACGGGAACCACACCATCACTCTCCTGGATCTCCGGCTAGCTGGATGCAGTTATTGGAATTTGTCAGCCTCCATAAATGCATGATCCAATTCTTATTATAAATCTCTCTATACATCCTATTGGGTCTGTTTCTCTGCAGAATCCTGACTCATAAGTGGTCTGTAACTCTGAGTTCTGGCTGCATGTCAGAAAAACATTAAAACATATCATTCTAAACATTTGCCTTCAGTAAGCTCTGCCTGCTTTGCTTAGATCAATGGTTCCTCCATAATGGGTTGACTGACCCACTGGGTATAAACTGTGTGTTTCACATTACCATGAGCGAAAACACAATTGCATATAGTAGGGTGTAGTGATACATTGTGTTTTTTCCAAATAATTAGGAGATGGACAGTAGGGTACCACAAAACTACGTACTTAGCCCGATGATGTCCACCAAATTGTTAGGGATCTGGAAGAGAAAGATGATAGTAAATTGATAAAATATGTGGGTGATGCAAAGCTTGTGAATGATATAGCTGACAGCAAAGGGAAGAAATGGATGAAGCATACCTGCTGGGGTTGGATTTATCCAGATTGAACAAAGTAGGTTTCAGTATGAAACAATTCCCATATTCATGTAGTATGAAATGAAAACAAAACAAAACAAAAAAAATCTATCCCAGTAAGATATAAGCAAGCTTCGACCAGGATGTGACTGTCTTTTCTGTGTGACTGTGGGAAAGCTCCTTTTTTATCTTGTTGTTTAACAAGATTTGCTGGGGAATAATAGCATTTCTTCAGTCTAGAACACTGTGTCAGAATCTATATGATTTAGCTTTAGAAACACCCCAAGCCATTGATCAAAGTAACAAAAGCAATGCCAGTGAGAGGCATTCTGAATTTACCCTTCCCTGCATTATGAAACAGAAAAATCACTAGACGGTGAGGGCTGGAATACCAGTGGAGAATAATTAGAACAATTGTGTTTCATGATTAAGGTACACATCTGAGAATATCTGATTACTATTCTTCCTGATTGCTGCTTTTCTCCCTAAATGTATTAAATATCTGATTGTTTCTCTTCCCCTCAAACATATTAAAACATAAGCTTTTTTTTTTATTAACTTTGCTATTTCTTCTCAAAGAGGACAGAGAGAGAGTTCTTGGTGTTACAAGAACTTTTTTCTTGAACTTTATACACTGTTGTTCTTCTACTGATAACAATAAGCAGAAAAAGCACATGCATAGGACTTCGTATGACATCTGCTGGTTGAAGGGATGCAGGATGCAAACACTCGTTTCTCTTTGTTCCGAATATGTCAGTGGATAACTGCACCCGGGCTACCCAGGTAAGGCCAATACGCACAGGACTGGAAGGCTTCCTGTCACCCAAAGTGTCCCATAGATCTACTCTTTAAATCATAGGGTTTCATTTGACATAAATAAACACTAATAAATTAGAGGAGAAAAGATAGTCTCATTGGGACATCCTAACCTCCTTATCTTCTATATCTGATTTTTTTCTTGAACACTGTAGCATTTCCTCTGACACACATTCATTCAGTAAACTAGCAAATGGAGCCAACATGAAAGTTAGAGAATGGCTGGAAGCAACCATGAGTTCCAGTGTCACACGAGGTCTGTGGTAGGGTTGGCCCCGTGTAAGAAGAGATTAATAGTGATCTATAGATCAAGAGGTAGCCCTTATCAGCCAAAGCATTTCTTAACATTACCTTAAATTTTACTATTAGAAGATTATATCTTTCACTTAAGGTATATCCCTTTATTAATATGCATATCTCTTGTCTAGGGACTCTTCCTTCAGGTTCAGGAACTTTTCATCGTCAGTTTCTGAGTGCCCCAACCATCCTTTGTCATTCCCATAGCTTTCATCATGACGCTTTAAATAGTAGCTTCAACAATGCCTCTTTATTTGAACCCTATCTTTCATTGCCAGGATTAATGATACCTTTCTAAAGGAAACCCATTGTATATAAAGAGGAACAAACAAAAGAAGGGGAGGAGTAACATAAGAGGAAAGAGGGTGATGAGAGGCCAGGAGGCTGCAAGGGTGGCATCTACTGTCTTGTCTGGCCAGGGACTTTCCCACAATGGCAATATCTAGTTATGTGGAAGTACCTACCTTCCAAATTCATATTTTGTGCCTGGAAATAATTTTTTTATGTATTGCTCTATTAGAGCTAAAGCTCTAATGTTGTTTTGGGATTTTAGTTTCTTATTGCTTTTTGACTGTTTCGACCACTAATAACCAAATATGTAGAACTGAATATACAGTAGCTCATCAGTAAGGATTTATTATATTGAAGAAGTAACTGGATTATTGTTTGAAAGCATAAATGAATGGATGGATAAATAATCATGTATTGATTCTCTATTTCCTTTTAATAGCCTACATATTCTTAGATTCTGTCCTGACTATTGCTCAGAGACAAAGTGATAGGCACTAAGGTGTAGTCAGGAATACTAGGGGTCCCTAAAGAGATGAGCTGTGATAAAGAAGGGTTCTACTTATATATATTTAACCTAAATATTTATTTCTTTATTGTACAGCAATTAATTAATGATTGATTAATTAACATTCCTGGTTATCACAAAGATTAAAAAACAGGCTTATATATTAATTACAGCCAACATTTTTATAAAGACAATTAAATCTTTGTCCTAGCGTTTTTAGATAAGTTACTTAAGTTCTCTATGTTTCTGTTTCTTCATCTATTTAATAGGATACAGCATAATATAATGGTTAAAAGCAGTGATGTGTTAGTGTTTCAAAACTGTCTCTCCAGGAAAAAAACATAAAAGCCAATTTATACCATGTGCTGATTTCTGTAGTATAAAGTCTCCCAGTAAACTCCGTTTTTCTATTGCGCCCATAGCAATTTCTTTCTCACACTGCATCTCTCTGACCCTGCTTCTGTTTTTGTACCCATTTCTCTGATTACTGGTGGGGAAGATTCTTCACTTTGAAGAATTTATGTGATTAGATTGACCTGCCTGGGTAATCCAGGGTGATGTCCCCAGGGTTCTCAACCTTCATATCTAAAAAGTGGCTTTTGCCATGAAAAGTAACATATTTATAGGTTTCAGGGATTAGGACATTGACAACTTTGGGAGCCCATTATTCTACCTACAAACACTGACCATGCCCAATTTCAAGCTAACAGTATGGCACAAATTGGCTTACAAAATTCCTGAGAATTTAGCAGTCAGCTCTTATGAGCCACGAGGAACTAATTCCTGGGACCAGAATTTAGAACGTGAGTTGTAGAGTCAGAATTCCTGGATTTGAATCTTGACTCTGCAATATACTATGTAACTTTGAGCATGTTACTTAGGTTCTATATATTTCAATCCTTACCTTAGGTTTTATATATTTCAATACAATGGCAATAAAAAGTAGTAATTCACTGGGTATTTGCAAGAATTTACAAAAGAGGTAATACATGTAAAGTAATCATAAAATGCAAGTGCTTGATGCATGTTACCTATTATTTTTATGTTTGTATTATCTTTTCAGTTGATATTAGAATAAATGTTACTTATACGTGTATATAATGCTACTTATATATATAAAATATAAAATCCTCATGTATACAATGATCAAGTAAATAGAAGGCTTAAAGCACTTGTTTTCTTCCCAAGGCATATGTAGTTTACGTTCATAATTTTTATTTTAAAATACGATTTAAAAGGTCCAAGAGACTCATGGACCTTGTGAAATTTTAAAAGATGGTATGATCAATTTGGCGATGGTTGTGCTACTTCTACTTTGTACTAACCAAGTTCTTGGATATACTGTTCTTAGAATTTTCTAGTTTTCTAGTAACTACAATATCAAGGCTTAAGAAATAAAAAGGACCTCAAAGTAGACAGTAAAGCTGGAGTAAATGGTTGTGCAGTATAGCCTTGAAAGGGAGAAAAAGTTAATTCATTCAGAGTATACTCCTCTCGGTAAAGACCAGGGTGAAAAAGGAGGGAGGGCTGAAGGAACCAGAAAAGAATACTCTTCTAAGTTGTACAGAATTCTGACAAGGCATTATCTTGAGCAAGGACTAAGTCACAACATTTTGTGTATTTTATAAATAAGAGGCTCAAAAAAAAAAAAAAAAAAAAAAAAGAGAGAGAGAGAGAGGATTGAGAAATTATGTCTCTCTCAAGCCTTCTGACCAAACAAAAAATTCCTCTAATATTTTTCTCATCTCAAGCATCCAAAATATTCCTTATCTCTGGAGCCATAACAAGACTTTCAGATGGAACACAGTTCACTCATTCATTTATTTAAATTTTCGGTGGATATTTATTAGGAAGATCCTGACATGATTCATAAAATAAGCCAAAATAGCACAGAAGATGTACGAGTATGAGACCCAGACGGGATCTGCAAGTTTGCTTGCTGGCTCCTAAATCCATTTGATCCGATTGTAGGAGTAATTCCTGAGTTACCTAAGGTCGTGGAGTGCTTCAGATATTGATTGTCTGCGTAGTCCCTGTGATGGCTACAGACATTTGTGGAAGAAGCATCCCTGATCCTGAAACTTTTCTGAATAAAATAGGGGAAATATGAGATATGTACATCTGGAAGAGCTAAGCAATGTTAATGGAAATGCCCAACCATCGTAAAATTTAAGAAGATCTGGTTGGTTATTCAATGATTCATTAATCAGGAAACATCCAGTATAGAAAATAAAAATAACTTCAAAGAGTTATACAAAGCGAAAGAAGTTTATAGACCAAAGTAAGCAGGAACAAGGAGGTTGTATTGGGCGTTTGCTGGTTGGTTGAAGATGGGTGACTTTTCTTACATGGAGCAAAGAGAAGTCCTGGAACCAGGTCAGGTAATTTGTGCTGAGCAGGCAAACACTGATGGTTAGGCCACGTGTTCCTCTGCTGGGAGAGCCAAACATAGAAACTTTGTTAAGGTCCAGTTTAAGTTATGTGGGGCTTAGCATCTTGGGCCTTAGGCTGGATATTTTAACAGTAATAACAAATGAGTGATCTAAAAAAAAAATAAATAAATAAAAAAGGAAAAGAAAAAAACCACAAAGCAGCATATGATTCAACAGAAAAATGTGTGCTAGAGGCTGGGATAGTGAGTTCAGAGGCGATCACGGTGGTTAGACAAGCCATGAAGGAGGGAAGATTTGAGAAATACTTCATTTGGCGAAAGGTCTGACGGGAAGGGTTTATTCCAGGTAGAGATAATTAGGTTGTGTGACAGGCCAGTGCTGTATGTGATGCTTGTGGGATAGTAAGGAGATTGACCTGAGGCTTGGACTGACCTCTCCTCCTATTTAGAATATTCCCCTTTCAACCCTATCTATTAGATTTCCATTTCAGTCATCTCACACGCTTCCCAGCTTTTCTTATGAAAAAAATCAGAAATAGTCATAGAAACTAACCATAGTTTTATTTTCTTCATGTCACATTCTTGATGTGGCCTCTATTAAAATCTATCAAAAATTTTCTTTTTAAATCTCTGTCCTCTACTAGCAGTATATGGTAAAGAAACCTAAATTCTAACTGATTTTCAGGAATGCCAAATGTCAGAGAACAAGACAGGTTTCCAAGTCAAAACAAAACAAAAAAAAGAAACAAAACACACAGCTGCATCACTATTCTATTTCCCATTTGTCTTTTATTATACTGTTTCATGTCATTTCAATGTGAAAAGCAGCGTCCTGAAAGAAATGTGACAAAAAGGATAAAATATTTATTACTGTTTCTCTATTATTGTCATCAGTGTTGTATCTGTAATTGTGCTTTCCAAAATTCATTTTGCATTGGACCTAATATGTACTTCAGCATAACATGCTGATATGGTAAATATATATCAAATTAATCAGTTTATTTACCAGCCTTCATTTCCAAGGCAAAGATTAACTGTCACTCCTTTTCCACATATTAAAGAGACTTCTCTCTTCTTTCTCATTCTTTAGTTTGAAAAGAATAGGTTGCCCTGCTGGGAGCACTTAGCCTGCTCCCTGACACACAAGCCGCAGACAGAAAACCCAATATGATTTTATTAGTATTCTCAGAAAAGTATTAAAAAATAAATAAATAAACTCCAAACTAATGAGGTCCGAGTCCTGTCCACGCCCGGCTTTGTTTACTCTTATATCCTTAGAACCTAGCGTAGAATAAAGCACATAGTAGACAATCAAATAACATATACTAAATGAAAGAAGTAATGAATGAAAGCCTCTCAAGAAAAGGAACGTTTTTCACTCATTGAAGTCACAGAATCTAGCACTATGTCTGACTCTGAACTGTCTTTTATTCGATAATAAATTTAATTGAAAACATTCGTGAATGACTGAAATGATCTCCATTGAAAAAATACACAGGTGTTCAAAAGGGAAGGTTCCTACCTCATATAGTCTGCTGAGGTTTTCTCAGATAGAAAAGATGTCCAACAATGTTAATCTATCCACTGACTCTATCACCCTAATACATCCAAAAGAGTACATCCCCGGTTTGCCTGGTGAGCAAAGTACTATGGACGCCCCAGTCTGCAAACTGACGAATGGAGAAGTACGTTCTCATTGACACTTCCAAATTGAACATGGCAGCCTTGGCTCTGCATCTCTTACTGTGGCCAATGGTGCCAGTGTCACCACAGGTACAAGTGCTGACTTTTCAGCTGCCAGGGAAAGTCTCTTTGCAGAGTCTAGGGAGAGATGGATGTGTATTCAAGTATGTCTCTGGTGTTCAACTGTCAGATTAAGGAATGGGACAGATATTTCTACTAAGAAAAAAAAGATAAAATGTCTGTCCTTCTCCAAAGCGAGAACCACATCCATCCGTCTCATGCTGAGGCCGGAGCTCAGGGCAAGCACACTCCTTTTCTTACCTGCTTGGCCGCATCATTGAGCCAGGTGCTTCCTACTGGATAGAAATCATCATTCGATTGTAATGCCGTTTAGAGTCAGCCATAAGTTCCCTGTAGTTTGACTCCTAATTCACAGGAAAAACTTCCTCAGAAATGATTAAAAAAAAAAAAAAAATAACATTTAGATTTTTTACTCTTAAAAAAAAAGTCACAGAGATTAAAGTACAGCATAGGGAATATAGTCAATAATGTTGTAATAACTTTGGGGACAGAAGGGTATTAAATTTATCGGGGTATATTCTGGATACTATGACCCAGCAATCCCTCTCCTGGGTATCTACCCAAAAAATCTGAAAACATTTAGAGATAAAGACACGTGTGCTCCAATGTTCATTGCAGCTTTGTTTACGGTGGCCAAGACATGGAAACAACCAAAATGTCCTTCGATAGATGAATGGATAAAGAAGTTGTGGTATATATACACAATGGAATACTATTCGGCGGTAAGAAAAGATGATATAGGAACATTTGTGACAACATGGATGGATCTTGAGAGAGTAATGCTAAGCGAAACAAGTCAGACAGAAAAAGCAGAGAACCATGTGATTTCACTGATATGTGGTATATAAACCAAAAACAACAAAAGAACAAGACAAACAAATGAGAAACAGAAACTCATAGACACAGACAATAGTTTAGTGGTTGCCAAAGGGTAACGGGGGCGGGGGGTGGGAGATGAGGGTAAGGGGGATCAAATATCTGGTGATGGAAGGAGAACTGACTCTGGGTGATGAACACAGAATGGGATTTATAGATGATGTAATACAGAATTGTACACCTGAAATCTATGTAATTTTACTAACAATTGTCACCCCAATAAATTTAATAAAAAGAAAAAAAAAATTTATCGGGGTGATCACTTTATAAGTTATGTAAATGTCTAGTCACTATGCTGTACACCTGAAACTAATATAATAATGTATGTCAACTACAATTCAAAAATAAATCTAAAAGAAGAAAGTAAAAAACAAATTCAAAAGATATACTAAATTCAGAAATGCTGACATGTGAATCCTAGAATCACATAAATACATTATTTTTAAAACCGAAAAAAAATTTTCCCTGAACCCTGGACAAAACTAATTGCACTTGTCATCTATAGAAAACTGGAATAAAGGTATTATATTATAATCCTACCACACTACAGTGTGATCTTCTTGAGGACAAAACTTGAAGTATTCATCCCTTTAAGCCTGAGAATAGTAGATGCTTAATAAATGTTGGTTGATTAGTGTGGTGGAGGGATGGAGAGAGAGATGAGATGGGCAGGTGGGAGGGACCTGCATGTACCACAGCCAAGCAGCCCTCAACATGGAGACAGTGTGAGTAGCAGCAATCTCGTTTATTGACCTAAGTCCCAAGGATGCAAAGATCAATACAACATATCTCCAGTTCTCAAAGAGCTTGTGATATAGCTGATAAGTGATGCAATGAAGAGTTTGCTCCTTTAAATTAGGCTTCTGGAAACACTTCCTGTAAGTGGAAATTCTAAAAACCTTTTGGAGAAGTTGTACCTGGTTGGTGATCACAGCATCATATTTCTCAGCCAGGAATGAGCAGGGTGACAGGCGAGGTGATGTGGGGAGGTAATTGACTGCCTTTGGCCTCAGTTGGGCTGAACCAGACTTAAATAGCTTATATGATAAGTCAGAGGTGATTCAGGGCTTCCCCAGAAATCAGGCCTGGGATAATTGCCAGGATACCTGAGAAACACTTTCTAAAGTTGATAGATTTCCTTTGGTCTCTCTTCCAACAATAACAAGAAAAAACCCTATGCTATAAAACGGAACTTTTCACCTCTCTGTGTTCATCTGAATTCATTGTCTTTTTCCATTAGTAATCATAATCATGGTAATATATTCTACTCACAATTTTTGTCTAAAAATTGAGTTTCATGTTATTTTATAAAAGATTTTGATGAATACATATGAACAACTGCCAAACAGAGCAGCCTCACACATAGGCAAATTTAATAACCTTCTTTGTGGCAAGAACTGAAAGAAGCCAGGAAAGCAGCTACCTGCCAAAATGTCTGAATTTGCACATAGAAACCTATATATTTTAATATAACGTTTTCAGGCGGTCAGAGTCTCCTAATGAGTGGTAACACATATTAGTGTCAAATAGTCTTCAAATTGAACTTGCCAGATGTGTGGCACATGCGTGACTATGACATCATGATTCTCTGTCCTTCACCCTTAAATTAGTCACAGCACACGTGGCCTCAGAATCCTCAGGACAGATTCTGGGCAGCTGTCACCAAGGGATTGGAATTGGTCTGCAAAATGATACCTGTTTGCTCTCCAGCTCTAAGCAGATTTACTGGAAACTGGCAGAGATCAAGAGCTTCACCTACCTTGATCTCAATATAAGGTAATGCAAGTGATCACAGAAAAAAATCCCTGAGGCAATTTTGGGGTTACCAATGATCGAGATGTTAGAGTCACTCTAAGGAAAATACAGCAACAATCTAGGCTTCTCAACACTTGAAAGAAATTAGTGACATAAAATTAATGAAAAGCACAAAGAAGCATTCATCTTTGTACAAGTTGATTTTGTGAATATGCTCCATATCCATGTTGGACATTGTCATACATGACACCAAAGGAATTGAAAAAAGACATGCCATGCCCTAATGAAGCTTCCAATTGGAGGGAAAGTTATGTTGTTGAACTATGGAACCATAAAAAAAACATGATGGAATTGAGCAAAATTGTAGACCCAGGACAAAGAAATTCAGAATTTAAAAAAATAAATTAGAAAATAGCATGGCATAGTATAATCACGTCACTGTTTTAATGCAGTGTTTCCAAACCTCAATTATTCCCACACCACCTTCACAATTTTTTATTATTTCTTTATGCTACTTGTATAATTATTTAAGTGACATTTAAAGTGAGACTTTTTTGTTTTTAAATAAACATTTTATTTTAGAGCAGCTTTAGATTTATAAGAAAATTGTAAAGATGGTACCGCGAGTTCCCATACACCGCACCCCTGATTTCCTCTCTTATTAACATTCTACAGTAATATGATGTATTTGTTAAATTAATGAACCAGTGCTGATATATTATTATTAGCTGAAGGCCATCATTTATTTGAATTTGTTTAGTTTTTACTTTATGACTTTTTTATGTTCCGAGACCCCATTACATTTAGTCATCATATCGCCTTAGGCCCCTGTTGGCCGTAACAATTTCTCAGACTTTCTTTGTTTTTGATGATACTGACTTTTGGGGAAAGTATGGGTCAGGTATTTTGGAGAGTCTCTCAGTTGGGGTTTGTTTGATGTTTTTCTCTAGATTAGACTGGGGTTATAGGTTTTTGTGAGGAAGCCCACAGAGGTAAATTGCCCATTCTCATCACATCATATCAAGATCACATTTGCTCGTACTGTCAATATGACTTATTGTTACCATGTTTTTCACTTCAACTTCAAATAACTGGTAGAATTTATATCATACTTTTGGTGGGCTGTTTGTATTTTACTAATTCATTTTTCACTTTTTTTTTTTTTTTTTTTTTTTTTTTTTATCTTAGTGTTTTACTTTGGGCATTTTCTACTGACCTTTTTCCAAGTTCACTGATTCTTTTCTCGGTTGTGTTGGGTCCACTGATGAGCCCATGGAAGACAGTCTTAATCTCTATTACTGTAATTTTATTTCTGGCACTTCCATTTGACTTCTTCCTATTGTATCCATCTCTCTGATGAAGTTCTCCATCTATTCATCAATATTGTTCAACTTTTCCACTAGAGCCTTTAACATATTAATTGTAGAATTATTCTCTGATAGTTCTAACATTTGGGTTGCATGTAAATATGATTTTATTCATTGCTTCGTCAATTGACAGAATATTGCTTTTTGTTGCTAATAACTGGACATAAGCAACTGCTTCTTTGGGGATGGGGCTGCTATAGTATTTACACCTGGCTAATAAGTCTAGTTGTTTGATTAATGTGACCATTTATTCCCATGATGTATGGGAATCTTATGAACAAATCATATTCATTGATCCATATTAACATAGTTTTGAGGTGATGTTTTCCTTTTATCAGATAGTGAACTATTATAACTCAGTTTAAATTCCTCTGACTATAGGAGGAATTTAGAATAAGGACAAAGAGTTTGACTTCCTACAGGAGAATGCCTTCTATGTGTATAAAAGGACAGACATTATATTCACCCTTAGTCATGATTTAGATTTACCAGTGTTTGTCAAAACCATTATTTTGAAGTGGATAAATGTTGTATTGGCCGGCATTTCCTTCAGACCATATCCCTCCCCACTCTCTATGAAAGCTTCCTCAAAGAGAATTATAAATATACATTGCCCAGTGGGACGACTGTAGCCATGGCCTCTGTTACTTGGTCAACATCTGGGTGAAGTCCAGCCTAGCTCACAATCCCATATTGTCCATCACTATGGGGCCTTTGCACCTCAACATTCCTTTCCAGGGTCCTCAGCTGTTTCAGTCTCCTCTGCCTCAAGATAATGATATAATAACAATTATTCATACTTTAGTGAGAATTTTATCCAGTGTGTTTCCTGTCAGGAATATTTATACTTTGTCTACTTCTTGTAATAAAAATGGCAAACAGCTAAAGGAGACTTGGGGGGAAGGAAAGCATCCTGGCATGCTGTCACATGCCACAGGTGTGGCCACCAGCTCAACCTGTATGTTCCAGTCCTGTTTCCCTTTCAGCCTGTCATTCCTTATTGGACCTTTTTTTTTCCCTTTAAGATTACTCATGTTCCCTGTTTGATCTCTTCTCTTTGTTTTGAGTATTACTTTTTGCTAATGAAGATGGTCTTAGTAAATTCCCAAGGAAGAGCCCATTTTTATGTGCTTGATTCAAGACCTAACAAGGATATAGAATACCCTAATAGAATTTTTTATATTTTAATAATTGTATTCTTTGGGCTGTAAATTCTCTAAGGAAAACCTTTTAGGTACAATACCCTTTTCCACTGTTGAAAATGGAAGACCTCAAAATGCTTTTGTTTATATCTTACTATATTTATCATATTATAAATTAAAACAGAAATACTCACTGATTAATTTATTTAAAAATAACAATTATAAATCCATTATATCTCAACATAAATAACACATTTTCATTAAAAATAACTGTGTTCAAAAAAGAGAAGAGCGACATTGTTTAAATTTTTGCACATTTCCTTATTATCTTGTTTGATAAAGAGAGCTGGAGTCTCATTCTACTTTCACATTTAATTATCACACATCATGTAGCCTCTGGAAAGCTCCACTGCTTACTAAGAGAATGAGAATGAAACTGGAAAATAATATGTTAGCTATATTGCAAAGAGTTTTTACCTCATATTCTCAAATCCCCTGAAAGGGTTTCAGGGACCCCCACCTCTACCACCACTTTTTGAGAACCATTGCACTGATGGTTAAAATAAAATAAATATCAGTGGCATCACACTGTAATACCACCTAGAATAACAAAACGACATGAAAAGGTAAAATTTAACATATAGTTTCATTGGTCCAGTCATGTAGCTTGATGTTTACCTGCTCAGGTACAAAGAAATAAATGTCACCCAGCACCTGCCATTCTGTTGCTACCGGACTCTTGACAGTGTTCATATAACCCAAATGGTCCTGGTAGGTAGAATACAACTTGATCTCAAAGTCTTTATTATGCCCAGGAAGGGAGTTCATGTCTCCTGCCATAAACGCTTCAGGTAGATAAAGGAAGCCTATAAATTCTATTCAGAATGATGTTTTCTATGTTCAGAATAAAATACAGAATATTACAAAGGACAAATTTTATTAAAGTACAGGCAACAATGTATTTTAATTCAGATATAACCATTGTTTTTTAATTACTCATAAATTTAAAATAATATAATGAGACGAAAAAAACCAATATTATGTCAAAGTAGTGATGTGTATAAACAATGTTTCAAGATATCTGAAACACGTAAGGTGATGTGAAAACATCTCTGGTTTTTACTGTGACAAAAGTCAAGTACTACTTATCATTCTGTTGTTTGTTGCCTACATTCAGAGTAAAAACAGGGTGTAATTTTTTAACCCATCTGTTTTTTATAAACTCTGAATTCTCTCCATAGATGCCATTGAGGTCTATGAACTCTATCTAGGTCAAAGAATGTTCTAGAGACCAATGGTTCTCAAAATGTGTTTCTTAGACCAGCAATATCGCTGTTACCTGGTAACTTGTTAGAAGGCAAATTTGCAGGTCCTACCTCAGTCTACTGAATCAACAACTGGGGGTGGGCTCCAGCAATCAGTATTTCAACAAATGCTGTTGCACATTCATGTTTGGGAACCACTGTCCATCAGTCCATTCTACTCAGGAACAAAGTATTTCCTGTGTTAAGGAAAGGGCAGGTAGGCAAACAAGACTCATAGCCAAGAACTGGAGCAAAATGGAGACTTCTTAGAAGCCATGCAAAATACCTTGCAGGGGAACATCATGCAAAAATTATAGAGCACTAGAAAAATATAAGAGGAATTGGAGACCATGTATTCCAGGAGTGGTATATTGTTTCATGTTAAACAGTAACTCAGCCACGTTAATGAGTATGTTGAAAACTGCTGAGTTTAAGAATGAAGGTTTTGGTTCAATTTGAACAAATGAATGGATGAATGGTATCATGATCAACTGTATTATGGATATACGTAGGGAAGGACGAAGAATAACAACCAATATATATGCTATCCCAGATGTATCCAATTCTTCATCTTTAAATGAAAAATAAATTTGAGATAGAGATATTAAGGCACTTGCTGAAAGTCAACAGTTGATTTAGCTTTAAGACATCTGACCCATAATCTAATACTAGTACTTCCATACATGTCACAGGGAAGTAGCTTTACATACCGCTCATACTATGCAATTTTTATGTACCCTAACCCAGACTCTTTTCCAAAAGGCAGAGTCGTTATTCTGCAAGATTTTACAAACTAGTAAATAGTTCCCTTAGAGCTGACTACAGTATTCTATTCAATGACTAGGAGTGGCAATTTAACTTCTTTACATGCTATTCAAAACAGTGCAAGCCGAAACAGACAAGACATGAACAATTCTCTTCTAGAAACACAATTTGAGACATTAATTGAAATGATGTTACTGAATCCAAACGTTATTACATTCCCAAATACATAAGAAGAACAAAGAAGAAGGGGATTGTTTTCTGGATCGGAGACATAATTCAATGTTAGAAGTTAAAATGAAAGAAAAGGAAATTGAACCTCGAGGCAGGGCTTCCTGACAGTAAATACTAATGAATAATGCAGCACACTTCAAGTGAGACACTAGAAGAAGATCCATTACTTAGGAAGCTGAGACTAATTTATCATGGCAAGATTTGGTGACCAGTTTGCTGCTTTTGTTAATAATTTTCGTATTTGTGAACTTAGCAAACTTTCAAGATCATGTTGTTTAAACCCTTTTACATAGCATGTTGTTCAAACCACTCTGATAATACCAGGTAACATTTCACATAGATCTTGAAATAGGGAACAAATTCTCTTAAAATCAAGATTATTTATTCTCTATGTATTTCATTTAATGGCCTTTTATTATAGATACATATTATGAGTAGCAAAAATGAAAATTATTCATGAAGTCTTTGCTACAGCAGAATATTAAGGTTAAATAAAAAAGGATCTTGCACAAAAACTGTGAGGACTTGTCAAAAATATGGTAAATGATTAAAGAATATTTAACCCATGCTACACAAATAAGAACAGACGAAAGTATAAGTAAGGAGAGGTCAAGATTATTGTAGGAAATATGTGCATTGAAATAAAAAAATTATTGTAACAAAAGTGACTTTGAATAGACTTATGAGTTTTGCGTGAAGGAAAGAATGAACAAGTCCAGTCTGACTGCTGCAGACAACTGTGTAGTCATAACAAATTTTTAAAAATGGAAATGTTTAAATGACTCATGGTCCTGAAAAATATTTTGTGTTTAATGTCATGTATTATGGGTGGACCACTACTGCCACAAACCTTCACCCACATTCAACAAATAACTCAATTAGTCTATCTGGCAAAATTAATAAAATCCATAAAATAACTTTGAAAAGAAGGTAACTTTGAGAGGTCATGAAATGATAGAAAATACAATCATAAGCTCTGGATTTAGAAGAAAGTTTAGCAATCCTGTATTATAATTATTTCTCATCACTTTATCTTTCCTTTTTTTCCCCCTAAACTCTGCTGTCATACTCTGCTACTTTCTCAAGCAAATAATTCTGAACATAAATTATACTTCTATTAATGACTCAAAGTTTTCAACCTAAAAGAGAGTGTGTTAGTTTTCTATTGCTATATAACAAATAATCACATACTCAGTGACTTGAAAAACAACTATTTATATGCTCATTGTGTCCATGGGTCAGGAGTCTGACATTTTTTAGTTAGTCCTTCACTTAAGCTTCGCCTCAGTAGGCTGAATTCAAGGGGTTGGGCAGCTAAGTGCACATCTGGATGTGTGACTAGAGATACTCTTCCAAGCTCCATTAGACTGTTGGCAGAATTCATTTCCTTTTGGGTATAGGACTGATGTCCCCATTGTCTTGCTAGCTGTTTTCAGGGACTGCTTTCTTTTCCTAGAGGCTGCACTTAGATCCTTGCTATGTAGCCCTCTCTATCTCAGGAACTGAGAACATGTCTCATTTCAAATCTCTTTCATGCTCCAATTCTTTCTAACTTCTTCTGAGACCAGCTCATAAGATTAGCTCAAGTCCACTTGAATAATCTCTTTATTTTTAAGTAAATGTGTCCAGTAGCATAACCTAATCCTGGGAGTTAGACTCATTATATTCACAATCCTGGGGATTAATTATTCCAAGTGTGTATGACAGAGAGTGGGAAGTCTTTGAGGTCATCTTAGAATTCTGTCTATCACAGAGATTGACAGAAAGGGGAGAACAGAGACATTGGAATCAGATAGGGTTTTAAAAACCTGACTTCACCATCTGGTTTATAATATGTGCTTAATAATTACTCATTGATTGGGTTGTGAATAAGTGGACAAGTAAACAAATGAACAAGGGGATGTATACATGAATGAAGTTGTTCAAAATCCTCTGGCATCATCATCAAGGAAAGAAAGATAATAGCATCTATGTGAAGGATACTTATGAGAATAAGATGAAATTATACATAAAAAGTTCTTGGTACATAGTTGGCACTCAATACATCAGTATCTATTATTAATCTTTCTATAGTGGCATAATATTTGGGCTTACCATTCTTATAATGACTTCTGATTTCTTTCATTTGCTATAGTAGTCTCCTGTTAACAACAACAATGATCCTGATCTTTGCATTTTGGCTGCCCTTCTCATTACTTTTTCTTCTTTTTTGCCTTGTTCATAGAGCTGATGGCTCTACTGTTTTCATTAAAGTATGATAGCACTGATAACCAATCACAGTGTTTTCTTTCTCATAATTAGTAAATTTTATCAATCAGAAAAAATAGAGAGTTACAGCAACAAAAGTATACTTTTTTTACTTGTATTTTTCATGCTTTGTGTCAAAAGCAGACTGTGGATCTCTTCCATGTTCTAGGATCCATGCTGATGGAATAGCTTTCACTGGGACATTGCTGGTCTCAAGGTAGAGAGAAAAGAAACATGGTGGAATTACTCAATGGCTCATAAAGCTTCTGCTCACACATAGCACTCGTATTTTCTTGGTACCCTAAATCATTTAAACAAGGGTAACATCAATGTGATAAGAATGTATAATCCTCCAACAAATAGGAACAGCAAATATTTTAATACACTCAATCACATTTTAGTGGTCATCCTTGCATAGTCTACTCTTTTCAGCTCTGCTGCTAATTTTTTGCTTTATGTTTAGGGTTGTTCTATTGTCATCACAATGTTGTTGGTTTGTGCTTTGTGATGCTTTGTGAAAAGGGTAATATTCAGCTTCTTTTAGAATTTATCTCAGGAAATATTTTTATAAAATCACAACTAAAAATGATATTCTGAAAAATATCAATTGACTATTTTTAAATAATCTTAATTCAGAGATCCATTTTTAGTGGATGTTAGCCATTTTTATTTAGTGATAAACCATAGCAATACTCCATTCAGAACCTTTCAAAATTTAGAAAATAATTCATTAGAAATCACAGCAGTCAATAGCGTTTCTTGGAAAGTGAAGTGAGTCAGAAGTACATTTATTCCATAGTACTGTCAAGAGTTTATACGCTCAATTTCTATTTCCAATTTCAAAGAAATTACACACATAAGTTCTGATGAACAATAATGGATTGCATTATATCTGTTGTTTTGATTGAAGGAATAGAAGGCATAATGAAACATAAAGACTTGGTTAAATGCAGCAGTTTCTGTATACTTTGTTTCTTCGTATCAAATAGGAATTAGACATTTCAGAATATTAGAGTAGAATTTAGCTGCAAAACCATGTACTACTGTGTTTTCCCCAAAATAAGACCTCACAGGACAATCAGCTCTCATGTGCATTTTGGAGCAAAAATTAACATAAGACCCTGCCTTATTTTACTATAACATAAGACCGGGTCTATAATATAATATAATATAATATAATATAATATAATATAATATAATATAATATAATACAGTGTAGTATAATATAATACAGTGTAATATAATATAATATGATATATAATATAATAATATAACACCGGGTCTCATAGTAATTTTTGCTCCAAAAGATGCATTAGAGCTGATTGTCCAGCTAGGTCTTATTTTCGGGGAAACACGGTATTACATTAATAACATATTAACTATAGACCAAATCATGCCCTCAACCGTAAAATAAGTTCATAATTTAAATTAGAAATAAAAGAATCATGCAAAACAGTTCTTTGACAACATAAAGGAATTTCTTTGTATTGAATGTTTCCATAATTTTATCTGAGACACAGATGCCCTCTTGTGGTGGTATATAGGCATTTGCAGGGACTATTTTTAAAGAAAAATTTCAGCTTATCTTCATATATAAAAATAACCAAAAATAAGTCTAAAAAGAATAGAACATAATACAGTGCATTTTAATTTTTTAGCACACAAAAATACCATAGAACATAATTGTGCTCTTTAAAATGAGAGAAAAAATAAAAAATATTAACTTACAGTGTATGATTGGGTATGTAGTTTATTTATGGGACCAGATTTAAAAATATGCAATAATTAGCTTCCAGGAAAGTCAGACCATCTTTATGATTGTGACACAGCTATTCTCGTTAGGAGGGATTAATAAAACTCTATTTGGTTTCTCTGTCTACAAGGCCTGGGTCATATGTTCCTTCTTCGCAACAATTTGGCCTCAGCTCCCAACTCCACCCTGCTTAGGCCTGTGAACAGATAAATTGTCTCAAAAGACAACTATATACTAGGAGAAAAGGTCTTTTGTATTCAGTACAGCACAAAGCCTGCTCTGTTTCCTTCTGTTTCTCTCCTGTGTTCCTCTTGGTTCTGTGCTACCCATGAAAAATAAAAATTAAGAGAGTGCTTTGGGCAGGAAGTAAACACCATGGGTAATGACCTTAAACTTCCATGGGCATAAACATTCCCTGAGGTAGTCACTAAAAATACAGATTCCTCAGGCCTGTCGCCAGAGGTTCTGATTTAGAGGGCTGAGTTGTGGTCTTATAAAACTGGATTTTAACATCCACTTCAGGGTTCTCCTGGGTGCATTTTGGCTACAGAAATGATTCTTAGATCTGGCTGCAGAACCAACTTTCAAATCTGGATCCCAGGACACACCTTAGAATACTTCAATCAGCATTTGTCAGGGTGGGTGCAGGTACCCCCTCATGATTGTAACCTGTAGCCCATCTGAGAACATGGGGCTAGAGCCCAGAAGCACAGGTTTCCGAGCCCAGTTGGCCTAAGGCTACCAGAGACATGCCTAAAGTTCAACAAGGTCAGGTTTATTGACTCAACAATGCGGGAGATTGCCTGCCAAAGAACAGTGGAGTGTCACTAAACAAAGGCAAAGACAGTTATTTTAGGATATAGGAGTCGGGTGGAGTTGAATGATTTAATGGGCTTAAATGAAAGCAGAGCTTGTATAAAGGGATCAAATGAGGTCTGTAAAACTGGACCCAGAGTTCTTTTTCTTTGGAAACATCAGTGCGTGGACCATGTGCAGAAACCTGTTATCAGAAGTTATGCAAGTGGGTTGTCATTCGATACTGCTTCTCTGTCAACGTGACTAGGACAAGGGACATATACTGTTTTTTTACTGATATGATTTCAAACAACAAAGTTTATGAGTTTCTCAGTGTGTAAAAAAAGAAGCAGTTACTCAAAGAAGGGGACGCTTTACAGCTGCAGTGTGTTTGGGGAAGAAATACTGAATCCTATTAACTTTGCAGCTGGCTTCATCTGTGTGTGTTACTCCAGTCTGGTAAATGGCAAGGCAGACGTTTACAGTTCAAGCTACTTTTTACCTTTTCAGACATAACATCCGCCCCCACAGGTTTGCTTCCAGAAGAAAGATGGAACAGGGAGAGGGGATCCTAGGATATAAGCGTATAGATGTTATTCATGCATTAATTCAACAAAGACTTATAGAGTGCCTACGAAGATGCTGGGTCCTGTGTAAGGTATGGACAATTCAGTGATAAACAAAATTCAGTCTCTGCCCTCAAAAAACTTACACACTGGTTGGAGAAAACACAGATAAACAGACAATTACAACAGGGTAGAGATGTGCTGTGACTAGACATAAGGATAAGTGCCATGGGAAAATAACCCAGCCATGGGTATTCAGGGAACAGGGAAAATATGACCCATGGTTATGGAAGAGAGAGAACCATTGGAAGGGGATGCAAGGGACAATGAGCCAGGGGCAGAAATTCCAAAGTAGAGGAAGAAGAACTTTAAAAACAGAATCACCTGGCTTCTAACCCAAACTTTACCACTGGGTGGGTATTACTGTACCTTTGAGATGTAGTTTTCTGATTTGTAAAGTAAGAATAACAAAACAGAAACATTTGTTGAGTGCCAGACAGAGTTCTAAGTAATAGAATTATATCAATGAAGAAAAGACACAAGTTCCCTGACCCTCACATAGCATGCACTAAAGTGGGGAGGTTACAAAAAAATAAATAATAAACATAATTAAAATGCATTTACTGTATTATGTAATAAATGCAGAGTGGGGAAAATTGGACATGCCAGTGGAAGAAACCTGGGAGAAGTGGCAAGTTGAGGATTAAATGACGTAATGTCTGTCAAAATGCCTAGACATAGCACAGGTACATCTGATGAGGTCAGATCACAAAAGCCATGCTCAGCTAAGCCATGGAGAAACATGGGACCTGCATCAATCACTGTTTTGACCTCATTCAGTATATCCCTTTACTTCTACCTACAGGGAGCCTGCTCTGGACTTTAGACAGACTTCTTGTTCTACACCACAGCTCTGGATTACAATTCAGAGGGGATTCCTTATTGAGAATATTTCTGGGCAAGTCATCAGATAGCAGTTGACTTTTCTTGCAAGCAATGACAGCAGTTGGAGAGTTTAATGTTAGGCTCTCTTTTGCTTATTATGTTCTAAATTTGTCTTAACTTATTCTGCCCGCTTTCTTTTATGCCCTGCTTCAAACCCAGAGTTGATTAAAACAGTGGTTCTCAACACCCTCCCTGAAGGTCCATGGCACCCTATTCTTAAGTCCAGTTATAGCATTTCCATACCCTCCCATCCCACGCCTCTCATAACTAGAACTTTGTGGAAGGAATTTTGCTTCTCACACTTATGAGGGTGATGGGATGTTCTGTGTGTCTGGTGGACACAAGTCAGGGATGCTGAATGGCCTGCAATGCAGGCATCAGTTCAGTTTACTTAAAAAATAAATAAATAAATAAAAATGCCAATAACACCCCCACTGAGAAACAGTGGGTTAGAAAAATACAAATTTCTCCACAAAAGTTAGCAGTCTTGAAAATTGGATTATATTGCTATCAAAGTCTACCTAACTTATTTGTTAAGGTGTTTCTATTTTACTCTAAAATACTTTGGAATATACAATGTGATACCGGGTATGTGTTTATTTAAGCTACATTTTAAAGGAATAATTAATTGCTCTAATCATAAACTTATACTCCAGATATAGTAGGTATTTGATCAAGATAACTATGGTTTAACATCATAGGTTTTGTTAATTAGGATAATAAATGTTAGAATTTATTTATTTGTAAAATCGGGTATTTAGTAATTAGCAAAATGGTGGTTAGAAAGGTATTTCATTAATGAAATTGTTATTCAAGATATGTAGATTGGCTCTACATATGGAGACTGGTAGGAGGTAGGAAGGGCAGAGACATGGAACGGGCTGGTCCCACACTGGCATGTGGCAGTTAAAAATCAGGAGGGATATCTCAGCTTTGGAAGTCTCCCTTAAAGAGTGAGGGGTCCCAGCCCAGGTTCCAGTGAGGGAAAAGAAGTCCCCACAACTTCTGTCTGAGATTGTGGCTGAGTGAAATGGAGGGCTGCTGAAGTCCCAGGCGCTACTCTTAAAGGGCCCACACACAGATTTACTTACTGATGGACACACTGGCTCTGAGCTCCAGCACTGGGGCATCAGCGTGAAAGATGCCAGGGATATATCGGAGGAACTGAATTGTCTAGCTTCAGGGTGAGGTCTGGAGGGGCACCTTTCTCCCAGACAGAAGTGCTGGCAGAAGCCATTGTTCCTTTGTTGAGCCCTCCCTTTACCCAGCATGCAGACTTAGGTGAGTGCCATATCTGAGTCTCCATCAATTTGGCTAACACTAGTTGCCCAGCTCTGGTGATTTCCTGAGACCCCACCCCACTAAACTTGCAGGCCCACCCAAGCCATTCCAGTGGCTTTCCCATACAAGTGGCCTGTCTTGGCTCATGCTGTGGACTTTCTTAAAATCTCTCAAAGGTTCACAAAACTCAAACAAGCAGCATCTTGCCTCAGCATGTCCAATACCTCTTGCTGAGGAGTCTCAAGCACAGCACTAGCAGCAGCACGCCTCGGGTTACACCTTAGCCTTTCCCAGATTCTTCCAAGCCCAGCGTGGATAGTGGCCATCTGCAGATTGCTTTGTGGCTCATTCCACATGACCCTGGGTAGGGCACAGGCTGCAGTTGAACCTGGCCTGCAGGGGCCAAGCCAAAACACCACCCAGCTGCCTCCATCGATGACACACCCAAAAGGCAAACTCAGCAGGCACCAGAGCCCTACTAAAGCTAATCCTGCGTCATAGTGTCAGCCTATGCACCACAGCTCCTCCACTGTAGTCATGGCCAGTCCTCACAACAAATCATCCCAAAGGTTAGCTCCTCCCATTGACATGTAAACAGGAACCAAAGCTCAATTACAAAAGGAGGGCACACACAACCCATGCAAGGGACACACCTGGAGCACCTGGCACAGGTGACAAGGGAGACTGCACCACTGGGTCCTACAGGACACCTATTACATAAGGTCACTCTACTAAGACTGGAAGACAGCAGCCTTACCTAATACATAAAACAAACACAGGGAGGCACCCAAAGTAGGGAGACAAAAAAACATGTCCCAAATGGAAGACAGACAAAACTCCAGAAAAAGAACTAAAGAAAATGGAGACAAGCAATTTACCAGATGCAGAGTTCAAAACATCGGATATCAGGATGCTCGATGATCTCAGGAAGAACTTCAAAAAGAGATATAAAAGATAAAAATGGAAATAGAAAATATAAAAAAGAACCAGTCAGGAATGAAGAATATAGTAACTGAAATAAAGAATACATTAGAGGGAATCAACAGTAGATTAGATGAAGCAGAGGACTGAATCAGCAATTTAGAAGATAAGAGAGCAGAAAACACCCAATCAGAATAGCAAAAAGAAAAAAAGATTTTTTTAAAAAAATGAGGATAGTTTAAAGGGCCTCTGGGACAAGATTAAACGTACCAACATTCACGTCTACCTTGAGAAGAGAAAGAACAAGGAATTGAAAACCTATTGGAAGAAATAATGACAGGAAACTTTTCTAGCCTGACAAAAGAAATAGACATAAAAGCCCAAGAAGCACAGAAAGTCCCAAACAAGATGAACCCAAAGAGTATATCATAATTAAAATGCCAAACATTTAAAGACAAAGAATCCTAAAAGCAGCAAGAGAAAAGCACTTAGTTACCTACAAAGGAGCTCTTTTAGACTGTCAGGTGACTTCTCAACAGAATCTTTACAGGCCAGAAGGGATTGGCACAAAATATTCAAAGTGATGAAAATCAGTGATCTACAAAGAATTCTCTACCCAGCAATGCTGTCATTTAAAATGGAAGGGTAGATAATGAGCTTCCCAGACAGGAAAAAGCCAAAGTTCATCACCACCAAACCAGTATTACAAGAAATTTTAAAGGGTGTTCTTGAAGAAGGAAAAGGAGAAAGAGAAAAGAAGATAAAAAATATGAATAATAAAATGGCAATAACTACATATCTATTAACAATTATTTTAAATAAAAATGAATTAAATGCTTCAATAAAAAATACAGGGTAGCTGAACGTATAAGAAAATAAGACCCTTACAACTGCCTACAAGAGACTCACTTCAAATTGAAAGACATACACAGACTGAAAGTAATGGGATGGAAAAGGATAATTCATGAAAATGGAAACAAACAAACAAAAGACAAAATAGACTTTAAAACAAAGGCTATATAACAAGAGACAAAGAAGGACCCAGTAATCCCACTTCTGCGTATTTATCCGAAGAAATCCAAAAAACTACTTCAAAGGGACATGTGCGTCCCTATGTTCCTTGCAGCATTGTTTACTATAGCCAAGATATGGAGGCAGCCTGGTTGTCTATCAATGGATGAATGGATAAAGAAGAGGTTGAACATATACACAATAGAATATTACTCAGCCATAAAAAAGAAGGAAATTTGCCATCTGCAACAACAGATGGACCTAGAGGGTATTATGCTGAGTGAAGTAAGGCAGACAGAAAAAGACAAATACCATATAATTTCACTTATATGTGGAATCTAAAGAACAAAATAGATGAACAAATAGAAGAGAAACAAACTCATAGATACACGGAATATTTTGTGGGTTCCCAGATGGGAGGGGGATTGGGGGATGGGTGAAAAAGGGAAGGAATTAAGAAGTATAAATTGGTTGTTACAAAATAGTCATGTGGATATAAAATATAGCATAGGGAATATAGTCAGTAATATTGTAATAACTATGTATGATATCACATGGGTACTAGATTTATCAGGGTGAGCACCTCGAAAGTTATATAAATGTCTAATCACTGTTGTACATCTGAAACTAATATAATATTGCGTGTCAACTGTAATTGAAAAAAAAAAGACAGACATAAAAGATTATATTGCATCATTCCATTTTTTTATTTTTTAATTTGAAAAACAGGTAATACTATAATTATGGCGTAGCTATGAATGGGATTGCATGCAGCTGTCAAAACATTTAAAGACATTGGAAAATACTCATAATTTAATAAAAGACAGTAATATTTTAAACTGTATATATATGACCCCATTTTAGGAAAAAAAAAGAAGTGTGTAAGTTGCTATGAGAAGTATCAATCAGGGTCTCAATACAAATATAAGCACTCAAATTAAGATAATTAGAGGAGTCTGTGTCTTAAAAGGGTGAGCAGATTTGTAGGGGAACCACAAAAGCTAGTGCAGTAATAGAGCTGTTACTACCCTAGACCTGAAGCAACAAGAGGAGGAACAGTTCCCAACACTCAGGAGAAAGCTGCTGAGAGAGGACAGGAGCAGTGGCCTTTGGGTGAGGGATACAGCCTGGCCATGGTGAACTTGAAGGCAGGAAGAAAGGGAAATAATCTAACTCACTCCCCTCCCTCCTCCCAGTCTTCTGCTGGGGCTCCAGTACCCAAACCCAGCCTGAAACCAGAGCATTGCTGATGTGGTCCATACAGGTCATGCCACCAGACTGAAAACGAGGCACAAAGGTGGGGTGTGGGTGTGGCACACTGGACACATGAGGCACATGCCACATATGGGAGTGAGTCCTCTGATTAGCTAAGGGAGAGGAGGCACTGAAGAGATGATCCATTCTTTTTCTTTATATACCTTTATATATTTTTTTAATGTTGAAATAATATATATATATATATAAATATATATAAATATATATAAATAAATAAATATATATATATATATATATATATATATATATATATTTTTTTTTTTTTTTTTTAATTCTGGGAAAAATATGCTCGACAGAGTGTGTGTGTGAAGGGATGCGTGCCTGTGAGGGTATGTATGTAAATGAGTGTGTGTGTGTGTATGTGTGTGTATAAGTGTGACAGAGACAGAGAGAGAAAGAGATGGGAGTGGGGTGTGAGAGAGGGAGTGTGTTTGTGAGTGTGCATGTATGTAAAGGTATACAGGTAAAATGAGATGGTGTTTGTGTATCTGTGGAATGTGTATGTTAATGAGTATTTGTGCATATGAGATATGTTGAGAGAGTTTGTGAAAGCATATGTGAGAGTGTATGAAGTGTGATAAAAAATTATGGTGAATGTTTAAATAAAAAATAAAAAAATTATTACCGTAAAAGACACATTGCCCTTAACTCCCCTCTAAATACTGCCCTTTGCTTTGAACACATGTGTCCCATCGTTCTTGCCATTTTCTGAAGCAGTTCTGGAAGTTCTCTTTCGTGAGTGTCTTTAGTTGTGCTGTTGTGGCTGCTGAATCATTTTGACTTTGGTGAAGAGTCAGAAGTCACATGGTGCCAGATCCAGTGAATAGGGTGGATATTGACACATGGTAATGTTTTTATTCAACGGAAATTGCTGTACCACAGTGATGTGTGACACGGAGCCTTTTGTTGTGATCACAAAATATGGTGAATGCTGCCGCCGAGTTCATCCAACGGAAAGGCAGGGATCTTCAATACCATAAATGGCCCATCGAACCTTAGTAGTGTGTGACTAGTAATGTGTGTGACTATGTTCAGTGCAGTCAGTCAGGTATGAACTATGGTTGAGAGAAGGTGTGTTTTAAAATGTGCCATAAATCATCCTCCATCATGACAGTGCTCCGTATCACATATCACTTCTGGTATATGGCAATTTCTGTCAAATAAAAACATTATAGTGTGTCCTCATCCACCTCATTCACTGGATCTGGCACCACGCGACTGACTTCTGGCTCTTTCTCAAAGTCAAAATCATTCCAAACATTGAGGCAGCCATGACAGCACAACTAAAGACACTCACAAAAGAGGATTTCCTTAACTGCTTCAGAAAGTGGCAAGAATGATGGGATAAGTGTGTTAGAGGCAAAGGAGGGGATATTTTGAGGGGGATTAATGGTAGTGTGTCTTTTAATGTAATAAATTTGTTTTTATTTAAACATTCACTGTATGGTTTGATCACACCTCATACAAGTGGATCTCAGACTGTGTGTAAGGGATGTATGTGTGGGGTTGTATGTAAATAAGTGTGTTTGTGTGAGAGATGGGAGTTAGTGACAGAAGATGTGTGCATATGGAGATGCACAGGTGAATGTGAGTCTATGTTTGTGTGTATAAAGGGTATACATGTATATGTATTCAAGGATGTACTTGTTAGAAGTATTTGGGGGATGCGTGGGTATGAGTGAGGGCTTCTGGGTGTGTGAGGACATGGAGATGGGGTGTGAGATGTGTATAAATGAGTGAGAAGGAGATGAATGAGGTGACATGTGTGAAGGGATTTATATGTATTAGTACGTGTGTACATGTGAGCACATAGGTGAGTGTGTTTACATATGGCTATGTACATAGAACTAGAAATACTGACTTCCAAGAGAAAAGAAAAACTGGAAGAACATACACCAAAATATTTATAACATTAATCTCTAGTGTTGGAATAAGTGGCAAATTTTATTTTCTTTACTGTTTTGTTATTTTGTAGTCAGAAAAGCAATGAGCATTTCAGTCTGTTTTCTCTATTCCCAAAACACATGACAAATATTGTACCTTTCTGGAAACATGTAAAAATAATAAAAGTCTTGACTAATAAATATTTCTTAATAAGAAGGTGTTTGAAAATTGGAATCCCCCTTTTCAATATATAACCAAATAGACATCTAAGTAAGTCCCTGGTTAATTTGTGGAATGAAATCTTGACTTAAATTTCAGAACTATATAGATGTTTAATTTTTCATCGAATTTCATTAATTTCCTGGTATTCAACAACTGAAACTAATTGCTACAGTTGTTTGTAAGCCAAGGCCCTGGTGGTTTTGCAAAAATGAATTGGTAAAACTAATGTAATGTCCTATTCATATCACGTGGCTTTAGGTTTTACAAAGTCTCAGAACGTATACACTAGATATTAACAGGGATTATCGATGATGGACAGGCCTTGGTAATTACTTTTTTTCTTTTAGTTTTGTGGGATTTTTACTTTTTTAAAAATCAATGAGCATATAGGGCTTATGTGATAAGCTTTCTGTGAAACTGATTTAAACATAGTTTTGTTTTTTTTCTTGAGTAGGTGAAAGAGCCCTGAATTATTTCACTGATATTTCATTTCCTCTGCACTTGCCTCATTCCACTAATAATAAAATATGAGGTTTTTCCTTTTCCAGGTTACATGTCAATGAAAGAAATGTTTGTAGCAGTAAATGGCTGAAGTAGTATTCTATTTTTAACTCATTTAGAGCTTGTCTGTTTTCTTAAAATAATTTGCTGTCATCAGCATCAGGTCACTGCAGCCCAGTTTATGTGGCATTGTTACCTGTGGGCTCCACTGGATGCACATAATGACAGTTAGTTGCTTGGCATCCTGGATAACTGTTTTACTTTTATGTAAATAGATAACAGTGCACTGTTATCTACATTGTTGTTGTAGGTAATAATTAAAAAGGGGATTCTGTATATCATATCTTTGCTTTACACTTAGAAAACAACTTCAGCTGTTAAAATGTGAGTAGAGCACATTCCACTACAGACGCTATTAAGTTTGGCTGGACCCAAGACCATCATGCTTGCAGAATATGTCACTGAACCACGAAGGAACATTCGGACCTAGAAATGCTTTTTGTTGTCTGATTGGTGCCTCACCACACTTCAAACAACATTGCTTGGAACTTGCTAGTACAATGTTGACAATCATAAAACCAACCATGGGTCCTGGACCTGCATGGTGGAAAGCACTCGAGTCTCCACGGAGAGGTAACTGAGCAGAGGTCGCCACGGCTAAAAAGGCGGTGGTGATGTCAGAGCCTGCGGTTCTTTGGGTTAGGGATAGTTACTTCCCTCACTGGTACAAAGTGGGTGTCAAAAGAAAACCCTGTGAGGAACACTGCATACTGCAGCCCTCTAACAGAATATGTGTCATCACAGTGGCAGGTTTCATCCAGTTCCTCAAAGTGGATAAACAATTAGAAGGGTTTCCTATCAAATCGGTGAACTGTAGCAGACTTCAGAACAAGGTCTCTGGGAAATTACACGGAGGGTATAGTTTCTAAGAGAACCTGAACCTCTGTGTAATATTTACTGCTCAGATGGAGGAGAACACACCATTATCGAGCTATGTTAGAAGACGGTTGATGGAAGTAAATGAAAACATTCTCCATAAGCCATCCATTCTTCAAGAGAAGCCATCCACTGAAAGCTACACAGCAGCTGTGTTGCCCAAGTTTGGAAAAAAAATAAAAGCACTACAGAAGGGTTACTGACACCAAAACAATATGAAGAAGTCATGGTAAAACTCATTAATGCCACAATAGCTACATCATGATGGTTGAGACGGCATAAAAAGCCTCATTCCATCAGTGCACTAAGAAGAACCAGCATACGTGAAGAAGAGTGCTTCACAGCCAGCCAGCCACAGGGAGGCCTAGTTTTCTTTCCTTCTCTTGTATAACAAGTCTTGGTTCCCATTTTGTCTTCAACCTCCCAGATCTGCCGTGCCATGTACTCACGCTGGTCTTCTTTTGCTTTTCTCTAACAACTGGCAAACGAAGGATGTTTATCTTATTGAAAACAAACAAAGCACTTTGAGGAAAAACTGGAAAAGACAAAAGTTTTAAGTAGCAAAGTGAAAACAATTTACCTATCATCCTGTAATCCACTAGTAAAGACTACATTTTGACAAACACCGGGTTGTTTTTGCCTCAATGTTCCATCAGTTTGGACATCAACAACTGGCCTTTCTTGCCCGGTCAGCTTCATGGTGATACTACCAAGAGGGTAGTCCTGCCCCTTCTGCTCTAACTCCTCTCCCTTTAGATTGTAGGGGACAAGCAGAGTGCAGATGTACCTTCCCTAGTCCTCATACCTCTGGGATGGCCTTCCACTCTGAAATGAAGTAGAACTGTAACACTATGGCTTCTTGAATGAGGGACACATGAAATGGCTTTGAAAAATACAAAGGGCTTTCCCAACATATGGAAATATTTATAATGCAGTGCAGACATTGTAGCCACTCCGTCTCATACCCTAGTTACACATTAACCATCAAAGAAGTTACTGTATAGAACAAAACTTTCCCATCATTCAAACTAAAAACAAACCAACAGACTGAATTTATGACTTAAGACTGGATACTTATTTACACTGAGTTCTAAATAAAAGGACTTTAAAATTGTTATTCTTTAAGGGCTGCAACACGTGTACATTTCAATACCTCTGTTTTTAATTAGAACAATTATTTAATACAGAAGAAATTAAACAACAGAAACACCAAACCAACCAACAAACAAACAAAAACCATGACCCTTTTTCTAGGGCCAAAAAAAAGAGCCACCAGGCTTTATTCTGCCTTATCGAAACACTGCTGTCGTTCGGTGAACACTTTATTTTCCCACTTGAATTTGAGCTCTTCAGAAAGATCACTCCTGCCGATCTTACGGAGATGACGAGCCAGAAGGCAAAGTTTATCCGTGGAATTTGGGAGTGATTTTTTCCAGAAGCAAAGAAGTTCATGGATCTGTTCTGTGAGGTCATCTGGGATCTTCAGTTTGATGAGCTGAATGGTGCTCCGGCGAAGAGGGAGGGATGAGTAGAGACGTGTGGCGTTTTCTTCCGAGAGCTCCTCTGCCAGCCAGTAGAGCAGGTTATCCCACAGGGCTTCTGCCAGTCACACACGGAACACTCAGTGTCAGGACTCTGTCTTGGGGGCTGTGCTTACCTAACCCTCCACACCAGTTCAGGAAATCTAAGTGCTCTCTGGTTTGGCCTCTGAGCAGGAGGAAGATTTGGGACCACCCAGCTGGACAGTTGAGAGCCTTTGAATTTCTAGGTCTTCAGAGGAAGCCACCTATGGCTGAGGGTTAGAAATGCTTCTCAAATCTTAATTTCCCTGAGATTTGGAGGGCTTATTAAAAATAGTTTTTCAGCTCTGTCCCCGATAGTTTAAGCAGAACTAGGGTAAAGGTAAAACTTAGCATTTTTAAAAGCTTCCAGATGATGCTGACACTGGGTCCCCAACCATACTTTGAGTAGCACTATGTTAAAATATATGTTTATGTTCAAAATATACTTCTCTTAACTCGCCCTAATCTGATGCATACATTGTACCAGCAGCTGTGCTGTCCTCACACACACCTCCACCTACAGACACCCACAAACCAACTCACTAAATCCATTACCCGAAGAGCAGTTCTGTGGAACGTCCTTTACACCAACATTTCTGCTGGTGTTTGGACTATTTAGAACCACAGATATCTCCTCTGAATGTACCCTGTATGTTCAGCATACATATCCCTTACCCTGTAACTTTTGTCTACACTAAACTCACGATTCCATTTTTTATGTTATTATTTTCATTGTGTAACTCGGACCCATCACCCTCAGTTAACCCCTAAGCCCTACTACGTCTCTCCTTCCATAGGCCAGCACTAGCCTGCCTCACAATCACTTTCTCACCCCCGCACCAGTTCCCCTGGTCTGGTATGAACTAAGAATTCTGTGTCTGCCACCGTTTGCTCGACTATTCCGTCCATCTACCTACTCACACAAATTGCACCTGATATTTTACAGGATGATTTTACACTTTTTCTCTGGAGGCTACTCAGGAAACGGACCCAACACACCCTTGCTCTCCACTGTCTCATGCAAACCAACATTCTGCTTCCATCATGCAGTATATTCATTTTGATGTCCACGCTGCATGGGTAGGCCTTCCTCTCCCTATCTCCACCATCTATCTCTTGCCATCAGCAGGGAGCATTATCAGCAACCTGTTGATAAGCTACCATCCACATGGTTCCTTAATCCTGTCAACATCAATGACCTGTGCATGCCTCCATAATAGAAACAGACTCTTATCGGCAATTCTCATGTTTCATCATCAACTGGAATTGTTCCATCTCCATGGCCTCGGGTTCTCAATAGTACTGCCACCCACCACCTCCTAAACTTGCACAGCCTTTGTCCCATTGCTCCTGCTGACCATGCTTCTTGCCCCCTTCAATGCCCACAGCCATTTCGTCATCCCTACTGGGTTTCACATGCCTCTGTACCCATGCTGCTCCTAGTGACCAGCTATGTGCATTAGTGATAGTCTCCCATCTCCCTTAAACTCTGTCGTCCTCTTAAGCTTTCATTGTTGTCAATTTGTCAATCCCCAATCCTACTTTACTCATGCTGCATTTAACTACTGGGCTGCCCAGGGTTACGAAACTATGCTAAATGTTATCAACAAACTCTATCCTTATACACCATTTGAGATCTTTAGCAGCTTACAAATCCATTAAAAAATTGTTTTCTTAAATTCAATTAAAAACATTTCCACAGCAATGACCCAAATCTCTCCCACCATCATTAAGCACCAGTCTCATGCTCATTCTGTTTCACTCAGCCCATGTCTGTTTCTCCTACTTTACCCAAAGGCATTTGACCTGAGTTCTATAACCTTGTTTTCATTTCCAAATTATTTTCTTACAAAATCTCACTGCTCTGCATGTACCACATTCCATCCCCCACAGTGTTTTTCATCAAGTAATTTCTCTTCACACCTGTTCCTTAATCTCCTCCTCACAACAGGTTCTTGCCACCTTCTTACAAACATTCTCAAACCTCATTTTTCTTTGCTTCTGCTATTCTTTCAAGCTACTGGGCTATCTCTTCCCTTTACCATAATTTTTTTTTTTTCATTAAAGTTTATTGGTGTGACAATTGTTTGTAAACTTACCATAAAATCTTTTAATGCCTAATGTAAACTTGATGCCCCGAGTTCATCACTGCCAACTCCCTCCTTAAACCCCTGCTTTGGGGTTTTGTATCCTCTTTTAAGACTCTGTTGAAGCCTTCCTTTCCAACTGTCCTGGAGCCCTCCTCATTACCACTTGTAACAACCAATTCCCAGTCCGTATCTTCTCTGCTTTCACAAAGCGTTTGATTCCTTCCCTTGGGTTCCAAGGCCTGCCCAGATCCTCCTCTTCCCTCTCCTGCCACAAATCTCTTTCCCCTTTGCTGACTCTCTTCCTCCTGATGCTGCGGAATTACTACTTCCTGTCTCAGGCATCTGCTATTTCTGTCCTCTCCCCTCAGTGAGTTCATTAACTCTTACTGCCTTAACCATCTCCTCTTTGTAAACACACCCCGATCTACTATGTTTTCATCCTTGGCTCTGTTTCCTAAATTTTGGCATAGCCTTTACAATATTAGCTCCTAATTGTCTTTCAGTGTATCCCAAAGCCAATTCAAAATCCGTATTTCTCAATTCAAAATCAACTTTGGCCTTTCCCTCGTTCCACCTGATCCTTCATGCTCTTCACTTTCTTAGTAAATGTGACCACTCAACTTCGTAGGCTTAGATGTGTAATATTATTCAAATTTCTCAAAGCCTATTTCTTGTCCCATGTACCCAAATCCTATTAGTCCTAACTGTAAGCTTATCTCAGACATTTCCCCCACTTTCCAGCCTTACGGACTCCATCTTAATTGTCACCCTCCTCTTTTTTCTGGACAATTGCAGGAACCAGGCTTCTAACTCGTATCCATGCTATCAGTCTGGACCACCTTTAGTGTTCCACACAGGTGACAAAGGGAAGTTTTCAGTCTAATCTGGTCTTCTTTGTTTACAAATCTCTTATAAACTATTGTCTAAACTTCTTAACTTAGCATTGAAAACTTTTGATAGTTTTATCTGCTCTGACCTCACCTACTATCATCCTTCCTGCAGCAGCTCAGGTGGCATTGGTCGTGCAAGATCACATTGCGTAACCACCTGGGACTTCTGGGTCCACGTGGGAAAGCTCAGGATCCCCATGCTCTCTGGTGGTTGTGGCAATAATGAGAATGCTATTTCTTCAACATTAAGTTCTTCACACGTTAACAAACTTGCTGGGCTTTCATTAACTGCTGCTGTTTTGATTGGGTTTGGCTTTTGAGGTATTTTTTTGAGGGGTGGGCGGGGTGACTGGTGCTTTTTGTTTTGTTTTTGCTGTATCACCTGCTCTCTCTTTGAAAACTGGTTTATTGCCTCTGAGAGGGTATATAAGACTAAGGGTTAGTCTCTTCTAATGTGATTCAGTAAAGCCTGCACATTTCCTGTACAAATCTGTAAAGGTAACCCCTGAATGGAATGCTATGTCATTGGGGGGCAGGGGCTGACACAGTAGTAAAACACACTCAGTTATATCTTTTGAAGACCAATAAATTACTGCAGTAGTAACTATTAACACCACAAAATGAATTGTTTCAAAGGCTAAAATTTTTTAAAGTGTCAAATTCTACCCTGAAATCTGCGTCATTGTTATATGGCTGATTTATGTATAACTATAATCAAATATCACAGGTTTCCTTTGTGGTTTCATACCAATATGCCTCCGTTTAAAGTCTGTTGCCCTCAAGTGTAGATTCGAACTGACCACACTTTAAGATTTACAATTTAGGAGTCAACATTTCAGAACAAACTGTAGTGGCCTATTTACCAAACTAAGCAATTACTAATTATCTTAGCAAAATAACACTTAGTAGGGTTCATAGTTCTTGTAGATTTTAAAAGAATTATGTCTACATTTGAGTACGTTTTGGTCTATACGTGCATGACTTCCAAAGGAAAACTCATTTATTAGGCCTGATAAACCTAATGATTGTTTAATTGTAAAATTCTCTAAATATTTTTTTTCTTTTTTATAAAGAGGATTCACATAAAATATAAGAGGAAAAAAGCTCAGTTGTAATGAGGACATGGTAAATGTTTGTTACCTAGAGGATCTGCAGAAATTCTTTTGGTACTCTGTGGACGGTTGACTAATCTTTCATGCTGTTGAGAAAAAGGAACATAGAATAAATAGAAGAAATCATTAATTTGCCAACAAACTACAAATGAAAATCCATTTGAACCTCACCCTGATTTGAAAGAAGTACTGAATTACATACCTTGCAAAAATTAGATTGCACATCTGTGCATGCGTGCTCAACAATTGCTTTCCTAAGAAAACGCAAAATATATTAACCCAAATCTTTCAGAAAACTTAAATTTAAGAATACACATTTAAATATTGTCATAGCAGTCACATTATCTGTGAGTAAACATGCTTCCAACTGAAATTTAAAACTATTATAACCAGCAAAAACCAGAGCAATCTCCGTTGATGCTACAAACATAGTTTTTGGAAAAGCCCTCAAGGGGAAAGTACTTGCTTCTACACTCAGCAGGAAGCTGGGCACCTAAGGGGCCCCAAAACAATAGTCTTTGTGAATAAATGAATGAATCCATGTGCATGCATGATGCTGAAAATAGTCAAGTCTTTGAGCATGTATTATTCTAACACCGTATTTTTATCAAGACGTAATCAAATACATAATCATAATTTTTCTACACTGTCTGCAGAACAATTTGTTTTCAGTTAATGTGGGGCCATTGGAAAGAATACAGGTGATGAAGTAAAAACATCTGGGTTTGGAAACTTGTTCAGTGCTCTGGACAATTTATCTTCTCCATTTCAGCTTTTATTAAGCGTGCACACACACACACACACACACACACATATTACAAAAACCTGTACACAACTGTTCATAGCAGCTTTACATGTAATAGCCAAAAATGTAAACAACTGAAATGTTCTGCAATAGGTGAACAAAGTATTCTACATCCACACTGTGGGAAACTGTCCTGTAGCAAAAAGCACAAATCATTAATACATGCAACAACTTGCATGGACCTCAGGGAATTATGGTGAGTGAAAACTTCCAGTTTCAAAAAGTCCCATATTCTATGATTCCGTTTATATCACATTCTTGAAATGACAGAATTACAAAGATATAGAACAGATTAGTGATTGCCTCTGGTTAAGGGGATGACCAGAAAGGAGTAACACAAGGTAGATCTTTGTGGTGATAAGATAGTTTTGTATCTTGAGTGTAGCAGTTACACAAATCTAAACATGTGATAAAATGACATAGAACTATACACAAGCATTTTATCATTTTATCATTATTATCAAAGGGCGTATGTAGTGGATTGAGGCTGGGACAAGAGCTATACATTGCATCTTTTCTTTATATAAGTAATGCACCCGCCCCCCCCCCCCCAGTCATTCTTTGTTCAGAGGTATCTCATAGCATATGGAGGTATTAAAAATGATTAGTGTTTAAATATATGTATTTTCTTCACATACATGAAAATGCAAGCCAAGTCCTTTGTCTGGCAGCACAACCATAGAAGCGGGGGATACGGCAGCAATAGCATGGGGAAATTTCTGGCTCCTTTAGTCTCCCAGGCACCATGCCTGTCTCCCACAGGGCTTCTTCATCCGGGATTATCAATGACCACTTCTCTTTCCCTTCTTTTTTCTTTTACTGCATGATTTTTGCCTTTCTCTCCACCTTTTACGTCTCACTGATGCTCAGGTTCAGCTTCAAGCCAAACAGGGAAGCTTTTGCTTGTCCTGTGTAATGTCCCCTCCCACAGATTCCCTGTGTCTATATGATGTTTCCTGGATGCCTTCCTCAGTGGGATGGGCTCAAATTATTCCCTATTTTTCTCTCGTGCTTCTTCCAATCAAAAGGTACTATCCTGTTGTATCTTCTCAGATTCTACTATTTGCTAAAGGAAGATTTGTTATGTCTCTCAGATAACCTGCTTTTATGTTAATCCCATGATTTCACATACGTTTTGAAATGCTAAGTGGAAATGATGACACAAAGTTATAATATCTTTCAATCCTGTAGTAGGGTTTCCAGGTGGGAATTCCCATCCATTCTCATGAATTCTTTTCACTTTTCTGTTCCCGAATCCTGAGAAAAGTTGGTCGGGAAATCAGGAAAATTGGCTCCTTGAGCCCAGTAATACCCACAATAGGAAATAAACATACTACTCACAATATATCCCTTAGACATTTTTCCTATTTATCGCTATGATTTCCAGGCGGGAATTTCTGCCCATTCTCTGGAATTTTTTTTTGCTTTTCCATTCCCCAAACCCAAGAAAAGTTGGTTAGGAAACCGGAAAAATTGGCTCCTTGAAACTAGGTGGTTGGTAGTATCAGCCATCACTTTGTGGAAACGATTCACTGTGGAGAACAGGAAACAGTTTATACCTTGGGATTTGAGAACAGGAAAGCGAAAAAAATTCCTGAGAACGGCAGGAATTCCTACCCGGAAATCCTATCCTGTAGCTATATCCTATTTTAAATTGTAACTTGGATGCTCCCTAATTTCAAGGGCACCCACAATAAAACTATTGCTATTTAGCAGATATAGAAATAATAAGTGGTAGAGTTTTCCTCCTTAATTTCTATTTGCCTGCTACTTCTTTGGTGTCTACTGTAGAATGGGTTGCTGTGTAGTCACATGCTAAGGACCTTCTGACACTTGAAACACCATCTAACCTGGGTGCCACACAGCATTACAGCTAAACGTCAGTGCAGTACAATCAACAACAACAAAATATGTCATGCTGATGTTATTATTTTTTTTATCATTTACCCTAAGGCACTTATGCATGAAGAGAATTTCACAAGTAACCATTATAATATCATGTGGCAACAACTCCCCCATGCAGCCATAACCGCCACATTCTTCCTACCCCCACACACTTACTGTAGATGTCTCTGGTAAACAGATCATCCATTTTGTAGTTAGAAGATACACAAGTGAAGTGGTATGAATAATAATACATCAAGGAAGTATATACAGTCAGTATATTTCTGTGTATCTTTAGCATGGATTTTACCAGATGCTATGACTAAGTACAGGTTTGCACTGCTTACTCCACTCTTATTTGTTTTGCATGGAGGCCTCTTCAACTAAGCAATAGTTGCCGTTGGCTTAATTCGAGTTCATTTATTGCATCATAATAGTAGACTATATATTCTCAGTCTTTATAATGTACAATGCCTATAGAAGTCTTACTGGCTTTACATGGTAAATAAATGACAATATTGATCCAAGAAGTAATCTGGTACTAAAGATTAATGTTAGCATAAAAACGGTGCGCTGCCGTTATGGGTCCAACAAAACTACAAATCAGATACAAGTTTATATCAGTGTTGAGTGAGGACAAACTTGTGTGACGAACTGGGCTACAATTCCGGTTTCCAGTAAGGCATGTAAGAAACCGGAAGGTGGCATTCTGTTCTAACAGCAAGTAAAAAGCTGAACAAACAAAAAATCAACAAATCTCTTTAGATTTGTAAGAGAGGTAAGGTCATAGGTCAAACCTCTGCCCCAAATTGGAAAAGACTGACAGATGAATACAGAGAATCACAACTTTCCAGAGCAGAAACCCACAAGCACAAACCACTGCAGGAATTAGGGCCAGGGAGAGAACATGGGATCTGTAATTAACAAATGACCGGAGGCTTAGTATGGAGATGTCTGACAGTTAACAAGTCTAAAGAGACCCAGTCAAGATGCTCCCACACTTTTGTGAATTTCACCTCCAGGAACTCAGCCAGGTTCTCATAGTGAATATCTAAGAAAAATCTCCTTGTGCTTCCTACAAGAAGAGGTGGAAAAAAGAACCGTTTTGAAATACACCAGAGCACTCTGTTCTTTGCAACAAGTTGTACACTCAGAAGAAACTATTTAACCAAAGACTAACCTACTGGGGTTTTATCAGCACCTAACTGGCCTGGGGAAAGGGAAATACCCAGCTCCAGCCCCCTTTAACCATCCTGTCCCACCTAATAGGGATGTGAATGTCACAGTCCAGAGATACAGGCCACTAAACTGACACCTAATCATAGCACTATAGAGCGCTTTCCCTCCCCCACACCTTTCTCTCACACCACTGAAGGCTTATGGACAGAAGTTCCTTTTAGCCAGTACATCATGTTTGGCTATTAAGAACAAAATTACAAGGCATACTAAAAGGCAAAATCATGTTTAAAGAGACAGAGGAAACATCAGAACCAGACTCAGACACGACAAGGATGTTAGAATTATCAGACCAGGAATTTTTTAGAACTATGATTAATATGATAAGGGCTCTAAATGGAAAAAAAAAATTGACAATATGAGAATAGGTGGACAATGTAAGCAGAAAGATGAAAATTCTAAGAAAGAGCAAAAAAGAAATGCTGAAGATCAAAATCACTGTAACAGATATGTAGCATGCCTTTGATGGACATGGCTGAAGAAAGAATTTCTGAACTTGAAGATATCTCAATAGAAACCTCAAATCTGAAAAGCAAAGAAAAAACAAAAGAAAAACAAAACACACAAGAACTGTGGGAAAACTACATATGCGTAATAGGAATTCCAGCAAGAAAAGAAAGAAACATAAGAAAAATTGAAGTAATGAGTGAGAATTTCCCAAAATTAATGTCAGATGTTAAACCACAGATCCAGGAAGCTCAGATATTATAAAGCAGAATAAATGCCAAGAATTTGGCTAGACGTGTAACTATATTACTGTATTTTGCCATGTATAATGCACTCTTGTGTACACAGCACACCCACAGTTTGTCCCAAATTTTCAGGGAAAAAATATTTTGTTTTAATTTTTTAATTCAAATTTTTATTTGATTACATTTAGGTACTTGTTTTTTTGTATTATAAAGGAATTTAGCATTTATTTTTTTTAGCATATTATGGTACAAGAAATTTTATGTAACAAATAATTACAAAACACAAGAACATATACAAGGTAGAAGAAATTTTATGTACCAGTAACAAATTTACTATATTTACTCATCATCGAAGACCAAGAACTCTTCGTTATTGCAAGTTTGTCATTAAGTTCAACAAAACCAGTTATTGTATTTCAGGGTATTATTTTGCTATGGATATCATTATTGATTTCTAGAGTTACACTTTTAACTCATAACTATAAATACAAGAATTAAAAACATATGTGTATATAGATGTGTAATTAGTACTACCCATGTGTAATGCACATCCTTATTTTTCCCCCACAAATTTGGGCAAAAAAGTGCACATTATACTCAGCAAAGTATGGTGTTTAATTTCAACCCCCTACCAGTAGTTTGAAGTATGGTCATCTCTATTTCACAGAAGTAACTTCTCCAATGTAACAGGGAACTAATCTTGAAACTTAGTTCTGCCTAAAGCTCTAACTTAAGTAATGCATAATCTTGCCTTCAGGTAATATTAGATACTAGTTTTTTTTATTATTTACCACATACCACTAATTACTCTAACAACTTAAAGTATATTATATAACCTTGGGGGAGTCTAGTATATCTACAGCCTTATGAGGTAGTTGTTATGCCTACTTTACAAGTGAAAAAACTGAAGTTTAAAGAGGTAAGATAATTTGACCAAAAATACACACTAATAATAGATGTAACATTTAAATTAACACTTATAAGACTACAAATCCCTTATTTATAACCTCTAAGTTAAAACGTGTATGTAAAATGAAGGTCGTAAAGCAAGACTTTCACTCCGCCATTCCAGTACCTCTTGTACTATATTCACCATTCACATATATCAACTTTACTGCTCCAAACTTGGAGCCAGTATTACACGGAGGAAAAGAGCTCAGCTTCTAACCATATTACTTATTAACCTTGTGATCTTAAAGTGTTCCCTTTATGCCTTCCTTTCCTCATTTATAAAACGGGCATCATTATAGTACCTGCTTCACAGTGCCATTGAAGGAAGCATTGTAACATAGAGAAGGGTATTGTATATCACAAGTCTTTATTTATGAATTCTGCATCCACAGATTCAACCAACTGAGGGTCAAATATATATATATTTTTAAATATTACATCATTGCTGACCTGGACTGTGTAGTTAGGCCTATGATGGCTGTGTTTGTACCGAACATGTACAGTCTGTTTTTTTTCCTCATCATTGGTCCCTAAAGAATACAGTATAACAACTGTTTATATTGCAGTTACATTGTATTAGGTGTAATATGATGATTTAACCTACAGGCAAGGGAGGATGTAAGCAGGTTATATGCAAATACTACATCATTTTATAGAAGAGACTTGAGCATCCTGGGATTTTGGTATCCACAGGGGTTCTGGAAACAATACCCCAGGATACCCGGGGATAACTGTAATAGGGCTCAAAATAATAGCTGTTATTAGTTAGTGTTTTTCTTTAAAATGTCTTATTTTATCTACACAAATATATATTTTTAAAAGAAACTCCTATTTCAATCATGAATGGAAATACAATTTATCTTGCATAAACACAAGGGGACTTTAAAAATAAATACAATTAAAACAATATTTTTAAATTCTGCCAAGTCAAGGTCCACAAGCCTGAGAGCTGTTTTTGCTTGTTAACAGAGGAGCTTTGCAAGTGTTAGAAAGATGTGAAAACATGCTTACACCAACCTGAGATCTACTCAAAGGATCAGAGAAAGGATTAAAAAGAGATAACTTCCTCCATTTTTTTTAAAGCAGGTATGTTATTGTCCAAAACAAAACAAAAACAAAAAACCACTTGCAGTTCCAAAATGTGGGAAAAATATAATTGAACAGCTACTTTTATTTGATGAGAATCCTATCTTTTACTATCTTTTACTGCATGGACAGTATTTTTGTTCTTTTTGTTTGTTTGTTTTCCTATGTGCTTGTGGCTGTAGTTATTTTTATTCTTTTAAAACCACAGAGAACACTTTCAGGGCATATGAGTAATAAGTCATCAACAAACAGCAAGGTACAAGAACTCATAACCTAAGCCAGAGAAAGCTGGACCTCTATCATATTAAAGGGATGGCTGTCATCTTTGCTGTGAAAATGAGCAGCTATGAGTGATGTCACTATGTGGACAGAACAGAGGAACTTCTTAGGCTGTTCAAAAGTGACTATGCATTTAAAGCCAAGATGATAGAGAAAATCTACTTCTGCCCCAGGAGCTGAAAAATACCAGATAACAAAGGAAACCACCATCCAAGGCTCTGGCAGCTCTATTCCAAAGCTCAGTTTCAGCAAAAGGTATAACCACTCTGACTCTCTGAATGATCTCGATTTGCCAAACACTCTGAAGGGACAAAGGATACAAGAAGCAATATGACACGGTGTAAAAGGTGGCAGACATAAGGAAGGATCTGACTTGCTCAAGGGATAGGAGGAGGTGGAACTTTGCCCTGTGAAGTCATGCAGGTTGAGGCAAGCCATCTAAACTCTCTTACTAAACTATCTAACTTGTGAAACAGCGATGATAGTTCCTACCTTTGAAGTATGCTATGAGGGTAGATTGAGATAATGTCTGTAAAGGATTCAACCTACACTGAGAATTCAACAAATGGTGGCAGAGACACACAAACCAAATGCAATGTGTGGGCATTTTTAGGACCCTGTTTTTGAACAAATTAACCATTAAAAAAAAAAAAAAAAAAAGCAAGTAAGTGATAGACAATGTGTCTGGGTAGTAGATACTATTAAGTAATAACTGCTAATTTTATTGGCTGTAGTAATGGTCTTGTGGGTGTTTTTTGTTTGTTTGTTTAAGTTCTTACCTCTTCAAGAATTATTTACAAGAACAGTGATATAATAGCTATGGTTTGCTTTAAAATACTCAAACAAACAAAACCCAGGGGTATTAGATGAAACAAAAATGGCAGAAAATGGTGGTGATTGGTCTGTGTAGGTTCATTGTATATTTTCTCTATATTTTGTACCTTTGAATATTTACACACACACACACACACACACACACACACACACTTTTAAAATAAATAAAATAGACCAGCATCAGTCAATAAATACCCTGTTGTTGTTTTCATCATGGGTATTATTATAATTGCACACTCAGTATAGAACTTCCTGAAGACTTGGACAGAAATGCTTGGCCCACACAATAAAAGGAAGTGCTTCTACACAGAAAGATGAGAAAACCAGCATAAACCTTCAGAGAAGTTAGATTACTGTGGGATAAAATAAGAACCAAGTTTAGAACAAGAACTGACCCGCAGTCGTCTTCCTTGGAGATAAATCTGGAAATTAAGTTTTTTGGAAATGAAATCAGGCTGCTACCAATTCCTGGAATAATGCAGATCTACATCTTTGTTTAGCTCAGATCTTTCTTGGTTTTAAACCCATACAGACAAACTGACATTTTGATTCTTCAATATTTTTTCAATTGCTTCTTTTATGATCTTTTTGAAACCTTCACTCTGATTATGGCTTTGTCAAGAGGAAGGGATTAAATATCTCTCAGCCTCTGAAGAAGTTTGTCACAAAAGGAGAAAATTTTAGGTCTCTGGTAACCAGATAGAATAATTCAAGAAAGTTCAACTGCTCTAAAGAGCTGGGCCAGATAGAAGAAAGGGGCTGTGAGGGATGGCTGCAGATATTAAGTGAGCAAGGATCTGGATAATTCAGGACATATAAGAGCACGGAGTCAGTAAAGACAAGTTGTCAAAAGCAGTCTGCAATAGATAAATCTAAGTTCTAAATTCATGTCTCCAGTTTCATTTCTTATCTGCCAAATGGGAAAGCAGTAGATATACCACATGAGGTTGCAGTAAGGAGATTAAGTGACATAAGGTATCGACAGTACTTCAAGTATGTCTGGAATTTAAGAAGCAGTCCTTAGTGCTAACTACTGTTAATATGCTTAAAATTTTGCTCATTATGCCAAGCAATTCTGGCAAAGGCAGCTGCCTTTGATCCATAAATGTAGCTATGTGGGAGATACTATTGATTTTAAAAGCAGCTCAACAAATCAAAAAATACAACACTGTTAGAACTTGCAAAATGTCCACATCCTCTCTTTATTGTTCCACTTTTAAATTATAATCCCAACAAGTTTTTGTGAATCCTGAAGACCTGTCAAGGTACTTATTCAACTTGGAATATACTCTTTCTAGAATATTCTAACATTTTTTTTTTTTTTTTAATTTCCTGAGGTTCTGTTTTATTTTGCTTTAATTTTTTGGCTTGTAGGCAAGCATAGGCTTCTGAACAGAAGCAGTGTGATACGAATGTTGCTGGGAAAGGACTGGATAGCCACATCTTCCTCCTAGGTCTTACCACAGTGTGTGTGATCCTCACATTAGTCATTCCTTTGAAGGCCTTAAAAGCTTCTGATAAATGTAGCTGTTAGCTGGGGAAGGATACAGGTAAAGCTTGTGTCAGCTGTTGACTCCACCTTCAACTGCTTTATCAATTTCCCCAGCATGCATTCATTTATTAATTAGATCAGCAAAACATTATTGAATGCATACTAGGAGATGGGATTATAAAAATGAGCTACACTCCCAGCCCTAAGGAACTCAGTCACAAAAAGGGACAGTAGGTGTAACAGTTAGGAGTGCCTCCATTGGAATCAGTCAAACCTGGGTTCACACAGCAGCTGTACCATTCTCTAGCTCGTTCCCCTTGAGCAAACCTCTCCTCTCTGTGCCTTAATTTTTTTAACCATCTACCTTTTCAGTAAATAGTTAATATGCATAAATGCTTTATCGAGTTATGAGCAGGGAATAACTTAATAAATATTAGTTGTGATTATCATGACCATGATTATATAAATAAAAATTATAACAGACCCTACAATAATATATATTCAAAGTGCTTTGACTGTAGTTATAATGTAATACCTAATTCTGCCTGGGTACTTTAAAGGCTCCTTCTAAAAAGATGATATAGAGCTAAGTGTGGAGTCAATGCTGTCACAAGAGCAGTTGTGGAGTCTCTGAGGCAGACAAGACCATAACGTGTAAAAGAAGTGAGACCTTAAGTGGAACTGGAACAAAGATGTTAGTTTGGTAAATGTAATATGAAGGGGTTGTGGGGGTAAAATATGGGGGGTTGTGAAGGACCTTATCACAGGTAAATGGCTTGGACTTTGATTAATTGTGCGAATTGAGAAGTTTTAGGAGAAGAGTGATAAAATCCTATTCGTTTCAGACAAAACCACCCTGTCAGTTGTGTGGCCTAGAGCTTAAAAGGGAGCTGGTGATGGGCCTTCAACAAGAATGTAGAAGTCATCCAGTTAAGGGGAGAGAGATGAAATGCAAGTTTAAACACAAGTGCAAAGTAAATTCAATGAAGCACAATGTATCCGAGGACCGTAGCTCAAACCAGTGTGCAGGGAACCACTCTAAGATGCTCCCTCTCCACGTCCTCTATCTCCCAATGTCCTCCCAACCCCTGTACACAGTTACCCTACCACTAAGTCCAGTTGGTCCCAAATCCTAAATCTCTCACCAACACTGTTCTCCATTTGCCGTCCTTTCTGCCATGGTCTTACATCAGGCCATCACCATTCCTTCCATGGACTACTTTATTAGACCTTTATTCTACTGTTCTTAAGCTCATCTCTCTCTAACTTTTCCTTATAGGCTTTCACAATGATGTTGCTAACAAAATTTGACCATGTTACCTTCCTGGTCAAAATTTTCCAATGGCTTGCCATTAACGATAGGATAAAATGTAAGCTTAATTATAAACTAACTAGATACCTACTTTTCCACCCTCAGTTATGGTCATACTCATTCCAAGAATACCAGTGGCCGAGAGATTTTTTTGTTGTTGTTTACTCATATGCTAAATAAGGATCTCTGGTTTGAATCTCTACCTTGCACATGATCTCTGTCTCATGTTATCAGTCACATTCTTTCGACAAATTTTGACAGAAAGCCCCACCTGTAACAATTTCACAGAGATGTTTGGTTGACCTAAACAAGACATTCAAATCCCTCCATAATCTTTCCCTGTCTAATTTCCAACATGATTTGTTCCAAATCTACTCAAGCCATACAGGTCTATTCATTGTCCTTTCTTGAAACAGCTGTGCTTTGCTACCTCAAAGTTTCAACTCATGCCATCCCTTTTGTGTGGAATACACTGCTTCTTTCTCTCTTCCTCTCCTGAACTTAAATATTCTCTACATCTATCTTGTTCTGTGACATGTCCCACGTCATCTCAGCCCACGGGAATCACTCCCTTCTCTGTAATGTACTAGCACTTACCATCTCTGTCATCTATATGCAATTAATCATCAGGTCCTGTCTTGCTACATTACTGTATTATTGTATTATCTTTTGCATTGTTTCATAACTTTTAAAATGTTTATGCTTTATTTCCTGAACTGGATTATAATTTCCTTGAAAGTTAAGACTTTGACCTGTATTACTATTTTTTTTTAGGACCTGCATCATATCTCATATATAGTAGGCATTTAATTAGGATTTGTTAATTGACATGTTGACAGATCTAGCTGCCAAAAAAAAAAAAAAAAAAAAAGTGTTTGGAATTCATGAACTAGAACATTTTTTGAATTAATGAATATCATTTTCTTTAAATGTTATAGTTTTAAGAGAATAAAAGTTATCATCTACTACTTTTTTACTGTTTTCTCACACAGGCAAGAATATATGTACTTCCTTTGTAAAAGAATTACTGAAAACCACGTGACAATAATGCTCAATTCCTGGTTTAGTTATACTGCCCACTGAGCAGAAAAAAAGTTCCCTTTTATGGACAGAGGGTAAAGGAGGGAAAAGAAGAAGGAGGAAGGGGTGAAGGGAGGGAAAGGGGAAGAGATGGTGGGGAGAAGATGAGGAGAGGGGAGAGGATAAAGGGAAGAGGAGGGAAAAGATAAAAAGGAAGAAGAGGTGAAAAGAGAAGGGAGAGATTCTCTTCTGATTAAACTGATGGGTGAAACACTTTCTATAAAAGAATAAGGCTCCTATTTCTAACTAAACCAGTTTGGCTCATTTTCTCTCTTTCACATCTCATGTATAATATAAAGTTGATATTTCAGTGACATGTTCAAAACTGTGTTTTTGAAGGTCATTCTGACAGCTCAGAGGAAGATTAGACTGCAGCAATAGAGGGCTTCAAGTTAGAGCCAAGGAGAGCCAGAATTGAAACACTGGAAAGGGTGATAAGGTTTTTAAAACTTTCACAGTTTAAAGAAAAACAAACAAACAAAAAACAACTGACACTCTATCTCTACTTACCAAGATTCTTGTGACTTTCCTCTATAATTGGTAGGGGGTGGAGCATGAAGCAACATAAATTATTGGAATTAACTCTAGTATACAAAACATGAAACTAAGTCGCAGAAAAGTTTAAAATCACCATTAAGTTCCCTATTCCCCCTACACACACACACACACACACACACACACACACACACACACACACACAATTCCTCTTACAGGCTTTTTTTAAGTATATGCTTTTTCTAATCTGCTTTCTTAATAGCTAGCAATAGGGTGATAAATCCCATTTTATTCTTGAAACAAGATAATTTTGTAAATTGTTACAACTGAAAACTCTAAGTAGAATTGAAGTGCCTGCAAATGTTAAGAAAAACATCATTAGCTTGGAATCTCGTTAATTTATTCGAGATTGTTTTTTAGTATTTCATATAATTAAGAAAAAAAAGATCACATGGAAGAAAAAGTCATCCCTGGATGGGCAGGGAGATGGCAATGAAAGTCCCCAAGTGGTGAGAAAATGATGATTGTGACGAACTGAATGTTTCACCAACCTCTGCATACTTCCTTCCTTTAAAGCGACAACCTATTTAATGTGATGAAAAAGTAAGTGTTGATGCAGTATCATTATTTACTAGAAATCACATGTCATGAGTTCAGTTTAAACAAAACGAAAAACAACAAAAAAAAGAGGAAGTTCAGGCTAAGCAAAACTTGGGTCAACGGATGGCTGACGTAAATATGTAGGTTGGGTATGACTGGGACAGTGCAGCCTCAAGCAGACTCCTGTAGACACAGCTACCAGAACTGGAGGCCTTGTCCCTTCAAAGCAAAGCCTCAAAGCAGACAGGAAGTGTAAAAGACAGTCACATTCAAGTGCAAATGACCAAACGGCATAAAGCGTTCCCTATGTGACATTATTTCAGAAGCACACACACCACTTCCTTTCACCTAAATACAGTCTTGGAGAGTTTTGAAACTTGCTTTGTTTCAGTCAAAACACAAATAGACATAGTGTGAACTGAGGTTATTTAAATACTTGGCAAAAAGAGGACATTAGAAGCACAATTTAGAAAGATTTAGGGTCAGCTCATGTTTCTTTTCAGCCATACGTTTGCACATATATTGACGGCGTGGCCATTTTCAGAAGATCCTATGGAGATGTGAAGTATCACCAGGGCACTCTATCTTTCCAGTCTCATCACCTTTCTCTGCCCCTCACATGTGCACTTTCCATGATGGTCTCTGAGGCCCTCAATAGAAGCTCACACCCATCACAATGTCTGTACTTTCTGTCTCCTCGTTGCAGTGCTCTCCTGGTCACACAGGCTCCTTGTCACTCTTCATATTCAGCCCAGAAATCACCTCCACAATGAAGCCTTCACTGGCCATTCCATCTGTACGTGTACACTGCCAATTCTGTCAGCCCTCTGATGCTAATTTATTTTCCTCTTCACACTTCTGCTATTTAAAATGCAAGCTCTTTATGAATTCTCTCATTCAACAAACATTTGCTAAGCACCTAACATATGCCAGGCACTCTTCTAGGTCCTGTGATGCAACATCAAACAACAACAAAAATTAAAGGCCCCTACCCTCAAGGAGCATATTTATATCCTAGGTGTAGCGTGGAGGATTTTTTAATAAACATAGTAAATGAGAAAATACATGTTGGAAGGTAAGAATGCTTTAGAGGAAAATAAAAAAATCAGAGCAAGTTAAGGAGGATCAGGAGTGTCAGGTTGTGTGGGTAGGAGCAGTTTGCAATAAGACATAGAATCAGGGATGGCCTCAGAGGGAAGGTGAAATCCAAGCCGAGAGGAAGGAGGTGATGGTGTTAGCCGTGCAGGTGGTATCTGATGGATATGAGAACATTCCAGGCAGGGGGAACCACTAATGCAAAGACCTAAAGCAGATGCACATGTGGCAAATTCCAAGAACAGTAAGAGTCACTGATGTTAGAGTTAAATAAGAGGAGGGGAGGGGAGGGGAGTGGAGGGGAGTGGGGAGGGGAGAGGGGAGGGGAGAGGGGAGGGGAGGGGAGTGGGGAGGGGAGGGGAGGGGGAGGGGAGGGGAGGGGAGGGGAGGGGAGGGGAGGGGGAGGGGAGGGGAGGGGAGGGGAGGGGGAGGGGAGGGGAGGGGAGGGAAGGGGAGCGGAGGGGAGCGGAGGGGAGAGAAGGTCCTAGAGTCAGTGGGGGCCATGTTCATCTAGAGTCTTTGAGTGAAATCAGGAACCACTGCAGGGTTTGGGGCAGAGGCAAGAGATGATTTGACTGATAGTTAGAAGGTTCACTCTGCCCTCTGAGATGAGAACAGTGGGTAGAGAGGCACTATTCTCAGAGGGAAGCATGAGAGTATACATACAGGAACACCACGTATGTCTGGCCCATGGAATACAAGAAGTTTTTGTCGAATGAATTAATGTATGAGTGACTAGATTATGGAGGCTGACGGATAAGATACACAGAGATCCTCACAAGCATGAAGTACTGGGTGGTGTGTTTTCACATCTTCAGGAATCGGATGTAGTACATTAAGATCACACCTGATATTTCTGTGTGTGTTAATATGTGTGAGTTTAGATCCATATACATACATATTTACTGCTTGTCTTCTGTATGGAAAGCACTTTTAATTTTGACGAATGCCTTCACCTAATTTATGCTACATGTATAAATGAATACATAATGTAATATTCATTAATGCCAACATATATAATAAAGCTACTTCCATTTCCTCAAAAAGAGCACATTCTAATACTGACTAGCTGAGGTGCTTTTTTTGTCTTTGTGTGTGTGTGTGTGTGTGTGTGTGTGTGTGTTTTATTTTTCGTTTTTTATTCTGAACTTTATGAAAGAAGTCTTGTCTCACAAAAATAAAGGTCAGAGTTTCATTTCCCATTGATATATGTTAGTTTGAAAAGGGGGAAAAGGTTTCTATAGCCACAGATTCTTTCTCGATCCCAACAAACTTCCTTGTAACGACTTCGTTTAGGGCCAACAGAGTGAATCTGGAAAGCTCTATACAAACCCATCTGGGAGAAGCTAGGAAAGGTGGCACGTTGGCAATAGATTCATAGATGAAAGGCAGCCAACATTTAAAATGTACTATTTTTAACAGGCCGCTATAGTTTCAAGATGATCAGTGTCAGTGTAGACAATGTTAAGGGTTGAAGAAACTGCCTCATTCATCTAATCACTCACAAATAATCATCAAGGCCATACTGTATGTGTGGAGCTGACAATCCAAACTGAACAGGACAGTGATGAGCCTGCATAACCCATTGTACATATTCCCACATGGGGTAACTTTACTCTCACGGAGAGAAAAATCTGCCCTTAGGCAAAACGAAAAAAAAAAGCTTACACTTTTAATGTATAAAATATACATATATATATACAGTATATAGATATACAGAATATCTAAGATATTAAAATTTAATGGGGAAGGGTGGTTAGGGAAAGAGGTGTCCGAAAAGACTCCTTCAAAGGGCAAAGAGAAACAGAAAAGATTGGGCAACCTTTGTGTATTGGGAAGCAAGTGATTATAATAAAATATGGCAACTACAGTGATAAGGAAAGTACAGGATGTTGTGGACACACACACGTGGTATGGAGGAGGAGGTTAGGGAAGGCTTCCTGGAAGAAGTCACACCTCAGCAGAACTGAGAGAGGACCACGGGGAATTACTCTGGCCAGTGGGTGGCGAATGGTGGGAGAGAAGGCAGAGGAAGACCTCATGCAGAAGACCTGGGCAATCACTAACACAGACTTTTCCTGAAACAAATCTGTATAAATGCCTGAATTTCCTAGCTTGGCTAATTCATGAAGTCAGATAGGCCACAAAGAAAACATTGCAAACTAAAAACTGGGTCTTTGTCACCGTTTGGACCCCAAGTGGGTCCTCTCTTACATAATGGCCTTTCTTTCCAAGGTCTGTCATCATCAGAGTGAGGCCCTCACTACCTCCTGTCAGAGAATTCCAGCAGCCCCCTGACTTGTCTCCCTCAAGTCACTCCGCAGCAGGAGGAGACCACAGAAATCTTAGGAAGTAATGTGCTAAATTGAGCTACTGGAAGAGCAGCCCTGATATACCTTCTCTCTGCTCTCAAATCTTCTTATTGATCCAAATCAACTCCTTAGTCTGCCAGGAAAGTGTTTGTACAGTCACGCTCCAAACCACTCATCTAAGAGAGTTCAAGTATTCCTTTAAGTCAATAGTTCTTAAACTTTTAGAATCTAATGAATGCTTCAGGCATCCCCTCATTCATCCAGTCACACATGTTTGGCAGGCCAGACACTGTCCTGGTCACTGATGATAGAGATGGGACAGAGTCCACAATGTCCTTCATTCATGAAGCTTGCCTTCTCCAGGAGCAAAGGCATATAGAAAAGGAATGAACACAAATAAACATGTGTAATAATTTCAGTTAATGGTAAGTGTTATGAAGCAAGTTTTAAAAGGGTAATGGGTGAAAGAGTGACTTCAGATAAGGAGATGGGGGCATAAGGATCAGGAGATGCTCTCTGAGCTGAGGACTGAATGACAACCAGCTTTGTGACTGAGGGAACACAGCCCCAAACAGGGCACCGCAAGTGCAAAGGCCCTAAGACGGAAATGAAAATGAACAGAAGAAAAACTGAAAGTGGGTTCACGCCTACATGGCTATACTGTTCTTAAAATATAATTTGCAGTATCAGTGGCTTACTAGACTCTGCCACCCTACACATGCCTCCCAGTAGCCCCAGGATTTCCCCAAAATCAGTAAGCACAGAGTTCATGTCTCTAAGGACCCTGCCTTTCTACTCAAATGACTACTTTCAGTTTGCATGACCAGAACCCACGTCACATCATTTGTTAAATAAATCACAGTATACCTGAAATTGTCATACAACTTCAATGGTGAACCTGGATGTCCTAAAATCTATCCTGTGTTTCTAAGAATCCTTATTTTATCTTTTAAAGAGGCAGCAACACGCAATGATCGCGTAAGTGGGAAGCAGATTTTCTGGGTTTGAATCCTAGCTCTGACGCTTACTCAGCTAAGTTGCCTCTTTAAAGGCATGGACAAGTTGCCTAAAATTTCCTAAGAAAATGAGAACAATGATAATGCCTTAAGATATTTTTCTGAGGATTTAATGACATAATGCACATAAAGCTATTAGAAGACTTTTGGTACCTTAGAAATTACAAATAATTATGAATTCCTGCTAAGCTATGCCTACCCACTTAAATTCATTTCATTTTCTCACCCTAACATACTTTTTTCTTCATTTACAATGGCCAAATTTCTACCAACTGACAAGCTCAGATAAAATGCCACAACCACCATGGAGTGTCTACTGATTTCAGCCTCCAGAAAAGCCTGTTCCCTCCTCTGGACAACTATTAGCACCACTGTTAATACCGTTAGTTTAATCAGTTACTGTCTTACAAGGTGATTTTGTGTACTTGTTTTGCAAACTTTGCTAGGTTGTAAATCATTTAAAGCAGCGCTGTCCCATAGAAATATAGTTTGAGACATATAAGTAATTTTATTTATTTTACTTTATTTTAGCCACATATTTTTTAAAACAGGTGAGATTAACTTTAACAATACATTTTATTTAACCCCATGAGCAAAATATTATAATTTACTATACAATCAATATAAACAAATTTTGAATGAAATATTTTATATTACTTGTACTGAGTCTTTGAAATACAGTGTGTATTTTACACAAACAGCACCTCTCAATTCAGACGAGCTATATTTCAGGTGCATCACACACACACGTGGATGGTGGCCACCACTCAGGACAATGCAGCTTTTTGGCCTGGATTATCCTCTACAGCCCTGTATTTATCATAATGCCTAGCACGGTACATTCCCTATTGCAGAAGTTCAGTTACTATTTGTCAAATTAATTACCACTTTATTTAAAATCAATACAAAATCTAAACCCATGGAAAAAAAATCAAAAAATAATTTTGGCATCTTTAAAGAATAAGTTTGTTTTTCCCCTGGAGTGGGGAAGACTGAAAAGACAAAGTTTTCACTCTTTTTCTCATTAAGAATATACCTTAGAAGTACTAAGTCATGGATCACTAAAAGAAATAGTACATACAGCAATAAAATTATCTAGTTTGACATGTTTGGAGAAACAATTCAATACTACTTTCCAGATAAGAATAAGAATTTTAGATAAGAGTAATTAACTGGTAAAACAGATGTATAGGATTTGGTAAATCTTGGTGAAAATATCTTGATGTCATTTTCCTGTTCACCACATAAAATATACTCATTGTTTTCATAAATGATTTCCCAGTTACTCAGAGGCAGTTACAGAAAATGAGTGACATTATTTCCATTGTCATTAACAACATACTGTCAGAATTAGATGAACTTGAATTATTCCTGTTAGAAAGTTGAAATGAAAGTGAAACTCCTAATATGTAATCTACCAACTAAAATTGTAGCTACCCCCTCCTTCCTTGTCAACTTCATTCCTACCTTTCCTTTTAACTTTAAGTACCATATGTCTGAAGTTTTGTTTATGATAGAGAATTATAAAGAATTAGCAAAATATGGTAATTAGGGAAGTAAAATAACTCACCTTTGGCAATCTCAATGGTAATTTGCAAACTGGAAACTGATCGTGGTTTTCATTAAGTATAAGAGATTGATCCAAGTTGTGGGTTATCTTTTCTTTAGGTACTTTATAAACTACGATGGTGCCCTTATAATGAGGGCAGCCATAGTTTCCAAATTCATCCACCTCTTTGATTTGGAGTTCCAGCCTGGGTTTTCTTTGTAAATGAAAAATAAGTTTGTAGTCTTTTCCATAATCCTTCCCATTGCCTAAAGAGAAGTAAAATGCATTTGTTACTATTAAGATCTGCCACTTTGTTTCAATTTTTAAAAATCCAAATAATCATAGCATTTTTTAAATAAAATTAAAGATTTTTTGGTGTTATTGCCTCTTATCAAAATATATCCTGACAAAGCAGTAATAGGCTTAGACTGTGTAGATTAACAAAAAGATATCTCATCTATAAATGGACCAGGGAGTCTTTGGCTGTTTCTAGATTTAATAGTTTTTGATTTCTTTGTTCTAGTCCATATTGCTATAGCAAGAAACAACTGGAAATATTCAGCTCTTTCTGTATTTGAAAAATTATTTGCATTTTTCAAGAATTGTCTTTTTTCCTTTCCCCTGACTATACACTATCATGACCTCATAATAGACATCCTTGAACTCTACTCTCCTATGTGGTAGCCGCTAGCAACATGTGGCTTTCTAAATTTAAAATTAATTAAAATGTAATTCCTTAGTCACGCCAACCGCATTTCAAATGTTCAATAGCTACGTTTGCCTTGTAGCTACCTTATTGGACAGTGCAGATATAAAACATTTCTACCATCACGGAACTAGGCAGTGCTATTCTAGAACTTCCAAATGAAAGTTACTAGATTCATGTTACTGAAATTTCTATGAAAATCTGGTGAATTGTCCCAAAACAATGATATGTAAAAGTCTTCTCAACGGCTCACTGAAAATAATACAGCTTCAGTGAACAGAACCTTTCACCCATGGGGGGTGTTGACCATAATGATGCTATCTATGGTAAAACAGACCCTGCAATGTTTTCTAAGGCACATCTGCACTACATTAGTAACATTTAAAAGTAAATAGAGTATAATGTAGCAGTTATGTTTCTGACATAAAGAAACGGATCCAAGTTTAGCCTCTGCTATTTATTTACACTGTGATATTTATCCAGTTCTTTCACATCTCTGACCTTCTTAGAGCCTTAATTTACTTATCTTTAAAACAGGAGAAATAAAACTGAGACCTCCTAGGATTGTTCTGGGAATGAGATAACATGGGAATAACAATTGGCACAGGGCCGTGTATGTAAGTGATAGCAATGATAGCAAATGATCAGAAGCAGAATTCTTCCAGTGATTTGAATTTGTATGATGAAAACCACCTGTTTACATTTTTAAAAGAAATGTCCATACAAAGTTTCTCTATTTAAGATCCTCTGCCCCTAGGTGCCTGAAAGTTGACTGCCCAGTTTGTCTAGTGAAATAGGAGTTCAATGAAAGACGGAAATAACACCAATACTCTTCTCCCTATTGTTACTGCTAAAAGATCATTTTGGTGAGTTTCTAAGTTACAGTAAAATCTAGATTAGAATAACTCCAGGTCATGAGAGGTATAGGAGTATGTCGCTTTGCATAAATCTATATTTTAGAAAGAACCTAGCTATTTGAACAAAACAGATTCCTAGGATATCCTAGGACAGGCATGACCAGCCAGGAATCCACTTCTTAAAAATAAATAAATAATAAATTAGAGTTATTGAAATGTCATTTGGTAAATAGTAAATTAGGTAAATTAGAGTTTCCAGATCACTGGAGTAACACACACCTGGCAGACTTCTACTTGCATATCACTAGATTACTCTCAAAAAAAAAAAAAAAAAAAAAAAAATGTTTGCTATTTTGGTCCCAGTAGAATACAATTTGGTAATTTCTCCCTCCCTCCCTTGAAAAATACTCCCTCTCAGGTACACAATTACTCATAAGGAATAATTTATATACAAGATATAAAAATTGAGGGTGAGGCATAGCTATATTGGCTCAATATAGATCTAAAACTTGTCTACCTCTTATTGCCAGTTAATTTTTTAAAAATAAAAGTCTGTAATGCAAATATCTAAGATACATTTATAGGTGAAAATACAGAGTATTTACTAGTAATAAGTATCGTGATCTTAGCGTTATAAGTAGAAAACATTACATAGATTATTTTTTAAGTTGGAATTTCATTGTTACCAAGATATAATACTATTTTGAAGACTCCCTTGTCACAGGAAAAAATAACCACCCCCCCAAAAAAAGACAAGTATTGCAAGTATTGTAGCATGAAGAAATTGCAGTATTTTTTTTTTTTCTCCCACACTGGTATATTTAGAGGAAAAATAAAAGCAAAAGCCATTCATTGCATACCAAAATTATGAATTCAGCCATCAGTTGACCTTTTGAGAACCTCCTTCTCTTCAATATATTATGTATATAGTTCCTAGTAGGCCCTTGAGATAGTAGTTCAAAAATACTTGTCATATAATGAAATACAGAATTTATTGATAATTTATAGGTTACTAGATGTTCCTTATAGCAATATATTTTCTTCTCAACAGTGGGTATTGGAATATTTCTTATTGATGACATAGAAAGTAGAAATACAGACATACGAGTATATGCTTCTGATTAGAAAAGTCAGTGAGATGGTGAAAGGCTAGCAATATGAGGAACCAGAAGAATCCTATGAGAACCCCAGGCTCAGAGTATTTTCTATTCTCACACATCTCCACCTGCCTCTAAGCCTCCGTCATCCCTTGCTTGCTTTATTTCAATGACTCATTGGTTGGCCTTCCTGCTCCTTTCTTTACCTTACATTATCTATTCTCAGCACACTTATATTCTAACTCAGATCCTGTGATTCCTCTGTAAACACCTTTCGTGGCTCCTCATGTCCCTTAGAATAAAAGGCATAATCCTTGTAATCAACTTCAAGGCATGATCAGAACTCATCTCATCTCCAACTTTCCTCTCACTGCCTCTCATCCACCCACCCCAGCCTCACTGCTGTTCCTCAAACATATCAGGCACACTTCTGCCTCAGTTCTTTTACACTTGTAGCCCCGCTGCCCAAGACGAACGCCCCTGAGATGAATTATGACTTACTCTCTTACCTCTTCTTAAATGTCTGCTTCTGAAAAAGGTTTTCCCTGATGAGTCTACAAAGGTATGACAATTAAGTTCGTGAACTTGTTGCAACAATGTTGCTAACCTTTTTTGGTATCAGAGGTATTATTCATTATGAATTTGTACCAACTGGACAAACTGTTAACCAAGTTTACTACTTGGAAGTGCTGAAAAGACTGCATAAAAAAGAGAAAAACAATCTGAACTTTTTGCCAACAATTCATGGCTCTTGCATCACGACAAAGCACCAGCTCACACAGCACTGTCTGTGAGGGAGTTGTTAGCCAATAAACAAATAACTTTATTGGAACACCCTCCCTACTCACCTGATCTGGCCCCCAATGACTTCTTTCTTTACCCAAAGATAAAGGAAATATTGAAAGGAAGACATTTTGATGACATTCAGGACATCAAGAATAATAGGACGACAGCTCTGCTGGCCATTCCAGAAAAAGAGTTCCAAAATTGCTTTGAAGGGTGGACTAGGCACTGGCATTGTTGCATAGCTTCCCAAGGGGAGTACTTCGAAGGTGACTATAGTGATATTCAGCAATGAGGTGTGTAGCACATTTTCTAGGATGAGTTCTCGAACTTAATTGTCAGACCTCATATTTAACATTGGAACTCTGACACTCCCTCTGAGGCTCTCTCTGTCTTTTCCCTGCGTTATTCTTCTATAAAGTACTCCTCATTCCATTAAGCTGTATATTTCATCTATTCATTTGCTTCTTCTTTGTTCCTCCCCACTGGAATATAATATACAAGTACATAAGGGCAGGACATTTTTGTTGAATGAATAAAAGCATAGTCATTCTAACAGTCTACATATTTATCTGGGAAAATCACTTCCCTAGGCCAAAGGCCATTTGGGGCAACTTTCACATACACAGACCTCTTCAGGGCATTACTAGGTATTACATGTGATGCTTAAGTATCGTTATGTAAGACGTTGCCCATTTCCCAGTGCTTTCTGTATTTTGTAAGCACTGGGGGCTCAGATGTCATTCAATAAAAAGCCTAAGTGCTGAATGGACATCTCTGACCTAGAGAATGAAAGCATACTCTAGCTTCTGTCCAGAAGAATGCCAAAGGTCAATATGAAAACCAAGGGGAACACCTTTCTATCTTATTTTCAATTACAAGTAGAAATAAAGTCTGTGTTCCGTGGGCCTCACTCAAAAGAATCATCTCAATTCTATATAATGAATACAGAGATTCTGACAATTCTCAAAGGGCAGTCACCTAAATTTATGAAAGTTTTAAATAACTTCATCATACAGTACTACTACTGAGTTAAGTCCTTTCTCAAGCCTTTGTCTTCATTCTTCCAACAAATACTCAATAAACTCCTAGCTGTCAGACACCATCCTAGGTACTGGGGATTAAATGGTGCTTACCAACAGAACAGACCCTCCTTTCATGGGGCAATAGTCTGAGAAACTGTCATTGATTAATAAATAGAAGATTACATCTATGGCAAGAGCCACAAAAGAGAAGTATGTAAGGCTCTAAAGAAGTAAAATAAGGACTAACATAATCAGGAAAGATAGGGAAGGTTTCTCTGAACATAATTATCAAAAAGAGGTAAGATACAAGAAAAGATAACTGCAGGTGGGGATAGAGATGGGTGGGGAGGAGAACCTTCCAGGCAGACAACCTCCGACTTCAGGTCTGAGATTCACAGAGACAGATGACCACAGGCCCTAGTGGAAGGATAAGTATCAATTCTTTACTGAGAATCTTGCTCTTTTAAATGGAGAAAAATTCAGATCTGAGCATAGGTTTCTAGGAGAGGCAAAGCAGAAATGATTCTGGCATCTTGCCTGACTCATTTTTTTGAGTGAAGACGAGTTCTTCTCTGTTCCTTATTGGGAGGAATTGCACAGACGCTGGCTATCTTCAGGAACTCTATTTTTAGTATATGCTCCCCACTCCCTGTTACAAGCAACAGGACACCCAGTATCACGGCCTATGAGAAACACAGTAACTCACTCCTGTTTAGGGCACTAGGTAAACACAGCTGCTGTCCCAAGTATTACAGGAAAATCATTTGCATCATTAGTTTGGGTGGGACGCTTCCAGTTTTTGACTGTCTCTTCTTAGAGAGATTGTCCCAGGGTGGACACCGTGGTTTCTGCTCCGGAAACCAAGTGGGAAGGGATCTTGTCCACCCTTCCTTCCTCCCCCTCCTCTCCCTTCCCTTTCCCTTTTTCTGACATCTTTGTCCCTCACTCACTAAGTCCTGTCAGCTAACTCACAAGGCTGAGACTGTACGTGAAAGTGAAAGACACACTTTAAATTGGGCTAATTTGGGTCTCACTTCAGAGATACCAGAAAAATGGCAGCCTCAGTGTCAAACTGCCTCATTTTTGAAGCAATAAAGAGCCAATGGGGCTTGGAGTAATTTCCAGAATTAGAGAGAAAATAGGTATCATTAAAAATCAATGAGGTTTATATTAATTTATAAATTAACAGAGACTATTACTTCAAGTCTATCGCAGGATTCCTAGACCAGAAATCCCCATAAACCTATCCTGAATTCCCGTCCCCCCCATACCTTGTCTTCATGTGCATACCTGTTAGATTCTATTCCACCTCAAGGAAAGGAGTTAGCGAGCGGAAGGGGTTGAATTAATAAAAAAGAAATTGCTGTGATGGCAATTCCCTCAAAGATCTTTTCCTCTCTCCTCTCACATAACTCGGGGTTCTCTTTTTCTCTTCTTTTATTTATCTCCTTTTACCTTTTCTTTCTCATCCATTCCCTCATTTCTCTCACCTCTCCTACGCCTTCTCTGATTCACTCACCCTGTTTGTTTTTCTCAGTATTGTCATATTCATTTACTACACATTTATTGAAAGCCTTCGATGTACTGGACACTATTCTAGCCTCAGGAGTAAACAGCAAGAAAAACACCATCATTGCCCTTACGAAATGTGCATTCCAGTGAAGAACATAACATGAGCATATGAGTGAAAAGTAAGTAAGTAACACAGTTTCAGACTGTGGTAAGATTTGTAGTGGAAACAATAAGGCAATGGATAAATATGAGGATGAGAGGTAAGCAGGGGTGTGTCATTTAGAACAGGGGTTCTTAACCATTTCTGTGCCATGGACCATTTTGGAGTTTGATTCCTTCTCAGAGTAGTCTTTTAAGTATATACAATAAATGGAATTATAAATACGACAATTGTACTGAAATATAACTCTATCCACACCTCTCTTGGGAGTCCACTGACCCCAAGTTAGAGTCTTTGTAGGATATCGTAAAGAGTTTGGATGTTATTTTAAGTAGAATAGGAGGTAGTTATAAAGTTTTAATCAGGAGACTAATAAGGTCTTATTTATATTTTTCAATATCACTGTTGTTCCTATATGGAAATAGATTTCATGTGGCCAGTAGCAGAAGTAGAGGAGTATTTAGGAGGCAACTGTTTTGGTGTAGGAAAGAGATGATCCTAGCTTGGATTCAGTTAGTGATCATGGAGAAGACTGTTTCCCAAAAGAGTGTCAGTCAGAGTCTGCCCATAAAGGAATATGCATTCCCCTAAAAGAAAAGAAAGAGACGAGAGAGAGAGAGAGAGAGAGAGAGAGAGAGAGAGAGAGAGAGAGAGAGGAAGAAAGGGGGAAAGGGGGAAACGGGGAAAGAGGGAAAGAGGGAAAGAGGGAAAGGAAGGAAGGAGGGAGGGAGGGAGGAAGGAAGAAAGAAATCTTTTTGTCTTTCTGCTATTTCAAAACCTTCCTTAGTCCTCTGACATTTTCCTTAGTAATACAAGTTTAGCAAAATCCTTCTGTGGCTGATAACTCAAAGAATATAAAGAAAGACTTCCTTATACCTACTTGAAGCAAATATGTTTCCAGTAAACTTTAAAAGTAGTTGTTCTCCTTCTTTTACTTGGAAGTGGCGAGATGACTCTAGAAGACCACTGAAAGCTTCCAAACGCAGTTTCCCAAGCACCTGGTTTAAATCTTTAGAAGGCACCACTAAAATAACGACTCTATGTGGACTGTCTTTCTGGTGATACAGGACAACACAGGCAGTGGTGCTGAGCATGGCTTCCTCTAAAGATTTCACAAAAGAAACCAAATGACTGTTGTCCACAATGGAAGACAGGTGCAACACAATAAACCTACATGGAGAAAAAGAGGCATGACTGAAGGGGAACATACAGTCTCAAGAATATCACTGTTAACTAATAACACCCAAAAAAGAAGCCACTATCATCCAAACGTCCTTTAAAATCAAGCATTCTGATGACCAACTGGTTAGCCGCAGGAATGACTTTAGTGAAACTCTTGGGAATCAGCAAACCAGCTCAAATCAAACCAAATTCTGAAACAGATGTTCTTCAACAAAGAATGTGTCTAGTCTCAGCCCACTTCTAAATATGGCATTTTATTTTCAATTGTATTTTAATTAGCATGCTAAAGAGTATTACTTCAAAATATAGACAAGAAAGATGATCCGAATAATCCATTTACTATCAGTAAGATGCAGAATATGTATCATAATTAACTGGGGATTGAAATATTCTTCCTCGTCATGTGTGGTAAGGGTTGTTATGATGGACCCTATTATGGGTTGAGTTGTGTCCCCTCCTCCCACAGCCACATGTGGAAGTCCTATCTCCCAGTCCCTCAGAGTGTGACCTTATTTGAAGGCAGTGTCTTTACAGAGGTGAAGTTAGTGTGAGTTCATTAGGGTGAACCCTAATCCAATATGGCTGGTGTCATAAAAATGGGAAATTTGGACACAGAGATATATAAAGAGGGTGCCAAAAAATGTATATACACTTTGAGAAAGAAAAAAAAAAAACTGTATTAAAATCCTAATACTCAATATATACCAATAACAAAAGACGACTACAAGTCGTGTGTATACATTTGTTTTTGGCACCCCCAGTATATACAGAGAGAATGCCAGGTGAACATGAGAATGGCCATCCACAAGCCAAAGAGAGAGCCCTGGAATAGATTCCTCTTTCACAGTCCTCAGAAGAAATGAGCCTTGCTAACAATACCTTGATTCTGGATTTCCAGCCTCCAGAACTGAGACAGTAAATTTCTGTTGTTTGTATCACTTCATTTGTGGTACTTTCTTATGGCAGCCTAGCAAACTAATACAGACCTCTCCCCTGAGCTGGACTACTCACCACCCAGCTCTTCTCCAGCGAACTGCCCTCCCAGAGCCCTCAATCCAGAGCAGCACCACACCTACAGACGAGGACTGGCTGAAGCAGGGGTGTAAAGCCAGATGCCTTGGTACTCCCACTGCAGAGCTCCCCTGAGGTACCAGGCTGAGGTGAAACTTTAGCTGGAAGCCTAGATGTCCCAATCTTCTTCCATTGCCCTCCCTGCTTCTTTCATTCCCTTTCAGGACTCACCTGAAGGTCTTCTTTCAATCAATTACTTAGATTCTCAGCTTAGACTCTTTTTCTAGGGAACTTGACGCAAGATAATTATTGATAAAGGTTGTTCTTTTATGAAATAAAGGCTATCTTTAGACATAGGTTTGCCCTCTCTTTATGAATGTCTATTCCTCCTGAACCTTAAAACCGTCTAAAACTCTTTTCATAATGAGCTGTCTAGAAAACATGGAAATGAGAAAGCAATATGAGGACACTGAAATAACAAAGTCAGTTTATATATACATAGTTATGAGATGAGCATAATATGAATTTAATTACTATCTTCATGGAATTTCAGAAATGAATGTGCTATTTTAAAACTATTTTGCAGTTAGAAGAAACCTGTAAAAATGAATCTAAGTTATGAGTGGTTTCCAAAAGCACTTATTAAGCTATCATGAATGGAATTACAGATAACATATTCATGTCAGATCTGGTTTGCTTTTTAAGCACACCCTAAGGGACTATTCATATTCTTATTTGAAGAATAAAAATTTAATCCTATGATTCCATTTCTGTAAACATCAATAATAAATCATCAGGATAGAGTATCATCAACTTTATTGTTTACTGCTGTATTACCTTTCTAAATGTGCATACAATTCAAATGAAATCAGGCCACTCTGCATGGTTCTCACCAGCACATCATCAAGCCCAAACCAACCACTATCTCGGCTTCTGAATCCCAGTAATTTCAAAGATTCACAGGCATTGTTCCTAGGTTTTCTTATGGAAGCACTTTTTGTCCTGTAATGGGAGCAGAAGAGAAGTTGGTATAATTTATATAGCATAAATCATATTCAATGCAATCACATTTTTCATTTGGTGAATAACCCAGTAACGATTCATTACATATATACTATGTGCCAGTAATTATGCCATCTGCACCAGGAATACAAAGATAAGGAATATATCACTCTTGCTCTACAGAAGCTCACAGAATTACAATATTATCCAATTACAGGACAAAGTGATGTGAGTTAATTAAGGGAATACACAGGGTGGTTTAGCAGCAGAAGGAAGGTGCTCAGAGAACCTTGCAAAGTGGAAATACTGATATTTGAGATGAGCTTTGGAGAATGAGGTGTTTCACTGCTGACAAAGAAGTTATGGGAACACCCTGAAACATGAATAAACTTACTGGTGTAAACTCGGATGCCTTAGGAGAGCCAAGAGTAGCGGTACGGCATGATAGGTAAGACACAGACTCTGGAACAAGCCTGACTACTTTCAAATCTTTGGTGACTCTCCCTCTATTAACTGTATGACCATGGGTGATTTTTTTCTCTCTCTCTGTATCTCAGTTTTCTTATCTATGAGATCAATACTAGTATCTGTATCATAGTATTAAACAAGTTAATATTTGTAAAACACATAGTTATAGTAAGCATAAATGGTATTAATATTCTCATCCTAATTTCTACAGCAGACGTAGCCAATTAGCTTTTTTGTGCAATTCTTCTTGCTTAATGTGCCCCAATCCAAAAGCTCTGAAAGTGACACTGGTATGTACCACGTGACACTTTCCCCCAACCAGAGATGATTTGACTAACAGTAGACCAATTTCCAACACCCAACAAATTTGATTCTTTTTCTTTGGAATTTGCTAAGTAAGAGGCCCAGAGATTATAACTTGTCATCGTTCTTTGGTTGCTGTGCCCTGGGCTATGGAAGTGAGTAAGCAGAGAGATTATTAAGAAAAAAGAAAATGAGCCGATGCTAAGGGAAACAAGAAGAAAAAGGAAGACGAGAAGAAAAGTCAGCATTGTGTTAGAGATGGAGAAAGCTGAGATTGCCTAGTGTAGCCTTATAATAAACTCTTCTTTTCTTGAATTCACTTAAACGGATATCTGTTCCTCACAATTAAAGAAAGAAAAATCTTTGATACTGAACACCTTGTAAGGAATCAAACAAACAAACATACAAACAAACAGAAAACCCTGGTTCTGATGATGCTACAACCCACAAAAGAACAGAACCATTCTAGCTAGGCACAAAAAATGAAAATCCAAGTGTGAGTCACACATCTTCATTTGTGAATAGAATTAATTTTGGGTTTTAAACCACCATAGTTCCACAGGTTGAGCTATCCTACGACCTCTAAATTAGGAACTGAACTAGATTTTAAATGTCTACTCAGAAAACTTTAGACCTTGCTGATCCCTTCAGGGCATCAACCAGATTAAAATCAGGAAGACAGGGGGAAATGACATTTAGTTTTTTGCTTTTGGTTTATAATCACAAATATGGTAAATTTTGTAACCCTTGAAGTGAATAATTTATTAACACGGGAAGATACATTCATACTGAATCCAAAACTTTGGTAATTTACTAGAAACTGAGCTAATTAAATGTATTTTTTTTTTCTTCTAATGCCAACTCTTACTTTTTTCTACCAATAGCCTAAATTTTCTGGGGGATCTTACGGGGTTCTCAATGATAGTAGGGCTGATCCTACTCCCAGGTCTAGGTGGGACAAATAGCGCATTTGGCATTTATTAATCCTGTTTGCCAAAATATCCAGTTTCTCCTCCATTCTGAGTGCGTGATAGGTTTGCACCTCCTTGTCTCTGATAATGGAGTGGGGCTGTGTGACTACTTCTGGCTAATGAATAGTGAATAAAGGAAACATATGTCACTGTGAGGTAAAGCATTAAATTACTAATGTGGGCCTATCCAAACTTTCTTCTGCCACCTCGACAGTAAGCAAACAGCGGTGGCCCTTTCACATAAGTTTGGGAGTGAGGACCACCAATAGGCAGCCTGCCTTTGATGGCCACACAGCTTGTGGGAAACAAGATTGTTATAAGCCCGTGGCATTTCAGATTTTTGTCAGCATGCCATAACCTAGGCTAACCTACCCTGTATGTTACGCCTTCCTCCTGGTCCCAGTGATCTACTCAGTGATGGGTTTCTGACAAATTTGGAGTCTTAATAAGACTCAGTATCTTTATGTATATTCATGGGGAAAAGAGCTTCCTCTTTTCCGCTGAACTTGGACTTATAAAGATATAACCATATTGCAGCATGAGGGACAAACATGCCAGAGAATGGAATTGGCACAGAGAAAGGCAGGAAAAGAAGAAGTGAGAGACTGGGTTTCTGGTCTGAAAAATATATAAAGATAAATATATCCCCAGACTTTTAAATTACCAAAGAATGCACCAAAGAATTCCATTAAAAAACAACAACAAAACAAACAAACAAACAAAAACCTTTGGGTTTGCTTTTCTGAAAAGATTCCTTAATGATATAAAGATCAAATTTAGACTTCATCTTTTCTAGCTTTATTGAAATATCATTGACATATAACATCGTGTAAGTTTCGGTTATACGATGTGGTGATTTGATACATGTATGTATTGTGAAATGACTACCGCAGTAAAGTTAGTTAACAATCTATCACCTCAAATTTGGACTTTATTATCATAATAGGTACAATTCATATCAAAATTAAAGTATTTGGTGGCATCCTTATTTATCCCAGCTGTTCTTCACAACCTTGCAAATAAATGCTTCCTTTTATGTATGCTATTAGCAAACTTTGATAACTACTATTGCCTCGCAGGGAGCAGCACTTGGTCATACTCCACAAAAGAGAGCATTCTGATGTTCTGAGTTCCATAAAATGTAATCAACCCTTATTAAATCAATTTGTTTAATCAAGAATAACTGACCTTGCTATTTCTTGAGTACAAAACTCTTCCGACGTCCTAAATTCCAGGCATTCAGGGAATTATAATTGGCCTATTTGGGGTCAAGTGTTCAATGACAGTGAACAGGGACATTGAAGAACATGAAAGATCCCATTAAATCCACTAGAGAGAAAGGACAATTTCTAGAATTTGTGGTATAATCCCCCCAAAATAAAGTGGACAGGTGTCTACTCTAGGTTGCCTTTCTCAGACCCAACAGCTCCCTGATACAACTGTCCCAGATAAGTGCCTTAATGCCACACAATTAAAAGACACTCCGATTTTTCCCCCAAATAAAACAAAATCTGCTCCAAAGTACCTCAGTATTTTGTCTCCAGTAGTAGAAATAGACATTACTAGGAACTTTTCAATGACAGTTTTTCCCTTCTTTCCTTCCTTCCTTCCTTCCTTCCTTCCTTCCTTCCTTCCTTCCTTCCTTCTTTCTTTCCTTGCTTCCTTTTTTTCTTTCTTTCTTTCTTTCTTGACTTTATTTTTTAAAACAGTTTTAGGTTCACAGCAAAATCAAAAGAAAGGTACAGAGATTCCCCTTATATTTCCTCCCGCTACACATACATAGCCTCCTCCATTATCAATCTCTCCCACCACACTGGTATATTTGTTACAATTGGTGAACCTACATTGACACATCTTTCTTTTCTTTTTTTTTTTAATTTATTTTTTAAATTTATTGGGGTGACAATTGTTAGTAAAATTACATGGATTTCAGGTGTACAATTCTGTATTACATCATCTATAAATCCCATTGTGTGTTCACCACCCAGAGTCAGTTCTCCTTCCATCACCATATATTTGATCCCCTTTACCCTCATCTCCCACTCCCCCACCCCCCTTACCCTCTGGTAACCACTAAACTATTGTCTGTGTCTATGAGTTTCTGTTTCTCATTTGTTTGTCTTGTTCTTTCGTTGTTTTTGGTTTATATACCACATATCAGTGAAATCACATGGTTCTCTGCTTTTTCTGCATTGACACATCTTAATCACACAAAGTGCATAGTTGGCATTAGCATTCACTCTTGTGCATACTATGGTTTTGACCAATGTATAATGACTTGTATACATCATTCTAGTATCATACAGAATATGTTTACCACCCTAGAAATTATCTGTGCTGTGCCTATTCATCCCTCCCCTACCTCAATGCCTGGCAACCACTGATCATTTTACTGTCTCTATAGTTTTGCCTTTTCCAAAATGTCATACAGTATGTATCATATACTATAAAGCATTTTCAGATTGACTTCTTTCACTTAGCGATACGCATTGACAATTCCTCTATGTCTTTCAGTAGCTTGATAGCTCATTTCTTTTTGGCACCAAATAATTTCTATTGTAGGGACGTTATTTATCCATTAACCTACTGAAAGAAATCGTGGTTACTTCCAAGTTTTGGTAATTACAAATAAAGCTAATAAAACATTTGCATGCAAGTTTTCATGTGGACATAGTTTTTTGGGTAAATAACAAGGAGTGCTATCACTGGATTTTATGGTAAGAGTATGTTTAGTTTTGTAAGAAACCAACAAATTGTCTTCCAAAGCGGTTGCACAATTTTGCTTTCCCACAAGCAACAGATGAGAATTCCTGCTGTTTCACATCTGCACCAGCATTTGGTGTTGTCAGTGTTCTGGATTTTGGCCACTGTACTATGTTTGTAATACTAGTATCTCATTGTTGTTTTAATTTGCATCTCACTGATGACTTTTGGTGTGGAGTACCTGTCCATATACTTATTTTCCAATTATATATCTTCTTTGGTGAGGTGTCTGTTCAGGTCTTTGGTCCATTTTAATCAGTCTTTTTGCTTTCTTATTGTTGAGTTTTAAGTTCTTTGTATATTTTGGATAACAGTCCTTACCATATGTGTCTTTTTCAAATTTTTTCTCCCAGTCTGAAGCTCATCTTCTCATTCTGTTCACATTGTCTTTCCTAGAGCACATGTTTCTGATTTTATAAAATCCAGTGCATCAATTGTTTCTTTCATGGATTATATCTTTATTGTTGTATCAAAAAGGTCATTGCCATATCCCAAATCATCTACATTTACACCTGCTGTCTTCTAGGAGTTTTATAGTTCTGTATTTTACATGTACGTCTATAACCCATTTTGAGTTAATTTTTTGTGTGAGGGCTATAGGTCTGTGTCTAGATTAATATTTTTGCATGTGCACGTTCACTTGTTTTAGCATCATTTGTTGAAAAGACTCTTTATTCTATTGTGTTGCCTTTTCTCCTTTATCAAAAATCAGTTGACTATATATGGATCTGTTTCTGGTCTCTATATTCTGTTTCATTGATTATTTGCCTATTCTTTCTTTAATAACACACTGTCTTGATTATTGTAGCTTTATAGCAAGTCTTGAATTCAGGTAGTGTCAGTCCTCTCGCTTTGTTCTTCTCCTTCAATATTGTGTTAGCTATTATGAGTGACATTTCCTGTTTTATTTGAAAAACAAAGTTGAATTCTTCCTCATCTGGCTTTCCAATCCACAGGTAATATTATATGCTTTCAAGTAAAATGAAAATTAAAAATAATTCTAGTACACTACCTCCAAGTTTAATAATGTGAAAAATCGTATTTGCTCAGTAAGCATTTGCTTCAAAATTTTGCTGAACCCATTCCATTCTATTTAATGAGGTTAACTTGTGTTGACAATATAGTACTGGCAACTGAGTACAAAGGAAAATATGGCATGTGTGATCTTACTATTTATAGAATTACCATTTCTTAATGTAAACCATGGTGACTGTAGTTGATAACAATGTATTACAAAACTGAAATTTGCTAAAAGAGTAGAATTTAAATGTACTCACCAAAAAATAAAAAATAAAAGACATAAATATGTGAGGTAATGGATGTGTTAACTAACTAGATGGGAGGAATCCTTCCACAATGTATGCATATATAAAATCACCATGAGGTATGCATTAAATATCTTATAATTTTATTTGTCAATTATACCTCAACAAAGCTGAAATTAATAAATAAAACAATCCTTTCTTTTTAGGTTGAATCTCTAATATACTATGAATTTAGTATACAAAACCCAAGTTTATAAATAACAAATCAAGAATAAGTCATCTATGGCCACTTCCTCCCTAATGCTTAACAACTAGATACTGATAAAACCACTTCTAATACATTTCTTGGCTTGTATAAACAGAAGAAATCTTAAAGGAATGTTCCAAATTCCTCTTCAAAAAAATGTATGAAGCCAGGTTTGAAATGAGGAAGTGACTAGACAGGAATGATGGGCTTACTATGCAGATGAATTCCTTTCCAATAATTTAGATATGGGAGAAGAAATCTGTAAGTGATAATCAAGTGAGCAGAGCAAGGCACTAATCCTTGGGCTGTCATCCATAAGAGGTGAACTTGAGGCCTCCAAGATTCTCAAGGAGGCTAATGTAGTCCCAAGTAAGTAGTAGCACCTAGTTGTTAGCAAAGGCAGACACAAATGCCATTTGGAGGACAGTAGCTCCATTTATTCCTGCAGAATTGTCATACATATATGCTAAAAAACAAAAGTCCCCAAACACATAAGGAGGTAAATACCATGGATGACAGTCAGCAGAAGCAACAGACAACATCCTCAAAGGCTACAGGTATCAGAATTAGTAGATCCAGAATGAAAACAACTACAGAGGGTGCCCCCCAAAATGTATACACTTTAAGAAAGGAAAATTGTATTAAAATTTAATAGTCAATATATACCAATGACAAAAGATGAATACAAGTCACGTTTCACTTCTGCAATTACAAGTGGTGCTCACAGTGGTTACCATCAGTGTCTAGACACTTCTGATTACGGCAAACTACTGCTTGAGCAATGTTGACCAAAGTGTCCACTTGTTTACAGTTTTTAGGCACCCCTGATATGTATGAGAAGCTTAATAAGATGAAGCACAGTATCATAAAAATAGCAGGGATCAAGTGACTATCAAGAATGACTGGGGAGATTTGAATAAGAGCTAAATAGAACTTTAATATATAAAAATATTATTGCTGGAAACAATAACTAAATGATAGATTAAAAGTAGATTTTAAAAGTATGCCACATTTGTGGCATTTCAACTAGAATGTGAAGAAATTACACAGAATATAGCACACAGAGACAGGAAGATGGAAAATATAAAAGAGAAGAAAAGAAATATGGAATTTAGAAAGAGATGGTCTATCCTCCTTCATGCGCCACTTATTGTCACCTTGTAATATTCAGAGATCACTTGGATCATGGGTCTAAATAAAGAAATGCTTTCAGATAATCATCAGTCCACATACCAGTAATTCAAAGATGGGATGGAGTTGTAAAGTGCTTTTACACTACAATATTATTGTAAAAGGCAAGGGTTGGCTCTTTTGTTTTATTTTAACATGGCATGTGCTGAAATAAATATCAACTCAAAAACAAAAAAAGATGGTCTAATATGTATCTAATTGGAACTCCAGACAGATAGAATATATAAAATGGAGGAGTGGCAATATTTGATTAGAAAGTATATAAGGGTTTTTAAGAAATGTGAAAAGACAGAAATTCACTATTCAGGAAGCTCAATGTATTGCGTCCAGAAAAAGATTTTTAAATTAACATCTAGATACATCATGCAAAAATGCAGAATGTCAATTACCAAAAAAAAAAGATCTTAAAAGCAGCCAGCAAGATAAAGTAGATCATCCATAAAGTTATGAAAATCAAATTCACTTCAGCCTTCACAACACTGATAATAAAATCCATAAACAGTGGCATAATATCCCCACAGAAATGAAGGGAAAAACATCAATGTAAATCTAGAATCTTAGGCCTTAGCTGGTCTTCAAAGATGCTAAGCATACCTCTCAATATTAATGCCCTTGGGTAGCACTCTGTGACAATGAACCAGAGTCCCCTCTGTGACTGGCTTTAACCAATAGAACGGTACAGAAGTGATGCTCTGATAAATCCAGAGTTAAGAATTAAGAAAACCTGGCAGCATCTGCTTTTGTACTTTTGGAAATCCTGATCCTCCATGTAAGTAGTCCAGCTATTCTCCTGGAGAGGCCACACGATAGAAAGAAGCCATATGGAGAAGTCAGATGGAAAGAGAGAGGCCTGGGACTACATGGAGGCAGAATGAGGCCCAAACATTTCTGCATACCAGCTGAGCTGGGCTTCCAGCTATTACTGCCATGGCTCCAGCCATGTGACTAAAGCCATGTTGGACTTCCCAGTCTCAGACACTGTCTTACTAAAATGCATAACAGACCTCAGGCAAGATGATTAAAAGAACTATCCAGTTGATGGAAGGGGGTTGGAAGGCTGGGTGATAAAGTTTGAGGGATTAAGAAGTACAAATTGGCAGTTACAAAATAGTCACAGGGATGTAAAGTATAGTATAGAAAATGTAATCAATAATATAATAACTAGTATGATACCAGGTGGGTCTATATTTATCAGGGGGATCACTTTATTAGTTATATCAATGTCTAACCACTATGCTGTACACCTTAAACTAATATAATATTGAATGTCAACTGTAATTGAAAACTTAAAAAATGAAAAGATAAACTATAGACTGGGAGAAAACATATTTTGATAAAGGACTTGTATCTAGAGTATATAAAGAATGCTCAAAACTCAACAAGAAGAAAAGCTACCCAATTAGAAAATGGGCAAAAGACTTCAAAGACACTTATCTAAAGAAGATACACACATTAAGAGAACATTTTCCATGGGCGTCTCACATTTTGGTACAACAGGCCTTTGCAATAGATTATCTCTTCAAGAATATTTGAATATCTAACATCCTTAGAAGAAACACACGATTATCTCCCCCCAGAGCAGAGGGCAAGTTTGTTTACTGTCCAGTACAATAAATATAATGTTTCCCTCCAGGTCAAAGTTCAGGCACGTCATTTGCTGCCCATTATAAAAGATTCAGGGTCCCTAAACTTAACTCTGACAGCCATGACATTGCCCCCATGGGACTTAGAGGCAAGGGTAGCCATGTGAAAATGAAGCTTATTTTGTTGATGTTCTGTGAATAATAAAGTCCTTTGTCTACACACACACACACACACACACACACACACACACTCACACACAGAAACACAATAAGAACCACTAGTTGAAACCCCAAACATCCCACAGAATCATGAGAAATAATAAAATTATTGTCATTTAGAGTAGTTAGATGTGCAGGAATAGGTAACTGAAACACCCAGCAAAATTCTATTTCTAGAAAAAGGATACACAGACAAATGGAAATATATCCCATATTTCTGATTGGAAAAAATTAATATGAATATGATATGATTTACCAATAAGATATCAACTTATTATAAGACTAGAATTATTGAGACAATATTAGATTAGCTCAAAATTAGATAACAAGACTGTCCAGTGGAACAGCCCAGAATAAGGAAATTTTTTACATGACAGGAGGCATTACAGATTGGTGGGGAAAGAAAGAACTATTCAATAAACAGTGATGAGAGAATATGTTATCCATATGGAAAAAAATAAAATAAATCCCTACATCATACTCTCTATAAAATTCAATTTTAGATGGATCGAAGACTTACATAAAATTTAAACCTTTAAAAGTATAAAATAATAAAGAAGAATATTTTTATAATTTCAGGAGATAGTAGTATTTTAGGACCAGGACAAAAAGCACTAATCATAAAAGTAAAACATGATAAATTTGGCACAGAAATATGAAAATACAGTCCAAAAGCTGACAAAAGATTAACATTGAGAATGTGATAAGAATCCTACAAATCAACGTAAAAAATTTAAAATGAGTCAAGAAAGTAAGAGATATTTCACACATAGGAAAATAAGTGTCTAACAAGACATTATGAAATGTAATCAAAACATTGAAGATTAAAACCACATGAGATGCATTTTACACCTATTAGATTTTCAAAATTTCAAAATCTGACAATATGCATAGCTGGAGAAGATGAGCAATGGTAAGAGATTGTAATCTAGTTCTATTTTGAAAAACTTGTAAAATTGTATATGTGAACATCCTGTGACTCAACAATTAGATTTCTAAGTATGACTCTAAAAAAGTATTTGCCCAAATATACTTTGAGTCCAGGATAGTCATAATAATACCTTTTTTTTTTTTTTCCAGTGACAGTTGACATTCAATGTTTGATATTAGCTGACATTCGATATTGGATATTAGGTGTACAGCATAGTGGTTAGACAAAATAATACTATTTGAATCAGCAAAAAAAAAAAAAAAAAAATGGAAACAACCCAAGTGTCCATCAATAGTAAAGTGGATAAATAAAATATGTAATTATTCAATAAAATATTATATAGAAGTGAAAGCGAACATACACAACTATAAATGAAAATGCAAGACTGTGCATAGTAGAATACCACTTTTACTTTTGTCAAGCAGAGACAAAGCCAAACAAGACCTGTATAAGAAAGAATAAAAGTATATGTGATAAAACTAAAATAAATATAAGCTAAGAATGATTCCAAATTTCCAAACGATTAACTGTGGTATGAGTGAGCAGTGATTATGGTAAGGAGGCTGGGGACAGGAGAGGGGAGGGGCAAGTAAGGAGATGCAATTGTATTAATAATATCTAATTTTGTAAGTTATGTGTTAGCTTTACCAGTTTGTACATTTTATTATTTTGTGATATAACACATATATTTTATAAATATTCTTGTGTATGACTCACATATTACATTTGAATAAGAATCTTAAAACCAATAGCATTATGTAGAAATGGCCATTTTTTTCATGAGCTACTCTTTCCATCTATCTATAAATATTTCTTGTATAACATAGAACGTTTCTATTTAATATCCCCTTTCATTAATGTCAAGAACTCTTTTCTGGTTCATAATTAAATGACTTTCATTTTCCTCCCAGAAATCATTCAGACATGCAGGAATGTAATGCATTAAAGACCTTTTATTTTCATGTTCAGACTAGGTTTGGACCTCAATTAACTTTTATCTGTTTTTTTTTTTTTTTTTAATTTTATGAGACATGGATTGCTTCACCGTGTTTGTATCTCCATAGAAAATGTTCAACTGGCTTTCACCCTTTGATGAAAGAATGTAAAATAAACAGTGATATGTGTTTTCATTTGATTGTTTTATGCTCCAACAGATGGACAAAATGCACCTACCACAACTAGCACTAATGATAACAGAGCATATTATAACATATAAATTTAGCATTTTCAAGAAATATAGAGGAATTAGTAATATAATTTACATTCCCACAAATTTACTCATTAATTTCTTTAATCCACCTAACATTTTTTGAGTACCTACTATGTTGTACTTGTGCTGAGTGATGATAAATGGAAAAAAGAACTTAATATTACAGTATGATATAGGGTGCGCACAAAGAGTGGGCTGACACAAAGAGAGGAGCTATCAATCCCTCTGGGAGATCTTACAATGTCTTGACAGATAAGGAAAAGAGTTGAGCTGCCACTTACAGAATGAACGAGAGTTCTCTAGCTAAACATGGTACAAAAATAATTTCCTAGCAGGAAGATCATGTACTAAGGTGTACAGCATAGTGGTTGACAAAATAGTGCTAAAAAATCTCCTTTGTTGGGTAATAACCATAATTCTACAACAAGGCAAAGAAATGGAGAGGAAAAAAGAAATTGGCACTTTTTGACCAAGTGAAGTGGTGACAAATGACCACCTTCTCACCACATAGGAACGTGAGACAAAATGTCACACACACACACTCATTCACACACACACACACACACACACACACACACACTCATTAGAGGAATTCAAAAGCTGGGGTGGGGGGGGAATCCTCTATCTGGAAAAGAAAAAAAAAATCTCAAAAAGCTAGAATGCTCTTCTCTCCCTAGGGAACAAGAGGAACTGATTCTATTCCTACCCTCTGTCAGCCCCCACTGCCCCACCAACCATGCACACACACCAGGTATGTGGGGGCTGGAGCTTAACATATATTCAGGCATATTAGATACAGTCATAAAACTGAAATCCCAAAAGGACAGCATTGTCCACGAAATGCGACATCACAAAACCAATCTAAATCTCTTTGAACATCAGCTCAAAAAAACAAGAAAGAAGCACACAAAAGCTGCTCTAGGTTGGAGGGAAAGGGAGAAGAAAAATTGATCTGATCAAACATTATAATCAGTCCTTAGAAGTGAATTTCTAAAGGTAAAATTCATAGAACAGAATTAGCATGGTAAACAATGCACTAGATTACACCATGTTAATAGACATGATTGTAAACATCATGCTCATACATGATAGAATAATCTGAATGAGACCATAAAATGAGTATGTTTGCAATGATTATAGGAATAAAGGAAGATATAGAAACCATATGGAAAAACTGAGGAACTTGGAAAAAAGATTTTAAAAATACAGCAATAGCCTTTTAGAAATGAGAAATACAGTGATTGAAATGAACAGTTTAAACAACTAATGTGAAAATCGATAACATATATAATAAATCTAAAAAAAATACCCCAAATACAGCATATAAAATATTTAAAATTTATGAAGATTAAGATTAAGGTGGACGACAGTGTAAGTTATGTTTAACCCACTTATATTTAATATAATTGATGATTTATATCATCTTTATTTATATCATCTTTTTAAAATGTCATCATTCTGTTTTCTTTCTGTTATATCTTTGCCACATAAACTTTTTCTTTTTGCTTTTATATTATTTATGATACCCAATTTTTAAAAAATTTCTTAAATTTTAGTTTTTCAGCGCAGCTCATTAATTTTATCTATTTATTTATTTTGTTAAGAACATGTAAGTAGTACATTTTTGTAAGCACTTGTATTTTCTTTTTAAAAATCTCCTTCTTTGGGTAATAACCATAATTCTACAACATCTTCCCTTCAAAACTTTGAAGGTTTTAGTACATTCCTCCCCCCCCCCATATTTAGTGCTGCAAAGAATGAGACTGAGGCTAGACTGATTTTATTCCTTTTTACTTAATCTGTTTCTCCTAAATGGATGCTTATAGAATTATGTTTTATTTAAACATACATTTTAATTTTCTATATTATGTCTAAATATGTTTTTTCATACATTTTGTCTCGTAATCATTTAGTACTTTCTAACTCAAGGTTTTAATCAACATCAGAAAATTAAGTTCAACTGTGCCTTTGATTAATCCTTTTACGGTTGTTTTGATTTCTTCTTTGATGACACCTATAATTATTAGGTGATATCACTTCAAATGATTTCTTATCATACCTTGGTCCCTCTTCATCTTAGCTTATCTTTGTATCTCATCCTGTTGTCCTTTCATCTTTTCCTAGTCAATTCTGATGGCTTTCTGTTTCTGGAAATTTTATTTACTTGATACTTCTAAACTTGCAAAATAGATATCTATAGTATTTTCCGGGTAATTATTCTTCTCATTATTCAGATTGCTGTGAAATGTCAGGATAATGCTATCTTTCTTTATTTGCTTTCTTTCTTTATTTGTGTAGTTTGTTTTTTGTTGTTTTTGTTCTTCTTTTAAAATCTTAGTATTGATAGTTTTGTTTTTTATTTCCTTAAGACACCAGGTAGAATTTTGTTTTTTTCCTTATCCTTAAATGCATATTTATTTGTTTATCTGCTTTTAGTTCAGTAGCCATTTGAATTTCTCAGATTTGGAGGGCAGATCCTTGTGAATAATTTCTAAACCAAGTTTTAGTTGTCAGCCATTTCTGGACTGAGGTAACCTTCTCCGACCTGTGCTAACTGGATTTCCAGTGCTTTGAATCAACTGAAGGTATGAAAATGTGCACGCATTGCTATTAGGACTCTTATTGCCTCTACCTTTATCCTTATGCTTGTGGAAATTTCATTTTTGAAAATGCCATATGCTGCCTCCAGTTTCTCTCTACTTTCTGCTCTGTTGTTTATGAGGGTTGTGGAAATAAAACAAAGGAGGGATAAAGGAACACTGATATGATCCCTTCCAAAAAACATTATCTGTATATTACAGAGATAAATTTATATTCTCATTGGTATATATAGACTATGGGATCAAGTAATAGGGACAGGCAAATTGTTACCTCTATCATCTTTTTGGCAAGTGAAGTTGCTTTGTTTTATAATGTTAAGTACATGTCAGTCACAAATTACTTTTATTAATCCTTTGCTATCCACCCTACAGACAGTAAAAATACTAGCAACAGGCTACCAGTCAGAATCAATATTTCAGGTTAAGTTCTTATCTTTAAAATATATACAGAGGATGACAAAAAAAAATGTATACACATTTTAAGAAAGAAAAACTGTATTAAAATTGTAATATTTGATATATGCCAATAATAAAAGATGAATACTAGTCAAGTTTGACTTCTGCAATTACAAGAGGTGCTCAAAATGGTTACCATCAGCGTCCAGACACTTCTGATTACAGCGAACTACTGCTTGAGCAACGCTGACCAAAGTGTCCAATTGTATACATTTTTTGGTACCCCTGGTGTATGTATGTGTATGTATGTGTGTGTATATCTATATCTATATATATCTATATATAGATATATATATATACGTATATATATACGTATATCTATCTATCTATCTGTCTATCTATCTATCTATCTATCTATATATATATATAGAGAGAGAGAGAGAGAGAGATGTATATGTATTTTAGAAGATATTTAAAAGATAATATCTTAATCTATTACACTGATACATTTTATTTTTTAAAATTTTTTGGGGTGACATTGGTTAGTAAAATTATATAGGTTTCAAGTGTATCTTTCTGTAATATTGCATTACATTTTAAATTGGAACCTCCAGGATATGCCTGGTTTGAAATCTTACTTTACCATGATATACAGGTACATGGGTTAACTAAGTTGCTACTTGGGAATATAATATATATATTATTGCAAGTAGCAACACTATATATAACTGGATCATGTCTATATTTCTGTGTTCTCTCTCACTTAATCAAACACTAGGGAAAGGTTGATTTCTTCTCTCAGCCACAACCCAACATTCTACTATTGCCAGCGTTCTAAATTGCAAACAGTGCAAAGAACAAGTGATCCACTTCTCAATCTCTAGCCTTATAGCCTCAAACTAAATAAATGTTGGCTACACAGAGTCAGGATTAGAAATAGAACTATATGAGTCCACACCAAGGTTGTACCCGTTGGTAGGTATCGGTGGTTGTACAAGTTGTCAATTTCAGTCTTCTCACTGATTAAATGAAGATGGGGTGGTAGGGAGACTGGATGAGATTATATACATAAGGAAGCTGGCATATAGTAGCTTCACAACTAATAGTAGTTATTTCAATTAAGTTGTTTTTCCCTCTTCTGGTTTTTCAAAGAAAAAAATGTTCCCTTTAGAATCGGAGGATAGAAGAATTCCCTTCTACGTTTTTCATTAGGAAAATAAAATAAGTATTAAATGAAAGGTCAGGAATTAAGATCAGGATTACTATTATTTGGTGTACCCCATTTGTCATTAGCACTTCATTTCTGGATGGCAATTCAATATATATATATATATATATATATATATATATATATATATATATATATATGTTTGTTTTATTGGTGGGGATTTTGTTTAAGTATAAACATTAGAAGAGGAAGGAATCCACCTATATGGAAAATATAGACTCAAATTTAATTTGTTTGGGAAAAGATAAGGTTAATCTTTTTCCTACATTAACAGAACACTCTTAAATATAGCAATTAAAATCACAATACCACATCTTTGTAATTAATCATACCATAAATTCTTTGAAAGCAAGGATTACTTTTGCTTCTTTTGTATCAATTGTATGACAAAGCATACTTTTGGACCTATCACAGCAAAAATCATTACCTTTTGTGGATCTGCAATATTTTATTTTTATATTAAAATATTTCATAATATTTTAATATTGATATTTAAGTACACGACATCTGATTGCATTTTTTAATCATTTAAGTTTCTTTGTATACCATCAATTCATTTAGAGGTATTAGGGTCTAACTCACCGGTTGAGGTATAAAGGTACAATCCTATTTGCTGTGACACTAGCTGTTCTTTTATGATCTATCTCAGAGCCCAAATTCTTTTTATCCAGGTGAGGAGAACAAGGTAGGAATACAGTGACTGGCTTCTGGAAAGGATGTGTTGATGGGTGCTGAACATGAACCAAAGGGCTGGTGGATAGTACGGAGTAGGAAGTATCTAGCTGTGTTTTTAAATATGCCACCAGAGATGGGTCAACAGGTAGGACCTAAACAAAGAAAAGAGATACATATTCCTTTATTTTAATAGTGAAAGAGGCCTAGTATCAACACATTTCTAAACAAATTTACTGAAAATTTGATAGAACATAGTTTTAATACATTTCCCTACACGTCGTTGGCTGGAATCAACACTGCATTAATTTATAAAAGAGCACAGCATTTGGTCCCTTGTTACAAAGTCCTTCTGAAATCTAGGTTCCATATCCTTTGTTATAAATAACTGAGAAACACTCTTAATTATAGGCAACAAAATGACCTAGGAAACAAAATAGACGTTTTGCATAATTCTAATTAGAACTATTGTTACATCAAGTGATCTTTAGAAACTAGAAAAACAAGACTATATTAAGTGCTTCCTCTCTCATAAGAATGGATAATAATAATAATAATAATAATAATAATAATAAAAAGCTAGCATAATTCCTAAGTTTCAAAGTTTCTGAAAAATATTTATAAAATTTAATTATTCATTATATGTTTTCCCAACTTTCCTTCTTTGCTTACCACTTCAAGTAACAACTAGGAGAAACACGAGAGCACAGGAGAGAGTTGAGGCTGGAAGGATGGGGTATGTTGAGGAAATACATTTTCTAAAACATACATTGATACATCATTATATACCTTTCAAATAGTATTTGTATATATTAAATTATTTTAAAATAAATCCTTCCCATAAAGGGCTATTCTATAAACAAATATAACCAAATACTCAAAAATATAAATATTTTAATATATTAGCCTCTTTTTTCATCCTCTCAGGTGGAAATCTTGAATCATATGAATGTTCAATGCTTGGCATCAATTCTATCATAGATACTCAACGTATGTTTTTGTTAATAAATATCATAAACAAAACAACACAAAACTTAGCTAGGAAACCTTTCGAATAAAGCAGGAACTTATATTAAAGTGAGACTCAATATGCTCCAAATCTTCACTTTATCACTGATAATGCTGTATGTTAGGTTGTTAAAAGTATAAGAAAATAATTTGTTTATTATTGTATTAAATATTTGTATCTTCTTCATCTTTTAGGACCATATGTGATGACTCACAAAATTCATAAGGGACTCACCAGGTTTTCACACTTACCTTTAACTGTACAAGCACTGGTGAGTTGAAAACTCCTGGAGGGTAATTTAAGGATATTCGAGAATCCATGCTTGGCTTCAGAGCAAGGCCTTTCTTTGTTACTGTGAAGGACTCTTTCTTTAAACAAGATACAACAGAAAAGATCCCCAACTTGTAAACTTTCACTTCAGCACAGGTCCCCTGTGTGGATGGAAAGATATTCAAACAAGGAAGTTAATACACTCTTCCGGAAGCATATACTGTACATACTTGTGGCTGTGAAAAAAAATAATCTGTGTGCTATCCCTGGAATCTCCCACAACTGAGAATGATTCCATTAACCTCAAATGGATGTTTCTTTCGTGAGATGAAGTAGAAGCAGATAATTAGGAGTTTCCCAATTTTGGACTACATGACAGAAAAGAGAGAAATCTATTTAGCTTTGAATTTAAGTTGAATTCCCAAAAGGACAATGTACAAGTATAATGGGCAATCATTCAGTGTTTTTAACAATTAACAAATATTAATGACTTCTGGAACCCTATCCTGCTTTAAACATTACTCTTTATCCAGAAGATTCAACACTGTTTTAGGAATTCCGAGGACTGAAATTTCATCATTTGAGTAGTTTATGTAAATCCTATCGCACCTGTACTGTCAGCTAATTCTTCCTTCTGACAATTCACAATCACTTAGTAAAGTCATTGTCTCTATTTCTCTCCTCCACGCCTTGGGAGCAGTTGACTACAAAGAGATACCTTTGTGTTTCTTTTTTATAGAATGACATTTGAATTTTTAATGCATATATGCAGGCGCATATCCAAGCTTTTTTTATTACATAAAAAGGAACTGAGTACATAAATGAAAATAAAATTATCTACTCATATAATCACCAAAGCTTAAAATGAGAAGGAAGATTTAGAAGTAATTTGATCTATGCATGCTTTCCGGAACAGCAGCTGGGCTCCGCCCTGGCATGAGTGGATAATCGTGCAGACACACACACAAACATTTCAGGGACAATCACAATGCAAAATAATCTCTCATTTGAAAACTGACTGACGAAAAGATTTCACAATATCACTGCATGAATCTGTCACTGGGAAATTCAGGGTATGATGAATGTTCTTAATTGGCTAGAGGGAAAATGGTGAGAGGTAAGAAAGGAACGTCTTCTGGGAACCTGTGGTAGTTGCCCCGCACTTCCAGCACTTTTGGCAGATGCTTCGGAACTAGAAGGGTTTTTAAGCAGGGCAGTGTCATGAATAGAGCCCTGATGGTGGTTTATCTGACTCCAGAATTACAATTCTTAAATGTCGTATGAACCACATAAAAATTTGGAAGGAATCCAGCATTTAAATTTTCTTGAGCTAAGTAAAAATAGGGATAACTACCATTAGAATATAAAAAGTATATGCTTTTATTTTTTTCTAGTAAATGATGGTTCTCGCTCTCTTTTTTGTTGTTTTGTTTTCTGTTTTTGCTTTGATTATCTTATGTATCCATTTTGTGAGAAGCACATGTGCTACGAGCAGTGCTTGCTTTTTTGACAGTCACACTGACTGGCCAAGATTAAAAAGCCCCAATCAACGGCTGTTATACTTACAGGCTTCCTAGACTAAATAGAAAATGTATTAGTTGCATGACTTGGAGTAAATAAGTAGAACAGCCTTAGCTTTCATATTCAACTGTATAACTTTATTTGTAACTCAGAAAATATCCAAACCAGAACAGGAATAGATGCATTGTAAAAAATTTCTTGTATGCATGGATATTTTTTACATTTATTCCCTGTCCTCCTCTTCAAATAATGACAACTTACATAAAGTTGACAAGACAAATAGTTTAGTTATTTCAAAATAATTTCAGTGGCCTACAGAAGAACCTTAAACCTTAATCACCATCAACTCTATGCTAAGTTTAATAACTGTGTATATTCTCTCTTCAAAACATATGAATTTGAACCACAGAGGACCTCGGGATTATTACAGTAAAGTCTACAATGAAAAATAATTTATTTTATTACAGTAAAGTCCACCATGAAAAATAATTTATTAGCTTCTAACATGTACTTTTAGGCTTTCTTTTACCTTCTTAAGTGTACAATATTATCTCATTTTATCTTATGATCCTATTGGGTAGACACTATTAGTTATTCATTTTTCAAATGAAAAGATTGAGCCATATCAAGGTTACATAATTTACCCAGGTTCCCATAGCAAGAAAGTATAGGAACCAGATTTCAAACCCAGCCAGTCTTCCTTTACAATGCACATCCTAAAAACTACGTGTACTGTCTTCCATATGCAGGCTAAACACAATTTGTAGCCTTAATAACTACCTTAAGCTTCACACACACAGACATATACACACACACAAACACACAGTTATGTAATTGTTTGTTTTTAACTTCTGTTCTCTACCCATGAATGATAAAAATTAAGGCTCTTATCATCTGTGGATTCTAATATTCTTAAATTTAGGTCCATCACAATAGAAATGTTAGTGTAAAGCTAGTCTAAGATGTGAAGCTAATTAAACCATGACAGTGGATTTGTTTCCCAGGTGAAAATATGGCATTTGCTGGGTCCTACACCCAAGTTCTCCATCCCTAACTTTGGCCAATAATTTCTGTTCTTTGATCTTTGTGGATGGCAACAAAGCGTTGAATGCACTGGCATAAATCTATCAACCTTCCATTTCCTACACTACAATCTGGTAGTCTAAGCAATATTTAGAAGAGGAGTCAAACAGCAAATGTAGGTGTAACCAATGATTTGCCAACCTTGTAACTTCCTCTCATTCCTTCCAGTGAACTTGGGGTTAGGTAACTTGACTGAAGGTTGATGTCAGACACTTTCACCATGATGTCTCTGTAATTTCCCCTGTAACGTGCAGTAAATGGAATTGCAATGCATATTGGAAATGGAATTCTCTTTTCCATATCGGAGCACTCAACAGTGATGACATTGCTGACCAACTCTTCATAATCACTAACTATGAAAGAACTCATGTTGTTAGTTATTCGGCATTCTAGGTGTTGTAGAACGTGTGGTGGTGCTGTGATATAGCCACACACCTGGGGGCCAGTATCATCACTTACCACATCAAGATACCTGCAAGGGAAAAAAAGGATGTCAGTTTTACAGTTATTTTATTTATGTGTCATATAGCTAAATATATAAGAACCTAAGCTCTAGGGTCACATTGACTTCATGTGAATCCTAGTTCTCCCACTTACTGACTCTGCGACTTTGGGCAATATCCTCAACCTCTCTGTGCCTCAGTTTATTCAACTATAACATGGAGATAAAAATAATAACCAATCTCATGAGAAGTAAATGAACTATTATATGTTAAGTAATTAAAAATCTGCCTGGAGCATGGTGGGTGTTACATATTAGGTATTATTATTAATATTGTTATTACCATTATTATTTAAGTAGTTGATTCATTCCTCAGTTTTGTTCACTTCACAATATTAACCTGAAGATTGCTGATAAATCAAGTATTAATACCTGAATAGTTTCTTAAGTTTTGAGAAGAGTAAATATATACTTGGTATTGGAATTGTCTAAACACATTACATCAAATGATGATGATGTTTAGTTCATCATTTAGAAAAACAGAGAAAGGTACAAAAGTACTGTGAACTTACGACTAATCAAGGTAATTAGAAACAAAGTATTTACAATTCTCAAAGAATAAATCCAAAAGCTTATTTTGACCATTTGTTTTACTCTTGCTTTTTATACCAGCACCTTTGCAAAAGATTTTACAATCTTATAGATCTGAATTCAAAGTTTAAATCAGTCACTTGTTATTTGTTTGACCTTAAACATCAATGATTAATATTAAAATTGCTAATATTTTAGCTCTTTCTGTGGATCAGGTTTTATGCTATACATTATTTCATTTAATCCTCACACTATGGGGTCAGGAAGTTATTGCATCACCATTTTACAGATAAGGAAACTTAGGTTTAAAAAATTTAATTTGCTGAAAGTTACACAGATGGTAAGTTGAAAGTATCAATAATTGAATCCATCTACCATTTAACACAAAAGCCCAGACATTATAATATAATATCTTACTTTCTCAAATCATTCTAAAGCCCTCGTTTCTTTATCCATTACTCACTGAAACTAATATCTAATACACAATAGAGTGAAGGTTGAATGAGATAAAATATTTAAATTTCTTATAAAATGTGTAAGCATAAAGTAAGTGCTCAATATCTGTTAGCTCTCTACAGTAAAAATACCAGCTTGAGTTTCTCCTCTTCTTGCTACTTCTCATTTAAAACCAGTGAAACGACTGAAATATAGACAATGACAAAGAGAAATAAGATCTATATAAAATACAATATTGATACTCAGTTTTAGAATAATCAGATTTTAACTATTTTTCAATTATTAGTAACTTGAATTTTATAGTGCACTTTAATATGGAAATCTAAAAAAAATGTAGATGGTTATTTATTTATATTTTCAATTCTGAACCCATAAATTTAGAAGGAATAGAAAATTACCCAGCCCAATGGTCTGTGTGAGTATTCTCTGATGATGGTGATTATGGTAATTTAGAAAATGAGAAACATTGGTTTAGTAGAGGATACAGTGACCCAACCTTCCAGAATGACTAGAAGAATGAATGATTTGACTTCTGAAGAATGACTCTTCTTCTATGCTCTGGAACCATATCGACACTCTCTGGGAAAAGACTGACCAACGAAGTAGGGAGAGGAGACCTGTAAATGCTTTCATTTCCCGCTAACCCTAAGCAAAATCATCAGATCCAGCCACTAAAAAAGTCACATGGATTTATTCCAGTTTTGTTTCCTTCTGAGTCTGGGCACACTGGGACAATTACACTAGAAAAGATAGGCTTTTATTTTTGTTCAAAAAGCTATTCAGGGAGGAATCACAACAGATTCTGGGCTAGGTTTTGTTTATGACACTCATGTTTTATGTGGCATGATGGCCTCCTAGCCTGAGGGATTATAATGAATAGTCATCTTTTTAAATACGCAAGCAAAGCACAATTGGTTTGGAGGCCACAAAGAGGAAATCAGTAACTCAGAAACACCTAAAGGAGGTGTGAGAGGGCGTGGCTCAGCAATGACTCATTAGCTGTAGCTTTGAGTCATCTCTGAATATGAGGATCTGAAGCATTAATATGTTTCTCAAATGAAATGAACAACCACATATTGATGTGGTGTTGTCCTGAAATGGCATAGTACATCTGAAAGAGCATCACACATCATGGCAGAGAGGGGAGAAGTGAGGGTTTTTTGGGGTGAAATAAATTAACATACTAACATTTAGCGGAATGTTAGTAAACATCTGCAAAGTGGCATGGTGCTAGGACCTTTACATGACTTTCTCATTTGGCCTTACTAAGTAATCCCAGGAAGTATAAAATGAAAAAAACAGTGATTTTAAAGTGTCCCTGTTCTGGAGAATTATACACTTTAACTACTTTCTCATATAGTCAATTCCTTCCTACTTTAAAGAAACATTTATTATGTTTGTTCCTAAAGCTATAGGAAACAAACAATATTAGTAATAGCAGCCCTATAAATTCTTATGGGAGCAACTTAAACTGAATTATTGATTTACAATATCTTTTGGACATATGAAATGGAAATATAAAACAGCTTTATTCATGTATAAATATTATGTATACCAACTACAGAAACACATATAAATAGGCATGTGTAAGTATCTCTCACATTGCGTTTACTTACTCCTTTTCCATTATGTTATCTTTCGGCTTTAGACTCTCTGAATCATTGGGAAGAAGACTATTCATATATTTATTGGTGATGTCACATGTTACTGAGGATGTGGTAATCTCTTCTCTTTGGTTTTCTGAAGTCCCTTGAATTTCTCTCTCTGTTGTCTGGATTATGTCATGCATCTCTTCCCTGTTGCCATTTATGTTCTCAACACTCACGTGCTCTGTTTGTTTATCATCTCCATTTTCTGCATTATCTAGGAACATTTTGTCCTGTGACTCTCCTTGCCCTGTTACAGTACCACTCAATGATGTATTGTTTTCTTTTTCCACTAATTCCAAGCTCATATGTGTTTTATCTTTCTTTAAATGGACCTGGTTTGTGTAATAACTTTCCTCTGCATTTGCGGGAGAAGTAGTAGCTGTTTCTAAGATATTTTGTTTCCTTCTTGCAGCAGTGTCTGTTGCTTTGATATCTTGAATAGCAGACATTGTCCTCCCTGGAGTACATTCATCATGCGTGCTGCATAAATTACACATCTTCTTTTCTTCTTTTTTTAGAAGTATAGCAGTGCTCCCCAAGTATTCATTTATTTTCATGAGGCAGTCTATGAAAGAAACGATTTCTACACATACAGACACATAAAAAGAATAAATACAAAATTAAACCAAATTATCTTTCTCTGCTGACATGTAATGAGGTGTGGCAAGATGCTCTTAGAAGCTTACAAAGATTCTTACTGGGCATTTAAGCCCATGTCCCGCCTGAAGAAGAAGTCATTTGTACAACTGCCATTCTTTTAACACATCTAGGAATAGGAGACAAATTGTTCTTTAATATATTAAAAAAGAGTAAGTATAATCCCTCTTGCTTGTGAAGATTGTTTGAATATTTGAAGACAGACATTACGACCTCCCCATAAGATTGTTCAATTGAAGTCAACATCTCCCTCAGTACAACTGGTACAACTTTGAGACTTGTTCTTTCTCCTTTGAATATACTATAGTTTATCAATTATCCATTATAATTATTTGCCTAAAATGAGCAAAACACTCCAGATGAGACTTGGGTAGAGACATACCACAGCTCTGTTATTTCTGCTGCTGTGGATGATATTTTGAGTATTTTGTTTGCTGTTATGAGAATTGGGTTAGGTTTACACTATTCCTCCTGTTGAGCTTGTGATCTTTGAGAATTGTCAAAGTAGTCTTTCAAAGAATAGCTCTAATTATACTGGTGCTCTGATTAGAAACTGCAGTGGCTACTCAAGGACTACATAACCAAGTCCAGCCTCTTTTCTCTGGTGTAAATTCTCCCCGTGATCTGATCTGATATAATCTCTCACTCTAGCCACATTCTTACCGTTCTCCTGTTTGTTCCTTACTCCTCTCAGCACAGCTGGGATTACATGATGGTTTCCTGCAGGCTTAGCAACTCTCCAATCTTTAGAATTCAATTCTAAACTACGGAAGATGAAACTTAAGACCCCATGACTCCGTGTTTTTAGAACAGTCACTAAATCATTTTTTTCACTAGTCTGGACTTATCTTTGGTTTCGAGTTCTGACAACTTTCTTTTTTTGTCTTGTACCTGAGGCCCTGTCTTTATTTTGAACTTCTGTTCTGGTAGCTGAATCCATATCATTTTTCTATGAATAGATATCCTATGAATAACTAGTTTTCTATGAATAACTATTCATTGAAAATGATGTGTTGCCTAGGGCCACATTTAGTTCTCTGCAGAGACTAGAATTTTGGCTCTGAGCTCTAGCTGACGGTCTCTGGGTCATTCTGTCTTTGGACAGATTTCTATCTGCCCTCTAGACTGAATTTCTTAACATTACCTGCCCTGGATTCCTGATTGATGAGACCTGCCCACTTGCCTTGACACTATATTATTTAGAATTGGATTTCAAGATGCCATCATCTTATCTAGAGTAACTGTTGTCATCTAAGATCATATTCATCAGATACCACATTCTTCCTGCCAAACTGTACTTCTCTGCATCCAAAACTGGGCCTATTCTCAAGAACCTGAAATTCTTAGTGTGTGTGTGGAGGGGAAGTGTCCAATTTCACATCCCATCTCACCCTAGTCTTTCCAGTGTTTTTGCAACTAATAGGTTCAAACTCAAATGTGTCTAAAAATAGAATGTCATGTTCCAACGTGAAGACACTACTTGTTCTGCCTCCAAGTAGGCCTACATTTTCTTACCTCTAAGTCTTGGATCCTTTCAAAAATATCTCTGCCTAGAACGCTCTTTCAAAATTCCCAATTTCTGGCTCATACCTCCAATTCACTCCTTAAGCTTCAGTTTAAATACAGCATTTATTCTAACAAAATTCCCCAATCCTCACTCTGAAAATTGGCTCTTGCCTACTTCTGAAGACTGAACATACTTTATTTGGATGTTTCTAATGCAACTGGCCTCAATGTTCCTTGCATTATTGTGTGTTTATCTTATCTTATTTCTCCTATTATATTGTTAGTCCCTTGTGGACAGAGACTCTATCTTAGCCTTCTTTGTATGCTTCTAACTCCTCTTAAAGTGGCTACCCAATCAATATTTTTTAGAGGAAGAATAAATAAAATACTTGCCTTGTGTCCAAGTGCATTGATTCTCCTTGTCGAGCAGTCCATACAGCTGCTGACAGGTGGAGTGCAGGGTCCCTGCAGTATGCTCCAAGAGTTGACAAAGGGCCCCACTGAGCCCTTGACCCAGAAAGACCACTGTGGCTATCCAAGTGGCCCCACCAGCTCCTTGACAATGGTCAGTGCCCAGGAGTGCCTGCTTTAGCATCAGGTTTTGTCTCCAAATCTGCTTCAGCATTTGGCCTAGTTTACCTGAGCCCATGTCTTCTGTATCCATTTTATGCTGTAAGAGTGGAATGCTTCTTTCCTGCCAGCAAAGCCTAAAAGTTTAGCAAATTCAAACTTGGCGATAGTTATTTCTCCTAACATCTAGGAGTGGATCCAATTCAGCTAGCCAAGTACTTTTCTACAACATAATAGTTTATTCAGCTTCTTGTTGACCAGTGAAAAGTTACTAGGTGACCAAAGGAGGGGCGTTCCTGCACCCTGGGTGCCATTGTGTACTGAATAGATTAATCACAAGGATGGAGTTAGTTCACACAATCCCATTCTCCATGTAAATTTTACTCATTCAATATACTATGGAAACCCCATATACTTTTCAAGTTTCAAGGCAACAAAGTACCGATTCCGTAGTGAGATGAGTTTATTAATCAAAGGTAAATTGTTTGAACAATGCTGCGAATAAGATTTTTATGTAATACTTAAAAATATATATGAATGCAATAATTTGATGTCTGAATTGCATCAAAATAATCTCGGATTGTGGGAGTGGTGTATAGCTGAAATAAAATTGGCTATCAGTTAATAATTGTTGTACCTGGGTATGGTTACATGTGAGATCTTCACAATTCTCTCTAGTTAGCACACATTTATATATTTTTTAATAATAAAGCATTTAAAAATATTCCTTTGCTGGGGCACAGTCTAGTACCATTGGTTAGGTAAGTGAGATTAGTACCTTCTTCCTATATGGCACATCTGCAGTGGGATTGAAATGGGTACATGGACTATTTACTCTTTGATAGTTTCTCTCTAATTGGATAAAATGCCCCTTCACTAAAAGAAAGCAAACCTGAAAAGTGGCTTTCTCTGCTCTAACAAGGATTCTTCGCCATGTATAATTAAAATGTAGATAGAGCAAGTTCTCATACAGTTGGCACATTATACATGAGGCCATTGCAATACAAGGCTTGATATTGGGGGACCCTGTGGGTGTGAAGAGGAACTCAGAACAGCCTGCTTCCTCTTCTCCAATACCCCTCTTCTAATAAGGAAGAACACAGAGCCAGAGGAAAAGGGCAGTGCATTCCAGACAGACTCAGGTTCTCTCAGAGTTACTGGTACAAAATGAAAGCTTTTCAAAGGGGAGCCAGAATGCTTCCCTCCCACAGGCATCACTTTATCTCATCTTAAGCACTGGGGTTCTTAGTGCTCCTGATACCTGCAAGACGAAATGGGGAAACACAAGCTAGTGAATACAGAATAAAGAACGAATGCCACAGGCCTAAATGCTGTTCAAGCTGCTTGTGGTCTGAAGAATCAAAAAAAAAAAAAAGGAAAGGTGCAGTGGTGGCGAGGGTAGGGGTGAGAGTCGCGGCTCATTCTCTAGGAGAAATCTTATTTTTCAGTGATTTCTCTGTTCACTGAAAGGGCAATCTTTTTTGGAGATGTGAATCCATATCACATCCTAAAACACATTTTTTTGACACCTTTCACCCTCTTCTCAATACTAAGGACTTTCTAGTTCAATTTTATTTTACATTTTTCTTTAACTCCTGAAATATATGTGTAATTCTCAATAATAATGTAGACATGGCCTTAATTCAATGCCAATCCTGAAAAGTTTCCATAGCATTTAACTGAGGAATAAGAGCTATTTAGGACTTTGGAGAGGCAGACACATGACCAAATTATTAAAATACAGCTTAGACTGTGTTGAAAGCTAGAACAGAAATAAGAATAAACAGTATCAGCAAAGCTCTGAGAAGGAAACATTTCATTCTGATTAGAGGTCTAGGAGATGTTTGAACTAGGAGCTAAAAGATGATCAGGAATTTGAGCAGGCTTGGCAATGAAGGGAAGAAACAGTCCAGCATAAGAAATAGTGTGATCAAAGTCACGGAGGCACGAAATGACGCAGGGTGGTCAAAATGGGGAAGTATGGCTTTAGAGGAGGGTTCAGTTAATGAGTCAGAGAAATGGCAAGAGAAGAGTCTCATCATTATGGAGAGTCAGGAGAAGTTGGGATTTTGTTTTGCAGACAAAAAAAGAGAAAGTAAATATTTTGGGGCCAAGTTAAAATATGCCATGCCCAATCTGTGCTGGAGGGATGCAGATGAGTTATACGGTAGAGACACATGAGATAAGAGCAGTGACAGTGCAGGCAAGGGAAGGGAGTCCTTTGAGAGGAGATTTGAAGTGATTTAATAGAACCTGCTAAATCATCAGCCGGAGGGAGAGGAGTAGAAAGCGTTGAAAATCCTTCCACTTGTTTATTTCAGAAATATTTATTGGCCACTGGTACAAGAACTGCTCGGTGGTAGAATATGACTAAAAGTTTTAGTTTAAGTGATTGAACAGATGGCAAAACAATTAATTAAGAAATTTATGAAAAACATTAGGCTTAATAAGTAGATAATTTTATTAATTTTGAAGTTGCTGAATTTGAAATAGCTCAGGATGGTGTTTTGAAATGTGTTAGAAATTTAGAAGAAAGGTCAGAATAATATTGGCATGTCTGAATATCATCAGTAAGTCAGTGGTGAACGATTTCCTGGAAGTAGGAGAGATGAGTGGAGAATGTACACTCTATACATTTTAAGTATTGAATAAAACTGTTAATGAAATGCTAAATCACTGGGCAAATACATGGTTTTCTTTTTGTTTTTTGTTTTGTTTTGTTTTTCCTTCTAGATATGTGGGAAAATTCTTTCTCAAGCCAGGGGAAAAAACCCGAAACATTTCTCCTAGCCTCATTGACATTTGCTCTCCTCAAGTCTGAACTTGTTCTTTATCTGGCTCCCAAGAACATGTAATAATGGCAAAGTGAGACCTACCACAAGCCGCACTGCATTTACTTGTTAAAACAAGCATATGCCTGTCCCTGCGTCTTGTTTTCAATTAACTGATGTCACTAGCCACAGAAAGAACCAGCATTTGCAGTCAAGATTTGTGACACCCACAGAAGTTCACTGCAAAAATTCATCTTGGGGGGTTTAGCATTTGATTAGCATCTTCGTCATGGCTACTAGTTATTACAACTAGCAATGAACTTTCCTTTACCTTCTCCTTTTTTACTTCTTTTCTGAGCTTCCACCGACATTAAGGGAATCAGTATGCAGTCTTGAATCCACACAATATGTAGTTGAAAAGACAACAGTTCTTCACATTAAAAGTCACAAAATGAATAGAGATAAAATTCAAGTAAGTAGGATAGTCACTTATTTAATCTGAAGAAATAAAACTCTGCAATAGACTGGACAATATACTGATGTTAGACAGGAGGTGAGGACAATACAGTTTGGAAGTGTAATAAAGTGTGCTATTTTCCATGGAATTTATGGTAAGGAGTGATGGATGTCAGATGTGAGCAAAAGACATACGGATAAGTATGAGTGAATGTTTGTTCTGTTATCTGATTTTGTTATTTTCTCTGAGTTCCTGCGGTTGCCTACATCAGAGATTTGGGTACAGTCCGCGCAGACAAATTTTGCACCATTGGAAAACTCTTATTGAACATCTGTTCACCTTTTATCTGTTTAGAACAACTGAATGATAAGTGGAAGAAGAAAAAGTAGTTGTTTTGTATGTATTTCCTGCAATAATTTATTATACTGAAGAAATACAAATTAAATATCAGAACTCTCAATGTGTTTCTCAATTTTAAAATGTTTTTAAAGAGCAAATGGTAAAAATCAAAACTAGAACTTCAAAAATCAAACCTCCTTAAACAATGTAGATTAGATACATATTCTATTTCTGCTTCCTCCTGAAATGCCATGGAAAAGGATAAAACAGCATGTAAATCCCAAAGGACAGAGGGAATAAATGATATGGTGACGGACAAAAGATGTCAGCAAACATTTGGGAGACCAAAAGTAGATGGAAAATTGTAAATGATTTAATCAAACAAAGAAAGTAGGTGGAAAATAGACCAATTCTTGCTATAGAATTTCAGGAGGTACCAAAAATTAGAGACATCTAGTGTCCCTGAAAGTGAAAATAAAGTTGGGGTTGTTAATAAGTTTCTGTTGAAACAGTTTTGGGAGCTGATAGATTCCTATATCTTTCCTCTCTGCCCCAAATAGCCAGGCAACTCTCCCTTTCTCCCACCCATCAGAAGCTAGAGATTTTCTCTATGAAGAAAGTATAACAGAAAGGCAGGTGGCCTGGGCTGAACAGAGAAATGGAAGGAGGTGACATGATAACAGTAAGGGTTAAGCGAAATTCACAATTTTAAATGGTGAGGTCCCATTCTATTTTTCAGCTTAGGTCCAAGAAGAGAGTCCAACAAGCATAACCTCTCAGGCAGAAGATTAGAGATTTCTTCTCTAGAGTAACCAGACAACGGAAGAGAAAACCCTATCAGTACTGAGATGTTTAGTGTCCCTCCCCCAAAAGCTTGCCCTGCCCCTGCCAGATCATCGACAATGAAGCAACCTGTCATAAGCCCTATTTACATAGAGCCTCCAAATCATGCCCCTAATACCTCACTTTTAAGTATAAAATAACAGTCAAGGAGGGTAGGCATTGGCGAAAGCCTCTACTGTAATGCTAGAGAGTAAAGCAAACATGACTAAAGCACTTGAAAAAAAAAATTAAGCCAACACAAGAAAGAAAAGAAAATATCAAATAAATCTATAATTAACATTCTTAGAGTCTGGGATAAGAGAAGATCATGCACCTACAGAATAAGAAAATATTTTCTGGAAAAGGAAGTATTCAGACAATAAGAAAGAACTCATCACAGAAATGAAAATATGGTAACAGAAATATTTTAAGTTTGTGTATGGATATGAAGAAACAGTTAAGGAAATCTCCCAGAAAGTCAAACAAAAAGACAGAGAGACAATAGGGAAAAAAGTTTAAAAATACTAATGGTTTAATCCAGAAGGTCAATTAATATGAGTCCTAGAGAGAGAAAACAGGAGAAAAGACATTCTCCAAGAAATAATATAAAAAAAATTCCCAGAAAAGAGGACTTGAAATCCCAAATTGAAAGGGCCCAGAACAATACATGCAAAGAAAAAAAATGTGCAATGGTCATGTCATCATGAACATTCAAAACACCAAGGACAGAGATCCTAATAGCCTCCAAAGAGGGAAGAAAGGTCACCTTTAAATCAGAAGGTAATGGATTCCACAATACCAATACCTAGCAAAAAATAGAATTGTGACTTCAATATTCTGAGGGAAACATCTTTGTAGTTTAGGATTCTGGTTCCCCCAAACTACCATTAACTCTGCAATAAGAGAAAAGGCATTTTCAGGTATGCAACTTTTTTTTTTTATTTAAATTGCCTCCTGTGTATCTTTTCTTGGGAAGCTACTAAGGGATGTACTCTGACTAAATCAAAAGGGTAACACAAGGAAAAATGTCAGGAAACAGAAAATCCAGTAATGTAGAGAGGTAAATCAGATGTTTAAAATGAAGATCCCAGGGCAAAGCAAAGCCATGGGCCTTGAGAGCTCTTGTCAAGACTGAAACAGTCATCTTAGTGGCCCAGGAAGGCATCTACAAGGGGGAAAAAACGAAACTAAAGAACGAACTGATGTTTTAACCATTTTAAGAGAAGTTTTGTAATTCTGTCAGAGATTTGGGGGAAGAATTATTGGTTACTGACCAAATGAAATAAAATGAGACAATTGATAAACACAATTCTTAAGGAAAGGACATAGAATCATAGTATACTGTATAGCCCTGCTATGAATAATATTTACATAGTTATAATAATAAAAATATTGATAATTACTTTAACTAAAACTAGTGATATATGTATATTACCAGCATGGGTACAGGAGGCATGCATGTGGAGAATGAATATAGGATGGATATGAAAGCAAAAGGCTTATTTCTATAGCAGGAAGTCAGATATTTAAATATAAATCAAATATTTAAAAATAAGGAGAAACTAATATTTAGGAATCTGGAGGTAAGTACTAGAAGAAACTTCTGAAAAATTGCCTCTGGGGAAAGAGGCAGGAGAGAGAAAAGCAACTCCTAACCTCTAGGAACTAGACCAGTAGCTCCTAGAGGCTATCAGTGAGGCCTTGGTGTTCTCCTGCTGAACATAAAGAATTTCACAGAACATCTATCTCAGACAAGGCTACTGTGTGATCGATCAAGGCAAAATGAAGGCCACTCTGTAATCATATCTAAACACAGGCAAGATACAAGCATTGTCCTAGCCACAAAATACCAAACATCTCCATATTATAGCTAATATGAGTGAGGGCTGCTTCTTAATAACTGCAACTTTATCATCTACTTAGTCTGCTCTTCCTATAGATACAATTTACTGAGATACCCAATCATAGAACTGTCCCCATTTTGGTGAAACAGAATCTAATCCAGAGCAGAAAACTTTCCCAAAATCATGCATCTAAAGTCCAATCCTATAAGTCTGTTTCAGTACTGTTTAACTGTGACTCCCCACGGCTGTGAGTTTTCACTTACTGAAATGAGGGACAAGCAATTTGGGGAATGTAATCAATAATGTTGTAAAGATTTTGTAGGGTATCCAATGGACACTTGTCTCATTAGGGAGACCACCTCAGGGATGATGTAGATGCCTGATCACTGCACTGTAGAGCTGAAGCCGAACAATAATGAATGTCAACTATAATTTTATATATATATAATTACAAGAAGTGGAGTACAGCATTAGGAATAGAGACAGTGGAAATGTAATGGCTGTATGCGATGTCAGTGGGGTGGTAGATAGGGGGAGGGGGGTTATCACTGTGTAAGGGATATAAGTGATAAATGTCTAACTATTACATTGTTTTGTACACCTGAAACTAAAAAACAAAAAAACAAAAAATAAGAAAAAAAAAAAAAGTGACAAGTCCTACCCGTTCCATTGCAAGTACATTCCTGGTGGTTTTTGGCCTGAGGGCATTGACAGGTACTTGGGTCCTTGACTTGGGAGGAGGGCAAAGAGCAAGTGCCTATTGCTTTTCTTCAGCGTTGTCGTGCTATTTGATTCTTTAAAAACTATATACGTGCATTATTTTGATACCAACTAAAGGCACATATTAAAAAAGAATTATGGCCAAATGTTGTGTTAGCTACAAATCCCTTGGTGGTGATATTCAAATTGACATAACATATTCCCATCACGAGGATTATTTCAGAACAGCTAACACATACTCTATTAACTTTATAAAGAGCAATTTATCATTTGAAAATGCTTGGAATTCAGTGGCAAGTGTCCAAGAATGAACTTAAATTAAAAGCAGTCTAATGGGCTGGGCATGATCTTCAAAGAGAGGTGGATTAATTACCACCCAGTAATGGCCCAATATCAAATAATTCATCTGGAGCACAGAGGTCTAGATACAGCAGAAGGTCAACAAATGTTTGATGATTATGATAAAAAATTAAATGAAATAAATAATCCACATGTTCTTTTAAGAAATAATCATACTGTTCTTCTAAAAGAGTAACTTAAAAAATTTCTTGCTATCACCAAATACTTGGGCAGGGTTAAAATTTCCAATTGTCTCATAAAAGTCACAAATGCCTTTCTTATTTCTTTTATTTTATATACAAGTTTTAAAAATGAGGTTCTAAATAAGGTCACACAGGCAACTAACTCCTAGTTAATGATTTTCATACAAATTAACACAACTGAAAAACTCATTTAAAAAATACATGCCAACAAAAATGGTGATGGAGCAGTTAAATTATAGATTTGAAACTTGTCTTTCATTTTTCATTTATGTGTTGATGAGCAGTGGAAGTCAAGGAGTTGATTCAGACTAAGTCCTCCGATTTGAAAAATATATAGCAGACATATAGCAGACATATTTGCAGAGATAGTTTCATTCCTTTGTGTTTAAAAACATTCTTGAACCTTTACCATTCAATTACAGTAAGTATTGATTTTGAGTATTTTGTCATTCCTTGGAGTTTAGTGTTGAAAGTTCTTATTGGCAATTTCTGCAGTCACTCTGTAAAAAAAGTGGTTGTTCAGGGTGTCAGGAACGTATTGGAATTGAAAAGTAATTAAGGGTATTCCATTATTTGGTTAGCAAAAGCTCTTTTTTTTTTTTTTTTTTTAACAGCATTAATGACCTCTGAAATTAAGATGTGTTTGGACTACAGCTTTGCAACCCTTCTCTGTTGAGTCATTATTATGTTTGTAGAGATTATGAGTTGTTATACAGTCATGGGCCTATGATATGAAACCAATGACATACATTTTCATGTGAAATGAAAACTAGACAGGTTTCTTCTCTGCCAGACTTTCTGACGCATATTTTCAAATGGGGTTGTGCCAAGTGCATTGCCACAATATCCTGTATGATATCCCAGTATTTAGAATGTGTTCCTATACTTTCCTCACTGCTTGACTTCTACCAGGAATGATTAGAGATTTAAGGTATAGTTCTGTCAAAGAGAAAGAAGAAAGACCTGAAAGAAGAAAAACAGGTGTTTTTGGATTTTTTTGTATAGTTTGGTTTTATTTTTTTTTGGTGTTTTTTTTTTTCAAGGAGAAAAAGAAAGGGTCTGATATATTTTGACACTACATATTCCTCCAAGTTCACGTCCAGGTTCCCTCCTTTCCTCTGGACCGACATAACTCCAGTGGAATACTGTGCTATTCTAGATCTCACACCCACAGAATGCCCCTTCTACTTGTACTCTATGACAGCTCTTAGAAACTTTATGTCTAGACTTATCATATGAGGACTCATCTCTTTGAAAGCTGAATTGTCATCAGAAGTCTTATTCCTCACATTGCAAAAATAAATTTGCAAAAAACAAATTCTTCAGCATGAACTATACCCTCAGCATCACAGAAACTTTTTAAAAGTGGATAAAGGATGCTGAGGGACGCCCAATTGGTGACTTTTCTGAAATAATCGAACATTTCCAACTAAATTTGAATGGGTTGAGACCACCTCAGGACCCCTCAATGTCATCATTACTAGGAAACGATATTGTACACATTGAATCCTTAAGTGTCTTTGTTGCTCAGAAATAAACTTCATTATAAATAGAAAGTATTAAGTTCCTAGGAACTACAACTTTCTCCCTTCGTAGATCATTATTATCTTGATACATTTGATCTTTGGCTTATCAACTGCTATCTTAAATTATTTATACCCACTATAGATATTCATCATGTTCATTTATCAGGAAAAAAATACTATCCATCTTTCTTTTTTTGCTCGACTTTCCTTCTCATCACCGGGTTCAAGACCATCCTAGGATCTCAGTGAGTGGCAGTGGGTGGGAGGAAGAGCCGTAGCTAGCCCTAGGCAAGCATTTTTATTATAAAAAGATCACTGGCATCTCCTTTCTGGCCCTGTTTGCCACCTGCCCCTCCTTTTCAGCATATCTTCCATGTTGCTCTTTCTCTCTTGCTGCCTTGAATCATCTGCCAAAAAAGTCACTTGGATAAACCAATTTGCACTAGAGTCTTGGCAGGTCTATGAGTTTCTTCACCAGTATTTCTTGAATTTTTAGAATGAGTCTGTAATGGGAAAGTCAAAGTTTCTATGGGATGTCTTTCCAGGTATCTCAGTCTATGTGTTAGGTCTTCACTGTGAAATGATATCATTGGAAATATTTTTTCTTTCTATTATTTTGAAAACTGTCAGAAATGCATGATTTTTTTGCTGGTTCATTTCTTAATTCAGAATTGGCTATAAAATTTTAAGGAAAATTCATTTGCTTTTTAATTTTTTTTAACTCTTTGTGATGAAAATGAGAACAAGAATGAATTAATTTTTGTTCTCACAAAGAATTCAATCTTTGTTAGCACACAGACGATCCAAGATTGTTCCACTTTTTAAAAATGCTTTTACGATTGCTGGTAGACCCAGATAACAGTGCCAGGGTAATCCCAGGTTCCCAAATTGAATTAAATCTTCTTTGGGTTATTTAGGTCACATACTGCATAAATGCCCTCTCTGTGTCATTTCTCTGTAAATAGTGAGTGTGCTTCAGTTTTTTTTTTTTTTTTTTTCTGTAATATACATTTATTTTTGGAGTTCATTAAACAGGTTAGAAAATTTAAATAGGTCTAGCCAGTAGACAGAAGCTAAACCTGAAGTTAGAAATACTCTCTGTGGTATTATCTAACATAAAATGAGGGTCGTTTTTAACTCTTGGCTGCTACCTACAAAGGAACTAAGAGCTATTTCAAAATCAGGTCTTAAATTCAGTTCTACACTTTAAAAAAACATATTGTTATTGCTTAAGAATATTAGTTTTGTTTTAAAGCAAAAATTCTAAACTAGTGAATGCTACATATAAGCCATTTTGTTCAGGTGGGGGAGGGAATAAGAAAACTGTAGTTTAAATAGTATAGTCCAATTTGTCTTCCCCACCAATCCTCTCATACTCCCTTTTACAGCAAACACATGGTTGTAATCCCTACTTAATCTTAAATTAGTTTGTATTTTTCTAAACTCTAAGGTCACTCCTGGAAAATAAACTAGGTGCTTAGGGATTCTTGATTTAATTGCATTTCAGTAAAGTTGCCCTATGAATTCATTTGATTACACAGGACAGAACAGTAAATCAGAGCCTCTGAATGAGAGGCTTCTTTATGTTTTGAAAGAATTGATCCCCTAGTGCCTTATTTATATCCTGAGTGACTAATAGTACCAGGAGAAACAGGCCAGAATGTTCAATACCAGAGGATTTCCATATTTCAACTGTACAAAAGAAATAACGTAATCATCCATGGGAAAAACTGATTCCTCTGTTTGGGAACTTTTGAAAACCATAATTTCATTCATTGAATCTTCAAAATTTTAATTATAGCTTAGAATAGTAAAAAAGGAGCAATTTCTAAGTGAAATAAATAAGTCAGACTGAGAAAGACAAATACCATATGATCTCACTTATATGTGGAATCTAAAGAATAGAATAAATGAGCAAACAAAACAGAAATAGACTCAGAGATATAGAGAAAAAACTGATGGTTGCTAGATAGAAGAGGTTGGAGATGGGGAGAAAGTGAAGGGATTAGGCAGTACAAACTGGTCGTTACAAAATAGTTATGGGGGTATGAAATACGGTATGCGGAATATAATCAATAATGTTGTAAAGATTATGTAAGGTGCCAGATGGGCACGGGACTTATCAGGGAGATCACTTCATAGACTGTGCTTCACTGATCACTGCACTGTACACCTGAAACTGAAGTAAAAATATTGAATGTCAACTATAATTAAATATATGAATATCTTTATATATATTCATGGGATATAAAGTACAACATAGGGAATAGAGTCAATGGTATTGTAACAGCTATATACAATTTCAGAGGGATAGTAGATTGGGGGGATATCATTTTGTGAAGGGTGTAAATGTCTATTACATTGCTTTGTACACCTTAAAAAAAGGGGGAGCAATTTCTAAACAATTCATAATTATTAATATTATAACTAGAAGTGCAAGGAGCCTTAACTTGTATGGTAAACTATAAGATTTCAAATATATATTTTCCACATATCCAAAACATTCTCACTAAGGAATTCTAGACTTTTTAAAAGTACCAGGCTCTCAAATATTTTATTGTACTTCACTTGCTCTCATTTCAACAACGAGCTCTAAACTTAATATGTGGAAAATAATCTCAACATTCTTAATAGCCCAGAAAGTGAAGCACTTCAAGGAAGGATGGCAGAGGACAATGCTAGGAATTTAAAAAACAAAACAAAAAACAACAACAAGAAAATGCTTTCAGTATGCTTTTTGAGGAGGAGAGGTGCACCGTATGGGGGGCTATTTATGAGTACATAGAGTGTTTTGAGGATTTTTAAAGTTGAAATTCCTTTTTTTTAATTAAAATTTATTGGGGTGATAATTGCTAGTAAAGTTATATAGATTTCAGGTGCACAATTCTGTATTACATCATCTGTATATCATATAGTGTGTTCACCACCCAGAGTCGGTTCCCCTTCCATCACCATGTATTTGATCCTCTTTACCATCATCTATTACCCCCTTCCCCATGACTCTCTGGTAACCACTAAACTATTGTCTGTGTCTGTGAGTTTTTGTTTCTTTCTTTGTTTGTCCTGTTCTTTTGTTGTTTTCAGTTTTATCCTTGTCCAAAGGAGGAAATAGCACTGTGTTTGCTTGACCTTGAAGATTGATATTTTGAGCCATTACTTAATTCAGCTGCTCTGGAAATGCCCTTTTGTATGATACAAAATAAACAAAGAAGCAGCATATAATAAGGCAAGTGAATTCATGAAAAAGTTTGCTATGTGTTTACAGCTTCAGCTTCCATACAATGTTAACTGTTTCAATGTGATAGTGGTGATATCCTCCCTACAGTTTAGCTGTGAGAATTGGGCCAACAACAGATGTTGCAACCCATTTGGGGACAACTTTAGTCAGCATCACCTGTGAGCCATGCCTAGAACAAACAGCAAGACAAGATCATCTCCAATGACCTACTCAGTGAAGCCAGGTGTTTATCACGAAGTCTATGCTGGATAAAAGTGAGGACAACTGACCTGTATACCTACATATTACAGAGACAGGGGCTATGAAGTGAGACATGTGCCCATCAGTCAGTATATGTTGGTTTATTATATGCTAAGCATTGTCCTAACATGGCTTAAAAGAAATACTTCTGGTCCTTGTGGATCTTGAACCTGTCATTGGAGTGACTAAACGTTGCATTTGGTAACAATCAAAGGAAGCTAAACATTTACATCAAAAGAGTCAATTATCCATGTATTAAATGGGGTTTTACAAGAAAGAATGCTGTAGATTAGACAAGGAAAGCAAAAAATAGAAATACCAAGAAAGTGGAGTTGTAGATGTTAAATGTCAATGAATTCAGACAGCCTCAAATGCAATTTCAAGTGTGTTGCAAAGTCCCAGTTTGTAGACAGAACAGCAGATGAACCACAAGTGCAGTAGTCAGGAGAACTTCGTGGTGAGACCATCCCCAGGGGTGCAGCAGGAAGGCTGTTGTTTCACTCATCAATCTAGTTATACCTAACACATCCTGTTGCCGTGGGGACAAGAACTGCGAAGAAGCCAACATCTTGAACTTAAAGAAAAAAAAAACAAAAAAAAACTCCTCTAGGTTATATACCAATTTATTTTTAACAATGACATTTTTCTGCTCAATACTGGAATCTCTCAGGCGGGTGTGTAATTGAATTTGCTTGGCCCAGAGAAAAGTTTGCGGATTTGAGTTTGAATAGAAATTTAAGCTTTTTTTTTTTTTCCCCCCCGACCTACAACTGTAAGGCTCTGAAAGAAATATTTTTACTCACACCTGCTTCCTCTCTAGGGGATCCTGGGATTTTCTACTACTACTCTATGTTAATTGCCAATCTGACTTTATCCCCTATGTTTACTCTCAAATGATTTTCTGGGACACAAAATGGTAAACCAATGGAAGTACGTAATAGCAGGTAATTACTTTTAGCCCCTTTCAGCTGAAAATTGATATTCAAAGCCTTTGGATCTCTCATAAGCCTTCAGAAAAGTCTGTTTTTGGTCTATGGCTGATTGCGTCTACTACTTAAAATATAGTTCCCTTTGAGGTTTTGAAAGATACATCCTTTGGAAAGCCTCAATACCATGATAAAATTGAGCTTATAGCACTTCGTAAGCTCAGACTCAAGAGGTTTCCCACAAGTAGCAAGTGCATTTTCAGTATTTTAGAAGAAAACCAACAGCAACCACCTCAAACAACTGTACACTACACCGGAAATATAAGTGGCATCTGAATATATATTTACACATACATTCTAAAATGTGTTCCACGTGTTGTGGAGAAATAAAATCCATCCATTTTGCTGAGTGCCAATAACTTCAAGTTTAAATTCTAAACTGAGCAAGATAACTTACAAATATGTTCATCATTCCAAATGTTTACTAAGCACCTACTGTGTGCCAGGTACTCTTTAATGCACTGAGGGTACAAGTCTCATTCCTCATGTGGCTAATATCGAAGTGGGCATCTTTTATCCTGTTGGTGTTTAGCCTACTAGGAGAGGCTAGCTAGCCAACTATTTCAGATAGACTTAAATAAATAATTTCTAATGCTATGTAATCTGCCTTTATATCTTTTTGTTTGCAGTTTCTCCTTAGTGTTACAGATAAAAGAATAGCTCTCAACACGTTGCAGCATGTAAATATTATCTAATATTTCCTGAAGTTAAAACCAAATTCTTTCAGATCTGATTGTTGTGTTTATCTTGACTGCTAGAATAAAGTAATTGTTAACAGTTATGCTTGAAATAAAATTTATTGCTTTATTTTCAAATAGTTACTTAGACTGTTCCCCATTGTTGTCAATCATACTATCTGCTTTATATAATATGTACCAAAAAGTGTGTTTTTAAATTGTTTATAGTTTCACAAAACTATTATAATGATTGAGAAATTATAGATATTTTTAGTATCATATTTTTTCCCCTATATCGAATGAACTCTTTTGACTGGTTAAGGATCCATTTTCGTGAGGTCAGATCACTGGATGGAATTTTGAGTTGTTGGAACTTCAAAAGGCTAATTATGTGCTATACCATTCAAATTCAATTTAAAAGGAAATGCTTAACTTGAGTCCATTTCCTGATTATGTTTTTGTAAACAGATGTGAGTTTGAAAACTTCCTCTTGCCAATTCCATCTCTTTTTGTTATTCCTGCTTGTGTTCTCTTAGGAAAATTAGATATTTAAGTGTTGAAATTGATTAAGCTTAAAAGTTTAATGATCCTGTAGGTCCCCCTACTCCCACATCCTTATTTTAAGATTGAGGACACTGAAGAAAGAACTAGCGGCAGTGTATGAGGTTTTACTACAGAGCTGCATTCTGGTACCAGTTAGTTCCATATTCCAGTTCTAGTACCTGACTCAGGTGAAAAGGAAGTATTTATTCCTTTAAATAACAAAGCTATATGTCAACTTCATACATGCACCTGAATTGGAACTGTTAAACAATTTACAAATCACTTAAATATTATGTCTTTTTCTAGGACAGTAAAATGTTTTCATTTTTCTCTTCTTTCTATAGGGGAGGGAGCTGGGAGAGACTTGGTCTGACCTTGGGTGAAGAAGAGAGAGAAGGAAGGAAAGAAGGGAGGGACGGAGGAAGAAAGGAAAGGAAGGGTTTTTGATGGACCTTGCTCATCTAAGGAAAGTTCATCATGGCCGTCTACAAGGTCTTGAGCCAAAGTCTGCTGCCAGAGGAATCCCTGGGTCTCTCAGGAACAGACTTGCCTTAGTATCACTGCCACACCCAGTCACTTGCTAGGACCCAATGGAGAGATCAGGCCCTAGCAAATTGAGGTGATGGGTTGGTTCCAGAACTTAGCAGGTGTGGCCATTAGTTAATTATACTCTCAGCAGTCAAAGATCCAAGAGACACATTCTCAGCAATGTATATATTGTGGCCTTAATTTACCTTGAGCAGAGTTAATTATACTACTTTCCCTTCTTGTTTAATATATAAACATAAAAATCGCTTTTTGAGTGTTCACCATGTTGTAGACACTGTTAAAAATCTTCACATGCATTACGTCATGTCAACCTGACAAACACTCTGTTATTATTCCCATTTTACAGAAGATTACTTAGTACGTTTCATCCACGGGCAGGCTGTGATGGACTATTACATCATCGATGTTAAACAGAGAACTATGTTTCCCAGAATTCTCTCACCTATATGATCCCCCTACTATAGAGTTAACCAAAAGAACTTGCAAGAGGTTTGAATGTTGGAAGCAATGCAGCAGACATTACTCTCTGAAAGTTGTTTTGCAGTCAGATACCATGATGGACAGATGATGGTGACGTGATGGTGATCAGTGGTTTCCAGTGTGTCTAAGTTCTCTGCTCTGCTAGTAGGTCTTCTTGCAGCCTGCTGACCCTGCTGATCAGCGGTGGCCTCTGTATACACCCAGGGGCTTGGCAGTGGGCTCATTCAGCGGGGGCTTCACACAAAGAACAACTCTCCATAAAGCTCTCCGTGGAATCCCCTTTTATGGTACTCATTTAGTAATTAGATGTACTCGGTTTCTCATATTAACTGCTTGATAACTTCTCTGATCCTTTGAACTCTTCCTTCTAGACCTTCACTTCTCTGGCTCCTCCCACAATTATAAAGTCTAATTCCTATAATAAGTCCCTTTGCCCAGAACAGAGTGACTCTCCTCCCCTGCCTGAACCCCGCCTGACAGAGTAACAGTGCAATAAACACCTGTTGAATGAATGGGCAATTTAGACCTAGCCTATGGATTAAGATCTATGTAGTCAGGCTTCAGAGTCCAACATCCCATGCTTTGGATTAAATCAAGCACAATCCATTTATTTCAAATACCAAATACACAAGAACAAAATTTGACCAGAAGTTATTTAGATTAAATTACTTGCAGTTTTCCCATAGAAGAATGCATCCACCTGTTTCACAATGTGTGATGTGTGGATCCACAATTTTGTAAAATAAGTACATAGATACATACATATATACATACATACATACATACATGCAAATATACCTGATGACACTCCAGATTTTTGTGTCCTAGAGAGCAGGGCAAAGCATTTTAGTCTAAAGATGCTTTTAAGAGCAGGCATTAACAGTCAAGCCTCTCATATTAAATAATTCCTAATATGTCTAAAATTGCCTGCAAAATATATCGTCATGATGCTGGATGGAGTTATTTAATATTACTCTGTCAATATATAAAAGTGAGTGTTGAAAAATATCAAAAATAACAGCTTTAGGCTGGCCTGGTGGCTCAGGCGGTTAGAGCTCCATGCTCCTAACTCCGAAGGCTGCCGGTTCGATTCCCACATGGGCCAGTGGGCTCTCAACCACAATGTTGCGAGTTCGATTCCTCAACTCCCGCAAGGGATGGCGGGCAGCGCCCCCTGCAACTAAAATTGAACACAGCACCTTGAGCTGAGCTGCCGCTGAGCTCCCAGATGGCTCAGTTGGTTGGAGCGCATCCTCTCAACCACAAGGTTGCTGGTTTGAGTCCCACAAGGGATGGTGAGCTGCGCCCCCTGCAACTAGCAACAGCAACTGGACCTGGAGCTGAGCTGCGTCCTCCACAACTAAGATTGAAAGGACAACAACTTGACTTGGGAAAAAGTCCTGGAAGTACACACTGTTCCCCAATAAAGTCCTGTTCCCCTTCCCCAATAAAATCTTTTTTTAAAAAAAAGAAAAGAAATAATAGCTTTGCCATACTTTATATCAAACTTTTTAGGAAAGTCACTTTACAAGACATCTCTTTTAAGCTTTTCAGTTTTGGATTTTGAACAATACGGAATCAAAATAGGAAAAAATAAATATCACCGAAGGGGTCGTCCCACCAACCTAGGAGAACAAATACAGGGCCATAATACCAGTTACACCACACAGCTCTTTTCTGTGTTTGCTCTACTGTGTCTCAGCCCTCACTCTATTCTTCTATATACTTTGCGAGATACTGCTTTGCAAGCTGACATTCCATTCTGCTCTGCCCATAGGAGTCACTAGAGGGTCTGGGGCGGAATGGGGTCAGGAAGGGCAGAAAGGACCTCCCTGCTCTGTCTTGTTTTTTCTCTCAGCACTGCCTGGTAATTTTACCCTGAAAGTCACTGTTTGGCCCCACTTCTTTTGGCACTTGCAGAACAAGTCTTATCATATGCCTTAGAGAAAATAAACAGCACAGGCCAGGTAGAACCCACTTCAAAGATGTGAGTCTCAGCTCTGTAGGCCCCTCCTCTATGCTGCGTCTCCAGTAAATTCCATTTTTCCCTTGTGTTCTCCCAGCCCTTGGGGAAGTAGTTGCTTGCTTGCTCTTATTAGCTCTGGATTTACCCTAGCGTTTCCTTTATGCTCTCAGGGCCTCCAACACTTGAGTCACCATTTTGTATCTTAAATCCTCTTTGTTGAAACACTCAGTGTGAAGTCTGTTTTCCTGACTGACCCTGTTTGGTAACCTAATTATCATGTGGCTTTGAACAACAGAACAAAAAAAGGGTGTTTAGACTTCCTTCCCTGCCTCCTTCTTCCCCTCAACTATTTATGAGTGTTTCTAAGGTATGTCTTAAATGACTTCAAGAAACATCCTATCAGCTACTAGGAGGCATCTGCAGTGTTTTTCTTTTTTCCCCAGTTCCTTGTGATGTGTGCTGCAATTCCTTGAAAGCTATAAAATTTAGGTTCTGCTGATAGGCATCAAAGGTGAGATCATCCCCAAAGGTCCAAATATGGACCTGCTCCTCATTCTGCTTCTCAATCTACCGTGCCCATTCTTTGCTCCAAAAATATCATCTCCCACCCTCCAGAGCTGCTTTCTTTGATGTCCTTTACATATGACTTTTGTGTTGGGCTCTCAGTATCTTTTAGACATGTAGGCAACAGCTTTCACTTTTACATTCTATTTTATTACAAGTCCTACTCTCTGGCAAAGGTCTGAGTCATGAGGCGGAACTGAAAGGTAGTCTGTGTCACTGACAGAGTGAAGTACATAGAATTACCCATGCCCTGCAGAGGGGAAGAGGTCCCCACCCTATATCTGCACTGTTTCAACCAGATTATCATCAATTTTATCTGTTTTATTTTCATTTCCTGGATTTCATTTGAGCAAAGGAAACTTGCACTACAAAAACATTTTCAAAACTAGTAGCACAGAACTTCCAGATATGCCCAGACTTATGTAAATCCAAAGATAAAAATACCCAAGTGTCAAGCTAAGACCACCACTATAAATGTAAAGAATATTTATATGGACCATGGGTCTTAGAATTTGATATACAAATTTCTCCCAACTTTTATACCATGGAATAAAGAATAAATTTTCCCTTTATTTATTTGTTGACAAATGTTGCTGTATGTACATGATCTCCTAGGAAATTCAAATCTGACGTTCCTTGAAATGACATATGTGTGTCCAAAGAAGTTATTAGAAAAGTACACTTTTGTGCTTTGGAATGTCCAGAGTATAAAAAAAACTCCCATCAATAAAGAAAATCATAAATCAGAACCCCTGGATTTCATTAGTTACATAAGAAAAAGTTAAGAAAGATATTGAGCTTCAGAAATGTCTAATAAGACATGATACTTCACATTAATATGCATTAGTTCCAAGAAGTAAATTAAATTTGCATTTTAGGGATTCAAAAGTTATAAAATACTAACAAAAATGAGGTACAGATATTTGTAGTACTCTGATCAATAAAAGTAAATACCTGGGTGAATATTTGAAAAGGTAAAAAAGAAAAGAAAGGGAAATGAAAATACAGCAATTTTAAAAGATGATAATGAGAACCATATAATATATAGTGGAAGCCATATAAGAACAAGAAATTTTTAATTGATTTATTTCTGTAAATGTGGTAACATTATACATTAGTGTTTATTGGTTAAAATAGGCAAAATGTGAAAAAAAATATCAGTTGTCAATCATTGAACCATTTACTTGAAATATTTGCAATGATTTCTGTGTGATTCCATATATTTTTAACATTTTTTTTTCCAAAGGAAAATGGTTCTTAGTAGATATTTCTATAAAATTTTTTGATGTATTCTATCCTGATGAACTTCGGAATGGATTGCTCTAATGTAGGCTTCTCTCTCACAAGTTGTTCCAGCTAATTTCATAGATAGCTTAATAGTTTTCACATGTGTAATTAGTTAGGTTAGATATTCTTTACTGCTTTTGATGTGACTTTTAATTAGTAAATAACACCTTATTCATGTTTAGTTTTCTTATTTATGATCCACTTAATCCAGTAGGAATAAATAAGACCGTTAAAAGCTTTAGTGACTAATCCTTGACCCTTGTAGACTCGTGTCATTCATGGACTCATCCAAATGCACTCAATTTATTCTCTATGCTTTAACACAATTTACATCTTAATAGCATCATAGAGGCCCTGCAAGTATTTATGATCTCTAGATGGATCAGACAATAATTTCCCATGACTTTATAATACTTTTGCAGAAGTTAGACGTATCTTCCATTAGAAGGATCAACACTCTCTTATCCTAATGAAGAAAAAATTTTTTGTTGACTCAGACTTCAAACCATTCCAGCTAGCTGGCCCTACTATTCAATTTCTAGCAGAGAAGATTGCCTAATATAAAGTATTCTAAAGCTAAAAAACAATTTTTGGTAGGAATCTCTAACTACCTTGTAGTTAAGGACTCTTGACAAAAACTGCTAGTTTTCCCCAGTAGACATTCTCCCCTTGTTCTTTTATTATTAGAACCCTGGAATTTTAACTGAGCACATAGATGGCCAGAATAAAGATTTCATTTCTCAGCCTCTCTTGAAACTAGGTACAGCCATTTGATTAAGTTCTAGCCCATAGGATATGGGAAAAAAAGTAATGGGCAACTTCTAGGTCTGGACTGTAAAAGAGTACACTGTGCCCTTTTTCCTTCCTTTCCCACTAGCTGGAATGTGGGTGTGATGATGAGAGCTAGAGCAACCATATTGGTCCATGAGATATGTGCCGTATGCTCATAACGGTGAGAAGAATGTGATACCGTTATGAACTACTTTTACATGAGTTAAGAGAGGGATCAACTTTTATGTTAGTTAGGTGACTATTATATTGGGCTTTGTTACCACATCCAAACAAATATCCTAGCTCATAAAATCCGAATACATAAAAATCCTATACGGGGCTCTTGAATAGCTTGGATAATTCTGGCTCAACTACTTATTATCACTATGAATTTGAGAAAATTACTTAAAGTTTCTTATCCTCAAATTCCCTTTCCTTCTAAAAATGTGGGTTGCCGTGAGGATTAATATAATTAATCCATATAAGTGCTTACCTTGGTACTTGCCATAAAGTAAGCTTCAAAAAATATTAGTTAGTATTATTATTAGAGCATTATGTCAATTCATTTAGTTCTATGGATGTATCTTTGACAAATAACTATTTCAAAAGTTTCTTTGGAATTCATGTCATTAAACTAGTTAAACTAGTTTTTTGTTGTAAGGATACCTCAGTGACATCTTTTAGGGCTTATATCACTATTTGTTATCATCCACTCACAAATTTTCTAGGTTAAATTTTTCTATCGTATGGAACTTAATGGTCTTTATTACTTTTTGGCAATCCCAAGTCTGCAAAGTAGTCCTTCCACTCCTTCATACATCTTCTGGCGTATTATATCAATAATACAGTCAATAATGTCCTGACTTAAATTTCTTCTGACAGTTAATGAAATTTATAGTTGATTTAGTTAAGATTTCTAGGGGGCTAGCTATGCATTTTGAATTCCAGCTTATGGGTTCCCGGTGGCATCTTTGAGCATTGAAAATAGTTTTATTACTCACAATAGCTCGTGAGGAAAAAATGGGTTCAGTCAATTACATTACCAGACAGGTCATCCACAAGTCACTTTAGTATCATAATATATTCAGAGCCAATGGATTTACTTTATAGGCAAGACAGTATTTCAAAGTCTTGAAAAAATTAAGGTTCTTGGCTATTAGGAACATCAGTGGCAGGGTTCAGTGGAGAAGAGAAAGCCAGATTTGGTCCTGAGGATAGGGACCGAATGGTCCCTGGGAATGGTCATTATTTTAATGCATAATGTCCAAAGAGGTTTAAGGAGCAAGGGACAGATCAAATAAAGCATTTGATTAATAATTTAATCTGACAGGTAGTTATGCCAACAGAGAACCCATGAAGCTCTCCAGTGTCCCTGCTTAAGCCAATTATAAAATGAGCATTTCCAAACTGGGGTTTCATATTAGGTCTATATAATGTTTTATAAAAACAAGAGCTACTTGATCAAGTAAGTTCTGAAAATGCATCAGTATTCTCTCCTAGAGATTCATGGCACACATTGTCATATTAAAGTTTTTATAGCAGTTCTGTAGAAAAGAAACCTATTAAACCTTGTTTAATTTAGCATTTCCTAGAGTTATTTGATCAAGAAACCATCTTTCTGTGCAACACCTCTATTTTACTGAACGACATTTTCAGGTAAGCTGATTCAATGTAATTGGGGAACCCCATTTCCTAGAGGAAATGCTCAGAGAAGATTATTGACTATAATGTCTTACAGCAAAGCTATTGAGAATGTTTTGATGTGCAGGTTTAAAACAAATAATCTTTAAAATGTTACCAGCGTGCAGATATTCTAGACATCAGTTCAAGGTGCATAGATGTCAAGCTGGAGATAGGGTTGACAAACTTGAACAAAAATTATAGAGCCTACATGATATGGGCCTCGATGGAAGGTCAGTCCACCTTTTCATAGAAATGAAACAAGATACCCCTGTGGATAAAGTTAAGGTTTTTACTTAAAAATCAATCCTGGATACAATCCGACCCAGAGTCTTGTTATTGTTTCTTATTGTTTAATAGGAAGATTACAGTCTTGTATAGGCCTGTACCTAGGACACACCTTGCTCAGTGAAAGATTTCTATCAATAACACACAGAGATGAAAGCTGCCAGTTAATGTCTGTTATCTGGGCAAACCTTCAGTGACAGATGCAACAATCCACTTAAATATCCTAGTTCCTGTCACTACTTATGCTAACAACACTTCGATCCCAAGGGGAGGTGGCCTGATACAGTAATTATAGTGAGGTAGGCCTATGCATCCTACAGTGGTACTAAGGTTGAACTACCATTTACAAGGTGTGTGGTCCTGAGCAAGTTACTTAAACCTCTAAGTACCCCCATCTATTAAATGAGGCTAATAATAAAATCTAATTCATAGAGTTGCTCTGAAGATTCCAGGGGATCGTTTATGTATTGAGCTTTAATGTGGGTAGTTAATAAATATGACCTCAGTATTGATAAATACGGGTAGTGTTTAATAAATATGACCACCCCCACACACGTGTATGCAGGCACTCCTGCAAAAATGAAAAACTCCAGCCTTGTTGACGTAGTGGCAGTTTCTTTTTATAATTTGTGTCTTACAAATGACATACTTGGCCACAGGTTCTTATCTATTATTCTTAGTCATGTCAGATGTAGTTTATAAAGCAGTTTGAGGTTCAGCTTTGAAGAAGGTAGGACAATGGTTCACACATCTGAAGTAAATGCTGGCTGTCTATCTTGAACCTTGCTGGGGGCTGTGGAGCATATGAGAGAAGTTTGAGGTAGGCCCTCAGTCTGTTGAAAAAAACTTAATATTCAAAGACAGGGCTGTGGATGGGTGTCAAAAGCTGCTGGCTGAGAGGAAGTATTTGCAGCATCTCAGGAAAAGCAGGTAGAGCCCAGACTCCAGCAGTGTTTGGCAGTGGTGGGCGGGGGCATGAAGTGGGGACAGAGTTGGCGAGAACTCGGAGAGACAGAGCCAGAAAATTATAGCTGCACACCACTTAAGAGCTACCCTTTTTCTCAACCTTACTTTCCCACTGACCTGACCCTTGAGGGATCTGATGCAGCACCTAGTGAATGAAGGAAGAGGTGAGCAAATGAGAGTAAAATGTTCAGCTCTCCAATTCCACTCGTCACTCCAAGGATGGCTTCCTGACCTGCCGCAAACAGTGGTGGTGCCAGAGGACAATACATTTTATATTGAATGAAGTCTACTGAAGTTAGTCTGTTGTATAAGTTAGATTGTTCTTGTCATTGACACAGATCAGAAAATCTAAGGGACCCACCCTATGTTTCATTCAGGGACAGGAGAACAATAAGTTCAAAAGCACAGTTTGGAGGTGACAACAGAAGAAAGACTAAAGTTTTTTTTTTACATTTCATTGCTCCCTATTGAATTCAGCTGGTTCAATAAAACATTTACCCATTTCATGACTGTATAAACGTTTTCCTTCTTATTTGAAAGTGCACTCTGTACTTTATGAAGACAATCTAATGAGCTAAATTGGTGTTTTTTAATTTATTATTTTGCTTTAGTAAAAATTGTCCCCTCCCAGCGCATAAAGACAAGTGACTGATTCCAGCGCTGTTTTATTTTCTTGTTTTTCTGGCAGTGAATGAAAACCAAACCAAACAAAACAAAACAAACAAAAAAAGAAAACACCTCTTTTTTTTAGTGGCCTAGTAACTGTAATGAAAAAGCCAAGCATTTGTGGCTGAATGAATGCATGAGCAGCAGTTCCTTTGCAAGTGAAAGAAAGGAAAGTTCAATCAAGCATGACTGCCAGTCTCCTTAACATGCTTGCAAAATGTACAAGTAGACACCATGTATTCTTATTGCCAAACCAGATCGAAGTTGAACTAGTGTATGAGAGTTTCCACAGGAAAAAATATAAAACCATTACACAGGATGCTGCCGAAGTCGTGTGGAGTGAAGGAAATGCAAACTTCAGAGTTGGGTCTTTGAAGGTCTGTGCACCTGCTGTTTAGCATTACTGAGATGGTATGTCATCTTTCATACATAGAAAATGATCAAATGGCAGATAGATATCTCTTCTAAAAATATGTTTTAAAAAACTGAGAACACTACCTTTTCAGACAGAGACAAGATATATGGAACTTTGTTTTCTGAAGTAAGAACAGATGCTGATGGTATAGAAGTTATTAGTCACCAGTGTACAAACTGTACATGAAGTCACTGATGATGAGCTTTTAAGTCACGTATCCATTTCTGGCATCCTTAGGTATAGAGAGATTAACTTGGTTAGCATGTTCATTCTCAGAATCTACCAAAACATTTTCATGAAGTGCTGAGACATTCTTATCTTCTGTTCCCCTTCCTCTAAACTATTTTTAATTGCCTGGTTTGGGGGAAATTATTGACGTTGTTTATATAACATAAAAGAGGTACCTCACTGCAAAAAAAGTTCAATTTTTCTTAACATTGGAATTCTATTATAGAAACTGGAATGATGAAGTGACTCGAATATCCATTTTATTTTCCTAAATATAGAGGTATCAAATTACAAATACCAAATAAATTTTATAAATTCCTCAAAAAGCTGGTAAATTAGTCATACTTATTATTTGTAAGTCATAGTCTACAAATGTATATGCCCTGCAATTTCTACAGATTAGACTGTAGAATGTTTAGGATAGATTGAACATAAGCGTGCTTAAAAGGATGGTCCCTGACATCATATATATGTGTCATCAAGTAATACTATTTACAATTTAACTTCTCCGCAGCTCAGTGTATTAAGCTGATATATGGGCATACATTGTAATAGTACCTCCCATCAAGAGTTGTTTTGAAGATTATATAAGATAAGGAAATAATTATGTTTTCCTCTGCTTCAATCCCTTCAATGACTTCCCATGCCCTTCTGATAAAACCCCAAAACCTTGGCATGGCCTGTGAGGCCCCATATAATATACCTGCTTGCCCCTGCCGGTTCCACTTGTTCCACTCTACTTTATGTGCTATCCAGCTGAAAGACCTTCTTTCAGTTCCTCCAAATTTCCTTCTTTTTGCTGCCTCTGAGGTTTTACTAATGCTCTTCTTTGCATGGAACATATCTCCATCCCCTTCCTCCCTACACACACACAGCTCCCTCAGCTCACTCCCACCCAGTCTTTACTTCTCAGTTTAACATCACTTATTTTAAAAGGACTCTTTTGATTTATCAATCAAAAACCCTTACTTCCCTTTATTATTCTCTTCCTTTAAACTTTGTTCATTCCTAATACCACAAATGTTAGAGTACCCTCTTTGAAATGAATGGAAAGATAGACAGGAATCAGGCAGATGAGGAATCAAATATTACTTTGATACAAATGTCAGACTCTGGAAGCTATGGATAGATTCAAACCTGCCATGGGGTTTGCAGTTTGGGAGAGCAACACAGTTCTGGCCCCTTGCAAGGAAAGGGACTGAAAGAGAAGGGCGCATGGGGCCAGTTCCTCCTTCCAAATACACCGAATAAATAAGTTACTACACAGTCACAAGACAGCGTGTGTGTGGTGTGGGACTGGTGTGAGGATGGAGGCAAAGAGAGGCCAGAAGAGTTAGAAACGCCTTCTACATGAAGTAAAGATTAAGAGTAGGGGGAAAACACTGCCTCCAGATTCAATCAAATTATATTAATTTGAACCATATGCAATGACCATTTTTGAGGTTAAACATAGACAAATATCAGCAAATCCATATGGTTGAAACATAATTATGCATGTATATGTTGCACACACATGTAAATATATAAATAGATATGTATGTATGCATAGATATACTATGTAGTGAATGTATGTATCAATGAATGTGTACTACACATATAGTATACAGACATACCTCGTTTTATTGTGCTTCACTTTATGAGAGTAACAGGTGTTTTGGTTTTTGCAAATGGAAGGCAAGACCCTCCACAAGCAAAAAGATTACATCTCACTTTATTGTGACACTCACTTTGTTATGGTGGAACCGAACCCACAATATCTCTGAGGTATGCCTGTATGTACTCTACTACATGTTATATGCACATGTCATACATATGTGTGTATGTGTGTGTGTGTGTGTGTGTGTGTGTGTGTGTGTATATATATATATATATATGGTGATTATTTGGGTAATATCTGCCTCTGCTATCATAGTGTAAGCTTCAAAAATATAATGAAGTATGTCTACTTTGTTTCAGCATTTCTGTGACTCATCACATCTTAGGAGATCTACAAAAATTAGTTCAGTGAATAACAGCTGCAAAGTGTTCATCATGTTATTTGACTTATTTTAAGAACTCACTAGATGCTAGCTTTTATGATGATCATACTGCTGCTACTTTTGCTGATAAAACATTCTAAATATACGGGTATTAATTTTTGATCTGGGCTGTATATGTCTAAGACGTCCATTTCAGAAATCCATAAGCTTGCCTCGAGGGTCACTCATATAGCTTGTCTTTTATGAAGCATAATTTCAGGCAACATCCCAAAGTTGCAACTTCCACAGCTCCTAAGGTATAATCTCAAGGAGAAACAGGGTGAGTAGGGGCTATAGCAAACTATAGAGTGTAAGTCCTGTCCAAAAAGGGCAGCAAGATTTCCAATGTGTTCAAATCTGCTTTGTGAAAATGCGATTTCCGTGCTGTCAGGTATTCTGATTTTTCAAGACAAGCTGAAAATCCATAGTTTAATGTAAAATCTAAATTGGGGGAACTAATTAAAAATTGCTAAACTCTATGTGGTCTGAAAGATACTTGGACTTCATGCAGCTAGTTTGTGACTTCTGCTTTTATGGTAGTTGTCTTGTGGTATAGGTTATTAATCCCTTTCTTGTTTTTCACTTATCTTTTACATGGATATTAGTCTGTGCTTTTCAAGTTCGTTTTTTAACAGTTGAATTTTATTGCTTTGTAAGGGATATGTTTTTAGCTTTTATTTTTGTATTTTTATCATTTTGTATTTCTACTCTCTATCTTTTACTTCTCTAAATCCCTCCCCACCCCTTTTTTTTCTTGTTGTCAGAAGAGCTTTCATGTTGATTTTCTATTACAAGGGCAGCATTTTTAGCAAAAAGGAAAAATATGGAGCTATACAGCATTTTCAAGTTATAGCACAAAGAAATAGAATTTGGTGATGTGTTTAGTAAAGTCAATTTCAGACATCTATAAGAAAAATTGACAAAACAAAACAGAAGCAATGATTTTACACTCAGTTAATGTATTCATATGCAAATCCATTGGGTAAGAGTTAGGTTTTCTCGATTTCTCTTAATGATTTTTCCTTAAGGCACTTTTATCTGCAGAAAAATGAAATTAGCCTTTTATGTTAGCAGTGGTAGAAACTACTAGATATTAACAACTCTAAAATGCAATCTATTTTCAGATACATGAATATTTTCCAAATTATGAGAAAAAAAATCACTGTGACATAACACTATTCACTTAGAATTTTTTTATATATGTATACACGCATATAGATAGATAGATATAGATATATGCAAACGCTCTTTGAGAATTATTTAGACATAGATTTTTAACACATATCACACTGCTCTGTTTTCTTGTCTTTCTGCAGAAATCTAATATAATCTTCTCAAGGGCATTTCAAATGATAATTAAACTCAACATATGTAGCACTGTCAATGAAAATAACAAAATAATTGATGACAACATAAACATCTGTGGTCAAGTTCATGAAACTTGTAGACAATGACAACTATACTATGACTGTTGCCTGGCCAACAGCAATTCATTTTAAGATGAATCCCCATTTCAAAAGTAGTAAAGTATAAAAATGTGTGTATCAGTATCAATGAAATACTCTAATCTCTAGTGCCTAAAATGAGGTTTTGAAATATTAGCTTTATAAGAAAACTTATGTTCACAGTTTTCTGATATCATTTAATTATTTCTGAAAAATTTACATTTTAAAATAAATTAATTCCACAATACCATCAACTGTTGATCAATAATGAACTTAATGGAATATTTACTCTGCTCCTTTGCTACCTTACAACAGATATCCACTAAGTTGTTCTGTTGTGCTGAGAAAGAGTTAAAAAAAACCAAAATAAAAAACTTTCAAAGCAACTCTTAAAACTTATAACAAAGTACCAAGTACCCATAATGCAAAGCAGACTGACAAAAGTACTCCAATGGTACTTCTGGAATACAAATAGTAATAAGAAAAGCTCCTCAATATCCATAATTTAAAGCCCATTGACAAGAGTACTCAAATGACAATGAAAAACAAAGGGCAATGGGAAAATCCAAGATAGAGTATTGTATATGCCTGAATATAAGGTACATAATTTTCACCCCAAAATTAGGCATCTGAAAGGAGGTTCTTAAGGTCAAAACTTTAAAAGTCTCTGAGGTATCACAGAAGAATGCTGAAGACATAGGCTTTGAATCCACCTTATCTAGTTTCAAATCCTTTCTACTTTATTTACTGGTTGTGAGTTCTTTGATGAGATAAACTTTCTGTGTCTTGGTTTCTTCACTGGCTATAAAGGGAGGTAATGATAGCTCCTACCTCCCAGCCCTACTGAGAGGATTAAAAGAGTTCATAATGTGTAACTATGCCTGGTGCATAGAATCTGTGTATCGCAGGATCTCTACCTTCAATTATTGTACATTCACCTGAACTGCAAACTACTAAACTACTGGCGTGGGGAGTCTAGCATGAAATATCCTCCATCAATGTAGTGTAGGATATGTACGGAGGTCATCTGACAAAATTGGTCTAAAATATAAGGAGGCCAAGATATTAAAAACATTAAACAATTATATATGGGTGTATGACCCACAGTTTTAAGTGTCCCATGTTAATGCAAGCATCCAAAAAACCAAAAACTGGTGGAGATCCACTAATTTACATACTTAGGATGAATGAGAAAAAACTACTTCTCAATATATCGCAAGTGGGAACATGTGGTTTGTAATAAAATTCCTAGTGACAGAATCATAAAAGGATTCAGAAAGTTAGGTACTGTAAAGTATAGACAGAAGTGAAAATAATATGCTCTGGAAAAAAACAAAACACTGATGATTCAAAACATGACTTTTATGATGGTCACTGATACCAAAGTGGCATGCTAAAATTTGAATAAAATTATTTGTAAAATATGAATGGAAAGGCAGTATGTATACATTAATATCAAATTTTACTTTTATATTTATCTAAAATGTTGAATTAAATATTATAAATACACATATTCCTATTTTATCTATATCTGTCAAATTTTATATTTGGCAAAAATAATATTGTATTTTCCTTTAGAGAAAAATGGAGCGATTCCTTCAAATTCTGTTGTGCAAATAATTCTGAGTATTAGAGATTTGGGAAGGCTTGAGACGGAGGTGAGATTTGAACCTAGCCTTGGAGACTAATTGGAGAAAAGAGAATAGATCTAAATGTAATAAAGGACTTCTATTTTCTACATGCCTTAGATATGTAATCACATGAAATTCTCATAGGTATTATTTCCAGTTTACAGGTCAGAAAATTGAGGCACATATAACTTAATGAGTTTGCTCAAAATGCCATAACCCACACAATCAAGCTTCATTTTGAGTGCAGGCTTTTACAATTCCAGTAGCTTTCTTTCCCTAAGAGGTAATCCAGACAGGGGCAGAGGGTAGATCATGGAGAAGACTGGGTTAGAATGTTCCTTTCCTTGCAGACTTAATTGGTATAAATTGCTCAACCTCTCTTTCTTAAGTTTCTTATCATGGGGATAATAACATCATCCCTTTAAGGCGCTGTTGAGATAATTAAATGAGCTTTTACAAGTAAAGTGCTGGGAATAGAAACTGGCTCCTAAATGCTCTGTGGGTGTTTAGCCTCCATAATGCAAGGAAAATGTTAAGTAGGAAAAGGAGGGAGAGGAGAGAAGGAAGATTTCCACTTTCTCAAACTGTCTCTTTCAGAAGCAGTGCATTCTGGGTAGGAGGCCTCAATTTTTACAAAGTTAGTATTCTTACCTAGTTTGCTCCCTGAATGCCTCAGTGTGAAGCTGCTACATAAATAATTTTTATAGCTTACAAATACAGCCCAGTTGTGTTCAATTTACTACTTAACTTCTTTAAAGTATCATTTAAACCCATATAAATAAAATTGGGAAAAAATTCCAACTCATAGAGTTGTATATATGTATGTTAGATGTTTGGCTAGAACCTGGTATGATTAATGAACAATTCATAAAAGATAGTTTTTGCCATATTTCCTCAGACAACTTTTATTTTCCTCTATACATTAAGGTTCCTAAAACCGGAATACATGTTATAACCAATGTATACATTCGATGGGGGAGCTTTGTTTTTCTTCACTTCCCAGAGTTATTATTAAATCATCAATGTGCCTCATAGCTCTTAACTTTACTTCCCCTCAGAGAAGACTGTAAATCCAGAGGTCATGTTGTATTTGCTAACCACTGTATTCTCAAACTATCAAAAAGTAAGTGTTCAATAATATTTTTAAACAATAAATGACTGAATAATCAAGGAACTAAGACATTGTTGCAAAGAGGCACAGACCTAATTAGCTTATAAAATCTACCAGGAGAAGTAACTTGAGGATGAAACAATGCTTGACATTCTGAGACATACCATAACTGAGATAAGAATTTTTATTTATTTATAACCTACCTTGTTCAGAAAGGGAGTTAGGATAGCTTACAAAGATAAAAGTAAAAGTATGTGAGAACTCTGAGATGGAAACAAAACAAAAAAACAAAAAGAATATGGACTTAAAATGAAGCCAGGAAAGAGCCACATAAATAAGATTGTACAGGAATGAAAAAAAAAAAAAAAAAAAAAAAAAAAAAGACAATTGTTGAGGTTTAGAAAATGTCAAAAACAAACAAACAAAAAATGCCACCCCCAAACACAAAAACTTTCCTGATGGCAAACTTTCCTGGGGTTTGCTATGAAGTATTTAGTTCTAAAGAAACTGATGATTTGGTGTCTCTGGAACATGCCACATTTGCTTCAGAATCTCTGGGGCAGGAGGGTGCTTTCCGCTGGGCAGGTATTTTGATGAAGAGGATGCCTCCCAAGGGCCTGGGCTCCTGGGAAGCCTCCCACTCGCTGGACTTCACCAATTATCTCATTTTCATAATAAGCTCACCACTTTCCCTAATTGCTTCACTTCTATCAACAGTACAGCGGAAAGATAAGGACATTACATCTTTTAAGGGAGAGAATTTCAGATATAATCTGTGAAGAGATGATTATTTTTTTAAAAGTATAAGTAAAAATAAGGAGTTGGCCTTTGAACGCACTGGCAAACAAATGATTTTATGGACTCTTAGGCACTGGGGGCGCACAAGGATTTTTTTTTTTTTTTTAATCTCATTTTTTTTTGCTGCCTTGTTATCCTCACTTTCAAAAGCGGAGTGTCAAGGTCCAACTCTAAGGGGAAATGTCCATCCGAGACCTAACAATCTCAGATGCCAGAAGGACTGGGGGCATGGTTATCCCTTCCCTCTGGGGAAAACAAACAAACAAACAAAAACACCAAAACCAAACCAAACAAAAACAAATAAAAAAAAAACAAGAAAAGGGGATTTAGAACATCAGTGAGGAGGCTGTATTGCTCGGGGAAAGAATTCAACTTTTAACTGAAAAATCACCGCCAGTCTTTAAAGCTGTCTGCCTAGGCAAGTTGCTTTGCTTCTCAGACTCATCAACTACAAAATTGGGATACTAACTCCTTCCTCACAGGGACGGACGACATGCTGGAGAATCCTATATAATGAATGGGCTCAGCCTAATCAGCAGGGAGCCTGGTAAATAGAGATTCCCACGGGTCCACTGAATGCAGTTTGACAAAGAAGCAGCCCGGGAAAATGAACGCCCTCGATGAATCCTAAGTTTGGGAAACGCTGAGGCAACATGGAAAGTAGTTAGTAGAGTAATACTAATAATCAGTAGTGGTGAGGTTCCGCCCATTTGACAAGCAACCCCCACCAGTGCGCACCGACAGACCATCTGGTGGGCAGGAGCCCAGGAGAGAGCACGGGCATCTCTCTCCGGGGAGGGTAATACCCTCGCCCACCTCCGCTCCCGGACGCGCCCTCGCAGCCTCTCCAGCCCCGCCGGCCGAGAGCCTCGCGCCCGAGGTGCGCCAGGTGGCGAGGGTGCCAGGCGCGGCCAAGTCGCGGCGGACTGAGTCAGCCACCTAACTATGCTGCGGAACCAGGACGGCCGGCTCCGCCGCCCCCGCAGCTGAGCCGGGTTACCCCCGCGCGGGACGCCGGCTCCCCGCCCCCGCTGGCCGAGAGGAAGCAGCCCAGGCGGGGCGCGGGAGCACCTGGGCTGGGCGCCGGCTGCGGGCGCGGTGCTTCCGGAGCTGCGCGATCTCCGCCTACAGGTGCGGCGGCCGCGGCGCGCGGGCCCGAGTGACAGCGCCGCCCGCGTGGCCGCCGTCCGGGCTGCAGACGCGGCGCTGGCAGCGGGCGGAGTCCGGGAAGGAGGAGGCCCCGAGCCTGGACTGACGGGTGAGGACCAAGCAAACCCGGCAGGGAGAGACGCCGGCGCCCAGGCTCCCCCTTCTGCAGCCTCCCGAGCTTGGCGGCCCACGCGCAAGGCGAGTGCCCGGGGCCACGGGTGTGCTGGGCTGCGTGGACCCGGCGGGTAGAGGAGAAACGTCTTTTCGGTACTTTTTCGGGTAAATTTCCAGACCGCAAAGTGCTAGTCTCTGGTTTCAACCCCTTGGATTTCGCTCCCGCGTGTGGGCGTCTAAAAGGAAACCAGAAGCGGGTAAGTGATACAAAAAACCCACTTACTAATGAGATTTGGCCCGGGAGGGTGACAATCCGGATAGACAACTAGACGCCCCCTCTATTCCCCGCTCCCCAAAAGAAAAATAAATAAAAAGGAGCCGCCCTTGAGCGAGTTTCAGGCACCAAGTCATTTACTGGGTAGGTAATGAGTTTGTACTGATCTCGATGCTCCCCCGCATTCTGCTTGTTGTACACGTTGAGACGATAGGCCTGTAAATTAACTTTGATTACAGTCATTTGGCTTCCACCTGCCTCAACCCAATGCAGTACTCGGGGACCTGTCAGCAGTGAGTTGACCAGATCGATCTTTCTCCTTTACTTTTGGAGACAGGTCTCTTGAGGATATGAATGTCCATCTCGTTTAGTAAAGTAAGTTCTCCCTGGCTTGTTTTCTTAAACACTTCCCTAACCTTCTTGTGTCGATCTGGAGTTACTTTGGTTTGGGGGAAGACTTCGTGAAATTATACTGTGAACTATATAACCTTTGATTATTAGAGGACAATAGAAGCTAATTTGTGTGGAATAATAACTTTTTAGGCTGTTGCAAGTTTGTATGGTGATAGCAACATTTTTTTTTTGTAAGGTTGTCCTTGAAGTAAGTAGGCTGCTCAGTGGAATACATCCTTTCGGTTAAATACAAAAGTGTATTGAAAAAAGAAGCTATTTTTAAAAGTACCTTTAATCGGATGTCATTGTGATTACCAATAATAGTATTGTACTTACAAGCTCGGTATTGATTTCCCCCGCACTTAAGCACTCAACACCCTAGCGAGTTTGTGGAACGTTGCCCATAAGTAATTGGAAGATGAAGTTATGATTTTTTTTTAAATAAGCTAACTTTTAAAAGGAAAAAAGCTATAAATATCTCTAAATTCTTAGTTATGATTTTCATGCAAAAGAAGTATTAAGGGAAAATTCTCATGACAGTCCAGTGTTTAACAATATTTAAAAAAGAAAGAAAAAAAGTAAAATGGGTCATGGAACTATGCTAAAGCCTAAAGTGGAACTATCTCCCTGGCTCCTTCTAAAACATGTATTTAACACATCATACATATGTAAGGTGGGTCTTAACACCAAGACTGTTTTATATACATGTGATTGGTCAGTACTCAAAGATTTATTTTAAATTAAGATACCTAGAGGGTAAGTCAAATGAATTATTAAAACTTATTAATGTGAGTATCTTTGTGTTTTTTCCTTCTTGCATAATCCTCTCAAATTTTATGTGGGTTGTCTGAAAGGAGAAGCTGGTGGTTCATTTAAAAGCAAATTCTTAATCATTTAAAATCACTACAACTTTCTAGCAGTATGAGACTCATAGTCAATTCATACTTTTCAATTTAGCTACTCTTACAGTGGTAAAATATAAGACTCAGATTATAATGAATTGCAATTTTCTTGTAAATTGTTAAACTATAACGTTTTAGAAACCTATTCAGGACTCTCGGTTATAGACCTCATGATATCCAAGAAGGTATTTCTTCTTGTGTCCTTACTTACTACCCTACCTCCCTGCAACTTTGAGAAAGTTTGTGAAAGATGCTGTAAAATGCTAAATATAAATGATGGTCATTGCTTTAATAGCCCTATTTTAACAAGCGTTTGTTTTCACTCATTTTATTGACTCATTGTGTCCAATCTTTGCACTTACTCTAAACTGAGGGATTTTAAAAATTCTCTGTAAAATGTTAATTAGGTAGATAACTTCGTATTAATGTTGGAAATATTTCTTGGCTTTTAACCAGCAGTGATTGATGAGATGAGAGGTTATGAGATATCGTCTTAATCTTTCTGCAGTTTATCATTTTAGGTTTCTTTTAAGCATTGGCCAGAATACATATATGATAGTTAAACCATTTTGCTTGCTGTTTTCGTTAACTGAACTAAGTCAGTGGTATTCTCTTCACGTGATCCTTTCTAGTTAGAAATTTGATCTGTGATTTTATTGTAGTTTTGACTCAGCATAAACTTACTTCCTTACCAATGCTATGGAGGAAACAGAAGAGTCCTGATCTGGGTTGAAGTGGTCTTTTTGAGCAGCTTCAGGGGTAAAAACTATTAGTGAAGAAATGGGGAGAATCTTTTTATTTTATTTTATACCGTTTGTGTACAAAGGTGCATGGGCAGGTGAGGAATACTTAGGGAAGGGCTAATAAGAGTGATTCTGCCCTAACAGTTCCCACAAAAATGGGATGCAAAATGAACTCAGTTACATTACATAGCTTTAGAAAGAGTAGAGAATGGTTTAATCCATTTGGAGTTGGAGAGATGATCAGGACAGAGCAGAAGAGAGGTGTGGTCTCCTTGCTGATTATCAGGTGACTTGAGCCCCTGGGGGGTGGGGGTGGTGATGGTGAAAGTGGTTGCCAAAACTCTTTCACAGTACCTTGATGAAGTTCAGAATTCTTAGCCTCCTGTTCAAGGCCCTCCATAGCCAATCCCAGCTTCCTTTGCTGGCATCACCTTTCACTGAACCCTCAGGCTCTCATAGCTCCTCTCCTCACTATTGTCTGAAGACATCTTCTTCCTCTATGCTCTCTTTATGACATCCCTGCCACTTCAGATGCTGCTGTCTTCGTCTACTACATTTCTTCCTGTACATCTTGAGACATCCCTCCATAGCTCCTTCACTGAGCAGTCCATCCTCAAGGCTCAAATTGCTGCATATTTCGCTTATATTTATGGAGCTGTTTTGAGATTTTCAAGAGTTCCTTGGCACTCATGAAAGGTGATGCTACTGCTTCTTTGTGTACTTAAAAATAAAACAGTACTTAAAATGTAAACCACGTTAAAGTCAAGGTCACAAAGTTTGATTTTTTCTTATTATTATTTAAGTGCTTTGTCAGAGTCTTCCAATTTTGGTATTCCTTCTTTTCTGGCGCTTACTGCATTGTAAAGTACTGACTCTTCATGTGCATGCTATTTTCTTTTCTTTATAGTCAAGCCTAATCTACCCCTTTGGATTTTAAACTCTTTGCGAGAAGACATTGCATCTTCACTTGCTTTGCAGCACTTAACACTGTTTTCAAATGAGATAATAGGTGCTGTTATCTTAAACTGCAAATATTTCCTGCTATTATCTTGGAGAGAGTAAATTGTGTCCCTTAAATATTTGTTGAACGAAGAGATGTAAATGAGTCAATAAGCTGGGAGACATTTGCTGAGATACCCCTTTTCCTAAGAAAAAGAGACTTTGACAATTACAGAACCACTAGGAATAAGCCCTCAAATTCAGTTGGAAAAGAGGTCAGAGTGCTATTTATAAATGCAAAGAGAGGAAACGGTTCGCAGTAGGCTATTTTGAAACATCTGGTTGTTAGTCTAAAAATTCAGCTCAAATTCAGAGAAATGGTGGCGTACACATTTGTACTAAACTAAAAAAAAATTAAATATAAGGTATATATAAGAAAGTGCACATATCATAACTATACATTTTTAAATCTTTTTGTTGAAGTATAATATGCTAGTTTTGATCTGAGTAAATTAGACATTAAAGTTATGTTCAGTGCAGCATGAAATGGAACAGAATCCTGAAGAATATGTGTCTGTGTTCATATCAAGAGTTCTTAGGGGTCTGATTCTCCTTTCTTCAGGTAGATGTGGCTAGACTATGGAGAGAGGTAGGAGGGGGCTGGCACTGGGCAGAAGGAGCTGTCCAGGTGTCCGTGCAGGGGGGTGTCCTCCACAGTGATGCAGACTGCCACTTACTCCTTTTCGTTACCCACACTTTGGCTCTTGTAGGGACTCGGGAAAATGAAATCTCTCTGGTTGCCCAGTACTTATGGCTCTACTCTAAAGACCTCTGAATTAGAATCGAAAAGAAGCCTCACACATTAACCAATTAACTTAAAATCTAGGTGGGCAGCTTGAAAGAGAAAAGACTAACTGAAGCTGAGGAGATTATCAGCCACTTAACTATTGCGATACTATCTAAAACACCTAAACCTATGTACTACATAGGCTACTAAGAACTTCTCATAATAAGTAAAGGGATTATCACTTTTGGCCTTACATCAGATGTGGAGATGGATATTAAGTTGTACATTTTTAACCGAGTTGTATATTTCAGATTGCAGAGTAAATATAATAATCACATCATAGAGCAATCCTTTCTCCTTGATCCAAGCCACAGATCCATTTGCCCACAGCCTGGCTATTTCAAACCTCAGTTATTCTCCACTTAGCAGACAACTATTTCAGTGCTTATTGCTTGCAAGGACTGTTCTAAGATCTTTATGCATATTTACTCATTTCATCTTTAAAACAGTCCTGTGTATTGCGATCACTGCTTACACATGCCAACATTGAGGCTCAGAAAAATAAAGGATGTTTCCTGAGGTCATGTAGCTAGCACACAGCGGAGCTGGGATCACTGATAATCACTGTGCTCTGTGTCCCGAGTCTAAAGTCTTTAGGTAATATCATCATTCTCACTGACCACATCTACAGAGGGTGCCAAAAAAATGTAGACACATTTTAAGAGAGGAAAACTGTATTAAAATTGTAATACTCAATATATACCGATAACAAAGGATGAATACAAGTCACGTTTGACTTCTGCAATTACAAGAGGTGCTCAAAGTGGTTACCATCAGCGTCCAGACACTTCTGATTATGGCGCAGTGCTTAAGCAACGTTGACCAACGTTGACAACATGTTTTTTTTGGCACCCTCGGTATATTTTACTAACTTAATAAACTATGTTTACTGCAGTATTAAATGATTTGTAGGTTTCTTAGAAGAATAATTTACAGTGCTAATTTAAAGGAATGTAATTGTACTAGGCAGGCGGAATACCAGTCAAACCAAGTTCAATAATCTAGTACAAATATGACCAAGTGCAATATATTGTATACAACATGAATGAATATTAATAGCCAACATGCATTGTACATTTATAATTCATGTCAGGTACTGTTATGTATACCTTATATATTTTACTTGTTTAATCTTAACAGAAATCCTGTCATATTTGAGGTACATTATCCTCATTTTACAGAGGAGAAAACTAAGCTTCAGGGAAGTTAAGTAATGTAATCAAGGTACAAGGTCAACAAATGGGGAAGGCCGGATTGGAATCCAGGCAGCCGACTCCATAGCACTGTGCTCCCAACACCACTGCTGGGGAGAATTCATGAGGAATTAAGGAGGGATGGAATAGGTGGGGAGGGTTCATGGGTGTCGTGGTACATACTTGGAAGACTCGACTTGGCCCCCAAAGGAGAGAAAAATGTCAAGGTAGATATAGGGAGTTCTGTTTTAATAAAAGCTGAGAAGCTAGCCCAAATCTTCTAGTCCATCTCCATACGTCCTTCTTATTGTGGTTTAAAAAATATACACAGACAAACATAGCATTTAATTCACCATCTTAGCTATTTATAAGTGTACAGTTCAGTAGACTTTAGTATATGTTTACATTGTTGTGAAGCAGATCTCCAGAACTTTTTCATCTTGCAGACCTAAACTCTGTATCCATTCATCAACTGCACCTCTGCCCCCAACCCCTGGTAACCACCATTCTACTTTCCAATTTTATGAATTTGACAACTTTATATACCTCATATAAATGGAGTCATACAGTATTTGTTTTTTAGGCTGGTTTAGTTATGTCCTGAAGGTTCATCCATCTCGGTAGTGTACTGCAGAGTTTCCTTCCTTTTTAAGGCTGCTTCAGTTGTGTGTGTATGGTGAGGCATTTTTTGTTTATCCATTCATATGTCCATGTACACTTGGGTTGCTTCCCTCCCTATCTCCTTTTGTATCACATTTAAAGTTGAACCTTTAAGACCATGGTTAAGTACATTTTGGAACAATACTTCTGTTCTAGTCAAGCAGTTTTGTTTTTTCATCCCATCACCACTGACTGCTCTGGTGAGCAGGGAATGCTTTGGTCACGTTCGATGATTTCATTTTGGCTTCATACTGCTGAATGTACTATATCCGTTGTCCTACATAGTGCATTAGCTACCTTTCTGCAATGAAAGATGCAAAATAAGTTTTAATAAACTAAACTCTATATTACAGTGTTTTTTTTTTGTACAGTTGTTTCAAGGATGTTCTCCCTTAATTTGTGATTGCTCTTAAATCTCAAGCAATTAAATGTAAATGAATGTAGGCTTCCATATTTAACCACTTACATGGACACATATGTCCACAATCAAATTGAAAAGGTGTATAAAACTTGGGCTTACAAGGCATGATGTATTTAAGCAGCATTTCTCTAGTGAGTGTAAGTCCATAACTAGACAGTCAAAGGAGAGAGAAAATATAGAGTCCTTTACACACCTCTGCTGTTAAATAAATTGTATGTTAGGCAGCACAGTTAATTGCACAGGTGGTAGAATCCAACTCTTAGAATTCTGGCTCCACTGGTTATCTGCTGTGTGGCTTTGGGCGTGAAACTTTCCTCCCAAGGCAGCTGTGAGGATTACATGAGATCCCTACACAGGTGGTTTGTTAACACTCCATACATGTTGGCTATTATTATTATTAGCAATATAAGACTGAGGGATAATGAAGGAGGATGGCTGTGTTTTGATGGATGGAAAGGAGTGGTGGTCAAGATAGAGAAGATGGCAGTGAAAGTCAGAGTCTGTGGATGACCACAGTTAAGTGTGATGACCTGACTGAGGAAACTGGGCTTCCTGTAAGGGGTTTAATGGGGGTGGTGTTGTCCGAAGCTAATTAATGTAGGTGAGTGAATGGTAAAGGAGAGGGATGCTAAATGACCAATTTTACAGTGTTCTGGGGGCCTAGCACTCAGGCCAGAACAGAAAGTTAGGATCATTGACCTTTGACTTTTTGCAATCAGCTCTACTATGGGATGGAATAATTTGACAAGTGTATTTTTTCAAAACCACTTCCTCTTCTGCTTGGTTATGGGGAACAAAGTAGAACGTGTTGTCTTTATGAATACTTAGAGTTAATATCTTGGTATATTAATGAGTTTGCTTGATATGCAAATGCCATAATACCCATTTCTTGTGACTGTATTCTGTAGTGAAGCAAAGGTGGGATTCCATTAAGCTCTGTAGCTTGAACTAACTGGTTCAGCAGGTTATCCATATGGAGCCCTCTAATTTTTTAAGGGCTTAGCTCTTTTTCCACAAGAAGTTTACAACTTAAAGGCAGGGGCATTTCTGTTAGTCTATTTTGCCAGGCACTTTGTGGGAGTGGTTCATTGTAGAGACCTGAAGTAGTAAAAATTGTGCCCGTAGGATGTCATAAATCACCTTTCCTATCTACTGGTGCTACTCGATCATTATGATCAGCAAAAGCATTTTCTCACACATTTCTGGATTTCCCCCTCGGAGATGGTGTTTTCTGAGGTTCCTTTCAGTCCTGTGTTCCTGTGATGGTTAAACTTACCATTTTGACACATTTGCAGTTTCTAAATGCTCTGAGGCTATGTTTTTGATTTTAAAATGGTGTGTTTTTAAAAATCAAATGGATTAAATTTGTGACTGAATTTGATTGTCCTGTGCCAATTTTTCCTTCCTGTAAGATACTGGAGTAAAGCATAGTGATTTCAGAAGTTTTCAGCACTGGAGAATTGATGACCTTAGAAGTTTTAATGAAGTGACCCATGGTTTTCAGTTATTTTGTTTCCTTCTAGTTCAACTATGGGAAACTCCACTGGTAATGAGTTGGGAATGGGGGTGGGGAGGGGATCGCTGGGGTGGTTTTCCTTACTTGAGGCATTAGCGGAGGAAACCTGTCCCAACCCGAGTTTTTAAATAAAAAGTCCATAGGTGGTTTGTAATGTTTCCAGCTGCCCTCCTGGCAATGCCTAACCCCTGATTTGATCTCTTTTCATGGTTACATGGATTGGAGAAATCTGTACTTGAATCCTATCTCTACATCTTATAAGTGTGGTGACCTAGATAGAGAAAATTTTAAAAGTATACTTTCCACTTTTCATGTTAAGTCATCTCAGAGTGGGAAGAAGTCGTTCAGCAAACATTTGTTGAGCACATGCTACGTGCCTGGCAGTGTTCAAACTCAAGGGCTAGAGTGTTGGACAGTAGACAGGATCCCTGCCCTCTTGGAACCAATGGTAACAAATGCCATGAAGATAGATAAAACACAGGTAAGGAGTAGTGAGGTACAAGGTATGCTTACATGCATAGGAGGATTAGGGAAGGCCTCCCCAAAAGGGCACATTTGAGCAGAGACCTAAAGTGATGGAGTGAGCCACGAGTCACGGGTATATGTTGAGGAAGCAGATTTGAAAGAGATGGAATGGTGAGAAGGTCATGAGGTGGGAATAGGACTGAGGCCAACTTGGTGGCAATTGAGTGATGGAGAGGGAAAGTCAGGAAGATGAAGTTGGGAAGTTGCAGGAAGTGGTTTGCTATGACTTCTATTATGAAATGAATCATCTGGCTGTTGTATTGAGAATATGTGGCGGGTAGGAGGCCAGGACAGAATCAGAGCTTTCAGCCGGGAGGCTATGGTTATGATCTAAGATAGACAAGATAATAGCTTGAACTAGGATATGACCAGGACAGGTGGTCAGAAATAGTTGGTTCAGGATGTAGTTTCAAGGCCATGCTCAGGAAGATGGTAAGATAATGTTTATTAAGTGGTATCACAAGCCAGGCATAGCCAGGCATGTAGCAGACACTCCTAAATGTTCCTCCCTTTTCCTTAACTTTTCTCTTGGAAGTGAGTCAGGATGGGATAGGCAAATGCACAACCACATATGTCATGCCATCTATTTGTACATTCTCTAAACATGTACTACATAGATGTCATATACTATGAACAGATCATTTATAAACAAATCAGAATTTATTGGGCAGTTTATATGGTCATCTTCTTGGCAGAGTTATTAGTTTATTATGGGATAATAAAAATAATTATAATGGCGAAGTTATTTAACGTTTGTCGTGTGTAGTTGGTGTTCTAAGTCCTTTACAGCAGCCCTATGAAGTAGGTAATATTATTACTCCTACGTTGCTGATGAATCTGAGGTACCGAGTGGTTAAATACTTGTCCAGGCTCACAAAACCATAGGTGCCATTATTACTCCCATTTTCCTGATGAGGAAACTGAGGCACAGAGAGGTTAAGTACTAGTCAAGCGCACAAAACTAATAAATGGAGGAACTGGGACTAGACCCAGGTTGTCCAGCCCCCAGAGTTTGGCTTTTTCACTGTACTGTCCCACTTCTGTGAGTTACTGAATGAATAGAATAGGACAGAATTTAATGCTCTGAGAAGTAAATGCTATAGGGATATAAAGAAGACAGTTTATTTCTTGTTCAGTAGACTTTGTGAAGAAAATACATTTAAGTTAGACTTCAAAGAATGTGGAAAGAGTGACTGTAGTGATGAAAAGAAATAATATTGGAAGTGAATGTTTACTAAGCACTTACCATATACTAAAGTACTATTTCAACACTCACAGTAGATTATGTCTTTTAATCCTCACCAGAGCTGAGGTACCGTTGAGTATTTCCATTGTATGGTTAAGGAAACGGACATACAGACATGTGCCTATGTTTACCCTGCTAGAAAGTGGAGGAGGTGGGATTTGAGTCTGACTCTAGACTTGTGGACAACGTGTTGGGTAGGAGGGGCCCTCCATCCTAGGGGAGGAGCGTGATGGAGTTAGGCCCAGGGAAGATGGTACAAAGCGCACTGGAGCGTGAGCAATTTACAACTGTAGTTACCAAAATTCGTTGCACATCCCAGTCATCTTTGAAATGGGTTACAAATACAGAGACCTGGGCCTGTTACAGCACTTGTTACTGTACAGCAGATCCGCAGACCAGAACCTGCAGAGCCGCTGACCTAGAGCACGTCATGTGCTCCCTTTTGCCCAAGTGGAGGTCAGACTGGGCAGGGCTTCGATTTCATATTGAGAAGTTTGAATATAATAGACGTAGAGTTAGGTGCGTCCATCACTTTGCCTCTGATGATGTGCATATGGGCTAGAAGCCTCTAAAGAAGTGGATCTGTGCATACCCTTGGGTGGTAAGACAGTTAAAGTCAGGCGATTGGAAGATGGAGCTGATATTAAAGTACAGAGAGTATTGTAGGGCCTGTAGGAGGGAGCCTCTTCTGGGTCACGAAAAGGAATCAGGTTCACTAGCCATATTCAGCATGTTGACTGACAGCAGTGGTTTTGGGTACAACGTGGTGTTTCCATCCTTGAGCCAGCACGCAGGAAGTGTATGTGTACACTCCAAGGGCAGGAAAGAGCTTTGTGTATTTGTGTAAACACACGTGCACACCAAAAAACTAACACAATGGGCTTCTCAACCCCTTCAACCATCCCTATGAACTTCCCTCTCAGAAACATTGTCCTAAGCACTTGGCAAATTTCAAGGATCCTAGTTCTATATTAAGAAAGGAGTGATTCTGTTTAAGGTCAGTGGGAAGCCTTCACAGAGAAGGTCATACATGTCCTCCTTTTAAATAGTGCTTAGGACTTTGCAAAATGTGTAGATTTGCAAGCAGTACAGTATACACAAAAGGTATGAAATGGTTTGTTGCCTTGGGAACAATAGTTAACAAAGAGCTAAAGTGAGTGAAGGATTCTGGTAGACAGTTTGGCAGGGATTAAACTTGAGCCTGGAGTTAGTACGTACTAGGAACACTTACTTACCTTGCAGGAAATATACATGAGGTATGATGTCTGGCACATAATTGCTGTTTACATCAGTAGTAGCTGCTCTTATTATTGTTAGACCAAGACCAGACTGTGTTTATGGCACCATAAGGAGCTTAGACCCTGGAGGATGTGGCATGACATGGCAAATTTGGATTTTCAGTAATTCACCAACACATGGAAACTGGACTGAGGGATTTGTTCAGAGTGTTGCAGTAATCCAGGCAAGAGATATAATGTAGGTCTGAACTGGGGCGAGGTGCAGTGAGTCTGGAGGAGTGTGTTAGTCATTTTGGGCTGCTGCAACAAAATACCACAGAGCCCCTGGCTTAAGAAACCAGACATTTATTTTCTCACAGTTCAGGAGGACAGAAAGTCCAAGGTGCCAATCAATTTGAGATAATTATTTCCATTTTGTGATGTGCCAAAAAATTAGCTAATGTGTTTATTTACAAAATAATTGTAAAGAACTAGAATGGTATATCTGAGACTTAGGTTTGTATGTAGTATTGAGGTTTAACTTTATACTTTTTTTTTTTTCCTGGCATTTCGTCATGATAGAGGGATACCTTATTGACAAAGGCATTTCCTGCCTTTCATCTCGGCTCTGTGTTTTTATTTCTCTGCTCCTGCAGTGCTACCTGAATATGATATGTGCTTTCCCTCTTATCCTATAGCTGTTTGTCAATATTTGCTGATATTTTAAATAGTTGAAGCAATAGTTTCTGGATCATTGGTGTGTAAGACATGGCAGCTTGTGAGAGGTGCCTTTTGAAGAGCTATTTTGAGAGGTAATATCCAGAAATACTGCATCAACGCTTGTTCAGATAAATTTACCTTGTTTGGGTGTGTCTCATTTTATTCAGTACGTGGGTGTGAGGCGTAATGTGTACTTTTTTTTATTTTTATTGAAACATAAGATACAGAAAATTGCACATATCATACATTTTCACAGATTGAACACAGCCATAAAAACAGTACCTTGATAAATCGACTTTTAAAATAATTTAATGATGTTGTTTGGGAGAAAAATGAACCTATATGAATTTGCACTGTATAAAGGGAAATGTGACCTTTAAACTTTTACTTTCATATTAACTTATTTCCTGTTATTTAATGTATTTGAGAATTAACAACAACCAAGCCTTTTGAGGGACTGTCTGAGCCTATTCTACAAAACAGGCTAATTCCTATATAAGCTAGTTCTTTTTGGAACTAGTCTTACCACCTTACTGGTTCCTTCATTAATGAGTTGAATAACATTTTTGACACATGTTTATTTTATATCTGTGTGAAAGTCATATTTTACCTTTCTGGAAATCATTTGATACTACCATAACATTTCTGTCCAGTACCTTCATACTCAGGAATTGACTTTCTAGGGCATGCCGAGTAATGCACTAAGATTCCAAACTGAGTGAGCGAAAGTAGTTATCTTTATTTCTATTGTGTTTCTTCAGAGAGAGTTTATAATGTAAAACTAGGTTTTAATAACTAAAATGTCCTAATAAATTAATTTTCCTTTTTTTTTCCAGGCTGAAGCACATATAGCATTCACTATGGAGAAAATAACATTTTGAGACATTTTTCTGTTGCAAGCGAGAGAGGAAAAACCAATACAGAAGCGTATCCTCCTGTGTGTGTATCTCATTGTACTCAGCTTAGTAATGAAGCCACCATTATGTCCTCAGTCAGTGAAGTAAATGTTGACATCAGAGATTTCCTAATGAGCATTAATTTGGAACAGTATCTCTTACACTTCCGTGAGTTTGGTTTTAATACTGTGAAGGATTGTGCAACAATAAATGACAGCGTCCTACACAAAATTGGAATATCACCTACAGGACACCGGAGGAGGATAATTAAACAGTTACAGAAAGTCTTGTCAAAACTGCAAGATATCCCAATATATGCAAATATTCATAAAGCAAAGAAGAATGCTGAGACTTCAAAGGATCACCATGCTCCATCTTCTGATCAGGATACCTGCATAGAACTTTCGAATTCATGTCGTGTTCAGACTCCCAGCCCAGTGCAGTTGGAGACTGTTACCAAAAATCTTGATCAAAATGACGTTAATGTGGAAAATAGCCAGTCTCTTAAGTCAGATGATAAGCTATCTCTTCCCGAACATAACTTTCCCATTCCAGAAGAAAATCCACACCTGAATTTACCAAGTTCTCTCCTTGGTAGAGAAAATATTAAAATAGAATCTTTGATTACAAAGAAGACTGTGGGTTGTACAATTGAAGAACAAACAGAAAAAGTTGATTTGATCTCAGAAAATGTGAGCAAGCTTCCTAATGCAGACCCTGTATGCCTTTCTTCTCTTGGAGGTTCAGTATCAGAAGCAAATTCCGGAAATGGAACTAATGGTTTATTAGAAAGATCACCACCATCCCCATTCTTTAAATTTCAAGGAGAAATGGTTGTAAATGATTTGTATGTTCCATCATCACCGTTTTTAACACCTATGAGAAGTCGTAGCAAATTGGTTTCAAGGCCATCTCGATCTTTTCTGCTAAGACATCGGCCTGTACCAGAGATTCCAGGATCAACAAAAGGAATTACAGGGAGGTAAGAACTTTTATGATAAGCTGTAAGTACTCAATTTGGGGGAATTTAGTTATTTTTAATGATTGTATTTCAATGTTTCTTTCTAAATTCGACTTCTCTTAAATTACCTATTCAACCAATCTTTTCTTTCTTCTCTTAAAACATTTTTTGTTATGCCACTTCTCTTTTACACATTTTCCCAGAGTCTGTTTCCAAAGTAAAGCTGCCTGGCGCTCTTTAGCTTTCTCTCATTTAATTGGGGGGAGCATCCCTTCCCTTAATTCTGTGTGGATATTCCTTCCCATACCTCCCCTCCACACCTGGTATTACATTCTTCCATAAGTACAGTTCTCATATTTGAATAGCTGACTCTGTCTCCCCACTAAATTATTTGTTCTTTGGCGGGGGCCATGTTTCCAGCGTTTGCACCTCCACTGCCTGGCACAATGCTTGGCATGAATTAATAATTCAAGACACATCTAGCGAGTACCTAGTTGGTACTGGTTACTGTGCTAGGTGTGAAAGGTAGTATATATTAAAACAAAATTCAACTGAGTAAATCTGAACATGTATTTGATTTATTCGATGATTCATGAATTGGGCAGCATTCCATTTAGCAAATAGAAAGGAGCTCCAAGATGTTGCACAAAATGGAAGACTTTTATAGGCAGATGGAGGTGGGACAAGGAAAATATTCTAGCAAAGAATGGATTGTTTCAGGCAAGGTCACTTTCCTTGGGCAGGGAAGGCATGGGTCTCTCCTGCAGATTACCTTACTAGTGTTGACCAGATAACTCGACATTGACTGCTTAAAGGTTGAAATTGCAGTTGGGTTAAGTATTAAGTCTTGATTTGGTGATGTGGTGCTTAGCACTGGTGACTCCATTTTAGGCCTATTGTTTCTTTTATTTCTTTCTTTAAAAAACAAAACAAAACAAACAAAAAAAACAGTAGCAAAGAATAAAGGGGCTTGAAGTGTGGTGTAGAAGATAGATGTGAAAAGATGGTAACAATAGAGTGTGAAACCAGGTCCCTAAGAGACAGTGACTCTAAAGAGGGGCTCTCACAGTGTGTCGGGTCATTGGTGGGCTGAGGTAACTGTAGAGTCTGAGAGGAGCAGACTTACAGTAGAGAGAGCTTTTATCTGTGTCTCGAAGTTACACCTAAAATAATTGTGGTTTTTCTCTAGGGTCGTGGTGGTATATTTCTTTTTTCACTAAAAGCTAACACTTGTCTCTCTGCCCAGAGTCATGAGGCTGTTCAAGTTTGACTGTTACTGCCGAGGCACTAAAAGCTACTACAGATTTCTTACACTGGTAGAGGCTGGCATTTCTGCCAGATGCTCCTTCCCCCCTGGATCTACTTTATTCCTGATACTGGTTCTCTTGCTATTAGGCACCTTTGGTAATTACAGTGCTAGATCTTGGTTATATTTGCAAGAGAAGACATGGCAACTACAAGACTGTTAATTTAAGTACCTCTAATTAGAGCATCTACTCTTTGAGGACAGAGGCCCTGATCTATTGGTCTAGCTTGGCATCCCTGGTGCCACTAGTAGTTTCTAGTATTTACTGGGAAATTAGTAGTAATAATGTCATTTAGTAAGCACGTAGGTGCTAGTTTGGTTTATAATTTTCCATGAGTTATCTAATTGTCACAATAGCCCTGTGAAGTAGATAATATTCATCCATTTTCTTATGAGGTAATTCAGGTAACTGAGCCTTAGATTAATTTTCCCAAGATCCCATGGATAATGAACTGGGATTTCATTCCAGTAAATGTAACTCCAGAACCCACTTCTAAACCAGTCATTTAGTAAATATTCTTTAAAATGTTGTTTGCATGTAGAGACATATCTCGGAGATATTGAGGGTTCTGTTCCAGACCACCCCAATAAAGTGAGTCAAATTCTTTTGTTGGTGGAGGGTCTTGCCTTCAATTTTTTTAAAAAAGCAACATCTGTGAAGCACAGTAAAGCTAAGTGCAGTAAAATGAGATATGCCTGCATAAGAACTTGAATATTTCTTAGGAATGTAGAAGAGCCTTGATTTTTGTATGCCATGTTAGCTTTAAAACATTTTACTAATTTGAAACAATTGAACGACAGTAAACTGAGAAGGGTCTGCTTTGAGTACACACATTAAAATTATATCTGTGCCAGAACAGAATCCTTTTGGGAGCCCTAGGATAACTTCAGATAAGAAATATTTGGTTTAAGTTTTAAACTAGATTTTTTATAAGTTAAAAGGCTTGTTATTCCTTTTATCAACCTATGGTCATTGGCACCAATTCAACATGAAATGGAATCCCCAGTTTGGGGTGTGGTGAAGAAGGAAACTTTATTCAGTGCAGATAGCTCAATTGTGATAACAGCGTGGCTGTGAGAAAAGCATGGCTGTGGAACAGCTCAATAGTGCTACAGCTCAATTATGAAGCATCACGCTGTAGAAATGAGGCAGCCCTGAGGCAAAGCCCCTCTCTGGCTAGATAGCTCTGCTCTGGTCTGATCTGGTTTGTTACACCTGTTTCGATCCACTCTACTCCCTAATGTTTCAGCTCCAGCTGGGGAAATGTAGTCTCCCATTTGGAGACTACAAATGGGAAAGGGAAAGTACACTCCCTGAGTGAACTTTATATAGAGGGAAGTCCCCACCCCTTTTTCCTTACTGGCCTGTCCTCATGCAAATGAGGACTCTAAATCCTTGCAGTTTGATTGGTCCAAAAGGCACTGTCTTGATTGTTCAGAATGGAGCTGTTCTGATTAGTCAGTGATGATGCTGAGGGGGGGGAATATAGCTGCACAGCTCTGATTGGATGGGGAAAGTCTCAGTCCTATTGGTTGAAATGCAATTCCAGGACCGCCTTTATAAGGGCTGACTCAGGAGGCAGGAACACAGTGCAGGCATGCAGTTTAGTGTAGGCTTCTCTCTGAAGTGCAGTTTGATTTACTCATAGAACTGTGTGGAAATGGCTACTAGGCTCTGATTTTTCATTTATTTTTTAAGCCCAGTTAACCACTAGGAGCCCTTTTTTGTAGGGTGTCCTCTCAGGGTTTATGCCACTGTGACTATGAGTCTTTGAAAATGAGAAATGAAATAATGTTAAAATTACCGTGTTTCCCCGAAAATAAGACTTAGCTGCACAATAAGCTCTAATGCGTTTTTTGGAGCAAAAATTAATGTAAGACCCAGTATTATATTATACTATTTTATTATACCAGGTCTTAAAGTAAAATAAGATTGGGTCTTATATTAATTTTTGCTCCAAAAAACGCATTAAAGCTGATTGTCCAGCTAGGTCTTATTTTAGGGGAAACACGGTAGTAGTAAAAACTTAATACTAGCTGCATCATAACCAGATTACCCATTGTAACCTATTTTTTCTTCTTTGATTATAGCAGTAAATGATAGCTATGCATTTGTAGTGCTTGGATCATAAAATAAGAAAGTAAGTTATTTTCAGACTTCACTGTCAATTTTTACTTATGGTTCTCACCAGAATTGCAAATAATAATTATGTGTTTTTAAAGTGTTAAAATATGACTTTTAAAGTAAGATGTGGATTGTGTAATCCCCGATGCTCTCTAATCAAATAACATTTTAATGATTTTTAGTACATTCCTTAATGTACCAAATAAAAATATTTCTTTGTGGCCAGTGCTTTTAACATAATGTCTTTACTAATTAAACATTTCATACTACTGTTAAAAGGAATATGATGCTGGATGTGTTTTCTTGAAGTGAAATCCTGTGTTTCTCTCTCCCTATACAGCACCCCTGACCATCCCTTTCCTCCTGTTTATCTGACACAATTGAGTCTCTAGTCAAATGGGTTATTTTTGCTCTTGCCTTGGGTTTCTTCCCTGATTTCCCGCTGCTCCTTTTCTTGGGAAAGCTGGGCTGAGTGGGGCTATACTGAACAATGAAACAACCTCAGGGTCACTTTTTAAGTCCTCTCTTAAAGGCCAGATCAGAACTAGGCTGGAAAAGCCAAGTCCTTTATTGCATTTCACCTGGCGGTCTCCCTAGTGCCATGGAGTCCTCCGAGCTGAGAGCAAGCCCAACTAGCTGCCATTTCCCTGGGAATGATAGGTGTGTCCGCTGATCCTTCCAGGAAGGTCTTCCTTAGTGCTCAAGGCAGGAAAGAACAGGTATCTTTCAGCTACTGAAGAGGTACCTCTTTTCTTCTCCCCAGTTTAATGATTTTTTTGTACATCTTTCAAGCAACTATTTTATCCTTGGTACAAGTCACACAGCCTCCCCCCCTCCCTTTTTATAAGGTGTTGTGCCTCTGTTCTTTTAAAAATTTATTCTCGCCATTCTAGGTTAGTTATGTACATATTATAGAGTCGCTTTGTCAATTTCTATTAATGAAAAGGCCCACTGGACTCTTGTTTGGGATTATGCTGAACCTATGTATCAATATGTAGAGAACTGACATCTTAATGTTGAGTCTTCAAAATTATATAAATGTATTGTATCTGTCCATTTATTTAGGTCTTCTTTAAGTTTTCTCAGCAGTGTTTTATAGTTTTCTGTGTGCAGATCTTGACCATATTTTGATAAATTTACCCCTTAGTATTTCATGGTTTTGTATTTTATTGTAAAAGTTGTATTTTCAAACTATTTTTTCAATTGTTCATTGCTAGTATTTAGAAATATTACTGAATTTTAAAAGTATCCTTTATCCTGGGACCTTGCTAGATTTCCTTTTTTTTACATTAAAGTTTATTGGGGTGACAATTTTTAGTAAAGTTACATAGATTTCAGGTATACAATTCTATATTACATCATCTATAAATCCCATTTTGTGTTCACCACCCAGAGTCAGTTCTTCTTCCATCACCATATATCTGATCCCCTTTACCCTCATCTACCACCTCCCTCCCCACTTACCCTCAATTTACTTTTTTTTAAAAAGCTTTTTGGTAGGATTTTCTACTTACTAGATACCTTCTAAGTATAAGGTAACTTCCTTTCCAATCTGCATGCTTTTATGCATATTTCTTTCTTTTGTGTTATTGTACTGACCAGGACCTCTGAAATAATGTGAACATAGGTAGTGAGAGCAGACTTCTTTGCCTTATTCCCAGTCTTAGGGGAAACCATTCAGTCTTTAACCATGAATTACAATATAGGTTTTACATAAATGACCTTTAGTAGGTTGAAGACGTTTCCTTCCATTCCTAGTTTGCTGAGAGTCTTTGTCAAGAATCGATGTTGAATTTTATCAAGTGTTTTTCTGGATCTATTGTCATGAGCTTGTGATTTGTCTCCCTTATTTTCTTAGTTTGGTGACTTAACATTTATCCATGTTAAACCAATTTTGCTTCCCTGAGGTATATCTTACTTGGTCATAAAATATAATTTTTATATATTGTATTTGATTTGCTAATATTTTGTTAATTAATTTTGAATCCATGTGCACGAGGAATATTTATCCAACATTAGCTATAGTTTTGTTTTTGACTAGTTTTGGTATCAGTAATACTGGGCTTAAGGAATGAATTGGGAAGTATTCCCACTCTCCCTATTTTCTGTGTGGAATTGGTGTCATTTTTTTCCTTAATTGGTAGAATATCTGGGCATGGAGTTTTTTGTGGGTAAGTGATTAATTGCTAAATTCAATTTCTCTAGTCAATCTAGGGATATCAAAGTTTTTTGTTTATTTTTGTGTCATATTTGGTAATTTGTGTCTCTTAGGGAATTTTCCCATTTTATCTAAGCTGTTGAACTTATTGACAGAAAGTTTTTCTTAATAATATGTAATTGTCCCTTTCATGTTTATAGGATTTATAATAATGTTCCCTCTTTCATTCCTGATATTGGCAATTTATGTCTTCTCTTTTATTTTCCTTCCCTGAAAGGTATCAATTTTATTGATCTTTTAAAGAACCAGCTTTTGGTTACAATGATTTTTAAAATTTTGTCCATATTCTATTTAATTGATTTCTGTTTTTTTTGTTTTTAGTTACTTGGGTGGCTATGTATTTCAGGACACTGTTCAGGCCCTTACATTTAGCTGGAAAACTAGATAGAACTCTTTCATTTAGTAGTAGGTATCCATAACCCTCTGTTTGTACTATTGTTTTCCTCTGCCATTACTGTTATGTTATATTCATAAAATTACCTGTAATGTCTCTCTCCCAAGATTTTAAGACCTTTGAGGAAAAGTCTTGTGTATTTTCATATTATGCTCATAGAGGCAAACAAGTTTTTTATTCAGTACTATAAAACTAATGACAAAAAACAACAACAGCACAAAACTACATAAATACTGAAATCTAGTTAGAAAATTTGTTTCACTGTTGGGTATGAATAGCAGTTTTAAAATTGCTTTATGTTCATACTAGCGTTGTTTATTTGCTCTTGTGAATTATAAAAATGAGAAGCAAATACTTACAAAATCCATTGAAATCTCTTCCTTTAATGCTATTTAGAAAAACACATTTATGGAATTTGGCCATTCTGTTTATTTAAAATCACACTTATTTTTGAACTTTTTTTTTTTAACCCAAAAGAACGTATGTCTCAATAATTCATCTTTTACTCAGGACAGTAACTTACCTATTTTTACTTATCTATTTTAATGTATCTATTTTTCCCTTTGCTTTAAGCTATTATCGAGAGAGAAGAAATGTTGCTACCTCAACTGGAAAATCTGTGACACAGCAAAGTGAGTCTGAGCATTTCACATCTCTGATGATCAGTTAGCACTCATTTGATAGTCTTATATGTGTTTAAATTGTGATCAAACAAAGCAGCCCACATGCAGAATAGGGATAATGGGCCCAACTGTCTGTTAGGCCTCGTAGTACTTCAGGCACTTTTAAAGGTGAGTGAATAAAAGACAGTAACATATATGCAGACATCTGAAAATTTGCACATGGTCATATAAAAAGACTTTTTTGTACAGGCTTCATTTATCATTAGCCACAGCTGAAGGCATTTAAATGAATTAAGTGGTTTCTGACCGTCTGAGCTACAGGACATAGATTTATGGAACGTAATTTTGCTATGGTAACAGTAAAGGGCTGACATTACTCTGGTAAATTGATCATTGACAGAGGCTTTTCTTTCTCTTTGAAAATTCAGCTTATACAAGTTCAGGAACATTTTTCTCAACAGTAAGATGACAAAAACACTTGGCTACTGAATCTTTAAAAATTGTTTTTGCCATATCAAAAAACGCAAGTGTTGAGAATTCTTTCCTGTAGATTGGTGTAATTCAAAGATGGTGGAAAGTCTCTTGAAATAATTTGTTGACACTTATGTTAGTAGCTATGGAATTAGAGGGATTATATTAAATAGATTCTGGTAATTTGAATGGTATATCATCTAGTTATGTTAATGAACTTTTAATAATTATTGAAAGTTATGATGGAATTAAGATTAATTTTCTGCTGTAAATAAAATTCTCTTATTTAGGTATTAATGTTATAAATGACACCATGGCAATTTCCATTGTTTGAGGGAAATGTGCTTGGTTATATTAATGTGATTCTTAGAGGTTAGCAAGGACATTTATGACGTGTCACACTTTAAGAAATAGTGAGTAATATGTCATCATGTGATGCAAGGGGTGTGTGTATACAGTGAGTGTTACATCAAGAAAACCATGGGGACAATTGATTTGGGGGTAAGAATTATGTAAACAATTTTGGATTCTCAGAGAATAAAGCTTAAGCTGTAATATTGTTTTAAAATAATTAAACACATTTTTTTCAATGTTTCACATTATTCACATTTTTCCATTCTCATCCTATAATTCCCACAGAAGATTCAAATGAGGAGAATTCATCTTCCATCTTTCCTTATGGAGAGACCTTTCTCTTCCAGAAACTAGAAAATTCCAAGGTTAGTCCCATACATTTTAATTTTTTTCTGTATTCAGTTCTTAGCTCTTCTTATATTTGCCGCTTTATTTTCCCGTAAGCTGTTTGAAGAATGTGTTATATTGAAGAATGAAATTTTCAGTCATTAAAATTCTGTTCAGTAAAATCATAGTAAATTTATATTTTTAAATATATATCACAAAATCACATTTTTAGTTTGATTTCAGAAATACAAGACAGTGGGTTTTCAGTGTTCTGCAAGATAAGTTCCTCAAAAAAATAAAAATAAAACAAAGATGAGAAAACCATACAATCAAAAGCAAACCAACAACCTCCCCCTAGATTTTGTTTTGCCTTATACCCAAATACAGACTTCTCACTATTTAAATATCTTAATTATTCAGTTTATCACTTAGTCTTTCTACTCCAGTACTTGTGCTCAATGGCTATTTCATTTCTTGGTCATGATAAAGAGAAGCTGCAAGACAAAAAGTAAGTGGGAAAGTAAAAGTAAATAAATTTTATTCTTGGTTAGCATCTTTTGTTTTCTTAGTTGGAATAATGAATTATTAATGATTTAAATAAAATACTGAAAAAGGCACCAAAAGGCTACTGTTTAATATAGTCTCCCTAATTAAATTGATTTTACTGAAAATTGATCTAAGCAATTAGACATTTGTTTAATAAAACTAAACCCAAATGTTGTGGATCTTTGTAGAATATTGCTACCCTAAAAATAAGTGCATTTTTTTTAATAGAAAAAATCTATAAAGAACGAATTTTGGACCCATGAAGTAACGCTCAAAGGGGAAGGAACTACTGAAAGAAACTCTTTTCTTGTCACATCAAGGTATGAGGTCATGATTGATGATGATTAATTCTTTTGAATAAAATGTTGACTTCTTGCTCTTATTATAATACAATATTTCGAAGAAAATACATTGGTAAGTTAAAATCTTTTTTTTTAATGTTTCAAAAACAACTCATTTTAATAATTGAATTTAGAGTCTATATTATCAAGTATATAGTGATATTCTTTAGCAGATCAGTTTTCTTTCCCTAATTGAAACCTCTCTCCCCTCCCCATAGTGACAAATATGTGGTGATTATGATTGCACTTTAAAGATGAGAAATTCTATTAATATGAAAGAGAAAAGGGCAGGGCAAAAAATGTCACTATGTGAAGTGCAGAATTTGTACAGATGTAATGTAGTATCCTTTTTATTGCAAGTTCAGCATTGACAAGTAGCTTGACAATTATCTGGTTATTTGGGTCAAACATGAAATTAAACAGTTTGTAAAGCACCAGCTTAAATTTTATTTTTCTCTCAGTTTTATTAGGGTTTGGTGTACTGGATTTTTATTTAACATTGGTTTTATCTTCTATTATATCCTTCATTTTCCAAAGCTAACATTGTTGTAGGTTTCCTTAAGTTGAAAGTAAACTTAAGGAACATACTAAAACTTAAGGAAGATACTGAAATATTACTTGAGCATCTTCAGCAAGCATTTGATGTGAACCTATGATAATGCAAAATATAGAAGGGGCCAGCTGAAATCATTCTTTAAGGAAGTAATGGCTTTTAGAACACTATATCTGGAAGGACGTAATTTGACCCCCAGGCATATCTGTTTTATTGATTAACAAAACATTCTTTACAATAAGTTTTATTATACATAAATTACTCAGTGCATCTATTTTGTCATTCCTTAAATTGATAGCAATATGCTTAGCTATCATAAATATGTTCCAGTAAATATTACATGCTGAACAGGTTTTACCTTCTGAGTACCCTGATCCTTTCTCATTTTCTAGCTAGTAGTGGCTTGCAGTTTTTCCTCATTAGCATTGCAAAATTATACTAAAGCTCTCACCAGTCAGAGGTACTCCCTGTTTTATTACATTATAATGGAACATGGTCCTTGGAGCTGATTAGTGGAGAGCCAGAGCAGTGGCAACAAGTTTGGAAATAATAATTCCAAAAAAATAAGTTCATGGTTCCTGATGTTGCCCAGGGACTAGAGCTGGGGCTGCCCATTTAATGGTGCTGGTGAAGAGGTTTAAATTGTGATGCAAAGAGTGTTGTCACTTTCCATCCTTACCACCTGCATCCAAGCCCCAAAATAAACAGATCAGATTAAATGATACATAAGAAAAAATACACTACTTTGAGTAGTGTTGAAATATGTCTTAGGATAAGGAGAGATTTCTATTTAATTTTTCTGGAAGCGTTTTTAAAAGTCTCAGATGGGTTAATTGAATTCTAAGATTTCCCTGGCCTTAAATTTCTGTAGTTCGTTGTTTGTAAATTTAAAAAGTAGCTGATGGCATAAATGACATACAGCACTTTGAAATGTTTACACCGTACTTTTCCTTTTAGTGTATATGATAACAGAAAGGAGAATGTAAGTGAAGACAAAGTGGAAGATATTTGGATACCTCGAGAGGACAAAAACAGTTTTCCAATAGACTCTGCTTCCGATTCAGAATATTCAACAGTAGAAGAATGCTTTCAGAGTTTAAGAAGAAAAAATTCAAAGGTGTCTAAGTCTAGGACTCAAAAAGCATTGAATTTGGACCCTGTTAATAGGCATAGTTATCCGTTAAGCTCAACAAGTGGAAATACTGCTTCATCAGTCATTTCCTCAAATGCGATATCTCCTTATGCCTGTTTTTATGGATCATCTGCAAGGAAGGTGAAATCTGGATGGCTAGACAAACTCTCTCCTCAGGGGTATGTATTTATTCATTTTCTTTCATAAGTAGCATAGTTTTAAAACTTCAAGTTTGTCCATTTCTAAACCCTCTATGTTGCTGCTTCTCTCTACCTCCTCCCACTCCCTCCCTTCCCCCACACATACAAATACAGGTTTAAGGGACTTTCAACACACTTTTTCAATGCTATTCTTTAGACATAAGGAGGAACATGTGCAGTGTGCTCTACGGAATGCTGGGTTAAGGTTCTGGATAGCAAATTAAAACTGGAAGTTATGATTTCATGTCTAGATCGTTAAGGTTCGTTTCTCACTTTGCACTAAAATGCACTATGCTGTGTCCCGGTATGTAGCAAAGGAAAACAACATAGATTGAGTTAATATTACTTAGCTTACACTGCCTTTTGCTTATGTCATAACAGTGTTCTGTTTGGGAGTACAAGGCTTATTGTAGTTCAGGGAAAGTACATGGTTGTTAGATTTCGGGCTTCCCTGTTACTGATATATTGTTTTGGTTTTTGTATGTTGCACGGAAGATCACAGTCCCTTGAATATTATACTTTTCAAACAGATTTATCATTTCCGTTTACAAAGAAACTTCTGTCCCTTAAGCAATTTATAGTACTGAGAAATCTTTGGGGAGGGATTATGTTTAATTAGAATTGTTTTCTGGCACCTTGATTTTTGGCTGTCTTTTTGAAATACTTATTTGAAATGTCCCTTGTGAATTATTAAATTATTTTGGGGTTAAAAAAAAAAAAACACAGCAGAAAATTTTATCACCTCTGATGTTTAAATAATTAATATGGTGAGTCTCTATAATGTGCTGGTTTTCTCTGTTATTCCCCCCAAAAAATGCATCATTTCTAGAAAGCCTTTGTTTGACCTAAAATAAATTTTATTTGCAAAAAATTACCAGAAGAAGCATTAGTTGACTAGTGAGAGCAGGAATTAAATTTCTTAAGAAAGCAAACAAACAAAAAAACCCCAACACTTTTATTGTTAGTAATTATATAGTTAATATGTCATAGGATTGCATGCTTTTAGCAAATTAGATGTTGAATAAACTGAAGCAGAGTACTTCTTAGTATCAGTTACTTTGTCTCACTCCTTTCTGATTACATTAGAATGATAAAGTAGTCAGCTATGTCTATTTTTCATCAGTCATCAATATTATTGGTAAATACATAGACAAATAGCAAAGGTATGAGTCAGCACTCAAATAAATACTGGTAGAATGAAACAGAGCTGGAATATTCTCAAATCTTTCATTTCTATGAAATTTTAGTGTTTCGGGAGTTCCTACTGCTCTCTCAAAATATCACCGGAAGATTTCACAGGGTGGGTACAGAGCCCTTGGCTGCTGTGATTTCCTGTGTGATCTCCAGTGGCACCTGCTCTTTATAGAGTTAGAACGCTTACACCGTGAAAGCCACCATAATTTGCCACCTCTGAGACAGTTAGAATGTTTTCCCTTTCTCTTTATCAGAACTCTGAGTTTCCATCCTTTCTATTCTGAACCTGCCTAAGGTTAGTTGCTGTATGTTTTCTAGATTTATATTCTCTTTTAAGGGAATTATTGAGTTTTCTGGCTTAGAAGTCTTTTCTCCTGGATACCAAGATGAATGGAGATAGGAAAGTAAACAAAGGAGGTTGTTATATTACCAAGAAATTTAGAAATTCTTCTTCATGATTATATTGCTATGACTGGAAAGAAATATGTGTAACTGGCTAAGAAGCATGTATTTATTAGACCAGAACTAGAATCTGATTTTTTCTTCTTCATAATTAGACTCTATAGGCCATTCTGAGGTTGTATAAGATGCTCATTAGTTAAAGTGGTGCCTACCCATTTCTTATGCAGAGGTTACTGAGCTTTCTTTAACTCGTAGTCACATGTCTCTTGGTGCAGGTAGCGCTGACTTAGATGACATTCTGCATTCCATTGAGAAGATATTAGCAAACTTTTTCTGTAAATAGTCAGACAATAAATATTTTAATCTTCACAGTCATATGATCTCTATGGGATATCAGCAGCTCAGCAGTTGTAGCATGAAAGCAGCCTTAGAGAATACGTAAGCCAATGCATGAGGCTGTGTTTCAATAAAACTTTATTTATAAGTATAGGTCATGGGCCCTATACTTGGCCTGTGGGCCATAGAATCACAAGACAGATTAGATGGTTTGGCTGAAATCTTATACCAGCTTCCTGCATCTCCCCTGGACCCAGAATAGAAAATTATAACCTGATAGATGACAAAATAGGGAAACCAATTTCTATTATTTTATTAAATATACAAGTGATAAGAAGAAGGAGCCCTCTTCAAGGACCTTTGCACTTTTTCTTCTCTCTGCCTGGGATGCTGTTACCCAGAGAGTAATGTGGCTTGTAACTTATCTCCCTCAAGTTCTTGGCTGTAATGTCTGCTTTGCACTGAGGCCCTGAACACCAAATTTAAAATTATCATTGCCCTTCCCCCATCCACCCCATCACTCCCTTAATTACTTTATTTTTCTCTGCGGACTCATCTGCTGGATGATCTATTTACTTGCTGTGCTCCATGGGGACAGCATCTATATTGGCTTTTAATTACTGTCATCTCCTCAGTAGCTAGAATGTTGTCTGGCACGTGGCAGATGCTCTTAGTACCCTGTTTCCCCGAAAATAAGACCTAGCTGGACAGTCAGCTCTAATGTGTCTTTTGGAGCTAAAATTAATATAAGACTCGGTCTTATTTTACTATAATATAAGACCAGGTCTTAGCTAACATAATATAATATGAGACCGGGTCTTATATTAATTTTTGCTCCAAAGATGCATTAGAGCTGATTGTCTTGGCTAGGTCTTATTTTTGGGGAAACATGGTATTTGTTGTTCAATGCATCAAAAAGAAAAAGAAAAAAGAAAAAGAAAGAAAAAAAAGCACCTAGCATTAGACATATATTTTTCTTTAAATTTTTCTAGAACAGCTAGTTTTGTAAAACTGAACTCTAAGCACTATAATGGTTGAAAATCTGCAGGTGCCATTGACAGTGGTGGTATACACTAACAGAGCAGCAAACTCAGTGTTCTTTTTATAATTCTGTTTCCTCCTTAAATACACTTACATATTTTTGTCAAAGCACAGTTTAAAAACAAGTAGCTACACTCAGTTAACCTTCTCCAAGTACTGTTTGAAACTGTCCTCAGTCATGGGTGATATGAAACAAAATAATCAAATTCATAATCTGGATTTATTTCCCATGATTGAGTAGATTTGCTTTTGAGATGGAAAGGCCAGCTCTGAATTCATGAATAGTAGGTGAAAACCACCCAATATTTGGTAAGAAAATAAATGTGAAACATTGTGTAACTAAAGAAATACTGAAACATTTCCAATTGAGCTTAAAGTATGAAGTTTGTTTAAGTATTTGAAGGATCTAATTATTATATAACCTGATACTATTGGTTTACAAAATTGTATGGAACGAACTTGATAAAATGTTGAACGTGGGTCTGTTATTAGTGTTTCAAATACATCAGATGAAAAACTTAATAAACGGTACCTCTTTAAAAAAAAAAAAAACTCATTGGGCTTCGAGGATTAAAAACAAGTCTCTGCTTTTCCCCATTTCTAGTTATAATTAATAAGCTCAAGCTTTTCAGCATATCTGGGTAGATGCAAATATGAAAGGCTGACTATAATTTATTTCAGCATTTTCCAAATTTGTAACTCAGAAGAAGAATCCTGCAAGTTGCTGTAAAGAAAAGAGAACATGGTTGAATGTGCTGTACTCCTTTTGGGAGATGCACATATTGAAATATCCAAGAATATCTGCAATAAGAAAATCCTTTCGACTTTATCTTGCTGTTTTCTAAAGATGTTTGTTCAGCATAACACACTGAGAATATTTTTCAAAACTGTATTATATCTTGAGTAATTCATATTTTACTTGACAACATGTCTTAGGACTTTATTTTTTACTCAAGTAACTTCTCTTTTTTAATTAGTATTAATTTTTTAATCATGGAGAAGCATTGTGTGATTATGTGAGCCTGAGATAGCAGAAGTTGAACACATGAGGCTAATTCAACAATTTGAATAAAAACATACTTTAGGCTTTATGGAGAAATACAAAGATAAGTGAGATGTGTGTGTTCCTTTTCTTTTCTGTATCTTCCATTAGAACAGAAAAAAATATAAAAATCAAAAAAGGCCAAAGACAAGAGTATGAAAATGGGTACAGAAAGGTCCACGGAGTACAGAATCCTGAGGTTACAGAGGGGTTGAGAAAACATGTCTTCAAAGAATTTATAGGGAGAAGTAGCAGTTCAGTTCGTCTTTGGAAAATTGATATATTTTTGAACTGGTATTTTTAGACGAAATACTTTTTCTCGTTTGAGGGAGTGAATAATATCTGGAGGTACTGAAGTCTATGAGGTGGATAGCAAGGGTTGGCTGGGGTTATTCAATGGAAAATGGAAGATGGGGCTCTAGGATTAGGAGGGAGAAGCTGCCAGTGGATTTCAAGTTCAGGTTGAATAGAAAACTAGGGAAAATCAAAAGGCCAGTGGTCAGATACCAAGAAGAGAGCAAATTCCAGATGGAGATTAGGAATCAGATCACGCAGAAGCCAGCAGCCCGTGCCTAGGTGGGAGATCAGAGCGTATACTGTTGGTGGCGTTGTCAGTAACTGGTTTTCCAGCCAGTGCCCCGTCTCCAAGACTGCTTTAGTGGAGGGATACCCCTCCATGGCACACAACCGTGTGAGGGCAGATCTCCTGGGAATGCTGTCCTGTGGCTGGCCTCTCAGTGAAAAGCAACCATAGCGGAAACTTGACAGGTCTCTGTCTGACCAGGGTGTGATGTATCAATCACCTTGTTGAACTTCAAGTTGAATCTTAAATCTCTGATTGGAAGTATCTTTTTATAATACTGGCAAACTAGTTGGCTGTTTCTCAAATCATCATAACTTGTAAAGCCTGTGCCAAGCAAATAAAAAGCCTCAATATTTTTATTTGTAAGTTGAGGGAAAAAAAATTCTTAGTTTTAAGTGTTTATTAAAATAACATGCTGATTTCTTTGTCAGTCTGACTGCAGAGAAGTGAATGAGGCTTTTTTGGAATCAGACAGACTGAAATTAGTATTGTCGAGCTATCATTTATTTGCTGTGTGACTCAGTGTCTCAGACCCTCCATTTCCCACATTAAAGTGTAAGGTCAAGCTTTCCTCTATGGGACCAGTTCGGAAAGGTAGGTAACAAGGGGCCTGACAATTAAGGCTCAATCACAGTTTTCTTCCCCTTCAGAAGGGCATCATTTTAATTCAGGTTAACCTTCGATGATGTTTCTGAAAGTGAGTTCTTGTCAGTTCTTTTCTTGGCAAGTATAGTGTAAAGAAATCATGTGTTCACATTAAACTTTCAAAATCAAAATTTTCAGTGGTTATAAAAGCACATAAGTTTAAAGTGTCAGAAAGCTCTACATGACTTATTAAAAAAAACCATAGTAGCTTCTTTCCCCTCCCACTTCTTCACAAGAGGGAGCCACTTTCAACTCTTTTAGTAATTCCTTTTGTTATTTACTTGGTATATCTTAATAATATTTTCATACTGATTCTTTCTTCCTTTTCAGTGGTAGGAATTAACTATTGAGGTACTACCATGGAATACAATACTTACTCATTTTAATCATTGTCCCTTCTTCCACAATCCCTTCTAGCATGGACACAGTTCCTATCTATCATCCTTTAACTATAGTAATGTACATACAAGATTTAGATTATATCTGTGTGTAGTTTTATACTCTTTTGACTGTGTAAATGGTAGTCGTGTGAACTGTGTAGCATGTTATGATTAATTTTTCTTTGATTTGCAACCTTTAGTTTTCCTTAGAATTAATGATTGTTGACTTTTTTGTTTGCTTAATATTTTATGTACTTATTTATTTATGCCAATACTTTTCCTCAGAACTATACATCTGTGAAAACCAAAATACATGTATGTATCAGTTTCATCATCCTACCGTCTCCTAAGGAAACTTGTTTGGTTTGGGCTGGTTGTTTCCTAGGCGTGCTGCACAATTAGCATTCTGTGATCCCTTTCATTGTTATCCTGGGGATTCTCTATGCGTCTCTCTAGTGTTTTTGTCTTTCCTCAATCCCATGCCATTGGACACTACTCCCCTTGCTCCTTGGAACTTCCTGAAAAAAGGTGGATAGCAGGTATATTTTTTTGAGGCCTTGCATGTTTGAAAGTGTCATTTTTTTTCTAAGCGGGCTTATTGGTCATTTATCATTGTTGATTGGAAAGAATTCCTCCAGATGAGCAATCCATAGCCTTCCTGATCTGTGGTATTATAGAACTGGTATCGAGAAATCTGATTCTTGATCTTTTACTATATATATATATATATATATATAAAGGGAAAATTTTGAACCCACTTTTGTGTTTTGTTATCCTGTCTTTAACAGTACTTTCGTTTGACCATCCTTCTTATAACATACTCTTACTGTTCCATGAATGCAATATAATCTGTTGTATCTCTGAGGATATTAATACATATGTTTTTTGATGCTTTCTTTTCCTGTAGAGTCTGTTTCTTTCAGTTTGTTTTTTTGAGAGAGTGGTCCTTCACATCTTCCACTTTAGAGATATTTTCCTCCAGTGTTTTGTTATTCATGGGTTGTTCATTTTTACAGTGAGATATTACTAAGCTCATTGGAACAGGCTCTGATGGGTCTTGCTATTTGTTTTTTGTTAGATCTTGCTAGGCCTTTCCTAATATGTTTCCTTGAAGACTCCTCATGGCAATATCTTTTAAGTGAATCCCCTTCTTGAAGGTGATAAGACTGCCAAAAAGCTTTCTGGGAGCTTAGTAGGGAAAGTAGACTTTGAGTATAAATATTTACAACACAGGTTTTCATTTGATTCTGTTGTTCTTAATTCTGTCCCCTACTTTCAGCCATGTATGAGTCTCAGTCCAGAGATCCCGTTTGATCTTCTCTAGTGAATAAAACTCTACCCTTCTTTTGAGGAAGAGAAGGGTCAGTTTTCCAGCCATGTGAAGTAAGAAAAGGATTTGGGGATGGAGTGATGAGGCACAAGTTTATCTCTTAAATTGCTTTTCAACAAATCTTCCTGTCCTCACCCTGTTCTTCATAGTTACTTCGTTGGTGCCTCCATCTCCTGAGACTTGAGATTTTTGTGGGTAAATTGGTTTTCCTCTCAAAGTGATTGATTGCAGGCTTAACAGTTGGCTCTCTGAAGCCTCCTAAGTCAGTTCCTGTTCCTCCTCCTGTTTTCCTGATTCTAAATATTACTATCGTCTACTTCTCAGGTCAATGTTGGTTTGTAGATATTTATTTTCATTTGTTTTTTAATCCTTTGAAGTATTGGAAAAAGTAGAAGTAAGCACACACTTTTAATTGATTGTATTAATTAGAAGCTGGTTTCATGTTGCATTTACTTTTACTTTTTATTTTTTTATTATTACTTTTTTTAGAATATGACTCCATAAAATAAAGAGGAATGAATTTTTTAAACATAGCTTTTCATACGGTGTTTCCCCAAAAGTGAGACCTAGCTGGACAATCAGCTATAATGCATCTTTTGGAACAAAAATTAATACAAGACCTGGAACTAATAATATAATATAATATAATAAATATAATATAATTTATAATACAGTATGATATAATATGTGGTCTTATAGTAAAAATAAGACCAGGTCTTATATTAATTTTTGCTCCAAAAGATGCATTAGAGCTTATTGTCCAGCTAGGTCTTATTTTCAGGGAAACATGGTATATCATATCATGTAAGCACTATGCTCTTTGTAAATATTATAAAAATTGGTAGTTACATATAAAAATTCATGCTTTGTCATTGACTTGCAAAAGTCTTATTAGCACCTGAAATTTTACGTTAAATAACATTTGTTATTTTTTCTTATTTAAAAGGGTTAGGTGTAGCAGAGATGGAAGCTGGGGTTTCAGAGAATTTTTGCTTTTCTGACCCCAACACATTTTAATTCATATAAACTTGGAAACTATCACTTTGGTTTGCTTAAAAGGGAAGAAATGAGTTTTAGAAAAGAAAAGTGCTGGCATTTTATAGAAATATAATAGTTCCTTGGATCTGTATAAAATACTTCATAAATAATACTGCATCATTTAAAAGCCTCATACTTAAAAGAGTACTTAGGTAAAATAATAGAGAAATACAAAATGAATGATTAGATAAAACAAAAATCTATACTTTTGGGATTTGTAGGACTAAAATTATTGGTGCTAGTTAGGATTAGAGTAGAGAATAAGGTAAATGTGCATATAATTCTTTAGAATTATGTAAATAAGGCAGATGAATCAGGAAAAGTATATTGATATCTTTTTTCTTAGATATTGTTTAGAGTGATTAACAAATTAGTTTGTGATGATTAAAATACAATGATTAATAAAAGCCTTAAAAACGACTTGTGCCTTTGAGGTTCATTCCAGTTGTATGATATTTAAAGAAGACAATTTGGTAGCCTCTGCCACCTTAAATTAATATCATTGGTTAGCATGCTTGTTCGATTTTGGGACTTATTTTTTTTAAAACTATAAGATGTAATCTTAAAAAAAAAGAAAGTTCCCTGGCATTTAGAAATAATGTTAAACAGAAGTGCCTCTGTGAACGCTTTATAAATAGAGATTTAATTGTTTGTATATACACTGCTGTTAAAGAATTTTTAAGACACACAGTTTTGAGACAACAAAAACTGACACCAGGTGGTGAAGCTGTATTTATGAAAGCAATTGGAACTTTATACCACCTGCCCTACCAGAGCTCAGGGGAAGAGTTTGTAGAAATCTGTTCAATAGCACAGCACAAGCTTTATAAACTATTCTAAAAAAGCTTCTTAAAGAAATGTTTCCCTTCAGAACCCTAAAAAAGAAAATAGGATAAAACCTAGGCTAATATGTTTCTTGTCTGCTTTACCTTTTTTCCTGAAGGGATTCTGAAGTACTTTACAAAATTGAACTCACACATAAAATGGGTAGAGGTCAAATGTTAATGGTTGCCTAAAGAGATATCAAGGATGCTTTGCTGTAAAATGTACTAGAGTAGAGTTTGCATAGTGGTTAAGAGAACAAACTGCCTGGGTTTGACGCCCAGATATACTCTTTACTTGTGTGATGTGGGCAAATTATTAAACCATCCAGTGCCTTTATGCCTTCATCTGTAAAATGGGAATAAAAATATTACTTATATGGATGTTTGGAGGATTAAATAAATGAATATTTATATATGACTTGCAGCAGTGCCTAGAATAAAGAACTATATAAGTGTTTGCTGTTTTTATTACCAAGATTATTGTGCCAAATAAATTGTTAATGTACTGAGGTTTTAAAGTCTCTCCTCTGTGTAATAAGTCATTGTTATTTCAGATCTAATTTGTGTTGTGCGATAGGAACACAGGTTAAGGTGCCATTTGTCTCATACCTAGTTTTTTTCTTTTTCTTTTCTTTTTTTTTCCCATAACATTTACTAAACCAGTTCAGCTGTTAAAAGACATTTATGGGAAAGGCATAACTTATACATTACAGAACATTTTAAAAGTATTTTAGCAACTTCTAATTGTGTGTACTAGATAATTTTACATAATTCCAGTGGAATTAGTTGCCTGATTTCTAAAAGACTTTTATAAATACATGAGAGAAACACTTAACCCTTGAACAGAAAAGATAATTCTTAAAAATCTAGTATTCAGCAATATTTATTTTAAATTGTTCATTGACATTTAGAAACACATCCTTCTCAACCTATCTCTTTTAATATTTAATTGAAATTTTGATTAATTTGTAAGATTTCCTAATATTAAATCCAAGTTTTCATTTGGTAGAAAGGGAAATAATATTGTGATAAAGGATCTAAGTGTAAGTTCTTTAATTAACCAGTTATTAGAATTCGGTATTGAAGCTCACGTGCAGAAGGTAGCTAATTCAATGTTGACATAGTGAATAAGCAAACTAGATTGTTTATATAAATTTAGTTTTAGAAACATCTTAAACTGATTAATTTGCATTTTAAATAGGAAAATATAAAATGAATACATTTTGAAGAATATATTTTTAAAATGCTTACTTCTAAAATGTATTTTAAAATTACATGCAAATTAATGCTCAATTTCTCAAGTTTGCTTCAGGCTTTAATTTTTCTTTAATAATGAGGTAGTTTTAGAAAACGTTTGTATGTTCATATAAAAATCTGATCTTTTAATAAAGATTTGTATTAAAGTATAGCTGACATATAATATATTAATTTCAGGTGTGCATCATAGTTATACAACAGTACCCACTTGGCACTATGTTTTTGCTTATATTCCCTATGCTAAAGAAGTGATCAACATGATAAGTCCAGCAACCATCTGACACCGTACCATGCTATCCCAGTATTATTGACTATATTTCCTATGCTGTATATTACATCCTGAAGACTTGTTTGTTTTATACCTGGAACTTTGAATCTCTTATTTCCCTTTATCTTTCCCCCTCCTTTAAAAATTTTTCAATTATAGTTTACATTCAGTATTATTTTATATTGATTTCAGGTGTACAGAATAGTGGTTAGACATTTATGTAATTTAAGAAGTGACGCCTCCTGACTAGTACCCACCTGGCACTATACATAGTTATTACCATAATCTTGATTATATTCCCTATGCTTTACTTTACATCCCTATGACTATTTTATAACAGCCAAATTGTATATCTTAATCCCTTCACCTTTTTCACTCTACCTCTAGCCCCCTCCCATCCATCATCCCTATAGATCTGACACCATACATTGTTATTAAAATATCATTGACTAGATCCCTTATGCTGTACCTTCTACCCCTATGACTACTCTGTAACAACAAATTTGTACTTCGTAATACTTTCCCTTTTTTTTGCCCACCCCCAAAACCGCTCCCATTTGGTAACTGACAAAATGTTCTCAGTATCTATGAGTTTGTTTCTGTTTTGTTTGTTTATTTTGTTGTTTAGATTCCACTGATAAGTGAAATCATGACATTTGTCTTTTGCTGTTTGACTTTCTACACTCAGCAAAATACCATCTAGGTCCATCCATATTGTTGCTGATGGCATGATTTAATTCTTTCTAATGGCTGAGTAATATTCCACTGTATATATGTACCACCTTTTCTTTATCTGTTCATCCATTCAGGGACACCCAGGTTGCCTTCGTATCTTGGCTATTGTAAACAATGCTGCAATGAACATATGGATGAGCACATCCCCTTGAAGTAGCGTTTTGGATTTCTTTGGATAAATCCCAGAAGTGGGGTTACTGGGTCCTTCCTTGTCTTTTATTGTAATCTTTGTTTTAAAGTCTATTTTGTCTGGTGTAAGTATTGCTACACCAGCTTTTTGTTTGTTTCCATTTCATGAACTATCTTTTCCCACCCCTTTCCTTTCAATCCATGTGAGTCTCAAACTGAAGTGAGTCTCTTGTAGGAAGCATATGTAAGGATCTTGTTTTCTTAACCATTCATACCCCGCTATCTTTTCATTGGAGTATTTAATCCATTTACATTGATAGGTATGTAGTCAGTGCAATTTTATTCATATTTTTTTATTTTTTATATTTTCATCTTAAAGAAGTCCCTCTAAGATTCCTTGTCATACTTGTTTGGTGATGATGAACTCCTTTAGGTTTTTCTTGTCTGGAAAGTTCTGTATCTGTCCTTTGATTCTAAATGATAGCTTTGCTGGGTGGAGGAATTTTGGTTGTAGATCCTTGCTTTCCATCACTTTGACTATTTCCTGCCAATTCTTTCTGGCGTGCAAAGTTTCTGTTGAGAAATCACCTGATAGTCTTATGGGAACTCCCTTGTAGGTAACTATCTGCTTTTTTCTTGCTGCTTTTAAGATAGTTTCTTTGGCTTTAACCTTTGGCATTTTAATTATGATGTGTCTTGGTGTTGGCCTCTGGCTTCATCTTGTTTGCGACTCTCTGTGCTTTCTGGGCTTGTATGTCTGTTTCCTTCACCAGGTTAGGGAAGTTTTCTGTCATTATTTCTTCAAATAGGTTTTCAATTCCTTGCTTTCGCTCCTCCTTCTGGTACTCCTATAATGTGAATATGGATACTCTTGACTTTGTCCCAGAGGCCCCTTAAACTATCCTCATTTCTTTGGGTTCTTTTTTGTTTTTGCTGTTCTGATTGGGTATTTTCTGCTACCTTATCTTTTAAATTGCTGATTCCATCCTCTGCTCCATCTAATCTAATCTACTGTTAATTTCCTGTCATGTATTGTTCATTTCTATGACTGTATTCTTTATTTCTGACTGGTTCTTTTTTATGTTTTCTATCTCCATTTTTCTATTTCTTATCTCTTTGTTGAAGTATTATTGAGTATTTTTATAACCAATGTTTGGAACTCTGCTTCTGGTAGATTGCTTGTTTCTATTTTGTTTATTTCTTTTTCTGGAGTTTTGTTCTGTTCTTTTATTTGAGACGTGTTTTTTTTGTCACCTCATTTTGGCTGCCTCCCTCTGTTTGTTTCTATGTATTAGGTAGGGCTGTGATGTCTTTCGATCTTAGAGAGTGGCCTTATGGAGTGGCCTTATGGATTGGTGGTAGGTGTGCTGTGGGGCTCAGTGTTGCAGTCTTGCTGGTCACCTGAGCCGCACACTACAGGTATGTCCCTTGTGTGGGTTGTATGTGCCCTCCTGTTGTAATGGAGCCTTGGTTGGTGTTTAATGTCAATGGGAGGGACTGACCCTCAGGATTATTGGTTGTGAGGACTGGCCATGACTACAGTAGATGAGCTGTTGTGCAGGGGCTGACCCTACAGAGCAGAATTTACTTTAGCAGGGCTCTGGTGCCTGCTTAGCCTGCCCTTTGGGTATATTGTCCATTGAGGCAGCTCGGTTGTGTTCTGGCTTGCCCCCCCTGCAGGCCATGTTTAGGCTTAGCCTGTGCACTGCCCGTTGTCTCCTGGCAGGAGCCACAGAGCAATCCGCAGATGGCCATTGCCAGTGCTGTGCTTGGAAATGCCTCGAGAGGCCAAGCAGTGAACCAAAGTTGTCTGCCTATAGTGCTGGGCTTACGGCTGCTCAGTCAGAGGTGTAGGACATGCTTAAGCCAGATCCTGCTTGTCTGGGTTCTGTAAATCTTTAAGAGACCCTAGGAAAGTCTGCAGCATGAGCCAAGGCAGGCAGATTGTATGAAAAAGCCACTGGAAGCAGCTTGGATGTGCCCAAATGTTGGATGGAGTCTGGTCTCAGAATCATCTGGGCATGGTGAATGGATGGCATTAGCCAGCTTGATGGAGATTCAGATATGGTGGCCACCTATGTCTGCATGCCTAGAAGGGAGATGGCTCAACAAGGAAACAGTGGCTGTGCCAGCTCCTCCATCTGGGAGAAAGTTGCCCCTCTAGCCCTCGTCCTGAAGCCAGACAACTTAGTTCCCTACTATATGACCCTGTTGCCGCTTCAACTGCTGCCCCAGAGCTGGAGCTCAGAGCCAGTGATTCTGTAATAAATCTGTGTGTGGTCCCTTTAAGAGGAATGTCTGGGACTTTAGCCGTCCTCCATTTCAATCAGCCACAATCTCTGCTGGTTTTCACAACCAGAAATTATGGGGACTTCTCTCAATGGCACTAGAACTCTGGGCTGGGTATCCTGACCTGGGGCTGGGACCCCTCACTCCTCTGGGGGAGACCTCCACAGCCAAGATATCCCTCCCTATTTTTAATGGTCACACGTGGGTGTGGGGCCAGCCCATTCAGCTTCTCTACTCCTCCGACCAGTCTCGAGGTGGCTGCTTCTGCATGTCTGTAGTTGTAGGGCTTCAGTTCAGCTAGACTTCAGGCGATTCTCAATCATCGTTGTTTTGTAGTTTAGTTGTAATTTTGATGTGGTCATGAGAGAGGTAAGCACAGCGTTTACGTACTCCACCATCTTGACCAGAACTCTTCCTAGAAATCTGATCTTTAGTATTTGCAAAAAGCAAAAAATAAAATTATAGGTGAAGTGTTTTATTAGTGTTTATTTTCTCTATATATAAAGTGCAAGTTTGTGTATTTTTAGTGAAAAATATATTCATTCTTTTGTTCATTAAATATTTACTAAGCATAATTTATATGCTAGGAACTGTGACAGTCACTGGCTTTACAATGATAAACAAAACAAAAATGGTTTCTTCATTCAAGTACCTCAGTATCAAGCATGGGAGATGAATGAAGTAAGACAGGTATATATTAATAATGACAAAATCTGTGAAGTGTGATTAAGTAAAGAAATGGAGCAAGAGACCAAGGGGACCTGAAGGATCTTTATGGGAATCAGGAATGGCTACTTGGAGGGAATGACTTTTAAGTTGAGATCTCAAGGATAAGGAGCAGGACACTCATAATCACATCTCTCATTCATTCAACAAATCATTTTTTTAGTGTACAATTTATCTCTGTGCTTGTTGTTGATCATAGAGAATGAAATGTTCTAGGACTTTGACCTTGTAAAACATAAGGGCTGGTGTGGGAGACAGACATTAAACACATAAACAGATATGCATAATTGGAAATTGTGTTAAGAGTTATGAGGAAAAGAAGAGGGTGCTTAGAAAGACAACAACTTTGTACTTGGTTTGGATTGGCTCACTAGAGAAGGAATGTCTGTGTAGGAGGTTTAGGTGTAACTCTGAAAGATAAGGGATAGTTAGCAAAAGGAATGTAGAAATAATTGGAAGTCCTAAGGCCTTTAGCTCCCTATAGATGTTGATTATTTTTATAACAAAACGGAAGATTATGAGTTACTGAGCTCTGTTTTAACACCATTCACAACGAAAGGCAGCTGGGGTACCAAACAAATCTTGGTTTACAGAATTACCGTTGAGATTGTGTGGGAAGGTATGTGTTTACCTGCCTTTAAGTATAATGGAGAGCCACATGAAAAGTGTGCAAAGTGATTTGTTCACTGTAGTTTTGTGTGTTTGCATAATATTTCTTTACTGTTTTAATTTTCATGCTGGGAATTTGAAGAAACCTTGGATTGGTGAAAGACATGAAAACCAGATTGTAACGCTGTTGTATGTTGCAAGGTTAAGAAAACACATTGCAGACCAAGATAAGTTAAAAAGAAGCAGAAAGATGAGGGAATAAGATGGAAGGAGGGCTGGGTCATTAGTTGTGGTGATACCATTTTCAGGTCTCTACATATTCATAATTTAGTGCTTATATGTGGAAATGTCTGCCCTGCTGGACTTTGAGACTTTTCTCCATTTGATCAGATTTTCTATAATTTTTATCTCAAGCAGAATAAATTCGCTAAGGTTCAATAAAAGGGTCTTGCTGTATTTCACTTGAGTAATAGATACGTGTTGCTCAGGAAAAAGCCTGGAAGACAATTTCTCCACACTTCCTGAACTTTAATTCTTTTTCTATCTTTAACTTTTCTGAAAAACCACAGAAAGTTAACTCCAGTTCCTTATCTTAAACAGTTAGAAGACTATAAAAGCAAAAAGATATGGTTGCTATTTACATATTTGTTTAGAAATGACTTTTTAAGAAAAGTTAGTTTTCATATTTTATCTGTGTTAAAGGCTAAAAGTATCTAGATTGTATCAATACACACTGAGAGCCAAGTAGAGAATAGGATATTCAAAACCTTTAGGATTGTCTGTCTTTAGGGAAGGGACTAAAACAAAACAGAACAAGCCAAAAAAAAAAAAAAAAAAAAAAAAAAAAAAAAGAAAAGAAAAGAAAAGAAAAAAAAGAAAACAAAAAAAAAAGACTCCAAGTAGAAATGGTTTTTCCACTTTTCCCTTATATAGCCAGAAAAAAGATTTTTTTTGTCTTTTAAGCATAAATAGGAAACATGTGGTTACATTATTTTGCATTGTTTCTCATGTCAGTAACCATTTTAAATCGCATTTGCCTTTCATGTGATTCTTTTTCAAAAACTGTTAATGTTTCCATGAATTTTGGATGATTGTGAGTGATTCTCTATATTTAAACAGGGTTTTTTTCAGCTTATTGGATCGTAATTACATAATTTATCTATGTTAACCTAATTGCAAAGCTTTATTATTTTAGCAAAATACTATTCGTGCTCCAAAGCAAAATTAAGGTAAAATAAGAGAAAAACTTAATGAAGGATGAAAGTTTATATTATCTTCATTAAAGGATTATCTCCATTAAGGGAAATGGGTACAATGATAGAGTGTGTGACTGCGCTTTGTTTTACACTCAGCCTTACAAATGTGAATGACAACACTGTTTACAGTATCATTTTATTTTATTTTTATTTTTTGTATTATTTTTATTTTTTTAAGGAGGAAACAGCTCATAGTGGCCCATATGGGGATCGAACTAGCAATGTTGGTGTTAGCACCACGCTCTAACCAACTGAGCTGACTGGCCACCCTCTATCATTATTTTAAATACCTATGTCAGCTGATTAGAAAGTATCATTTTTCTATGTACCATTGCCAAAACTGGACATTGTCATAGCCTGTTGTTTTCTGTACTGTTTAACAGCAAGTGAGAATGTACTGAACGCAGTCACATTACAAATATATTTAAAATCCACGTTCATGGTACTTAAACGTAAAATAGCAATTTCATATGTTTTACAGAAAACGCATGTTTCAGAAGAGATGGGTGAAATTTGATGGCTTTGGCATTTCTTATTACAATAACGAGAAGGTAAGTACATTTTATAGTTTTAAAAGATTGCTTTACGCATACTGAGTACTTCAGTACACTAAGCAAGTGATTTGTTTTTTTAAGCATAAGAGTTGGATTATCAACATGAAAAGAATTTGAGTAAGATAAGGCTTATTCTTTTCATAATTTAATTTTTCCTTGACACATAAAATCAGGATTAAAAAAAAAAAGAAATATATATATATATAAATATGTGTGTGTGTATATATATATATATATATATATATATATATATATATATATATGACAGTTATTTATGGTGTATTTTTTACAGCCTCCAGGAATTGCTATGAGTGACATATAGGTGAATAAGAAATTGCTTTTATTCTAGAGAGCACTAAGGAATGTTTGCAAAATGATACCACAGTAGGGAATGGCAAAGTAAGGAGAGGTTACTCTGTTTTCTGGAAGGGCTTGTGAAAGAACCAAGGAAAACTTCTTGCTTGAGATTTCATTTGCCATGGGGCTTGAAGAAAGAGGAATGTTTGCACATAGAAAAAGTAGAGAACAGGGCATCATAGAGAGAACAGTCAGATGCACAGATGGGAAATCCGTTCTACCATATATGGTAGAATTAAGTAGTTTTCTCTGATTGGAAGAAAGAGTAAGTGAAGGAGACTTGTGGGAGATGAAGCTGAGAATGTTATTTAGAATTAGGACTTACTGAAAATCTTGACTGTTATGTTAAAGTTGTTATATGTTCTTTAGGCAATTGAGTCTTAATGATGTGACACTGTTTTGATTATGTCCTTTTCATTAGGTATGCGAATGTCTTTATTGTTAGGACGTGTAGGCTGAAATATTTAGGAGTGAAGTGTCATATCTACAGATGTTTTTCAAATGCTACCTCTCTGTATATAGTTATATTTACAAATATATGTATCTGTATATTTGCACACATACATAGTTAGATAAAACATAAACTGAATATGTTAACAGTTGTCAAATCGTAGTGGAGGGTAAATGGGTGTTCATTGTACTAATCTTTCAATTTTTCTGTGTTTGAAAATTTCCTTGACAAAAGTTGGAACTAATACATATACCATATTTTTTAGTTAATTAAAATCAGGTAATTTTATAATCTTAACTGTGTACATTCTTTTAACATCCTCATTTAACACTTTCTCTTTTTTATAGTTTATAATCTAACATTATTTTTCCATTACTTAGAGATTGGTGACATTTGGAGATAATAGAGTCCCTTTCATATATTGCTTCTTCAGGGCTGCAGGGCAGAAGAGTATATGCTTTTAGACAGAAGGTAACACACATTGCATGCTACAACACTAAAGGTAGCAGAAAGTTTAGAGAAGTGTTGCTTGGTTTCACTTCGCAATGATCCAGATAAAGCATCAAATAGGGTTAATCACACCTCACTGAGGTTTGCCAGATAGCAGGATGAATATTTTGTAAAAGCTGATTTTCTGCCTTAGCTACTCTTCTTAGTTTGCTTGTACATTTGAATGTTGAGACAGTTCCTGTGCCTCTGTTGGGTGCAATGTGGTTTCTCTGTATCTGATGGAATCTGACCCCTAGTTTTCTTCAGCACCTGTGTCCTTCTCTGGTTTGATTGAAATGAGGAGGAAACTATTCAGGAATGACACAGGCTCTCATGCCAAGAGGCCCTATTGTTAGTGGAATTGTTATTCTCATTTGGGAGAGAGAATTTCTAGTATTTGTGTTCAGTTGTCCTTTAAAAGCTCATCTGAAGTGCAGTGAGGAGATGAATGCCTATCACATTTTTAGATATTGATGCAATAAAAATGATGCAGCCTTGGTTTGAAATTGAGATGAAAAGTTCATGTTAAAATGAATTATTATAAATCCTTTAGCTTAACATCAAATTTTTTGAACAATTTAAATTATTGTTTCCTGTGGCGTTTCATCCCTTTACTATTCAGATGATTGGTTTCATCTTGGCAAAAAAAAAAACACAGAAAAACAAAACAAAACAAAAAAACAGAAACAAAAACAAAAAAAACAGAACCCTGGGAATGGGTGTTTCCTAAAAGAAGATACAGTTTCTGTTGTGACCCTTCTCGCAAAAGGGACAGATTGGTTGACTGGGAGAAGAGAATTTTGTCATGTGGGGTCTCTGGTCCTGCTCCCCGCATAAGAACGCAGGATATGGTGAGGCCAAAAAGGAACACCAACAGAGTCATGGATGGGGGGGTTCATACCACTGTAGTCTCGCTGGCGGCTGGGTTGGAGATACAGGTAGCAGGAGCCACGCGATCTGCAATCTGCTGTCTGCTTCTTTGCCAACCAACCCACCCCCTAGCTTAGCCACGGCAGTTATATCAGTGGCTAATGGCTAATTGGTAACAGCTAATGGCCACCCAACCACAGCGGATGGCCATCTAATTACAGCTGATGGCCATCTAATATCCGAGCCAGCACCTTTCCACGTGAGGCCGAGAGCCTGGAAACAGCTCTCTAGGACTCTGTCCCCACAATTTCAAGGCCTGTGAACTGAAGGCATAGATGTGGTCATAACTACTGTGTCAGCTAGGTGTGCGGTTCTCGTGGTCATGTGCACCGACGACGTGGGTCTTTCACTGTGTAGATGTGAACTTGAGGAGCATGTGGTTGGGCTTTTAGGAGGTAGTGTGCAGAGTTGCCTATTTCCCTACTTTTCTTCCTCTTAGTGCTGCTCACTCATGTCTCTGCAAGGACTTTTCATTGTGTTACTGAAAATGACAACATCCCTATAGCCTTGATATCTTATCACCTGCCAAGAAATCTAACTCACCCTCATTCTCACTCAGCTGTGGACAGAATTGCCCTGTGGTTGGTTCATTGTCTGAAAGTGGTAGATAAATGATAAACTTGACCTAGATATCTGTGTTACAGGCTCAAGGGATGCTTTAAAATTTCTTTTCTTAAGGAAAATGTTACACTCTGAAAAAGAGTCATTTTTGAGCCTGTTGTCATTGAGTTTTTTCCTATATTGTCTTTATCTTGTTTTGTTAGAACTATGAAATCAACTCTGTGGCATTAAAAATTATGACATTTATCTTGAGATGTCATAATAGATTATAAATGAAGCATTAGAGAAACTACAATTTTGTGAGGTTAAAATGACACCATATTTAGCTTGTTAAGTACATTTTGATCACTTCTGGAGAATTTATTTTTCTATTTCTATCCCATAAGTACTTGCCTGTTTAAAATTATATCATTATTATAGGCATGTAGGAGAGTTGTTGTTTTTGTAAAGGAATTGTTTTTTGATCTCTTTAAAGAGATCAGGAAGGGAAAAAAAATCTCCTTTTTAAAATTCCTGTTTATTTTCCTACAATGCAGCTTGATTTTTCTCTACTGAAAAATGGAGGGAGAACTGACTCTGGGTGGTGAACACACAATGTGATACATAGATGATGTTTCACATACTTGTACACCTGAAGCCTATGTAATTTTACTAACCATTGTATGCCAATAAACTTCAATTAAAAGAAAAAAAGAATTCATGCAAACTTGAAAAAGAAAAATGAGTTAATGGTAACATTTTATTTAACAAAAAGTTAATTAACTCACCAGAGGTATATTTTGGTAAGCTCTTCTAATTCTTAGGCAAACTAAAATTTGAGAATGGATCATCTAAGGGCAAAAGACTAAACATTTTTGGACGTTCTACATTTTTCATTGTTTGGTCTTAGTCACTACAAACTTATAGCCAGAGAAGGAGGCCCTTACATTGTCCCCAAGGAGGCTGTGCCCTTTCCCATGCCTTACAAGGGGAGACATTCTTCCCTTCCTCTGATTCTTAGAGCACTAAGTGGTCTGGTATTAACTAGTATTGTCCTTGTAACCCACCTGCACTTACTGAGTTTTCTTTGGTAAGCCAGTCATTTCATTCACTTCTTTGCAATGACCGTTCCCAGCTGTGTCTGGGTACTTACTGTGGGGCACTGGAGCATGTCTTTTCCCATATGTTCACTTCCATATTTTTGTTCTTCCCTCGGAACTTTCCAACCCATTGCTGTCCATCAAAATCTGGTGCCATCTTCAAGACCCATCTTTTTACCCTCCTCCATGAATATTTATTTTCTATGGCATTTGAACAATCATATGCAAGACCAGATAAAAGGAAAACAAGATGAAAGTAAGGAAGCAAGTGAAAAGAGTGTGCAGTAGCTCAGGTAGTAATTTACCAGCGTGTAGGCTACCTAGGCCAGTGGAAGTGTTAAAAAAATGAGTTTAGAAAAATATTACAAACGACCCGCTAGCGTTCTGTCTAATTGTGATTGATGGGACATAGAATTCATCCATTCAGCAGATATTTATGTAACACTGATTATGTGAAAGATTGTGAGGAAAGTAATCGTGACCCAAAGTCTCTTTGGGGAGACTGTGTTTATCAAATGATCACACAGTAAATAAAACAAACAAAAATAAAACATCATTTAAATGATATTTAGTGATTGCTCTAAAGGAAAAGTACAGGTTGCTATGAGCTTAAACTAGGGTTATGTACTTTGGTAAGGATAAGAGGCCTGAGAGAAGAGTCTGGTCAGAAGGCCTTAATTCAGGGGCATGTATTTATGCTGAAATATGAAGGGTGCAGAAGCATCCTGAACTCTGTGCAGATGGATTTGAAAAGCATTCCTTGCAGAAGAAACAGTATGCAAAGGTGCTAGACTGCGCATAAACAGGTATGTGTAGGGAACCTCAAGAAGGTTAATGTGACTGGAAAGAGCCAGGGAGTGGCAGGGAGAACGTTGACACTGGAGCTAAAGGAAGAGTCCCAAGTTATATGGGTGCAAAAGATCAACACAGGTCCAAGACTATTGTGTTTCAGGCTGATTGGCTAGAAGAGCAGTATTTTAATGGACAGATATAGATGGAAGAAGATACATTTTTCAGGAGATAATTCAGTTTTAATGTTTGAGATGCTAATGGGATAGTTTCATTCATCGTTGATGATTTGAAATATAGGACTGGAGTTAATGGAAATGGATAAGGAAGGAAGGGACAGGTTTTAGAATTCTCTATAAACTTGGTAGTTGAAATAGCTAGAAGGGATTTTCTCTGGGAGAAAAGAAAAAAACACACAAAACAAACATGGACAATAAAGAGAGGAAAAATAACTTTATAATTACTTATTTCTTGATATCCTTTTCGTTTATCTATGACATTGTCCAGTCATCTTTCTAAAGCACAGTTAAAATATCATATTCAGTTTTGGCTGTGTGAGAGGACATTGGAAAGCCTTCATGACATTGGCATTTAAGATGGTGTTAAGGAATGGCTAGAATTTTGGTGGATACATAAAGTCAGGGGTGGGGGATTAGAGCAGAGGCAGTGGAGGAGAATAAACTGTCAAAGAACTAAGAGGAAATACCATGATAGTATAGTACTGTGTTTCCCCGAAAATAAGACCTAGCCAGACCATCAGCTCTAATGCATCTTTTGGAGCAAAAATTAATATAAGATCCAGTCTTAATATAATAATATAATATAATATCAGGTATAATATAATATCAGGTATAATATAATATCAGGTATAATATAGTATAGTATAATATAATATAATATAATATAATATAATATAATATAATATAATACTGGGTATAATACCAATCTTAATATAATATAAATAATATAATACCGGGTCTTATATTAATTTTTGCTCCAAAAGACGTATTAGAGCTGATGGTCCAGCTAGGTCTTATTTTCAGGGAAACACGGTATATATCTTCCCAACTAGCAGAGGCTAAACCTCCCAGTGGGACACCGTGTTGCTGGTAGTAACTGTCTGCTAATTATCTGCTGTGTATGAGAGTTTACCGCTGGGAGGAATGGGATCTTGGCACTCGTTCTCTTCATGGAATGGTTTAGTTGTTGACAAGTTGTCTCAGATACTTGGGACCAGCTCAAAAGTGAAGGTGCCATGAATGATGCTGTAGAAGCGAAGGGGAGAAAATGCCCTATCAGGATATGTCCAAACTGTTGATTGATATACCAGACCTTCCATGTTGAAGCCTTGACATATGTTCTCAGCCTCATCTCTTTGACTCTACACTGCAGCTCCTCTTATTTCTCTTCTTCACACCTCCATCACTCAATCTTTCCATCCAGGATTAGCCCCCCACCCACTTTCCTATTTGGTGAAACTTAAGCTTTCATAAACTCAGGCTCAAATGTCACCATGTCTGTCACATCTGACCTCTGTTAAGCAGAACAGAGAGTTCCCATCCTGTACTTAACATTCCATGGTTGGTGCTCAGTTTTACTTTTCTCTAATTTCATTAGCTGTGTTTTCATTTTGAGGCTCCTTGAATTTATAAATAATCTTCTAATTTTATTTCTAACACAAGGCCCCGTAAATATTGCACCCTTAGTAAATAGTTGAAATTGTGGAGTGGTCATTAGGCCAAATGATTTATGAAGATCCAGGAAAAGGAAGACTGAGAGAGTACTGCTTGTTTTAAGAATGGTCTTCTTGAGCAAAATTGTGTATGTCAATTGCAAATAGCTAAGTCTATCTTATTTTATTCTTCAGTCATTGGGGAATAAAAAGCAACGTGATGCAGTTGTGGGATTAAGACCTTCATCAGAGCATTGCATAGAAAAGTTCATTGATATAATGCAACAGTCTGGTCTCTTAGATTTGTTTTTGCTGTTCATAATATGTAATAACTGTGGTTCTGAAATGGTTCAGTTACAGTACCTGGTATGGCCAGCAGATGCCTGCAAACACCATCAAATCATTGTGACCAAATTTTTTTAAAGAACGTACTGCTGTTTTTTGGAACTATATATTGCTGGTCTAGTACAACTGTTCATATTTGATTCTTTGACTTTTAATTCCTCATGAAGATAATATTGAAAAGACATTTCCCTTGAAAGACGGAATATTTTCCTTTCTAGAGGTATTAACTGTGTATGAGGATATAGACTATTTGTAAATCTATGCCATTAAAAATTAGATTAAAATCACGAAAGAGAAGCTCTTGTAAATATTGTGTCATTCTTTTTTTAAAAAAACAAGATGAGGAGAATTTAATTTAATCTGTCTTCTTTTTGTATGTTTTTCTTTAACCGATACAGGAGAAATATTCAAAAGGGATAATTCCACTTTCTGCTATATCTACAGTACGAGCTCAAGGCGACAATAAATTTGAAGTTGTTACAACACAAAGAACTTTTGTTTTTAGAGTAGAAAAAGAAGGTAAGATGATGATTTCTTTAAAAACATTTGCAGACATTAATTTCTTTATACACTCAGAAGATTAATAAACTAGTTAAGCTAGAAATGCCAAGAAATCTTTAAATGTGTTACTTGCAAATAATTTGTATCTTACATTAACTTTTTGAATGCCATACAAAAGTTGAGAAGTCAGTTTTGGTTCACTATTCTTACATGCAATGAATAGTGAGAATCTACTAAGTGTCATGGATTCTTCTAAATTCTGGGTGTACAGCAGTGAAAAAAAAGTAAACAAACATCTCTGGTCATATTATGGAGCTCACCTTTTAGCTGTTATTTTGATAATGCAGAATAATTATTGAATATGCAAAATCAAATTGTTCTAGCTACTAAAAGGTCAGTTTTAGGAAAGTTTACGTATGGCAGGTTTTAACTGCACACACAGGCACAGTAATCATTCTAATATAGATTTTGGAGCATCTTTAATATTTCTTGAATCTTTTCATCTGCATCATCTACTACTGGTCACTTGATGGTGAAATTTGATCTAAAGATGACCTGTGGTTTGGGGAAGGAGTCTAAACCTTTAAATCTTCTCTGGCTGTTTTTGTGGGGAGAGCCAGGAGAGTTGAAATAAAAATTCCCTGTTTTGTATTTTGACTACCAACATATCATTACTATAAACCACACTACTTTTAAATAATATAGGTAAGGCTGTCTTCATTAATTAACTAATTAGAATTTTAACTTATTTTTAGGCCTACTTTTAGTACGGACTATAACTCAACTTGATTTTTTTTTCCCCTAAAGATTTTATTGGGGAAGGGGAACAGGACTTGATTGGGGAACAGTGTGTATTTCCAGGACTTTTTTATTGGAGAACAGTGAGTTTTTTCCCAGGGCCCATCAGCTCCAAGTCATTGTCCTTTCTATCTTAGTTGTGGAGGTCGCAGCTCAGCTCCAAGTCCAGTCGTTGTTGTTCAATCTTAGTTGCAGGGATTGCAGCCCACCATCCCTTGTGAGAGGGGAACGGGCAACCTTGTGGTTGAGAGCACACGCTCCAACCAATGGAGCCATCCGGCTGCCCGGGAGCTCAGCTGCGGTTCAGCTGCAGCTAGTTATCTTCATTCCACTTGTGGAGGGCACAGCTCGCTGGCCCTTCTGGGAATTGAACCAGCAACCCTTTTGCCCAGAGCTCATGCTGTAACCAACTGAGCCACCTGTCCGCCCCCTCAACTTGATTTTGAAAAATACTTCTTGGTACTTAATTATTTGAATAATGCTGATATGGAGAACTTAGTGCATACTTGACATGTGCCAGGCGACCTACTAAATGCTTCATTTTCACAATAGTTTTATGAGGTATATAGGTACTAAAATTATTCCATTTTACACATATGAACATTCACCTTTTATAAACTACAACAATATTAGCTATTGGGCAATATTTGTCTCTTTTAAACTGCTACATTCCTAGAACATATGCCTGGGCATGGTGCTTAGAAAACATTGAATAAATATTACGTATTCCTAGAAAGTCTCCTTTATTGCTTGGGATAATCACTAAATGAGTAAGTTGTTCACACTGGAGCAGCTTTTTTCAAACTGTGAATCACTACCCATTTGTGACATCAACTAAGTGGTTTCTAGTGGTTACAAAAAAAAAAAGGTCCCTCCACACAAAGCAAACAAAATAGAATAAGAAATACCAAAGTACGTCACTTCTAGTAAGTGTAAGTATTGTATTGTGAAACATACCTATGTGTATATTGCACATGAGTAATGGAAAAATGCATTTCTTACTTGACACTAAAAAAGGGAGAAGGTTTTCTCCTAGAGCAGGGGTTGGCATAGCATGTCCTGTCACCTAAATCTGGCTCACTGCTTGTTTTGTAAATAAAATCTCATTAGATCACAGCCACTGTCATTTATTTACATTGTCATCCTATGCCCGCTTTTGTGCCTCAGTCGCAGTATTGAGTAGTTGCAGCATAGACTGTATGGCCAGGAAAGCCTAAGATATTTATTATCTGGCCTTTTACAGGGAAAAAAAAAGAAAAGAAAAAGTTTGCCAACCCATGACCTGGAACATTTTATATAGAATTGCTTATGTGAGAAGCCACTTTTTAATGATTCATTACCTAAACTTCAGAAAGTTGTCCACAGTTGTGATACTTGATATGGATCTTATATTTGAAGTCAGTTGTCTTTCTTGCTATTTCTTAAAACACACGGCATGGCTGCAGTCAACTGGCTATCATGACGGCCTTTCCTTATGCTTGGCTTCCCACCGCCCCAGAGGTGACTGCATGTTTCTTTGAGGTGCTTATCACCTTCCCCTTGGCCTCTCAAAGTGAATTTCACATATGCCACACAGCCTGCATTTTAAGATAGACATACTAAATAAAGCTTCCAACTTGTGTGAAAATCTGCTTAGCCATATTTACTTGCTGCAGTTAGATGTGAAATAGACACATTTTATTTAAGTAGAATGTACCAACCCACACATGTTTAAAAGCTACATGTTTGCAATTGACCATTACACCCTTCCTGTGATACATGGTCATCTCTGTAATGGAAACAGTGTAAGGATTTCATTAACATTGATATAAGTTATTATTTGTTAAATAAGTCTTAGATCTTAAATTTTTGAAAGTATGAAAATACTGCTTAAGTAGAAACTGAGACTATCCTCATGGAATTACTGAATAAGTTATTTTCATTGAAAGTCATTTTTGCATAGTAACAACTCACATTTTTTTAAGATAAGTATATGTAGAGATATGTATGTATTCATGTATATGTATATGAGTACATATATGTATATACATATATATGTATGTAAATAGTATATGTGTGTCTATATATAATTTACTGTGGAACTTACAACAAAACTAAATGTTTTATTAAGTGTTTTTTCCTCTTTCCATATATGCAAATGGTTGATTAATTTTATGTGGGTACTGAGAAATTGACTCAAGTGCCTTATGAAATATTTGACTTAATGAACTTTAAACCAAATTAAACTTTGCTTCAATCTAATCAAGAAGTAAGATCAAAGTTTAGAACACAAAGGGGAAATGGTTTCACGTTCTAACAGAGATGAATCCTTCACTTTTGGTGAAAAGGTTCTCAATGACCTGTATACAATAGCTACCCTTTGTTTCCCCTGAAACCAGTGTCACTATTTCGAAACAGCTACGTCGCCCACTGGCATTGCTAAAATAAGGATTACAATTTGGCATCTTCTCCCCACACATTTTTCAAAGACCTCAATTCCCCCAGGTTGCCTATTGAAATATTCTTATGCTCTTAGTTGAAAGTGAATTATATTGAAATAATAACATCTTAAAAATACTCTTCTCCTTGTGGAAAATTTAGTCTGATTCCTTTTGTCCTCAAGCATAACCGTTGAAACTGGTCAGAGAGTCTTAAGAGCTAATGATCTCTCCATTCAGTCTGTATTCCCTTGGCACTTGTGGTCACACAGCAGACATGTTACTTAGAAAAGCAGGTAATGTTTTGAGTGGGTATAGTTAGAATGAGGGCTTAAGAATTCTGAGTGGTCATTCCTGTTCCAGAGTCATTTTCAGTGCTGGCTCTCAGCCGCAGCTCCCGTGTTACTGTCCACTTCAGTCAATTCTGGACTCTTGGGAGACAGGCACGTGTGTCCCTCTCTCAACTCTGCATCTAGACAACATCATACAGCCCTCCAGTGGCAGCTAGCTTACTGCACAGCCTTTTTTTTTCCCCCCTCCTTCTTTTTCTTTTTAAGAGAACACATGGAATAAGAAACATAGATTCTCCTTAGTTGTTCTGGGCAAGCTGACTTACCTGTTTTGAAGTTTTCCTTTTTTAGAAGCAAGGCATGGAATACATTTACTATCTAGTAAATGTAGTGAGAGGGGAATTCCAAGGTCTCCATTGTATACGTTGATAGACTTCTCATATGATAATAGGCCACAAACTGTGGTGTGTTTCTTTAATCTTTTCCTCTCTTATGTCTCACATCCAGTCTACCAGCAAATCTTATCAGTTTGACTTTTGAAATAGGTCTGGATTCAGACCAATTCTCGACACCTCTACCGCTCCCACTCCGGTACAAGCCACCACGTCTCTCTGAATTATTTTCATAACCTCCCTCTATTGACTACAGTGGTATCTGCAATATAGCTGTCAGAGCGATCATGCAACGAGAAAGTCAGATCACGTCAGTCCATTTCAAACGCTCCATTGTCTTTCCATCTCCCTGAGAGGAAAGTGCTTACGATGTCCTAAAGCCCCTGCGTGGACTGGCCCTGGTCTCTCTGCCCTTGTCTCCTTTGGTGCTCTCCCTTACGACTTTTCAGCTGTGGGAATGCTTGTTCCATGAACATGCCAGACCTGCCGTTGCCTTGCGGTCTTGACCCATGCTGCTTTCCTTCTGCCGGCATGCTCTTCCTCTGGTCGTCCTCCTCACTTGTTCCATAACTTCCTCTTCCTGTAGGCATGGGTGTAACCTCTGCCTTCTTTCTCAGGCTTTTTCTGTTACCGTATGTAAAATAGCACTTCTTATATCCCTCATCTTGTGCTTTATTTATCCCATTGTGCTTGTCACTGCGTACATAACATTTTTTTCTACGTTTTATTGCCTTTCTCCGCTCAAAAGACTGTAAACTCCAAGGGAGTAAGGCCATGAAATCTGTCTTGTTCACACTTCCATTCCTGGTCGGTATTCAGAATACGTCTTGGAACACAGGCCTTCAGTAAATATTTGTATGAATGAATAGTGATTGACTTTAAGAACAACCCTGGTGTGCAATACTTCCTTCTCTGAAATCTATCATAGGTTTCACTGAGGGATCTTTAGTCAGATATATTGTCCTGTCAAAAGTAAGGGTCCCTCTAACCTTGGTTAGATTCTGTTATTAATTTTTCCTACAGCCCTTGCCTATGAATGCCTACTATAATCCATCCTTTGTTAATAATGTTCATGCCTACTGCTAAATCCAGTAGCCCAGAGAATATTAACTCTCTCCTGTTGATTTCTTTTTTTCTAATTTCCTTTTTTTGGTTCTTACACCATAGTTGGCATCCTGAAAACCTTAAGGACTGATTTGAGATTTGAGGGAATTGCTATTATCTTTTATTTACATTCTAGCATAATTACGAGAAAGTGGCGATTTTGTTTTCCCTACTCTCTTTTTTTTTCTCCAACCAGGGATGTTCTGTTTTGAGCAAAGCTATATCTAGATCAGCTGATGTTCTCAGAAGTACTGGTGCTTACTTAGCGCAGTGCTAAGATCAGGATAGACACTCAACAAATATTTGTTATTGGAAAGACTAAAAGCACCTTGGTGTGAAGAGCAGGCAAAAGTGAGTGTATCCTGTAGCTTTGCCCGAGGGAGAAATCATTATTTGTTTTGGCTACTGTGACTTATCAAAGCATATTATCCATGTCTGAGGAGCCTCACGTGGCACAGCCAAATACCAAATGACACTTGTCATCTAATTTATTGTGTTTGAGTTATTTGTTTCATTGTTTATCTCCATTGGCATGGGTAATTAAGAATAAACCGAGTGTTACTATTGATTCCTTATCTTTATGACTGTTTACTTCCTATTAGTAAATGAGGACCCTAGGAGCTAGATAATTCTTCAAGGCTCTGAGGGAACTATTTGTTGAGATGCAGCCATAATATGCTTAAGTCCAACAGACGCAATTGCCAATTTCAAATTATTTCCTGAGAAACTGAGATACATGCTAATAGTAATCTAGAAGCCACACACACGTTGGCTCAGTACATAAAATTGTAACCTGTATTTCAAACTCAGTGACTTATGTGGATTAATACAGACAGAAAACAGTATATGTTGTTTACTTGTGTGAAAGTAATGATCACAAGGAATAATCAAGTTAAGTAGAAGGTCTGTTGCTATTACTGAAAATGTAATAAATTATTATAATGCAGTCTGAACCTGTGTATATAGATGTAGACTATAGAGTAACTACTACATATTGACAATGACTTACTTATTTGAATATTTTTATGTTTTTTAGTTTATAACGACCTCGGGGGAAGTCAAATATTTTGTCCTGACATATACCGTGTTTCCTGGAAAGTAAGGCCTAGCCATAGAATCAGCTCTAATGCGTCTTTTGGAGCAAAAATTAGTATAAGACCCGGTCTTATTTTACTATAAGACAGGGTCTTTATAATATAATATAATATGTAATATAATATAATATAATACTCGGTCTTATGTTAATTTTTGCTCCAATAGACACATTAGAGCTGATGGTCTGGCTGGGTCTTATTTTTGGGTATTGACTTTAAGAACAACCCAGGGAGCGGTAATAAGCACCGTTACCTGCGGATTAGGTAATACCTGCAGTAAAGGATTGTTGAATGAGTTTTTAATAAATACTTGGCTTTGGTCATCAAAGACACTAAGTGTTTTAGGAGCTTTGGCGGTGAGCAAGTGTGAAGATAAAATTAAGACTCATGTTATGAACTAACTTTGGATTCACATTTGAACGTGAGCAAGTGTACTATGGAGACTTATTTCAATTTACAATGAGGTTATTCTAGCCAGGCCTGTCTTAGGAGGATCTGAGATACTACCCAATTTCCCAGGCTTTGGGCCTTGTTTATGCTTCCCTTCTTGAAAATTTTTCCTACCTAGAATTCAGTCTGTTTTGTTTTCATTTTGCCTTGATACCCACTTCTCTCCTCTTTTTTTTTTTTTGCTAACCCATTTTCCAGCCTCATAGATACAGTTGTGCCTCAAGGTTTGTCCATTTCTTCTCTTTTTACATCAAATATTTACCCACACCTAGGGTCTTCTCTTGTATGGATTATATTCATTTACATGTTGTTATCAGTCTGCCTAGATGCTCATGCCAGGGCACTGAGAACCTGAGTTGGTTCTGTTAACACGTTGCGTACGGTGGGGTTTAAATCCCTCATACCCCTCTGTTCCGGCAGGTTTTTAAAAGAAACTACTTTAAAATGCACTCTTCTCTTTAAAGCGTAAATGCTTCTATGTCATTTATTATTTTTCTATAAATAATAGATTCTACAAATAAATTATTCTATAAAGTAGTCTACAAATAATTATTCTACAAATAATTCAATAAAATATGCAAAGTAAAAAGAGTCAACAGTAAAAACGAGAATTCTCGTTATCCGTCCTTAACGCATGGCTCAGAAAAAAACGAAGATTCTCGTGATCCATACACAACGTGTTAATAAAATGGGAACTTCTACCTTCTTTGTCTGATCAGTTCATGATGCCAAGGTACCTGTTATTTTGAGTGATTTAAATTTTTTGTGAACATCAGTCAGACATTTTAAAAACCTCAGCTATTTTTTCCTCCCCTTAATGTCTTGACTCTTTATGTGTTCTTTTGTTTCCATTTATATTATACTTTAAGTCTCTCTTGCCTTATTCTTGAATCTCCAAGCTTCCATTTGGTTTACCTACTGTGTTTCCTCAAAAATACAACCTAACTAGAAAATAAGCCCTAGCGTGATTTTTCAGGATGGCATCCCCTGAATATAAGCCCTAATGCGTCTTTTGGAGCAAAACTTAATACAAGACCTGGTCTTATTTTCAGGGAAACACGGTATTATCCTCCTTATATTATGTATCTTCCTTGCTAAGAACCCTGAAATGGTTTTCCCTTGCCTCTCTAATAAAGACAAAATTCCTTACATAGACACTGGAGACTCTGTGGCTGTATTTCCCATTATTTCCTTGTGAGTTTAAAATTATAAACAGGCTCACCTGTAAGTTAGTCCCTCAATAGGTGTTGTAGGTTCTTCCTGCCTTTGTGCTTGTGTTTTCCTCTGCTTAGATTTAAAAAATTCTACTTTTCCCTTTCCCTACCCCAGTTTTATCTTTGCAATTGCTCTTCCTTCTCAAGACCTAACATAAATCTTCTTTTGATAGTGCCAAGAACAGTTGTCTGAGAGTTAAATAAAACATATGATTCTCTTAATTTTAATACTAGTACTAACTTGTTGTATGACTTTCAGCAAATCACTTACGTACCTCAACCAAATTGACTCATATTATTTGATACCCTTCATATGACATGTATAGTATTCTGTGTTCCATTATGTGTTCATATCTAACTTTTGGCTTTGATTGCTCTTTGGGGACGAGATCAAATTTCTATGCCCATAAGAGTATGTTGTACATAATTGAAGGTCACTTAGCTTTTGTGGAAGGAGTGAAAGAACCAAATTTTAATTTACCAAATGAGATATTATTGTTAGTGACTGTGGTGGGAATGGAATGGGTGAAGGAATACCAAGGCAGCATACTCTTAAGAAGAGTAGGTTCAAGTGACCCAAAGTAGGATTTTTCTAGGCCTTTGAGTAACTTAATTACCGGGAATAATCTGTTAACTCTTTGGTCACATTATTACTTCCTTGTACTAAAAGAGAAAATCCAATCTCAAGAATAATCGAAGTGTTTCTAAAACATGAACGTGGGTACAGATTACCTGGGAATTTTCTTAAAGTGAAGATTCTGATTCATCAGGTCTGGAGTTAGGACCTGAGATTTTGCATTTCTAATAAGCTCCAAGGTGGCAACAATGCTATTACAGGTCACCTGAGTCATGTGTGTTATTTTTTTTTCCCAACAGAATTGGGTTATTGGCTCTGCCTGCCATAACATTTAAATTGTGGCTGTGGGAAAGAATCTTGGAATTATCTGTTGCAGAGAGAGTAGATCCCTTGTCCATGTTTCTAAGTCTGCCTAATTTGCATAAGTATAGATGGATGTATTTTCTCCCGTCTTTATTTTCAGAGGAGAGAAATGACTGGATCACCATACTATTAAATGCACTGAAGTCGCAATCCCCTTGGCAATCTCAAGCAGTGACTGTACCTGAGAAATGTGGATATCTTGAATTGAGAGGGTATAAAGCCAAAATTTTTACTGCATTAAGTGGAAACAGTGTGTGGCTTTGCAAAAATGAACAGGTAAGCTGTGTTACAGTGATGCAAATTGTGGTTCCTTCATTATATGAACAACTGTGCTTTGTTAGACTTACTAGTGTTTTTACATCCAGTCTTGCTTTTGCCTTGAGTTCCCTACGAAATGTAACAAAAGAAAGAGTTCTTTGGTTGAATTTTCTCAGTTCATTCAACAGCAAGAGAGTTAATCTACAACAAATTTGAGGCTAGACATCACTTTTTTAAAGACTGACGAAATAGAATCACTGCAAATAATTTTTAAAATGCATTCCTTAGCTGAAGTAACATTATAAAACTACTCGAGAGAATAATTAAGAACCAATTAACCATTGCAGCTGTTGTTGAAATAGGCCCAGTTCTGCACCTGTTGTGTTTCTTTTGTTTTTGTCACAAGCAATTATAGAGTAAGCACATATTTTCTGGAGTTTACAGCATTTTTGGTTTTTCTTTCCTTCTTCCTTTTTTTTGAGCAGACATGTTGCTTGCAGACGCAATAATTAGAGGAGATAATTTACTCGTGATTGAAAGGTACATAGCCACACGTGCACATACATTATCACATATATATAAATAGATGTAGACTTCTTGGCTTATTGAATTTGGTTAATATTGAAGGATTCAATAGGAAATTTAAATGTTTTGAGGAGAATGATGTTAAAATAAAGTTTTAACAATTTCTATTAACTTCATTTGATTCTGTAGACCTCTCTTTCTCTCACATACCTGGTTTTTAATATGTATAGGAAAATTATGTCTTTACCTCTTTTTGGGTATTAATTCTTACCGAATTTTTTAGCCTAGACTATATTAAATACTTAGTAATTATTTATGGAATTAAATAGTGGGCTTTGTTATTTGATCTAACGTGAATTCACTTTAGGATACATTATAATGGGTTATGATAAGGTGAAATACAAATGCTGACTATTTTCGTAATAAAAATAGAGATACTAACTCAAAACAAACAGTAGTTTGACAAAAATTAACGATAGAGCCTTCGCCAAGGCATCCCCTGAACTTCAGTGTGAACTTACTCATTCCGTTTTTTTGGATAAGATTTCTTCACTAATTAACTGAGGGAGGCATCACTGAGCACGGCTGGCACATTCATAACTGGGACAGTTAGCATATTCCTCAGGAATAGTGATGCATAGCTTCATAATGTGTATGAGCTCAATATGAACGTTTTCAGTTTGGAAAGTAAGATGATTAAAACTTTTCTTATTGGAATGGAGGTTAAAAATGCATACTTTACATGTATCCATGTATCAGTACAGAAGTTACTCAGCCAAATGAATACCACAAATGAGATCTTCATCTTTTACTTGTACAGACCTAATGGGCTTCAAATTTGTAGTTTAATCGCTTACATTAGTTAGATTGTCTGAGTTTGTTATTCTCTAGAAATAAAGTAAAACGTTTTTAAGGTTTTATTAATACTTTCTCATTAGAAAGATGTTGTATGATATTTTTCCTTTAGTATTAGTAATTGAGGATATAAAGCATAATAATGACTACCATTTGTTGAATACCAGGTACTGTGCTAATTAATTTATAAACATTCCCTTTCATCTTCCTCACAAATGTAGGGGGAAGATATACTCATCCATGTTTTATAGATGAGGAAAACGAGGATTAAGTAACTTGTGTAAGGATTACAGTTTATTACGCAGAGTTTAATTTAAAACCAGAACTTTGTAAATCTAAGCCTAGCTTCTTAGCCACTATATCAAACTATTGTTTTTTTAAAAAAAATTATGTTGAAAAGTAAAAATCTGGCATGTGACCTTTTAAAAATAGATTAAGATTCTTTCGTTGAATAATTTAGTTGCCTAGAAGGTTCAGAGTGTGCATTTAATAAATATTATGTCATGTCAGTCACTCTAAAAGTGATGCACTTAACTGGAGTACACAAGTCTTCTGTTCTAGGAGGAAAAATCAGTATTTCTGATGGATGGTGGTGAGCTCAGTGGTCAGCAGGAGTTACAGAGAAGTACAAAAAAACGGGCATCTAATGAAGTCTGGGTATTAGGAACACTTCCAGCTTCCGTGTATGCAAATAATGAACATATTTTTAAAATTAAAACATTAATACTGGACCCTTCCTCATTTTTTGAGAAGTAAACCTATAATTTTTTTTACTATATGTATATTTTAAGTCCTTTTCAGTGCATTAACATGTATATATATAAACACACACACACACACGGTGCCAAAAAATGTATATGCATTTTAAGAAAGAAAAAAAATGTATTAAAATTTTAATACTCAATATATACCGATAACAAAAGATGAATACGAGTCACGTGTATACATTTTTTTGGCACCCCTACTATATATCCTTAAAAAGTGCATACTATTGCTTGGATATGTGTTCTTTTTTTAAAATTGCATATTAATCAGATTATATGGAGCTAGGTCTTAAGGACTTGGTCTTTTCAAGTCTTGAACTAGTTGACTAAAGACTAGATGGATAAATTATGGAAGACCCTTTGTGTTTAGGCACTGACATACTATTTCAATTTCATTTATTTTTACATCCTAGTGTGTTCCCTTTCAGCCCGAGGAAAGTTGCCCAATGGTTTTTTCACATGGTTGAGCAAATTGTGTGAAGGACTTGGGTGACATGCTAAATAAGGGAGTCTTTCTCCTGAATGTTTTAAGCTAGTGTTTTAGGAAAAGCGCTGAAAGATAATAAAACAGTTTGACACAGCTTCTAAAAGTTTTATGCACACAACACGTGAAGTAATCTTGTGTTTCTTTTAAAAGATGATGGGGAAAAAAACAGCTCATAAAATGTAAGAGGTATTAATTTTGAACCTCTTTTTCTTAATTTGTATTGGCTCTAATTTATGGTAGTTCATTCCATGCATCAAAGCTTAATTATTTCTATTTATTAAAAATCTAAGACAGTGAATTTATTGCCCACATCATTTATAGTATGAATAGAATAAAAAAAAATTGACCTACACCACCCTAACAGATGAACTATTTTCATTTTTCTTGCCTCTATTTGTACAGTTTCCTAATTTACTTTGGCGGTCACTCCAGGGAGAATAGACAGACAGTGGAGGAAAGTGGAAGGACAACCAGTATAGAATGTTGAATAGTTATAAAGGACACTTGAAAGCACAAAGAAGATTGGAGTGGGTGGTAGCAGTTCTGGGTTTTCATTCTTGCTCTGCTATTAATTGGCTCAGGTAATTAAGTTAATCTCCAGTTTAAATGTTATCATGTGAAGAAGAGAAATGGATTACTGTCTCTAAGGACATTATTTAAGTTGCATATTAAAATCCCAGATATCTGGGCTCATTAGACCCATGGATTTAGAATTTCTGGGGAGAGGGTGTTGGAATCTGCATTCCTGTAAAGCGCCCCAGGTGACTCAGTGTCAGGTGATCCACAGAACACAGAGTAAAACACTGATCTAAAGTTCTTTAAGAATTTTAAGCGTCCAGGTAAAGTGAACAAAATATTTATGGAGTTGGAAAATGAGTAAACACAGTCTTCAACAACGTCGAGTTCTTCTGTAGTTCATCTATTAACTTAGGGCTGCTATACCTCTTTTTACGATAAAGTTTCATTTGGAAGCATATCCTTTTCTTGATTGTACATTTTGAAATATGCACACATTTAAGTGGAAAGCTAAGAAAATCATTATTAGTGGTAATACGTTTTTAAATTTTAAAGAACTCTTACTAATAAATTGTGTATGGTTCTAAACTATATCTGCTGGGTTTTTGTTTCTTGCTAAACTCTCTATAGTTTCTATATAAATTTTAATTTTTCAGCTTATAAATCCTATTTCATTCTTCTTCCTAACACAGACTTTTATCACCAGAGTATGCTCTGTTGGAGAAATTAAAACTCTGTTTGCAAAGTCAACATAAAGGATAGTGTTTGAAAACAATTTGAAACTGTTATTTCCAATAAGTTCCTTTAACTCTGTGTGTATGTCTGGAAATTTACTCTGATTTTGGAGAGTATTGTTAAACTTTTCTAGAGGTTTTTCTCTACTTCCAGTAGGGGTCCCTGAAAGTCCATGTCAAGCTTCCCTAACAATATTTTTTCAGTGATTCGTTCTCTCACTTTTTCTGGAACTGTCCCTTCTATTGAATCAAGAACTTATATTTTCCATGTTAAAGTAACTTTTAGGACACTATCATAATTATTGTATTAATTATTATTATTATTATTATTTTCTTTTTGAATGTGGCATAATATAACAAGGGGGACGCCAATCTGTACATTCTCACTGACAGTTCACTGACAGATCTAAACTCTACAGAACCTACGTGGGCTTTCCGTTTTCTCAGTTGCTCTGTTCCAATATTCACTTTTTTCATCTCTTTCTTTCCCTTTCATTCATTAGTGGATTGTAGGAACTGAAATTTGAAGTAACTCTTGGCTGGTAGGAGAAATACTTTAGGGAATACTAGTTTTTGTTTGTTTTGTCTTGTTTCCAGATATGCTCCAAAAAGTAGAAGAAAATTGTGAATAGATAAGTAAAAACATTTGTTAGAGACGAAGATGGCAAGGTAGAAACTGACACAAATTCTTTTTTTTAAATTTATTTTTAATTATGGTTATCATACAATAATTATATTAGTTTCAGGTGTGCAACATAGTGATTCAACATTTATATACCGATGTGATCACCGTAAGTCAGTAACCATCTGTCACCATACATAGTTATGATATTGACTATATTCTCTATGCTGTACACAACATCGCCGTGACTTATTTTATACCTGGATGTTTTATATCTCGCATTCCCCTTCTCCTTTTCTGCCCATCCCCCCATCCCACTCCCTCTGGCTGATAATTACTTTGTTCTCTGTACCTATGAGTTTGCTTCTGTTTTATTTCATTTGTTCATTTGTTTTGTCTTTTTTTTATTTGTATATGACACAAATAAGTGAAATCATATGGTATTTTTCTTTGTTCGACTTATTTCACTTAACGTAATACTATTTAGGTCCATTCATGTTGTTGCAAATGGCAAGATTTCATTCTTTTGTATGGCTGAGTACAAAGGTGGTATTTATGTGCCACCTTTAGCCATTCATCTGTTGATGGACATTTTGTTTGCTTTCTTATCTTGGCTATTTAAATATGCTTCCGTGAGCATAGGGGTGCATATATCTTTTCAAATAATTTTTGTTTTTTTCAGATAAATACCCAGAAGTAGAATTGCTGGGTTATGCGGTAGTTCTATTTTTAATTTTTGAGGAATCGCCATACTATTTTCCGAAGCGTAAAACTCTTTACGCAATTACTTAGTTGTAAAACCCTGTGGTGCCATTATCACAGAAGTTAAATGTAATCCCTTTAAATATTTAGCACTTTACAATCCCACCCCGCAAAATTTTTAATTTTTACAAATTTGTTCTATTATTTTTTTACCTCTGCTTATGTCTTATGTGCCTGCAATGCATTATAACTATGATAGTTTTTCTCCATTACTTCACCTTTGTATAAAATGAGCTGTGTGATTGAATTTGTACTACTGTGTTTCTGTGTTCATCCATTTTACAGATTTTTATTGGGCACCTTCTCATTTCTGGGCACTGCTCTAAGCACTAGGGGTATAGTGGTAACTCAGAAATTCCCTGCTTTTTAGGATTTTTAACTTCCAGTGGGGGTAGCACATAGTGATAAATAAACGAGATTTCTGGTAACCTTCTGTATATAGCTTTTTATTCCTTTTTGATTATTTTTTGGCAAGAATATTTATGATCTTTTTCTAAAGAATTATTTACATTTAAAATGCTATTTGCTATGTGGATAGATTCCAGTTTCACTTTAACCTTAAAAGTGTTATAATTTTTATATTCCCAAATTAATGGTATAAATATTTATTTTATTCAGTGCTGTGCCCTAAGAGTTCTAGGCAAGTAGCTGACACTCAGTAAACATTTCGTAGAGTGAGCTGGTTGAATTAATGGTTATTTGTAGCTGTTTTCTTGACTAGAGAGTTTATCTTTCAGAAAAAAATTTCTTTTTAAATTATTTTCTTTATAAATTGTCTTTTCATTTTCTTTCTCCATTTATTTATTGGGATTCTGTTGTCTTTCCTGACAATTTCTTTAAGCTCTTCATATAATGAAGATACTAATCTTCATGTCATATTTTCTGCAACTGCTTTTCTGAGCTATTGCTTATTTTTCATTTTTCATTTAATTTTTGTTGTATAGATTTGTTTATATAATTAAATTGTTTTTTTAATCAGTTCAAAGCTTATAGATTTTCTGTATCCTGGAAAAATAATTATTTTATAAATTTATTAATCTTGAAATGATCTGAATGTAGTATATAAGCCAGTATTTTTAAAGTTTTAAATGAGGTAAAATAGGAACATGCACTGAGGTATATGTAGTGTTCACTATACATATATATGTGTGTGTGTGTGTGTGTGTGTGTGTGTGTGTGTATATATATATGTGTGTGTGTGTGTGTGTATATATATATATATATATATATATATATATATATATATATATGTATGTATAGTATATATGGTATTGCTAGTTGGATGGAATTTCTGCATATGGATGTGAGATAAATTTAAGATATTTAGCTTTGGTTTCCATTTGTTATGTTGCCCTGACAGCTAGTCTCCCATCTTTTTCTAATGATTTTTTTTGAATATCATGTTAATATTAGTGGATTCATTATACCCAGATGTCTTGCTTGGTGAATTTGTGTATGTATCTATTTAATGATTATTATGGCATTGAGGTTTTCATCACATGAATTTACTTGATTAACATTCTCAAATCAGGGTATGACAAGAGACTCCTTCCCCCTCACTCCCCTAACATAATGTTCCCTGGTATCTGGCACGGGAATGAAACTCTGATAGCATTTAAATAGACCTCATAGGGCTATGGGTTGTGTGGTGCAGAAAGAAGCACTGGGGTGTAGGAGGTGGCCTCAAATTCTCTGGGTTCTCTATCTGGCCAAACTCTGCATCTGGTGTTTCCCAGGAAGTCTGATGCCAATGTCATACAATGCCACATCTGCTTTCAACAAATGTTTAAGCCCCGAGTTCTGAAATTCCTGGCATGGAAACCTGGCAATCCAGTGTTTCCCAAAATAGATTTCAGATTTCAGATATTTTAGGGTTAATAAACCCTTCTTTAATTTTTCTGCTTGGGGATCAAACTTTTATTTTGCTCTTTTCACTATGTGGTTTCAACCAGCTTCTGTTGCTACAAATTCGTACAAATAACGAATATCAGTATCTTGGTAAATACTTAACCATTAATTCTAATCTGGATTTTAATATGGAATTATTGGTGTGACTATTTTCAGTAATTATAAATAGAATGGAAGTATTTTTATTGAAGATAAATTCTGGTTTTGGAAACCCTCAAATGGAAGGATCGTCTGGATGTATTAGACCCTCAATTTATATTTCTTCATTCATTTTTTCCTAACAATGCTATATAAGGTAGATACAACTGTCTTGTAATAAGAGAGAAAATTGAGGTGTAGATTAATTAAATAACTTGCCAGCAGTCATATAGCTAGTAAATGGCTCAGCCAGGCTTCTCCCCCAGATCTGACTCCCAGTGCCACTTGGTCATCACCACCTTTGCAAGTGTCCAGATTTTCTCTGCCAAACATGCCTGTTTTTATGGTAGAACTAGTGGTGGGATTCATGCTTTCTGAAATCCTACATTCTGTGGCAGCAAACTAAATGTAAAATACTGTTTACTCCACAATCTGTTTTTAGCTTTATGCTTTCTATAATAATACGAGGTTGGACAATTAAGTTCATGAATTCATCCTAGAAAAAGTGCTGCATGTCTCATTGCTGTATATCACTGTGGTCACCTTCAAAGTACTCCTCTTGGGAAGCTATGCACCTATGTCAGTGCCTAGTCCACCCTTCAAAGCAATTTTGGAACTCTTTTTCTAGAAAGGCTATCAGAGCTGTCGTCGTATTACCCTTGATGTCCTGAATGTCATCAAAATGTCCCCTTTCAGGATTTCCTTTATCTTTGGGTAAAGAAAGAAGTCATTGGGGGCTAGATCAGGCGAGTAGGGAGGGTGTTCCAATACAATTATTTGTTTACTGGCTAAAAACTCCCTCATAGACAGTGCTGTGTGAGCTGGTGCATTGTCGTGATGCAAGAGCCATGAATTGTTGGCGAAAAGTTCAGGTCGTCTAACTTTTTCACACAGCCTTTTTAGCACTTCCAAATAGTCAACTTGGTTAACTGTCCAGTTGGTACAAATTCATAATGAATAATCCCTTTGATGTCAAAAAAGATTAGCAATGTCATTGCAACCAGTTTGCGGACTTAATTTTCAGGTCTCGTATTCTACCCATTTAGTTTTCATGTTGTTGCCTTTTTTTTTTTTTCCCACTCCAGTTTATAGCATTTTAAAGGTTGAAGGTTCGACTTGTGCCTATTTTTCAAAATGAGACTAGTGCTGACAATCAGGTTATAGTTAATGGGTAATTTATTTTAAATTTTCTTCAAAGTTTAACATTCACATTACATACCATTTTAAAAAATTTATGTATTCTTGCTAGTTATTTTAAACATGCACTTTCTTGTAACTGAGTTTTTAATAGGTAATATGTTCAGTTGGCTTCAAATTTAAAGAGGTAGAAAACAATAATAATTGCTAACTAGGACAATGTAGCCCTTACTGGGTGCCAGCAGTTCATTCATCCAAGAAGTTTTAATGTATTAATAATCCTCCCCACAGTGGTGTGATAGGTACTACTCTTATCCCATTTTGCAAATGAGCGAACTGAAGCACGAGAGATGTATCTGATCACACTGGTCTGGGTTTTGTCATTTGTCAACTGTCACTGCCTTTGGAAAGAATCTTAGGAACACCACTCTCTTTTCTAGGCTGGATTAGGTGCTTACCCTACATGCACTATTTTTTTTTATTTATTTATTTATTTTTTTTATTACAATTCATTACGGTTCTCTGTCTTGTCCTTTCCAGACTGAAGCTTCTCCAAGGCAGGTACCCTATGTTGTGCTTCAGTGTGGATCCAGGGCTTAGCACAATTTCTGGCACTTGCTAAGTACTTAAACACTGCTTTGCCAGGGTACATTTTCCATTTTAAAAATGGCTAGATCTGCTCTGCCTTCTTTACAGAATTATTTAGAAAATCAATTGAGAGTCCACAGCTGTTTGTCAGCTTCAGAGCACTACACAATAGATACTAAACCGATCATGGAGTGCCCTGTATGTGCTTATAGAAGACTCATGCTTCAAAACCTCTAGATATTAGCACAGGGGTTGGCAGCCCGGAGAAGTAGGATCTTGACAAAATCCAATGCATCACTGTGAGTTCTGGCCAGTCTGTTTTTTAACCAGTAGTCTTAATGATTTCAAATGACTTGTAGAATCTGATTGCATGCTTTTTTTTGTTGTTGTTGCTTTACAGACGGTAGAGAGAAGTGTTTATATCCTGACATTTAAATATTGCAGATTCCTACTGTCTAGATTCTACAACTGGTTCTGCTGTCTAATTCAGTGTTTCTCAATATTGGCTATATGTGAGAATCACAGTGTTGTAGTTTTGCTTTGTTTTGTAACTGAAGATTCTTAGGCTCTGCTTTCTGATTCAGGGAACCAGCATCTCAGGGTAGGAGGAGGGAGAAAATAACACAGGTAACTTTGATGAGCATCAAGGAATGAGATCTATTCTAGATGTTTTCTAAATAACTGTCTGCAAAGATGGCTTAATGTCACCAGAAATATTTTTTAATAAGAAACGCAGTTGTTTCATGTTTAATAACACTCCAGAGCACTGACATTTATTTTGTTCTTCTGCGGTACATTTTACAGTCCATTTGTGCTGGTGAGTTCAGTGGGTACTCTAATTACTCAAAACCATATGGCCATGGCAAGCAGCTGATAAATGGGTTGTGATTTTTTCTTTTTGTTCCAGGCTGAAAAAATCATCTTTGCTTTGCTTAGGAGAGATTTTGCAGTTTTGGGTCGACCCTCACTTAATTTGTTTTTAACAGAAATTGAAGCTTTGTATGTAGACATTTCATGACTTGCTTGTAGAAATGTGGGACCATATATTCAGGTTGGAGCCTTCAAAAGGCTCATCATTTACCATAAAAGCTGTCAGTGTTATCATCTGCTTGTCCGATGGTCTGAGTGTGTATCCTGCCCTAAGTACCTGCAGGCCAGACTCCCGTCAGAGAAAAGAACCAGCAGTGGTCTGATACCTGGCTCTTGTCAAAAGCTTCATTACTCAAATTTTTTGGAGGGGCAGGGAGTCTAACTGTTTTATTCTAGAGTTATCCCTGTATCCAGCTGGGCCATCAGAAAGCTGTTTTTAAAATATCTTCCCTTGCTTTTCCTACTTTATTTCCTGATTTATAAAAAGAGAGTTGACTTTCCAATCACCTGCAATGGGAGTTCCTCTAACAGTTACATTATCCGGCAGGACCATTGGTATGAATAATGGAAATGTTTTTTAGTATTATCATTCAGTAAGTAAGTATAACACTGTACCAATATATTGAAACTTATTAAAATGAGGTGGATTAAAAACGTTTAATTCCCCTCCTTTATCCAGAGATCACATTAAGCACTATTTTTTGGTAGGTGAAAATACATCACATTTTTCTAGCTATTTTATAACACTTAGCATGTCGCTGCATCTTTTCTGTTATTCACTCTCAATTTCTGGCTTGTTCCCTCTAACAAAATGAACCATTTGTTCTTTAGTCAGAAAAACATAATGTCCAATTACTTTGTTTTATAAAGGAATCATTTTCTCATTCTAACTAAAAACTTGTACATTAAAAAACAACGAAGAGAGGCTCTTTTGCCATTTGTGATGAAAGCTCTGGAAACATTTACAAGCAGGGGAAGATCTGTTGTAACATTATTTCACGTATTTTATGTCAGGAATGCATTGGTATCAAATGGCAAAAACCTTAAGGATAGCTTCAATAGATAGGGATTTATTTGTTTTAACAAATCTCTTGGTGTAGGCACTAGAGAGCTGATGCCACCAGGGAACGAGGTTCTTTCTGTTTTTTAACTCACTCTGGCATCCTGAGTACAAGAATTTGTCCTGAGGCTTTTCATCTCAAGGATTCTAACATTCTAAAATGGCTTCTAGATTTTATTTCTGAAGAAGATGGAAAGGCAAGGGGTGAAAGTCTTTTTCCAAAGCTTTTCCCTCCACCCTTCCACCCCAAATGAGGAATTATTTATATTTTATTGGACAAAAGTATGACATATATCCCCTCCTAGCTGCAAGGGGAATGGGAAAATAGTACTTTTAGCCTGTATAGCAGGGGAAACAAAGAGAAGAAGGCCTGTGAATTGTTACTTTCTGTCTCTGCCGGAACTGTCCTTACTGAAAATGGACCAATATTTTTTGTAGTCAGTCTTTAGTATGGCTACTTTCCCCCATCATAATTTAATTTAGGAATTCAGAGCACATTTCATCTGCATCTGTTCACATAGACAATTCATTTTTTGAGGTACAGATTAATTATATTTTTAACATGTTGAGATTATTTATTTGTTAATCAAATTCCCAGACCCTTAGGATGAGACAATATATTACCACCTTTAATGCTTTTGAAATGTAGCTTCTGTCGCTTTTTGAACAATTTCTAATTTTTATGAGACAAGCCAAACATAGTGGCTGTAAGTGTTGAACAAATGACAGGTTTCATATCAAAAAGAGCATTAGAGGAGCTTTTTAAGAATCTAATTGAAGGAAGAGGAAAGTCATAAAATATTGGAGCTGAGATGAAATTGTCAAATGAGTAATGCCTTTGTTTGGGAGTAAATGAGAAAAATAATGTGACAGAGCAGTGGTACCACCACACAGTAAAACAAAGAAACAGCGAACACATGACTTGGTTTCAGTCCCTTTCTCTGTGTATGTTTTCCATCTAATTCTATCTTCATGAGCCTTGATTTCTCCTTTTTTAAATATAAATAGTAACCTCACTGTGTCAGCTGGCTTCCCTACCTGGAAACTTCTAGGCCCATGGTAAGTGTTAGTTTCTTCTACAGAATGGATAAAGGTGAAGAAATGACCAACTTTTAAAAGCCAGGCATGTGTACTTCAAGATCTGTGTCCTGGTCAAGTTCTGTTTTATGTGAAAGAAACCCATATTTTATTAATAGACCACCTGTCGAGCTTAGAATGGCACTGGGTTATCATGTATTTAAAATGACTACCTAAAATAAGAAAACGGCTCTCAATGCATTTTTAATCAATTGTTTGATTCCATATACGTATGTGTAGTAAAATTTAGTAGAATTTATTGGGTTTTAGAGACTATAGTTGCCTTTTCAAAATCCATAGTTTTGGTTTCTTTATTATTTTTTTATATTTTTCTTCAAACTAGGATTTCAAGAGTGGACTTGGTATTACCATAATTCCTATGAATGTAGCAAATGTAAAGCAAGTGGACCGAACTGTGAAACAATCCTTTGAAATAATCACCCCCTACAGAAGTTTTAGGTAAGCCGTATTTAAACAGTTTGTGTTTGTACTACTGCAGGAAAGCTGGGGGGGGGGGGGTGAAGGAGGGGCAGGGAGAGTACTTTTACGTTGCTAGCGGTGATTTGTTTTCTTCTAGGACACTCAGTAAAATTATGTTCTTTCCCATACTGTTTAATTTATTAGCCAGTATATGTAAACGCCTTGTAAAAGCAACTTGAACAATCACGCAACCTGAAAATATACTAATTTCATGAGATTTCAGTCATTTCTTTTCTTAATACCTCTTCGTCTTAATAGGCTTGCTGGGTATGTTAATTTTTCTTTATCGACAAATATATGAAAGCTTCACATTTTGAAGAAATAAAATACAAAGAGAATATTACGTTGTCTTTAAGCTGTATTGTTATTTACCTTGTAGCCTAATCAAATATTGTCCCTCCTTTAAGATCAAGTCCTAATTATAATTGCTCTATAACGATTTCCTAAAAGGAACTCCAGCTTAAAATGATGCTGAATTTAATGGATCTCCTAGCACATATTGATCGTATGCTTTAGCATTTTGTTATATGTCTTGTATTATGATATTCTAGTAATTAATTCATTATGACAGTGAAACAGGAAACCTAATATATGTTCTTAATATGTGTAAATAATCTATAATGACTGCATAGCTTTAACACACAGAAGAGGCATCAGTCAGTATCTGTTGAGTTCAACCATATTAATTCATTTGTCACAAATAATCAATCTACCACACAGTAATATGCAGGTCAGAGGCAATTGTCAGAGGCCTTTGAAGGACTAACAATTACTTAGCAATTTCCACAATACTACCAAGTCTAGTACTCAATTTATCTGTCAAAATATGTCTACTGGCTCAAATTTTAAGAAATAAATGATCACATGAAGAATAGTAAGCTTTATTTTCACATATGCAGACTCAAGCCACAACTGAAAATGTAGACATTGGCTGAGCTTTTTCTACTCATAACACCTGCAATACCAAATATGTGGGGTTTTTACTCATATCAACCAAGTCTCCAACTCTGGATACCAACAAGGGGTCCTACAATTTAATCCTAGTGTGCTACCAACTACCAGAGTGAGCATCAGACCCCACAGGTTTAAAGGCTCAGTCCCACAAACCGTCCTTCTTCAGACACCAGTCATAAGTATTGGGTTCCCAGGTTTACCCACATTTCTGTCTAACTTGGTTATAAATCAGGGTTCCCATGATCCTGTGTACCCCAGGTTTGACAGTTTAGTAGAATGACTCACAGAATTCAAGAAACAGTTTATTTATTGTGACCAGTTTATTATAAAGAATGAAACTCAGGAAGGGCCACATGGGAGAGCTGCATAGGGCAAGGTATAGTGGGTTAGTGGTGCAGAGCTTCCATACCCTCTCTGGGCACACCACCCTCCCAGCACCTCAGTGTATTTACCAACCTGGGAGCGCTTGTTTAGGTGGGGTTTTTTTTGAGGTTTCATTCCATGGGCATGATTGATTACATCCTTGGCCATTAGTGATTAACTCAATGGCCAACCCCTCTCCCCTTCCCAGAGGCGGGGGTGGGGCTGACTGAAAGTTTCAACTCTCTAATCACACCTTAGTCTTTCTGGAAACCAGTTCCCTCCCATCCTGAATCTGTCTAGGCCCCCAGCCACAAGTTACCTTACTAGCATATAAAAGACAGTTTTATCATTCAGGGGACTCCAAGTGTTCTGGAAGCTGTATACCAGGAACCAGGGGCCAACACCAAATGTCTGTTTTTCATTGTACCATATTGGATGTGACCAATCTCTAGATACTTCAAAAAAAAAAAAAAATCCATCGAGGCAGCTCACTTTTCTTACAGATTGTTTAGAATGTTAGTCATCTGTTATTTTCATTATGTTTCAAAGCATTTTCATCTTTAGAACAGAAAATTTTAATGTGAAGCATCATTCTGTGGGCCACTGACTGAGTGTGGAGCACATTTCCTGCCACATCAGGAAATATTTCTCAAAGGATTAAACTGATGTTTAATGTTTTATCCCTTCACTCAGGCACCCAATAAACACTAATATTAGAATAGATCAAAACATGGCTAAAAATGAGTTTGAATTCTGTTAGAATAATAATCATTTAAAACTTTTTTGATTTCTCAGTTTCTTAAAGCCATCTATACATATTTCTAATTAAAAAAGAATGCAGTTTTGGTACTAAAAGAATTAAGTTTCTGTTGGGTGTTTTTGATAATTTAGTTTCAGACTATCATTGCGTTCTTTCTTGGCCGAATAATCCTATAGACCTGAAACGCTGCCCGTCTCCTATTGTTTGTTACGTAATCACTGCTTAGGAAACATGGCCTCTCATTTAAGCTTTTGACCTACAAAGGCAATTTTTATATGCTGGTTAGAAAAATGTGTGTGTTAATTCTGGTTCAAGGTATGTAAACAAAGTCATAAGCAATGTGGACAATTCAAGGAAAAAAATGGATTTCTAAATTAGATGATTTTTAACAGAAAAGACTATTCAACTGCCTGGAAGGCATATTTTTCAGCTGCTGTTTAATTTGTGAGTGAAATGAATATGCAAACTGAACATACTGCTTAATTGGCCTTTACAAGGGAGATCGATAATGCAGAAATGTTAATTATTTCAGCTTTACAGCTGAGTCTGAAAAGGAGAAACAGGAGTGGATTGAAGCTGTGCAGCAATCGATAGCAGAAACACTCTCTGATTATGAAGTAGCTGAGAAGATTTGGTTCAATGAGTCCAACAGGAGTTGTGCAGATTGTAAAGCCCCGGATCCTGACTGGGCATCTATCAATCTCTGTGTTGTCATCTGTAAGAAGTGTGCAGGTAATTCGTGATAAGTTACACTCTTCACTGTTGGGTGGCAGATTGGCACTGAATGCTCTTTATTGTCAGATACAATGCCTTCCAGCTAATGGTTATGAGAAATAAAAACAGAGAAAGCTTATTACATGTAAATCAATTTTAGAAATGCAATTCTAAACTTCTCTTATGCATGACTTAGATATAAAAATTGATTTTTAAGCATGTAATCGTTTTTCTGTGCTTACTGGTCCATGTATGGATTTTTAAAAGACAACGTTGAAAGTTTTAGATTTTCGGTGAAAGCGGTTCAGAATGACCCCTAAACTCGTTTGCTCTTTTGTATGATTTGTCCTTTTTTCCCAGTCATTTTCATAAGACTTATTTTTCCCATCAAGGTTGTTCTGAGGTCTAAACTTGGTGTGCTGGATCTGGTATCTCTTATGATGAGAACTTTTATATAGAAGCATTTTCCAGGCATATTGATGTTTATGAGAGTACCCAGTGCTGTCACGGTTTTCTCATTGTGACCTTAACACTTTACAGATTATCTGATAACTCATTCATTGTATTTGGGAGCTCAGACAATTGTCCAAGGAGGTGGAGGCAGGGGACCCCAGCTTAGGTATGTGATCATGGAGGTCTTGGAGAAAGTTAACCACAACCCAAACTTTATTTCATCTTTTCAGCTCTACCAGGTCTTGTACTGGTCCTGGGAATTAAAAAGGTATAAGATGAGGCATTTCCTGCACAAATATATAAATAGTAATTACAGCAGAGGATCATAAGGGCAAGTGTAGAGTACAGGTTTCTTTGAGAGAACACAGAGGAAGAGTGCCTGTCTCAGCTCGAGCAAAGCGCAGGACAGGTGCATCAAACCCTTGATACTCTCTAGATCTACATGCTACCACGTTTCTCATCATATGAGGGTAGACTGCCTCACAAGCTGATTAACAACATCATTTGCAACAACAAAAAGCATCATCGAATCCCCCTCTTTGCATTTTCCCCATCGTTTTCTCCTCTCCAGTCTCATTGGAAGAGGTTGCCTTTGTGTTGCCCAAGGTCATTCTTCCTACTTACACTGCTTTTCTTCTCAGCTTAGGATCTCACCCCATCACTTATTCACTCTCTATGTAACTATTCAACTGCGATTTCTTTTGCTTCTTGCCTAAATCTGTCCTGTTAACACTGGCTTTCCGAAAACTCAGCCTTCCCTTCTATGTATCATTCTCTGTCTCTTTTGTCCTTTAATAGACAAATACTTTCAAGAGTAGTAGTTTGCACAGGTTTTCTTCATTTCTTTAACATCTAGTTTTTCTTCAGCATCCTGTAATCAGCCTTCTTTTCTTTCTACTCTAGTAAAAATGTTTTCACCACATTTACCAATGTTTTTTAACTCTCAGTTTCGGTGTGGTCAATTCCTATCTTTATTGTCTTCTCTGCAATATTTAGCACTCTTGACCAATTTGTCTCTCTATGACTTACATCCTCCCTCAACTTCCAGGACACTGTTTCCTCTTGTACTCTTACTACTCTGATCATCCTTTTCCAGGTTACTTCCTTTGCCTGCTGCTAAAATATATGTGTCCCCTTAGGTTACATCCTTGTTCTCTTTCACTCTGATGTTAAAAGATATTTATCATTTAAATTCAACATTCACTTTTAAGCAGATGATTCTCATTCTTTTGGAAACCACACTGTTCTATCTACCTACTAGACTCTCTACTAGGATTTGCCTCAAATACCTCAAAATTAACACGTTAAAAATGGAGCGCTCAGTGCTGCCCAACTCATTACAGTTTTAGCTGTACGTTCTCCTATATCCCAAATCTTCGTCAGAAGCAATACTCTCCACCCTACATTCAAGCCAAAACCCGAGAGACCCTTTTGACACTTTCTCTTTCCTTAAAGCCCACCAAGTCCCATCAGTTTTATTTTCTCAGTATCTCTAAATCTGTCCTCCATTTTGTTTCTCTTCCTGTCTCAACGCAGATTCTATTGTTTCTTGTCTAGGCTACTCCAGCCTCTCTCCCATTTTGCCTGTGTACTTCTAAGTTTGCCCTTCTCGTCTTTGGATGGTCTTTGTAAATGTGAACCTGTGCAAATTCCTGTCACAGGAATTCTAGGGTTTCGTACTCTGAGTAGTTTCCATTTCAAAGAAGGTAAGAAAGGAACCTCTCCCCTAATGTAAAGAGAATGAGCTTTCATGCTCCTAAAGCAAAAGGTCCTTATGATCAATGATAATGTGTTGTATACCTTGATTCCTTCTCAGAAAGAAAGCATCTGGCATATGCCTGAGTTCCCAGTAATGACTGAATGGTGACTCATACTGCGGAGTCGAATTCATGATACTAGAATACTGGCTGTTATTCTCTTACTATTCTCTTCCAAAAAAGCAGAATAAGGAATTCACTTCAGATTTTCAAGTACACATTTATTAAAGTTGGAGCTAGTGTTTTTAAGAGTAAAGGGATAATATCTGTATTCATACACGTGTAATTTACACAGACCCGTTATAAAATGTTTTCAGTTACCTACAATTTCTAGTTCATTGCCAAATGATGAAAAAAAATTATACGTATGTATATACACACATGCACACATACATACACAAACACACACACACATTCATGCATACACACTTGTAAAAGTGCAGTCTTATGCCAGTACAGGGTGGTGGCTGATGAAGGCAAGTGCTGTTATCCTCACTGTGGTTACTTGTAATTTCTGTATAATTACCACCACTACTTCAGGGTGGAAATTTATATTGTTGTGTTTTAAGTTGAAAAGGTATATAAATACACACATCCATGTATACGTACATGCACATTTTTTTTTAGATGAAAAATATATTTACATACAAATTAAAATAGAAATGCAACTGTGTTTTGACTTCAGGACAACATAGATCTTTAGGACCAAAAGATTCCAAGGTTAGAAGTCTCAAAATGGATGCCAGCATTTGGAGCAATGAACTCATCGAGGTAAGTGGGATTTAACTGTGGCAGTGGTTAGCAGAGATCTCTGGGAGGAGGTATGCAGGGGGGTGACATGCCTAACTTTAGGGGTTCTTTGATTAAGTTCTCACCACATTATAAAAATGGTTTACAGTCTATTTGATTGTAGCAACTTTCTACTTTAACTTTCAGAATGCTTCCTAAATGAGATAGTTATTTTTAAAAATAAAAGTACAGGGAGCTTTAATAGTAATAACTACTTTTCAAGGCTTGGCAGCTTTTTCGTTAAGCCAGAATTTACGTTCTTTCTTTTTAACCCAGCATGGATAAAATATTAGAAAAGTGATGAAAACATTGGGCAAAATTACCCTTCTTTATCTTGGCCATGCTCTGTCATTAGCTGCGATCACGTCTCACTGGCTGTCTCCAGATTCCATTTTCTGCCTGGGTTTCAGCACCATTCTCAACCGCATTAGCCCACCTACTCAGCCATTTTAAATGAAGCTGTCTTAATGTAAGCTTCAGAAAAATAATGCTTTTGCTGTGATTTGTGTGGCTTGCAATTTCTTTCCTCGCTAATCTTTTACCACGATTAAGAGCAGCTAGGCTGTATTTAAAATAGAAATAGCATCTGCCTTCACACTCCATCTTCCTGAGAGAGTTGGATCCTTCTTTCGTGTGTTTTTGCATATTTTATACTAAGTTCCATTTTAATTTGTAATGTAAGTCAGTTTTCTGCAGATTTAAATACGTTTTAGGAACTGATATGTTTTATGATTTTTTGTTAATTCAGCTTTTTATCGTCATTGGAAATAAAAGAGCAAATGACTTTTGGGCTGGTAATCTTCAAAAAGATGAAGAATTACAGATGGACTCACCGGTAGAAAAGAGAAAAAACTTTATCACTCAGAAGTACAAAGAAGGAAAATTCAGGAAAACTCTTTTGGCATCTCTCACCAAAGAAGAGTTAAATAAGGTACCTAATAAAATATAGCCACAGACGTGGATTTTAATTTATTTTTTAAAATATATGCCAAGGATTTTGAAAAGATATAAAACATATTTTACTAGTAGAAATTATTTTCTTTTGTGAGATTGCACCAGTGGTTTTCCCATGGTTTCACTTAAGGACTCAATATCAATAGCAGATCAACTCTTCGTCCATAACTGAGGTTTCTAGCTAACTTAGGCATACCCCATAGTTCTTAAAACTTGTGCAACTTTCCCGCCTTCAGGGCCAGGATACTCAATATAACTTCAGCTTGTACATTGCTGACTTCATGGCACCAAAATTAACATCATTTACTCAGTTGATTGTTACAGTAGTATTTGTTTAGTGCCCTGGTTAGAACTGTCATTTGTCTTTGGCTGAGTGGTTCCAGATTATTTTTGTGACCATTTTATGCTGCCCATTTGGTTTCAATCCTTTTGGGAAAGAGTTTGTTAAGCATCCTTCTCCCCTTTTTCAAATTGCTCCTTCATTTTCTCCTGTGTCAGGAGGCTCTTCTACATATAGATATTTAAAACATATACTTTTATATGCCTATAGTTTTTATGCTTAGAGAATATATTCTCTCATGGTTCTTAATTCTTCAGTATGCCTTTAACTGCAGTACTTATTAGCTAAGGATCCCCAGGGAAGTAGCATTACGCTGAACATTTTGGAAAATAAATAAAGGTCTTTCTACACTTCTCTAGATATTATAAGATATATGCAATTGATTTACATTTCTCTTCTTTTGATTAGTTCCCATAAACTACATTTTTCTTCTTAGTGCACCTCTGGTATTAGTAAAGTGAGGCCGCCAGTTGATTTTAAAGCAATTGCACACAATCAATTCAGGATTCAGGGTGGGTACATAAACTAGTGTACCTCAGGGAGATGGGATGGGAGTGGAGAACCATAAATTTATATAGGTTATTCTTAAGACATTTAATTTTGTTTGTATAGGTAATTATTAAGACATTTTTGTTTTCATGGGTGCTAATTATATTATTAAAATAACTGACCAATTATACCAGACATTTATGGAATAATGATAACAGAGTATTGTAGACCAAGGGTTATAATTAATCTGATTCTGTATACCAGAGGTCCATAATAAATGAGTATAGAACTAGATAAGTTGTGGATTTGGGGAAGACATTAGTGAACTTGGAGAACCAGGGCATATCTTCCTCCAATGGTTGCCTCTTTTTGATGGTTATGGGGATCTTATCTGTGGATAAATTTACTGATGTCCCCAAATGAGGTCTTGTCTGACACACCACACAGCTCCCATGAGCTAAGACATTAGGTAGGTTGTACATTAGTTACTGCTATTGCACTCTTCCTAAGACTATTATAGGAAAGTCTGCCTGTTAGGATTTACTTCCACATTGGCCTTCTTAAACAAGGCACTCTTAATGTTAGTGAATAATTTTTATAAAACATATATTTATTTTATTGAATAGATGCTTTTAAAAGTTAAGATATAATTTATATAAAATGTATAAGTTTAAGGTGTTCATCTTGTTGATTTGATACATTATATGTTGCAATATGATTGACACCATAGCTTTAGCTAACACTTTTATCACCACATAATTATCATTTCTTTTTAGCAGTGAGAACATTTTAGATCTAGTCTCTTAGCAATTTTGAAGTATATATTAGAGTATTATTGACTATAATCTCTATGCTGTACTTAGCTCTCCAGAACTTATTTAACTTATTTTCCTACTAGTTGCAAATTTGTACCCTTAAATGTCATCTTCCCAATTCCCCCACCCTCCAGCCCCTGGTAACCACCATTCTCTGTTTTTTGAATTCGCTCTTTTTTCAGATTCCACATAAAAGTGCTATCATACAATATTTGTCTTTCTCTGTCTGGCTCATCTCACTAAGCATAATGCCGTTAAGGTTAATTCATGTTGTCACAAATGGTAGGATTTCCTTCTGTCTCATGGCTGAATAATTTGTGTGTGTGTGTGTGTGTGTGTGTGTGTATCACATCTTTATTCATTCATTTGTTGAAGGACACTTAGGTTGTTTCCGTATCTTGGCTATTTTGAATAATAATGATGCAATGAACATGAGAGTGCAGATACCTTTCCAATATTTTGTTTTTATTTCCTTTGTATGTATACCCAGAAGTGGGATTGATGCATCATAAGATAGTTGTGTTTTTAATTTTTAAGGAATCTCTATATTGTTTTCCAGCATGGCTCACCAGCAGTGCACAAGGTTTCCCTTTTCTTCACATCCTCACCAGCCCTTATCTCTTGTCTTCTTCTTGATAACAGCCATTCTAAAAGGTGTGAGGTAATACCTCATTGTGGTTTTGATTTGTGTTTCTCTGGTGATTAGTGCTGTTGAACATCTTTTCCTGTACCTGTTGGTCATTTGGATTTCTTCTTTGGAAAAAATGTCTACTTAGTTCCTCTGCCCATTATTTAATCAGGTTGCTTTTTTTTTTAATTGAGTTATATGTGTTTATATATTTTGGATATTAACCCCTTATCCATTCTATGGTTTGCAAATATTTTTTCCTATTCATTAGGTTGCCTTTTTATTTTGTTGATAGTTTTACGGTGCAGAAGCTTTTTATTTTGATGTAGTCCCACTTACTGATTTTTGCTTTTGTTGCTTGTACTTTTGGTGTCATATCCAAAACATCATTGCCAAGACCAACGTCAAAGAAAGTACTGCCCATTTTCTTTGAGGAGTTTTATAGTATCAAGTTTTATGTTTAAGTCTTTAATACATTTTGAGTTAATTTTTGTAAGTTGTTTAAGACGGGGTCTAATTTCATTTTTCTGCCTGTGGTTATCCAGTTTCCCAATTTCATTTGCTGAAGAGACTAACTATCCTTTTCCCGCCGAGTGTTCTTGGTGAATGGATATTTATGTACACATAACAATTGCTGAGTTCTCTTGCAGTTGCTGGGGATGCAACTGTAGTGAAAAGTAGATGTGCTTCTCTCCTTCATGAGCGTGATCTTCATTCAGTAGTGGAGACTGACCATACATAGATGAAATTCAGTAAACATACTGTCACATACAGAGTGCTGTGAAGGAAAAGAATAGGATGATTAGAGAGAGCAAGAGAGGAAATACATAGGATTAGATTGGGAGGGCAATTAAAGGCCACTACAGTGGAAGGGACATTAGCTAGTTAGATTTTCCAACAACTTCGTTTTGCAGATGTGGGAAGACTAAGTCCCAGAGAGGAGAAGGGATTGATTGCCTAAGATCACCTAGCAAATTAGTACAGTCAGGTAACAAGAATTCAGGATTCGTGACTTTAATGTGAAGGAAATTTCTGGAGGTCAGCTGAACCATGGTAGAAAAGATAAGTACTATTTTAATAGTAGACCCTCCAGGCTGAAAGTGTGAATGTGTCCCGGGACTTCTTGGCTCTACACTCGCACTGAGCTACCCACTGGGATAGTTCATGATTACCCTGAAGTTGCATCACAGAGGGCAAATTACTAGTGATCCATCCAGACGCACCAGTCAGGAAGGAGGTAACTGGTGACCCTGAAGCTAAAGAGTCAGGGAGTCGGGGTGCCAAACTCGGAGAGTTTGGAAGCAAAGGGGAAGCCAATAAAATGAGGAAACAGGAAAAGAGGATGAGAAGAGATATGAAAGCAGCTTATTACCACAAGGAAAAAAGAAATCCTGTCCCAACAGTTCTACTGTTTGTGCAGTGATGACACATGTCAACAATGTTTTATTATGTCTGCTTACTGTTCCTCCTCTGCACATATCCCTCCCCCCCAAAAAAAATATTATTTCAAATTACCAAAGCACAGCAATAATTTAAAGATTCTACAGATCCTGATTAGGCTGGAAAATACATATATACATACATACATACATACATACATACATACAATATTCATATGACAGAACATTTAGTAGATGCATCATTATATTGCATTCGAAATATTTTTAATTTTCTGGGTACCAGTCATTATAATAGTATGTAAGTATTAAAAATCTCTTCCAAAAAAAATAACGATGGATTAGAAGGTTTGGAACACCACAGCACCAAAACAATGAATTGGGACTTGGAGGTCTTGGGTTATAACTTAAATTCTTACAAAGCAGACCTTTTGTCCCTATTACTTAATTCATGGCATACTTATTATTAGATTTCTTAGTTAAAAAGGAATGCAAACGTCATCTCATAAATGAATGGTCAGACTTTCACTCATTTTAATAGCTAGAATGGTATTTTCTTCCCTTAAAAGGTGTATTTTATTTTAATGACCAGGCTCTGTGTGCTGCTGTAGTGAAACCGGATGTTCTGGAAACAATGGCTTTGCTGTTCAGTGGAGCAGATGTCATGTGCACGACTGGAGACCCCGTGCACAGCACCCCGTACCTGCTGGCCAAGAAGGCTGGGCAGAGTCTGCAAATGGAATTTCTCTACCACAACAAGTTCTCGGGTGAGTCTCTGTCCCTTCATTAGCCTGGTTTCTTCTCATATATATCACTACATGACTGAAGCCCAAATATAAGAAGAGCCATCAGAATGTAGAAAAATATAATTACCCAAAACTTGGAAGATGCTTAAGGCTGTGTTTTCTTTCATTATAAGAAAAAAAAAGTATAGGAAATAAATCTTTTCTGTTTCTTTAATCTTACAAATGGAAGATTAAATCGGTTAATCCCACATAATCATTTTCACCAAAATTAAATCCGATTTTCATATATGAATAATAAACACAAGTGATTATTTTGGGAGTTTTTTTGCAAAGTAAAATAAATATCTTTGTATATGTTTTTCTGTGGTATATTTGAAGTAGTGTTTCTTCTAGCTCAAAGCTCACCTACATATTTATAAGCAAAGGAAAAACTTTATATTTTAGATTTCAAATGCATTTTTCTATACTTTTTCTAGATTTTCCTCAACATGACATTCATTTTGAAGGCGGGTTAAGTCAAGAATCCTCCCAGTCCACGTTCCTCTGTGACTTTTTGTATCAAGCTCCTTCTGCTGCTTCTAAACTCTCTTCAGAGAAAAAACTGCTTGAAGGTATCCTTTCTGCTCCTTTAAGATTTTATCCGATACAACTTTATTTCATTATCAAAACAATTAGGTTAAATTTTAGTATTTTTTTCCCTTAAAATGTTAGATTTGATCTTGTAGTAGAGAAATACTTTTTTTGAGGATTTATAAGTGCTTCCAGGCACAGCTAATATTTTATGAACTGCATCAGGGGTTTACTACTTGGCTGGAATGCTGAGTGAATGAATTCTCAACAGAATTCACTGATGTCTACCTTACGGCCAACCAATTCTGTTTCAGGATGTCGGGGTTATTCCCAAGAAATGGGAAACTCAGCCCATTCCTTTAAGGGACAGACACCCTAACCGGGGAGATAATATAGATAAATGTCAACCTGTAGAAAGAACTGACAAGATTTCAGTACATATTCTATCAGCATACTCCGTGATATCAAGTAATTCAGTTTGTTCTGATTGTGTGCGTGCATTTGTGTGCACACGTGAGTGCTCGTGTGTGGTATGTAAGTAAAATAAAGCTTAAGCATGGTTTCCAAATAATGATGGAGATTAATTTGATTTAACAACCTATTCTAGCTTTGGGGAATTTTCTGAGCAGGGTCCCAATAGGCTTTTCTCTGTCCTTGTGTCAGGCATGTGCTCCATTAGGAATACAGAAATGCCTAAAACACAGGCGTCACGCTCATGCTACATGTATTTGAACTAATTTTAGAACCATAGGCAGGAAAATATGAGATGTGTTTTACTGGAATAAAGAGAATTTGAAAGAGATCAAGCTGTATAGGGCAGTTGATGGTGGGCATTCAGAGGCTCAGGAGCCTAGTATTGGGTCCCTAGGTGGTATAATCCAGCTATATTACTGGAACAAAGGAACAATAGGATGAAAAACTCACTTTAGGGTGTTAATCCTGATCCATGAGCCTTTGAAATGATTATTTCATTATAAATCCTTTTTTTTTTTTTTCAAAATGATATCCCTAAGCAGAATTATATTGGGATTAACTGTACTCTATTAGAGTTTTCTGAAAACAGTAGCTATCCTTTAGTGAGCATGTACTATGTGTAAGGCGTTGCTTTAGGTACTTTACATACATTAATTGTAATCCTCATAAAAAGCTCTGCAAGACAGTCGGCATTATGCTGATTTGCACGTGAAAAACGGAGGAGCTCAGCATGAAGCAGAGTTTTACATCTGAGTTGTGTTATAAATGTTATTGTAACATTTTGGCCTTGGTCAAAGTGTAATGGCTGGGTGACACTAAGATGGCAGAGCACTTTTATCGTTTACATTTAGATGTTTTTGATTTCTTTCAGTAATTGTTTTTTAATGTCTTCCTTCACTCAACCTAATCAATAAAAATGTCAAATTTTACAGAAATTTTCTCCTTATCAGTATTTAACTCTGAAGTAGTCAAGAGTTGACTGATCAGAAAGATGAAGAAAGTACCTGAATAATCTGTGAATTGGCTGTAACATTTATTAAAATAATTTAATAACAAGGCAATTAATGGACTTGTAAATAAGTTTATAACTTTTTTAAGAATAATTCTTCTAAATAGTTGGACATCTAGACCTACCTTTCAAACCACTTATACAAAGATGAAATAGGGAATTTGAAATATAAGATTTTCTTCCTAGAGCTTTCCAATATATCATAGGCATGCTGCAGGCTAAAAATAAGGTTTTTGTTTGTTTGTTTGTTTTTGGTTTTTAAATTTATTGGGGTGACAATTGTTAGTAAAATTACATAGATTTCAGGTGTACAATTCTGTATTATATCATCTATAAATCCCATTGTGTGTTCACCACCCAGAGTCAGTTCTCCTTCCATCACCATATATTTGATCCCCCTTACCCTCATCTCCCATCCCCCAAAAAATAAGTTTTTAGTTTTTTTGTTTTTTTTTGACAATTGTAGTTATACTACCTATAGACTTTACTACCTATAGACTTATACTACCTATAGACTTACCTGGTTGTTTTTCTATTTCCTTGAAATAGATAATTTTTCTTAATCACTTGATGATTGACTTGATGTTTTGAACTTGTAACTAAATCATCGTTTACATTTGTCTTTTATTATAAATTCTATTGTTAAAATTTGTTTCAAAAAACAGAAACTGGTGCATTCTCTGTATGTATAATTTAATTAGGGATGTTTTCTCATTTTGGAATATTCTGTTTTAAGTAATATGAGATTGAACTTTTGTACTTCACTCTGTAGCACACAGAAAGTATTTCACTGGCAAGTAGTCTCCTGGTAAGGTATTCTTTAATGGTCTTCATGTCTTCCCATCCGGTTGGTCAGCAAGCTCTATTGTTGCAAACTCAAAATATTAATAGATCATGAAGCAGTCGAATACTCTCCTTCTTCACTAACATCGTCCTAGCCCCAGCCTCCATCATGTCCTGCCAGATCTGTAATACTCCCTCTTTGTCTGGCAATACCTGCCCTAGCGTCCCTCCAAACCATTCTCCAAAAAGTAGACTTAATGACCGTTAAAAATGTAAATCAGATCCTGTACTTCCATTGTTTAAGTACATTTAACAGCTTCCCATTCCAAAATATAGCCCTATTCCTTATTATGACCTACAAGACCTTCTCATACCTTCCAGCTTTCAGCTCATATTCTTCCTTCCTATGTTACATCATGCCTGGCCCCCCTGGTTTCCTGTCTGTTACTACAACATGCTATGTTCTTTTCTGCCTCTTCTGGACCTTTGTGATTGCTGTTCACTCTGCAAGGAGCTCTTCCCCCATTCTGTCTCCTCATCTTTCAGAGATCCATTCAGTGCTACCTTGTCAGAGAGACCTTTTGACCCCGTGCTAAAGTGTGTTCCCACTGCCAGCTCTTTCTTCTCTTTCAGTCTGCTGCTCATTTCCTTTGTAGCACTTAGCACATGAAGGTGATCCCTCCTTCACAGGTTTCTCGTTTCCTCTGGAGTTGAAGCTCAGTGAGGCATCAACATGTTCTGGCTTATCCAGGATTATCAAGTCTTTGGTGCCAAAACAGTGTCAACACATCGTCATCACATGATAACTATCTGTTGAATAAATGACCATTCCTTTAATCCTATTGCTGCCAGTGCAAAAGTGCAATATTTTGTTAATATATTGGTTTTCATCTGCATTAAATATATATAATTGATGGCACACAACATATTTTGTTCAGAAAGAGCCTACTTGAAAATAAAGAAGAAAATGTCAAACCACCAAGAAGCATTAAATTCCGGTGTTTTGTATTTTTCTTTTTCTCTTCCTCCTCAGGATTCTGTAGTGTTGTTACTCTGATTGAGCACCAGCTTTATGGAAAAGATGAATTATTTGGAAAGATTTAGAGATTAAAGTGTGGTTGTCACCCTTTGTCTCTGAATGGCAAGCACCTGGACTGCAGCACTCCATCAGTGCTTGTCAGGACGCCACAGAGCAAAGTGATTAAAACGAAGGAAAAATTGAGGAGTAAAATGCATGCAGTCCTTCAGAGAGTTACAGAGGCCTCAGATTGTCAGTTCAGGTTTTCAGGATGTGAAGTTCTTCTAGCCTCTGGTTATGAAGACTGATCTGTATTTTTCTTTTTCTTCTCAATTTAGTGTTCATGAAAAGAAAGATTGATAGCTCTTGTTAAACCTAAGTATAGAGCTGAATAATAGCATCCTGGTTTTGTTTTCTGTTCTCGCCCCTCAACCATATTTTTTCCCCTTAGCATCTCACTTTGATTTGTTGACACAGTGTTTGATTTTTTTAAAAAGAAAGTGGTTGATAGGGTTTACTAGAAACTCTATATATCTCTGTTTATATTTAATTTCACAGATTAGCATTGAGGAATTTTGAAGATCTCTTGTTTTATAAATACCTTAGCTTGTATAGTTTTAAAATGTATTTTAAATGAAAAGGATTCTCAATGTGTATTCCTATTTTTAATGGATGCCGGATACCATCAGTTTAGGAAATTCTTCATCAGGAAACAATTTCATGGTTTCCAAAAATAAAATCTCACTCTAACTATCTCAGATTTATTGTGCACATGTGTGCTAGAAGGCATGAGTTCTGCTCTGGCTTAATACATTTGAAAAATGGACATACATGTTACAAACGTGTAACAGGCACAGAGGATGGTATGTGTAGTTGTTAAGAGGGTAGTTTTCCGAACTGACTACCTGGCTTCTCTCTCCAACTGTGATGCTAAGTATTTGTATGATTTTAGAAAATCATTTTGTGCCTGTGGACAGGATACAAGGAAGGGGTATATAATCATAGAATTGACCTAATGAGGCTGTTCTGAGGATTCAGTGACTTCGTGTATATAAAATGTGTAGCATAATGCAAGGCACATAAATGTTGAGGAAGGAAGGAAGAGGAGGCACACAGCAGAGGGACTATATATACAGAGCTCCTTCTGGTTTCCAGTTAGCCTTTGAGTTTAGGTATATCCTTCAGGCTGTAGCTGACAACCCACGTACCCAATTATAATATCCGTATCACTTCATAGTCGAAATTCAAAGGTCACTTCTGGAGTCCTTTACCTGTGTTTGAGTAAATTCCAGTAATGTTTGTCTTCCCTGATCTAAACATTAAGATTCGATAGAAGGAATGAACAACCCCTCCAGCCAGTCCAACAAACCGTACACACTACCGCTTATCTGCTAAACAGCTTGCATTCTGAGGGCTACCCATTGAGAGTGGCCCCAATTTTGTTTCTTATGGATGTCGTCTGATAACTTGATTAACAGTAAGATTTCTTCTGTAGCAGACGGGGTGTCATGGATGGTATTTACATTTCTCGAGGTCAGAGTCAGGAGAGCATGTCTGAATTGGCCTAAGCAGATCAATGCAATCCAGTATAATTTTGTTAAAGCTTTTCATTGCTCCCCAAATGAAAGGAATGTCAAGATTTTCTATCACAGCTTTGTTATTATTACAAATCCTCAAAGGTAATATCTGTGCCTCTCTTGTCCGACCTCTGGCCTATTTTCACTTATAAAAATGAAGCTAATGAAGGGTTATAGTGATGATAATTCTATAGGACTAAATCTCCTCAAGCTCCTATTTTTAACTTAAAATGAGTTTGTACTCACCTTTTTAAAGAGGTCTGTCATTTGTTTCCCATTAGAATTTACATAATTAGATTCTGCATTTACATTTATTTTATGCATCATGTATTTGGCACTTTTTGTTTAAGACCTTCCAATGGCTCCCACTTGTCTACTGAGAAAGGTACAAACTCCTGAACACCTGTCACGCGGAACTCCTGGGGCCTGGCCTCTGCTGTGAGCCTGCAGTCTTGTTTCCCATTTCCTAACATCATGTGTAATCGGAGTCTCTGGCCAAATAGGTTTTTCGGCAGTTACCCCTTTCTATGACTTTCCTCCTGCTGTTTTTTTTCCCCAGAATTATGGAATGATTGCAGCTCAGAATGCATTTTTCGCTACTTTAGAATCGTGCCTTTTCAGTCATAAATGACTATTTCAGGAGCTGTATTTTTCTGTGAAATTTTTATTTATCGCTTCAGTCCGAGGGTTTCTTAGCTCCATGTGTAATTCTCACCTGAAAGGATCCATTTGATGGTTGTTATCCCAAATACAACTCCTCTTAGATTGGATTATAAACTGTCTGAGGACAGGGTGGAATTCCTAATCTGTCACGGTGATCAGCTGTGTACTGGATAAATGCGCATTATGTGCTTTATTCTTTATGAAGATGATTTTACTCATCTGAGTACGTTGTTTTAGAAATGTTTCGTAACTCCAGTTGAGTAGGATTTGGGCTTTTTCTTGTGTTTTAGAAATCTGCAAAAATACTCAGTTAAAAATAATGGGTTTTGTGATTTTCATACAGCTGTGCAGAGTATACACGGTGATTCAGGATTTGAGGACCCTGGAGCAATATGTCATCCTTCCAGTAGGAATTGATTAGGTCTCTGTCAGCTTTCTTTCTCAGTACCCATTAAGAATTTTTTTGCGCTGTTTTCTTCTGCCAGTTATGATTCAGCTTTTTTATTTGACAATCGGTTTCTCAATACAGGGATCCTACAGTTCTCAGGGTTTCTACCTTTTGAGTGTTTCTCCTCACGATGATTTTTGAAGCTAAACACATCGTCGTGTTTTCTTTCTTCTAATTCTCACCCCAGACCCTCCTATGATAAAGGGAAATTTAAAGAGTAACTTAAATTTTCACAAGTAAGAAGATTTTCTTTTTATCATCCTAGTCTTCTTTTCTGAGTTTGGAGAATGCAAAAAGGCAAGAACTGGAACTGCACACAGAAGTCAGGGGAGGAAAATATGACTTGCAAACTCCAGCCTGTCTCAGCACAAGCTGAAGAGGAACAGCGGGCTGCTGGTGAACCAAGTACACAAGAAGCTCAGGGAAGGGAACCAATCGAAAAAGATGTGTGTCCACAAAAGATGGCACAAGGCAATGAAAGAGTAAGACTTCAGAAGAGGGTACCAATTCCTCCATTACCCTCTAAACTGCCACCAGTCAACTTGCTTCTCCAAGACATCGTGAGGGCCTGGTGCCCAGCAATGAAAGCTGGCCACCAAAGGCTTGAAATCAGAAGCACGTAAGAGACTCTGCGATTCTGCTCACCCTAATCAAAAGGATGTTTGTGTCACAGCAATGGAGGCCAAGATCCTGACAAAATCACAAGGGGAATTTAAGATGGGAAAGGGGGAATGAATCTGGAAAGTTCTGATCCTTCTAAAGTGACTGCTCCTCCTGAGGAAGGGGCGCCTGCTCTCCTTGAGGAAATGGCCTATGTCATGGTGACAATGTCCGTCCTGGATGATGTGTTTGCTCCTGGACCAGAACTGCAGCCGGAGCTGGGAAGATGGAGGCAGTGGAATCACAAGAGGCCTCGGGTCAGGTGGTGTGTGGTCCACGGGCGAGGTCTCCCAGCAGATCCAGAGGGTTGGGTCCAGCTACAGTCTTACGCTGGGCAAGCCTGGGTTCCTGAAAAACAAGGGAGACTGTGTACACTCTTCTTGCTGCCTGCCTGCAACTTTCCACCCTCGCACCTGGAGGATAATATGCGGTGTCCCAAATGTGTTCAGAGGAAAAGGTGTTGATGCAAAGCCTCCAATGAGATTACAATGCCAGGAAAAGGGGTATAGCTATGATTATAATTAATGGTGGAAAGGAGACTGCTATCAACTCCGTGGTGCTACTGACAGCTGAACTCCAGGCTGCTCCATACCCTGCATGCTTCCTGCTTAGAGAAGGCACACAGACTGGTGGGGTGCAGATGTTACCCTCAGACCCCCAACAGTATCTTGTGTCTGCATTGGTTGGGATACAGAGTGTTGTTACGTTTTAAAATGGAAAAGCATTTCACAAATTATCATTCATTGCAGTTAATAAGATGAAAAAGTGAATTCTATCAAATGATTACTCTTCTGAAATAGAAGTGACCTCAGCAGCTCTTTTAAAGGGGGAGCTGGAGTTGAGCCTTGTGAAGGGGTTAAAGTGAAGAAACAATGTGCTCCTGTCCTGGATTCCCCCCTCAGAATGCTGACTCCCCCGGGGGCTGCTGCGTTCTAATTCTGAGTTCAGTGGCTTCTAATTCTTGACCATTTTAAGCCAAAGGGAACGCTGTTATTCTCTCCAATCCCCAAAACACATTCTTAATATACAACACAACGTTTTTCAAAGTTTTCTTAACCTGAAATTTCTCTGATGTGATGTGTCTCTGGGATAAAAACACAGGGCACTTTGTCAGTGTTATTTCCACTTGTAACTGTTTCATATATTTTTACTGATTAAAAATGTTCCAGACTACTTCTGAATCATAAATACTTGACATGTTTAAAATGTATATATAATTCACCTATTTAGGAAACGGTCGTATGCAAATAAATGTTCTTAATACAATTAAGCCAAAAGGCATGATTACTGGTCAGATTTTTTCAGTGTAATAAATGTTACACACATTTAAAAAAAATAGAGTAACTTAATACAGTTTTAATTAATTTCACATAATTATTTTAATTATTATGTATTAAGCATTAATTAAACACATAGTTATGTTTAATTATTTTAACATAATTTCAGACTTAAAGAAAAGTTGCAAGTATAGTACAAAGAATTCCCATACACCTTTCACCCAGACATCCCAAATATCACCATTTGTCATTTACTTTATCATATGTATACAGAGGGTGCCAAAAAAATGTATATGCATTTTAAGAAAGGATAAAACTTATTAAAATTGTAATACTCAAAATATACCAATAACAAAAGACAAATACAAGTCACGTTTGACTCACGTTTGACAAGAGGTGCTCAAAGTGGTTACCATCAGCATAATTTTAAGTGTTTTTCCTTTCTTAACACGCGTGCAGTGGGGTTTAAATCCCTCATGAAGATTCTCGTGATCCGTACGTAACATGTTAAAATGTGTATACATTTTTTCGGCACCCTCTGTGTGGATGTGTGTCTATATATATATATATATATATATATATATATATATATATATATACACACACACACACACGTACGTGTACATACATACTTTCAGAATTACTTGAGTAAGTTGCAGACTCGATGATCCTTTACCCTTGAGTACCTCCGTCTGCATTTCTTAAAAATAAGGGCATTCCCTGAAGGAACCATAGTATAGTTATCAAAATTAGGAAATTATGTGATCTGCAGACTTTATTCATTATGTCTGTATCCATAGACCTTGCTTATTAGCCTGTTGGCTATCGGTCTAACGCGTATTTTAAATGCAACATTGAGGGTTCCTTACTTAATTTTTGGCAGTAACTTAATAATTTGAGATTTTGTACAATTTCTAGAGTCCAAAACAGGATGGTGAGGTGATACTTTAAAAAAATAGTTCCTTTTATCAAGGGAAACTGAAAATTTCAAATAACTTTTCCTTCCTAGCCTTACTTTCGTCAAACATTTGAGTTTAATATTTTCTGTCACTTAGAGTGACTTGGCAAAACTTACTTTGATTTGCATCATTAAATCCTATGAAAAATAAATCTTTCACAATTAAATTTTCACATGTTAGTGTGTTTCAATAGGAAATATAGGGAATGGTTTATTTTTTGTTGCTTAATCAGCAAGGCTCATTAGTTTAAGTTTTTAAAGTGGGAATGCAAAATGAGTGCTAAAGATCAATAACAAAATTTGGCAATACAGAGGCAGATAATAGAAAATCATTGTGTCTGGTTGGCATTTGTCTCTTTTGTTTGAACTCTTTTGCATTTGTATTTTCAGTGCCTCTGGTTTAGTCAGGAAGTAAGCTAAATAAATGCAAGGAGTGCTTTCAGAATATATAATAAAGTAAAAGCCACTAGGAGATTTAAGTGGTAAATACACACTTTATATTTGCGCATCATTTTCAGAATTCAGTAGGAGTTAAAACAAGCCTGAGCAGACCCATGTCTGAAATGATGCCTTCTTCCTAGCCCCACTATCTTCCTTTAGACTCCACTTTAGCAAATAAGCATTGCATCTTGTTAGAAACTGCCCCAAATTTTATTTTCAAAATTGAAAGAAAGGAAGCATAGATGGCCTTTAAGAAATAGTTCCTGACTTCCACGTTTAAGTAGTCAATTAAATTGTAGCAGTTAATAACTTCTTGCTGCACGCTTCCTGAAAGAGCCTCTTCAAGACTTTCTGGAACTTTGGAGAACATTGCTTACTTCTTGTTGACTTAATTTTCATGTCTGAAGATACCAGCTTTTTCTCTCAGATAGATCAGTCATTTCCTATGCCCTGTAGGTCTCTTCAGTTGTCTTGTCCTTTTGAAATTATACCTCTATTACTTCAGTGTCATTTTGGGGGGATTTTGGGAGGGGATGGAGCTGCATACAGGGAACCTCCTCCTATTCTTAAAAGTAATTCCATTTGTGATTCTCTTATTCATTCTGTACCCCATTTCTTATCTTTGCAATTCTCTTCAAGTTGGCAATCTCATCTGAGCCATCTCCATAACTAATAACTTTACTTCCTAAATTATGAAAATAAAAATTTCAACAAACTTTCCTTATGCTAAGCCATGTGGTGATTCTTAAGAACAGAAAATACAGTCCTTGTTCTCCAGTAGCTTACAGCATTGCTGGGTAAATAAATAAATCTAAATTGTTATATTGCTCAAATATTGTGGTTATATTTAAAAAGTAGTATTTTAACTTGTTATATTACATAAAATTATTAGAGTGTATAAAAATAGTATGTATCTAAACAACCATGTATAAAATCACTTTTGTCTGTGCTTCACATGTATTGATTGCATCATTTGATCACCACTGTAATCCTATGAGTTAGTTGTTTTTCTTATCCCCACTTTATGGATGAAGATACTGAGTCACAGAATGGGGAAGCTCATTTTCAAGGGTACCCACTTAGTGATGGAGGCATTATTAGAACCCACGGTCTTTGGCTTCCAGTTCCACCTTCTCAGGTCCTCATAGTGATAAGGATGCCACAGGAAGATACTTCTCGGCCTGGCTAGAAGGATAGAGGGTTGGAGAAGATTCCAATGAGAGGTGGTAACTAAGCCCAGGCTTGGTCTAATTGGGTTAACAGAGCGGGATGCCATTACAGTTTAATAATCCTCTTAACCCAAGATCTAAGTGTATCTTTCCAATTCTTATCTTTATTCCGTTCTGTTTCTGAGAGAGAACATGTTCATCCTCAGTTCATTTCCGTAAACGTTTTTTGACTACCTGCCGTTCGCCTTACCATAGCTCATGCTTTCATTTTAGTGTATGATATCTTTTCCTGTATGACACAGGTTATTGATCTATCCTGATTGGATCCACTTCTTCCCACTTAGCCTTCAATATGCTGCAAGCTGGCTTCTTTCTCAGCACTCTCAGTGAAGTATGCAATCACCTCCTTATTGTGAAGATCTACTGACATTTTTTTCAGCTCATTTTTATTAGATCTCTTTGCTCTATTTAAATCAGTAACCATTCCTTTTTTGAAATACTCTATCTACCCTTTTCTTTTTTATGTACTCTCTTCTCATTTGCTCCAGTGCTTTCATGAAACCTTCTATATCCATTACAATGTTTTATGTTTATATATATTTGTTATTAAAGTATAGTTGACAACTCCTTGCAATTTTAAGTTTCCTAAGATTTTATCCTTGGTTACTTTATATGTGCAACTACTACCTACATTCTAAAGACTTGCTACTTATTAAGGCCTTTCCTTGCTCCGAGGTGCAAACCTAGAGTGTGATCTGCCTGAGACATATTTCTACTTGGATTTCCAAGCTATCTCTCATTCAGTGTATCTAAAAGGAAACTCACACACACTAAAATTATTTCAACCTTATTTTCTTTTAAGTAAAAGTGGGCATCACTGCCTGCTTTGTAATCAAAGCTAAACATAGTGCAACCATTAATTAGTTCCTCGTTAGTTACTCTTTGCATCCAATGGATATGTGTTTATCTCCTTAGAACACAATGCATGCACGCATTTCTCCCTCTTCCTTCTCTCTCTCTCTCTCTCTCTCTCTCTCTCTCTCTCTCCTTTCTTCCCCTTATCCCTGCTACCTCTTGCTTTTGGCCATCTTCATCTCTCAGTGGAGTGTGTCTACAGCATCCTAACTGGTTGCCTCACCTTCTCAAATCCATTTTTCACATTAAGTGGATTGTGTAAAATTCAGATCTGATTATAATCTTCTACTGGCACCATTTTAATGGTTCACCATCAACTAAAAAATCAAAGCTCAGCACACTTTTTTGAAAAGGGCCAGATAGTAAATATTTTAAGCTTTGTGGGCCAGATGGTCTACGCCGCAACTCAGATCTGCCCTTGTAGTGAGAAAGCAGCCACAGACAATCCATAAACGAATGGGTGTGGCTGTATTTCAGTAAAACTTTAAATACAAAAACAAGTGTTGGTCTGGATTTGGCCTTTGCCTTTATTGCTGTTGTGCAAGCATCCCTTACAAGATAAATTTTAAGTCCCCTAACCAAAGCGTTAAGGGCATAGAGGTTCTGACCCCCTCTTATTCTGAATACCTAAGATCACCCATGGTCTTGCTTTTTACCCTACTCTTTTTCCTATCCAACTCTGTACAGACGTCAATCTTAGCTGTGTCAGAGTTGTTTTGTAGAAGTCCTTCATGGATCTTCCAGCTTCACTGGTCATCAATGTCATAGTTATTTTTGTCTTATACACCCCTTGCTACTAGATAGTAAATTTTTTGAGAGCAGAATGTGACAACTTTATATCTTGTGCAGCCATAGCATGCTTTTTACATAAAATGGGAAATTAATAAATTGATTTGAATGCAGTCATTATTCAAACCATGTATTTTTTTTTTTAAATTAGAGTTATGATATAGTTCAATTTATTTGTTTTGTTTTAAATTCTTAGAGACAAATAAAAAGTGGTGTGTTTTGGAAGGAGGCTTCTTGAGTTACTATGAAAATGATAAGTCTACTACACCTAATGGCACCATTAATATCAATGAAGTTATCTGCCTGGCAGTACACAAAGAGGACTTCTATTTAAATACCGGGTAGGTCTATCATTAAACAGTCAGGAGATGAAAGGTATTTTCTGATGCGTGTCATACCAGGTAATAAGGGTTTTTTAATTTCAGTTCTTCAGTTGTGTATTGTAAAGGGTTTAATAGTTTCTTGATGCTTACTCATTTTGTAGCTTCTGAAAGTTCATGAGGGAATTCATTAAAAAAGTAGGAAAATTAAAATATACTAGGTAATTTAGGTTAACATGTTTGCATCTAATCTTAAGTAAATTGGTAGTGTTTAATTTTTGAACATGTCCTATAATTTTTATGGCTTATTATTTAAAATAGTGGACTAATGGCAAAATTTATACATTGATTTACTACATCATGGTTTAAATATATGACAAAGGAAAATATTCGGTGAGGATTTATTCATATTAATATAAACAAAATTCTAAGTGTATTTAATAACATGGAAGTGCAAAATTTCTTAAATATTTACTTTGACATTTTAATTGTCTCAAAAAAATTGCAATTAAAAGAATAAGCATTATTTATTTTATATATTGACTCACAGAGTAGTTGAATCCAGTTTCTGTGAGGACTTTTAGAAACAGACCATTGAAGATTTTTGGTGTGAAAGTTTACTACATTTTGTGACGTATTTAATGAAGAATTATAAAAATTAAAATCTGCCAAAATCACTTGTGTAAGAGCATACTGTTTAATAAAAATTTAATACAAGAAAGGAAAGCGATATGGGAAGCTTTATTATTTACATAAAATTACATGGACCATACTATTACGTAAAGATCAATATATACTAGTTGAGATGACTGTTGTTTTCTAGTAAATCTAATTTTATTTTTTTATGCCAACAAAATTGATTATTGTTTGTTTTTCATTTTAAGAGAGTTTTTATCCTAATGAATAATCAATTTAATGTGTCTTACCATGCAATGTTAAAATAAGTGCATTCTATGTATTAAATTGCTTAATTAGTAAATAAAATAGAATTTAAAATAATTAATATTAGTTTCTGTCAGCATATAGTCATATTGAAATACAAAACATTTTTGATAGAATGTCACTGGTACAAGTAGATGTGTAAGAAGAAGCATTTCCAGTGAGATGCAGCTAAAACCTAATTTTTCCAGCCAGATTCTGAATTGCCTCAATTAGCATGTTACAGAGTTTGAACTCTGTAATGTAGGCACTGAGGAGTTGCACAGATTTGTATTTTGGGAAGAAAACTGGATGGAACAGTAAGGAAGAGATTGGAGGAGAGAGACCATAATTACCTGAGAGTTCAACTAGAGGAAAAGATAATTAAAAAACAAAAAAAACAAAACCAAAAAAAACACACAATGGGTTGAGAGAATATTATGATTGATCTGATAAGATTAAATGTTCCACTGAATATATGAATAGCTGATGTTAAGGGGAAGAATAAACTAAATGCCATGGTTTTGAGCTTGTTGATGAGGTGATGGTGTAGCTCAAACGTGGAACATGAAGGAGATACAGCAGGTTTGGGGTACAAAAGAGGAAACAGGAAGATGACTTTGACATAGGCTATCTTGAGTTTTCTTAGGTAATAGCAGCATACGTATTTAGCATGTTCCAGGAAATAGTTGAAGCTGTGGATGAGGAACCAAGGGAAGAATTCAGGACATGGGATATTACTCTAATTTTATCTACAGTAAGGCGATGACATTTCAGAATAAGATGACATGATGGAAGGAAACTTTGTGAAGTAAGAAAAGAATAGGGCTAGAGAACTTTCTGGGCAATGTTTACTTTGAACAGGATGGAACAGTAAGGAAGAGATTGGAGGAGAGAGACCATAATTACCTGAGAGTTCAACTAGAGGAAAAGATAATTAAAAAAACAAACAAAACAACAGTGGGTTGAGAGAATATTATGATTGATCTGATAAGATTAAATGAACAGTTGGTCAGAGTACATAAAATAGGAGTGGTCTCAGAGGAAAGACAAGACCAAAGAAAGCCCTTTGCCACATCAGCCAACCGAGGAGGGTCCAGGACAGCAACAAAAGCACGCAGTAAAGTAATTACAATCAGAAGAATATTCATTTTGTATGATCCAGTGTGTCCATTTAACTCATTTGAATAAAATATAAACCATCAACAGATAAATATGATAGGTTGATTTCACAACATTATCCAGTTTTCAGAATGAATTTAAGTACTTGACCTTCCTGTGATTTGCTTTCATGAGAGCCAAACATAACTAGTGGTATCTTTTTATCTGTGTGTGTGGTAGGCCCATCTTTACCTTTGAGATCTATTTGCCATCGGAACGTGCGTTTTTATTTGGAGCTGAAACATCTCAAGGCCAAAGAAAATGGACAGAAGCAATAGCTAAGGTATTTAAATATCGTATTATTATCCTAAATCCAGAGAAGTTTCTCAACTTGGGGTCTATGGTTGAGTGTTAGAGGTCCATGGAAATTTTATGCAAGACTCTGGGAAGAATGTTCATACTTCGTTTGGTTTTCAAAGGTTGTAACCAAAAGAGGTTACCAGCCTAAAACTTTAAGCAGAGAAGAAATTAATGTAGGACCTTGGAGAAATCATTCTTCAAATTAAGGCCGAGTTTTGATGACTAAGATTTTTTTCAATACTGTAAAGTCATTTCTGTGTATGTCTTTTTATAGGTAGATGTCTTATTCATGGTATACAGAAAAGGGGAAGGGACAGATTCAGTAAAAGATACAAACGGAGACAAACATTTAAGGTTGATATTTTGAAAAATGCCATACATCAAAAAAGAGACTGTCTTCCTATTTCAATTCTATATATAGCAACAAAAATGGTTTAAGATGCTGCCATTTGAAAATGCATTATTAGCCGTTCAGTTTCAAAACTGATAACAAGCTTAAATAATTATTTTGAAATTTGGGTTACTTCTAAATCTTTAAAATAGAAAACCAAGATATATATATTTTTTTAATCTTCCTTCATATCTGTAGATAAAGAAGGGATTTCCTATTTTCACTGTCTTTATTACTTTTCTGTATTTGTTTTAACAGCATTTTGTTCCCTTTGTTGCTGAAAGCTTAACAGAAGCTGACTATGATTTGATTGGTCAACTCTACTACAAAGACTGCCATGCCCTGGATCAGTGGAGACAAGGCTGGTTTGCTATGGACAAATCTAGTTTGCATTTTTGCCTTCAAATGCAAGAAGTTCAGGAAGATAGAATTTACTTAAGAAGACTGCAAGAGCTAAGTAAGATTTCTTTTCCGCTCTCATCTGACATTTTTGACACAGTCTTTATTGCATATGGTAATAGTAGCTTTTACACAAAATGATGATGGCTCACTCCCAAACGTATGACTAAGGAGCATTAATAATTGTGTCTTTATGGGTGTGTAGTGGGTATTTAGTAAAAAGTCTTAAGAAATATACTAATGCTTTTCTCTTCTCCCTTTAGCTACCAGCACAGTGGTTCAAAATGGGGAAAAAATGGATGTCTTACTTTTGGTAGAAAAAGGGAGGTGAGCACATTTTTGCCTTTGACTCTTTATTGCAATCACTCTGGGGAGTGGGTTATTTTGGTTATCTTCTTGGCAGTGAACCCATTATTTTATAGCCTGTTGGAAATTTTCTGAAGAAAGAGAGAGTGTGTGTGTGTGTGTGTGTGTGTGTGTGTGTGTGTGTGTGTGTGTACACTCTTCAGTATTAAGAATACACCGGTGAAGCTTGCATATTTTTTATATTTGTTATGACAAAACTTAATGTGAGCAATTATTATAATTTTATATAGATCTAGATCCATTTGGGACATTCACATTTAAGTATTTGGTAGTTGTAAATATATTTTCAGTGTAGGTGTATGAGGAATATAAGTAATATCCTGAATTATTTTTGCATGTGAGTCATGCACAGCTAAAATTTGATTTCTTGAATTCATTCACTTTTTCAATAAATATGAAGCATCTGTTGTGCATCAGGTACTGTTATAGCTTTTGGGAATACAGTGATGAATAAAGTAGACATGGTCCCTGCTCTCATGAAGCATGTACACTAATGAGGGAAACAGAATATAAACGGAAAAAAAAGTTACACAGTATTGTGTCCATCAGTTTTAAATGCTTGAAGAAAACTAAGGTAAAGAGAGAGATCCTAATGGAGCAGTATTCTGTTTTAGATAGGGTGATTACGGAAAGGAATTTTGGTCAGAGATCTGTAGAAAGTGAAGAAGCAAACCCTGCAGCAGTCTGAATGGTGTTCCAGGCGGCAGGTCAAGAATATTTTGAGGACCCTAAGAATGCATTGTACTTGGCATGTTCAGTGTCTTGAAGGAAGCTGCTATCGGTGGGTAGATTTGATTGAGCGTGAGAGCAGGAAGAAATGATTTCAGAGATATCCCTGGGCCGGATCATATAGGATCTTATGTTATACCGCAGGTGTTGATATGTACAGATTTGAACTTTATTCTAAGCATGATGGGAAGTTGCCCAGTTTGTGAGCTGGGAAGTGGAATGATCTGATTTAGTTTTTTAAAAGACTACTCTGACTCCAGATGAATAGGCTATTGGGGAACAGGAGTGAAAATGAGTGTCCAGTTAGGATGCTCCTACAGATGAGAGGATCTGTTGATGGATTCAATGAGTGTAATAGTCCAACATTTTGGGCCTGGGCAATCACATGAATGATGGTGTGGTTTTTCTTTGTGGTTTTTTTTTCAGATAACAAAAATTCAGGAGAGTAGAGGTCAGACACTAGTAAATTAGTAATAGTAGTAGTAGATCAGGAATTTGGGTTTGGAAATGATATCTTTGAGATGTCTATTTGATTGCAAAGTGGGGCTGCTAAGTGAACATTTGGATATACAAGTCTGGAATTAAGTGGAGGGGTTGTAGCTGGAGATACACATTTGACAATCATCGACATACTGATGTTATTTAGCCGAGGAACTGGACGGATTCACTTAGAGAAAGAGTATAGACAGAAAAGAGACTTAAAGATGTGGCCCCAGGGTTTCCGGTCTTTAGAGGTCAGGAAGAAGAGGATGATCCAGAAAACCAGCCTTGGAAGGAGTAGCTGGGGTCACATCACAATTAGGAAGGTAAAGTCTCTTGGACAAATTATTATTTTTTTTTTATCTTTTGTCGTTTATTTTAAAATCCCTTACTTACTGATTTGGAATGTTTAGCTCTACAAGAGTACAAGATCAATTCTGAAAAAAAGTATGTAATATAAAAATATAGCGGAATCAGACTTCCCTCTGGTTATTTTCCTTGCTGGTGACGAGAATAATGACTTTCAACAGTTATCTGAACCTGTCTTTTGTTCCACTCCTTGGGAGGATATCGGCACCTCTCGACAGCATGCAACATGTTGATGAGATGTTTATGTTAGAGTGTGTTTTTTTAATTTACAGGCATAATTAGGATTTTGTGTTTTCACTTATTTATTTCTGGGATTATAATGGTTCATGATACTTTAAATTCTAATTTTTGCTTCCAGATGATGGTTTCACTCTGTCTGAGTACTGTTAATTACACATTCAGAAATACTAATGAGGTAGTATTATGCATACATAGTATTATATTTTTAAAGTACTGACACAAGTATAGTTTTTATAGTCATCTATTAATATTTATGGAATGTCTGCTGCCTGCTACCTCAATGGCAGGAAAAAATGGTCAACTCTCTCTATATATTTATATATTTATATATATGTATTTTTATTTTCAACTCTCTCTATATATTTGTGTGTATATATATATATATATATTTTTTTTTTTTTTTTTTCAGATTATTATGGCTGAGGTATTTTCTTACCATTTTCTCTCTAAGAGGGATTTGACCAGTAGTACATAGGTTTTAATAAAATATAGCAAACATGGATTAGAATTAATCAGTTGATGAATATTTCCTTAGTGACTATTGTTGATGCACTGTACTCCATCGTGGATGCAAGATAGGGAAGCCAGGAGACTAAGTGTTTTGTTACTTTGTAGTTTCTTGACTTTTTCCCTGGATTACAGGAATCAGGAGTTGAACTCAGATACACTCTTGAGTTCACAAAATTGTTGAAAACTAATGGAATTCCAAATTAATGGTTAAAGCTGCTTAATCATGTGTTTGATGATAATTTTAAAGTTTTTATCTACATGTGTTATTAACAAGTCATGTTGAAAGCACATTTATGAAAGTGTAGAACAAGGAACATGCCAAAATGGGCATAGGAGAAATGCACATACAAATATATACCCAAGTTATTTTCCTTAAATCACTGAATACCTGCCATACAAAATGCACTCTTAAAACAACCATATTTATCATGTACTTATATTCTGGTTTTACTTGGTTTTCCTGGTTTTTCTAAGTGAATAATATTCTGATAATAACAGTAATACAGTGATGAAAATATATAGATCATGCTGTGTACCAGGCACTATTTTCAGTGCTTAAATAGCCTTCTAGTGCCTCCATAACATTGAAGAGAATAATCCATTTTGAAACCAACGTAAGGTCAGTTTGTAACTTAACAATCAAAAGATTTTTGTCTTTTTAGAACAAGTGTTAAGTGTTAATTTACCAATACGTTTGTGTGGATCATTCTCAAGAATTAAATCAACAAATGTACCCAGAGCCTGGGTAAAGAGTGTAAGTTACCCGAATTTAAAATTTCAGCATTTTGTTAGAAAATAAATTTTTTACTAGAAAACTTAAGAAGTTATTTTATTAGAAATTACACACACACACACACACACACACGCACATTATGTATACTCATACAATGCTTACCTAATTAAAGATGAAGCAGAAAGAAGAGAGTTCAGAAGTGTGAACAGAGTAAAGAATCAGCCTTGGAGATGGTGAGTGCTCTGGGTTAAAAACCCTGACAGGACAAAGAGCAGGCAGATGTACCAGCAAACGATGGTGCATAACAGGGTCTCAGATGTAGTTACATATGTATTTACACACACATGCACACATGTCTGTGTGAGTGTATATATATATATATATATATATATATATATATATATATATACACACACACACACATATGTACACACACATATGTATGCGCATATATATATATACATACATGTAGAGATGTATATGTTATGTAAATAAATGGACTTGAGAGGGAATAGTGGAAAAAAAAGAGCAGGTTTGGGAGAGAACTTAGGAGGTGATGAATTTGATGTTACTCATGTTGAGCGTGAAGTGCTTGCATACACCTATGGAGAAACTGCTAGGAGAAAGTTATATTTATGGATCTGATGTTCATGTAAAGGTTAATGGGTGGAGATACAGATTTACGAGTTACCCATATATAGAAGGACGAAGGTGAAATCATTTAGGGAGAGCCTTTGAGTGAAAGGGAAGAAGGAACATGTTGGTTTCTTGATGAACCCCCATCATTTTGGAGGTGGGGGCAGTTGTCAGGAGGAAGAGCTGTCCTGGAATATTAAGCTAATTTATCCAGGGAGTGAGGCAAGAAACCAAGGGAGAGTGTGTCACAGAGCCTAGAAAGAGAGTGCTTCCAGAAGGAAAAAATAGTCAAAAGTGTCAGGTCTGCCTGATGAGGACAGATACTCCATTAGATAAGTGATGCAGACTTCACCTGGTGACTTTGAGGAGAGCAGAAGTGATAAAGCAGAAACCGGATTAGATTAAGGCTGGGAATTGAGTAAATTGAAACAGCTGGTGAGGACAGTTTGTCAAGGATGTCTGGAGGTTAATAGGATCAGCAAGGTAGACGAGATTTGACCCAGGAAGGAAATATGTGTGCAGGGGTTTTGTTTTTTTTTTGTTTGTTTGTTTTTGTTGTTTTAGATGGCCTGAACTTATTCAACTTTAAATTTTAATGGGAAAGAGACACAAAGAGGGAGTCGTTAAAGGTATAAGAGAAAGGATAAGCAGAGCATGGTCTCAATTGTAAGAGGAAGAAAGGAGAAATTGATGGATGCTTTTGGGTGTTGGTAGCTTTCTAGATCTGGTGGTAGGTTGTTGAGAGACACCAATTTAATGGTGTTAATTCTTTGTGAACTAGGAGATAAGGATGACTTCTGAGCTTTTGGCCTGGGTAAAGTTATGAATGGTTGTATCATTTACCAAGATAGGGAATACATACTTCTCTTCAATTACTCAAAAAAGCCCATTAATTATAGTTGTGATTGTTTAAGAGCTGTTGTAATACCATGTCCAAATAAGAGAATTTCATTGCCTTGCTCTCTTTGTCAACTCTTTTGATCTATTATCCCCCTGGGAAATAATGACTATAAGCGAAAGTAGATTGTGTTAGACTTGTCAATGACAGATACAGTTGTGGCTTTAGGAAATAAAACAACTTCCAATTATTCATGTTGATGGCATATAGAGATAGTGAATAATTGAAAGAGCAAGAAAGCAACCAGCTGTAAGTTTTAACCTTTTTTTATTTTTTTGCTAGTAAACGCTGAAACCAGAATTGCAATTTATCAATAAATTTAATGAATTAATTTCACATCTTTTCCATGTCCTTGTCTACCTTTGATTAAAGTGCTAAAATACATTAATGTTCCTTAAAGGCAAGAAAGAGGAAGAACCCTCTGAATTGGAAAAGTTCAAAAATTGATAATCATCCACGGAATATAGTTACTATTTAGATATATATTTTAATCTTCATGGTAATTTTCTCTATATGCATAGCATGGGTGTCTTTAGACAGAAAAATATTGCAATAATATTTTCCACACGCAGCATTTTTGCTCTAAAAAGCTCTAAGCAGAAGGTGTTCCAGATGGTGTCGCTTTAATGTGTATTCTTTGTATACTTTAAAAATTATTATTTTGGAAAACAGAGGTTTCTTGATTACACTTAAGGGTTTTTGGCATGCTATTTGATGCCGTTATTGGGACTGGAACCTGTGCTTTTCTTTTATGGCTCAGTCAGGATTTCTATATGTGAAAAAAAAATCATGTTTTTAAATATCTATTGTTAGTGAATTTTCTGCATCACAAGGTCAGAAGGCATTTTCCTGGACAGTCAGTTATATATCCACCTTCACTGGAATGTTGTATAGATTACATCATCCTTTTTTTTAACGTTTGAAAATTATTTCTTCACTTTAGCCCACACTCTCTGTACATCTCTCTATGATAAATAAGCTACTGTGTTCACCATCTTCACATTCTGTAGCTGCACACCCATTTGTCAAAGACACCTGTTAGTAACTTTTACTGAAAGCTTGTTGGTTACAATAAATATTAGGTTGATGCAAGAGTAATTGCAGTTTAAAATGTTAAAAATAATTGCAAAAACTGCAATTACTTTTGCACCAACCTAATACAATAAGTATGAATAAATCATTCAGCTGTGTTACCAGAAGTAGAAAAGACTGGCATGGCTTTTTGGATGTAGTTTTCAGATTCCTTGGTTGACCTATGGTAAAGCATAATGAATGCACTTAATGACTCTCAACCCTGACTCCATTCAGTTGATTTTTTCCCCCCTTCTTCCACCTCCCCTCCTCCCACTCTGGTTCAAGCCGTTGTTTCTCAGTCTAGTTGTGTAAGACACAGCTCCCTGGCCCATGCTGGTATTATGAGCCTTGTGCTTCCCCTGGCTGAGGCAGTTGGTCGCCAGTCGTCGGCCGGCTGCTCACAGCAGCTCACAGCAGTTCTCGCCAGCTTCTGAATGCTCACGCTGGCTGCCGGCTGCTCACAGTGGCACACGGTAGCCCGCGGGAGCACTCAGCAACCGCGACAGCTCATGGCAGCTCATGCCAACCTCCGACTGCTCACGGCTGTCCAGCTCCAGGGAGAGCTGTTGTTCACAATCTTAGCTTTAGAGGGCGCAGCTCACTGGCCTATGTTGGAATCGAACCGGTGACCCTGGCATTAGGAGCATGGCGCTGCAACCATCTGAGCCACCAGGCCGGCCCTGCATTCAGTTTTAATTGCAAATCCCAGACATAAAGAAGCTAACACTGGGGAATAAACATTTTATGAATATGTTCCACTACTGTGAAATGGATAACTTTTCTCAATTTAGGAGATTAACACCCTAAATTTAAGATTCTTATTTTATATCAACTTTCAACATGTGATGTTTTCCCCTTCTTGAATTGTGTTTTATAGCAGCTGATATGTTAGCAATACTCTGGAGGGTGAATTATCTTAAAGTGGTTTCTAAATTGTGCATGTAATTGCAGATTAAACAGTAGCCAATTGCCCACAATGTCAGCTTGACTGCTTTTGTAACTTTCTGATGATTTAATTCAAAGAGATGGTTTAATCTGAATGTTGCCAGTGTAAGCAAGAGATTCTCTCTCTCACCACGCCCAGGTTTTGCAAAAAAAGAGTATTCAAATTTATAAAGTGATTTTTTTTGTTAAAGAGAATTATAATAAAGGGAATGCATGGCTGTTTAACAAAAGGTGGATTTTAAAGTTTATTTCAATCAATCTAAAGTCCCTTTTATACACTAAAATGTAAGCTTACAAACAAATGAGGTACATGAAAAATAACACAAAAGATTGAGAAGATTACTTCTAGATTGATACATGAGAACAGGATAATTTTTCTTTTTCTTTTAAGAGAAGTGTTTTTAACTGGATCTGTAATTCCTAGGTAGAATTTCAGTAGGAAAAAATGAGGGGCCTGAGAGATTAAGGTATTCTAAGAGGTAGAAATGATAGGTTCAGAGAAATAAGATGGACTAGGGAATGGATTCAGTTCAGGTTGGGTTGAACCTTAAGTTCTTGAGGAGGAAGCATGAACCAATGGGCTTAGAAGATAGATTGATGCCATTTGAGTATTATCAGTTACATTTAAATAACAACTTGCCTTGTCTGGAAAGGATTGCAGGCCCTTTACAAGCGTACAGAAGATTTTTTTTTTTTTTTTAAAGGGCATTCAAAAACTCTTTTAAAAATGAGAATTTGAATTCATTCTGCAGCTGGTGGAACACCATTAAAAGGTTTTGAGCAGCCTGAAGCAGGGCAGTCCCTCACCTTCCTATAGGTAATTGCTTAATAGTACATAAAGATGAGGCTGAAAAACTGGAGCCTTTGCTTTTCTCAGGGAATCAGGTGCCTGGACACTTTTTACTCAACTGTTATCTGCAGAAGAAACAAGCTATTTAAAATAATGTTTTCTACTGGATTATTCTTGTGACACAGTCTCTGTATGTGCACATTTTCTTATTTATTTGCTTATTTCTGCCCCAAATTCCAGAGTTTCTTATCTGGAGCTGTGGGGGAAATACTGTATCTCTCTATAAAAACTAAAATGAGGGTGCTTCATGGTAACATTGACTGAATACAATTTACTATACTCCCATTTCTGGTCATCAAGAAATAAGTGGCCTGGTACATACCATGTCAGTTCAAACAACTAGAAAACTGGGCAAAATATGTGAAACAAACTGTTTTCAGGCTTTGGGACAATAAGCATTCCAGGACTGTGATCATGGAGAGAAGGGAAACAAATGAAGTAAGGTTTACGATCCCCTTGGTTTCCTATCGGTAGGCACTTTTCAGTTGATAGGATGGAATGAAGAGATTCAAGCAGCATGTGATGGTTTTGCTATGTCGACGAGGTAGAGAGGAGTTCAGGGAATCTGTAGTCGCTGACATTTGCAGGTTAAGGAGCTATGTGGTGAAAGAGTTTCAGAAATCTTCATAGGAGTTCACTTCCATCTTTGGTTCCCTACTAATCTGCATATTTGCAGGGTGAAACTCTTAAGAGGCCAGACAGAAACAACTCGCATGGTGGTACTCAAATGAGCTGAACAATTCCCAGAGCTTAGACAGTGTTCGAGTATGTTCAATTTCCACCCAGCCATGTTATACCTCATTAAACACATAGGCCGTTAGTAAAGACCCCAGAAAAGTACATCCATAGTATCCAGGCCAAACCAGCACTAGAGTAAAGGATGCTCTATTTCTACCTGACTAAGCTTAAAAAATAGACCTCTATAGGATCAGCTCTTCCACAAGTAATTTAGTTGCCTGGGTCAAACAGGCAGATGATACCAAAACAAACATCAACACTCTAAAGGAAGACAACACAATCTTGACACTCAATTTAACACTCACAATGTCTAGCATATGGTTAAAGTTACTAGTGATGTGGAAAAGCTACAAATCAGTGGATAGGAACTGACTCAGAAATGAGAAAGATAAGGGAATTAGTAAAGAATCTAAACAGTGATTTTTAAATATTATAAATACCAGGGGTGCCCAAAAAAATGATTATAGGTGGACACTTTGGTCAACATTACTCAAGCAGTAGTTCGCTGTAATCAGAAGTGTCTGGATGCTGATGGTAACCACTTTGAGCACCTCGTGTAATTGCAGAAGTCAAACATGACTTGTATTCATCTTTTGTTATCAGTTTATATTGAGTATTACAATTTTAATGGTTACCTTTCTTAAAATGTGTGTACATTTTCTTGGCACCCTCTGTATAGTCAAAGATGTAAAGGAAAATATAAGCATAGTGAGAAAAAAGTAGACGACTAGAAGAAGAACAAAGTGGAACTTCTAAAACTCAAGGATATGGTATCTGAAAAAATTCCAGTGGATCGGCTTAACGCAAGAGTAGACTACATAAAAAAGATCAGTGAACTTGAAGGCACACCAATGGAAATTATCAAAACTGAAGCACAGAAAGAAAAGACTAAGTAAAATCAACAGAACCTCAGAGACCTGTGGGACAATATCAAGCAGTTTCACGGAAGTATAATTATAATCCAAAAATAAGAGAAAGATGGAGTTAAAAAAAAAAAAAAAGCTTTAAAGAAATGTAGTCCAGTGTTTTCTAAATTTGAAAGAACTGTAAACCCACACATGTATTAAGATCAACATACATCAAGAACGATAGAGATAAACCAGATCAAGACACATCATAATCGGATGCCTGAAAACCACTGTGAGGGGAAAAATAATTGAAAAGCCCTAAAGGAAAAGATACATTAGATATAGGGGCCAAACATGAGACTGTCTTTTCAGAAACCATGTAAACCAGAAGATGGCATAATGAAATCCTTTAAAAGTGCTGGGGAAAAAAGAAAGAACACCCCCCCCCCAAAAGAAAAAGAAAAAGAAAAAAAAATAACCAAACCAGCAGCTGTTAACTTAGAATACTCTATTTAGCAAAAATGTCTTTCAGATATTAAAGACAACTAAAGTATTTTTTGGCCAAATGCTGACTTATACTAGAAGACTTGGTGTTTTTATTTTTGTATAAATGCTTAGGATATTATTTTTTAAGTCATATTTGTGGGTCTGTTATTTGCTTTTTACTTGTGTTTAAAGTGATATTTAGTTATATAAGTGAATTTATTTTTTATGCAGTCAAATTTATTGGTTCTATTATTTGTGAAGACAGTTCTGGTTCTTGTCAGTAGACTGGTTATTATATTGCAATTTTGAAAACATTGTTTTTATATTAGTCCTGGGACTTGGTTTCTGGGTCTTATTGAACTGTCTTGATTCATTATAGGATATAGGGATGCTTCTTTACATGGCTTTGATGTTCCCTTTAACATTTATGCTTGGGGAATGGACAATTAGATTCATTCTCTCTGTAATTAGAGTTCTTCAAAATAACTTTTCAGATTTTCAAGATGTAAATGAATGTTTCTTTGGAATTCTTAACCAGAAATGTAAAATCATTGTTTCATAATACTTGAAATCACAAACTCCATCAGCCTTTGTGTTGAAAATATCTTTTGATGCTGTGTTCAATGTGCACAGAGTTTAGATAAGCATCAGAGAGGAAAGTTGAACGGATGCATGATGCAGTTAAATGTCAAACATCTGCTGCACTAGATGATATATTTTAGGACTCAGTCTTTGACAGGTTGACTCAGGAGTTAGCTTGTCATTGCTCGTTCTACCCCTCACTAGTTCACAAGGAGACAGCTAAACTTGCCATCATGGCATTTCTTCTGACTAGAAAGAAAGTTTGAAGTTTGGAACATTCACAGTTAATGGAATGATTATACTAGTATTGTAGGAGGGGCATTGCATTTTGGATTTCTTTTACTGCTTGCTGAAATACCCATTGTAGTTGTTTGTTTAAAAGCAAACAGCTTCAAATATTTTATATCAAATTTAGAGCTTAATCATCAGGTTAAAAAAACAACTAAGACTCAAAGTTAACATTTTCTCTTTCCCTAAACTCCTAAATTTAGCAAGACATAATTTTTGCTAGGTCTGATACTGTAGCGGCTTGATCGTTTTCAGGGAAATTATCTGAGCTATACAGTTTCATTCAGACAAATACACCAGCCATAGAATGCTTTTGAGCTAAAGATGATGTTAGATAAACGGAAAGGCTTAAAGCATGTCAGGAATATTAGAGTGTCAGAATTCTTTAAAAAAAAAATTACAAAACCCGAAGGTCAGGGCTGCTGGAGTAGTGTAGAAAATATAAACAATAGATAAAGACGTCAGAAAGCAAGCGATGAAGATTACAGGTGTGGACGTCAGTGAAGTACTAGCAGTTACAGCAAGTTTAGAAGATGGTAGCAGTGAGGATGCTGAGGTGCGAGCAGCTTTGTCCTCTGAGAGGAGCATTTCAGGAAAGGAAACCAAAGGGGAAAAAAGGAGGACTTTTGTATTTTTAAAAAAATTAAGGCCAGTGAATTTTGAGGAATATCAAAACAAAATAATAGCAACCCAGAGTTCACGTGGCTGAGCCTGTTCCTGTCTCTTTGGGTTGAATCCAAAGTAGGCCTCTCATAGTTTGGAATCGAGATTAAATAGTTTTACTTTGGTATAAATATACTAAATATGTTGGTGATTAATGGAACTGGTGTTTCTAATCTTTTTGTATCTTGTAATAGGACTTGATGACTTACCCACTAAATGCCAGGCTCTGTGCTCATGACTAGAGATACTGGAATGCTTTCCTTGCTCACCTGAGCAAAGTTTGGGGTTCAGCAGCTAAAATATTCACAGATGGTTTCATGGAGGGCAGAGTGGCCACTCGGGGTTAAGAAGGAGCACCTGTTACACACTAAGCATAGGAGGGACTCAGGGAGAGTGTCACGGAAGGTCCCTGGAGTACGCTCGCAGGAAGAGGTGGGGTTGCCAGGCAAAGAGCAGAAAATATTTATCACAAAGAGAAGGAGATGTCATTATTTTAGTATGTCATAAGTGGAGGGGAAAGGCAAAGTTAAAGGGGAAATAGAGGGCCAGATCATGAATGCCTTTCAATCTTGAAAACTTCAGAGCTATAGAAGAACAGTAATCCAAAAGTGATGCCATTAGCTTTACATTTTCGTTTTTTTTAATTTATTGGGGTGACAATTGTTAGTAAAATTACTTAGATTTCAGATGTATAATTCTGTATTACATCATCTATAAATCCCATTGTGTGTTTACCACCCAGAGTCAGTTCTCCTTCCATCATCATATATTTGATCCCCCTTACCCTCATCTCCCACCCCCCACCCCCCTTACCCTCTGGTAACCACAAACTGTTGTCTGTGTCTCTGAGTTTTTGTTTCTCATTTGTTTGTCTTGTTAGCTTTGCATTTTAGAAATATCATTCTGGCAGCCCTGAGGAGAAGGGGTTAGAGAGGTGGAGAACTGGGAAAGAAGTTCTATTCAGAGGGGTTTTAGTGACCTCAGGGAGCAATATAAGGACCTGAAAGAAGGCAGTGTTGGAACGAGTAGGAGGCAGAATGAATATGTCAGGGAACTGGACGAACAGAATTTTGTGACTGAGCTCATGTGGAAGTGACGAGGTGGAGTGCGAGCGACCAATCTACAGTTAATCCTAAATTCCTGGTGGGATGAGTGGAGAATCGTAGTACCAGCTTGGTATGAGGAGGCAGAAAGGTTTGAGATGCCTGTGGCACACTAAGGTGTGAAGGTGTCCCAGAATTAATATCAGTTAGTCTTATGGTTCATTACTCAGTTGTCAATATTACATTTTTCAAGTGTGAAGGTAGGTACTGTTATTATTTTCATCGTGCCAGTGAGGAACCTGAGGCCCAAACAGGGTTGATAACTTGTCCAAGGTCACAAAGGAAGTAAACTCAGAGCTAAAATTTGAGTTCAGACAGGGATTGAATTTCTCCCTGTCTTAGCTGTGCTCTTCTCTTGCTTTTTGATCACACGGAGATCTTGTCTGTGAGACAAAGTTATAGCCTGGAGATAGGGATTTGCGAGTTATCAATTGATACTCGAGGGATGAAACCACTGGAAAGTCCTTGGAGTGCATGAGGTCGCTGAGGTTACACCTTCATTTTCAGAAAGAGAAAGTGAGTTTGGGAAAGAAACTGACCAGAAAGATAGGAGGAAAAGCCAGCAAGAAGTGTGCTATCAAGCCAAATGAAATTGGGTGGGTTCCCCCACCTCATTCTTTCCCTCCCCCTCCTCCCTCCTTCCCTCTTCCCCCCCCCCCTTTGTGTTTAAGAAATGAAATCATCAGTTCTAAAATCTTGAAAAATACAGCCCAAAATATCCTTTAGGAATCACTGGTGATTCTTGCCAGAAAAGTTTCCGTTATGTTATTCAGGAAGAATAAAAGGGGTTGGAAATGAAAGGAGGAGAGACCACAACTTCAGAGAAGTTTCTCTACTTTGTGGAGAGATGTGACTGTACAGGCAAAAGAGGGATTGCGTGGAAACTAGTGGTAGACAGAAGGTGTTTCTTCTTATGGGTGAGACAAGATCACATGTATATGGATTTAAGGATCATCTATCCAGAAGTAAGAATTTTTTTTTTAAAGCAAAATTATAATTTGAAATGCTTTTTAAACTTTACAGAACATTATACATCCATGGACATACGAAGTTGGATTTCACAGTCTGGCATACTGCAATTGAAAAAGCAGCAGGTACAGATGGCAATGCATTACAAGATCAGCAGCTCAGCAAAAACGACGTTCCCATTATCGTGAACAGCTGTATAGCATTTGTTACACAGTATGGTAAGTATCACAGTTTTTATTCAACCCCCAGAACTCATAGTATCATTCTTACAATTTTTAAGTGGTACCTCCATTGGACTGAATAAGAGCTCTTTATATGTGTAAGTACATCACTGAATAATAAAAACATAGTCGCTGTTCATTTACATGCTATTCCTTCTCCCAATAAAATTCATTGAAATTATGTAATGTACTTTGACCATTTCCTTCTTCCTTTATCTGCATAAAAGTATAAATAAGGTATTGAACGAATCTATATTATAAAATGTGTATAAAGTAAATTAACGGCTCTCTTTTTCAGATGTTACAAACCTACAGTATAGTCTAGGGGGATGCAGTGTGCTGCCTAAGCATGTATTTTTAGAAGTGTTAAACCATGGGGCAATATGTAAAAGAATTTACTTTTTTTGTGCATCCAAAGGTGTATGTGTGTGTGTACTTCACTCATCATGCTGTTGGTCATATGTGTATATTAAGAATCATGGTTATTATAATAGTTTCTTAATTGTAACAGATATTTTTTGAACGGTTCATAGGTAAGAACAACTTGATATCTCCATCGTCCAGCTTCCTTTTAATATGCTATAATAGTATTTTAGATATGCCTGGAAAGTGGAAGTATGCCTTTATTTTCATGTTTATGTTCCATTTACTACGATTTCTTCAAACTCTTTCTTTCTGCTATAGATTTCCTTAATACTCTAAAAGGTAGACATTTCTTAACTATAGTTTTAATATAAAAATGTTTCTGTCTTTTAATCTGTAGATAAAAAGAGTAAAATGATTGATCTGCTGTTTTAGAATGTGTTAACGTTTTTTGTTCTCCTGAAATTAGAAATGTCTTTGGGTGTTTTCAATTTGAAAAGAAGGTATGATCAGTGAGAGAGCTGCAGTAAAACATTGTGTTATTAGTTTGTTACTTATTTATTGAGAGTCCGTTGTATGCCAGCCGCTGATCTGGGTACTAGATATACAGAAGTGGGAGTAAAAAGCTGGACAAACCCATGAATCATGTGTTCCAGCCTGACAACTGACAATAAACTGATATGCAACAAAATATCGGAATAAAAAATTCTATGAAGAAAATAATATTTGGAAATTTATAACGTGCATATTAATCTCTTCCAAGAAGGGTGCTGTTTTAAGTGTTTTACTTATTTCATAAGTAATCGAAGTGCAACTATCATTAATAGATTTCTTGTGTTTGAATTATATTTCTACTGTAACTATCACATTATGCGGGGATTACTCTATGAAGTTCCTTCTATGATAGCATGCTTATGTTTTCCTTATCAGCTGTAACCATCTTTTTATTTGAATAATGGAGAGAAAGAAGGTTATCTTCATATATTAGTTGTCCAGTGTTGTAGCACTCGCATTTCACAGGTATAAATGAATTACATGCATATTATGTTTTGGCAAGAGCATAACCTCATTGGGGATTTTCACATCACGTTAGTTTTGTAATGTCATGGATTCTTTCTGAAGCTGACAAGTGATTAAAATAAATTGACTAACTCCAATGTATCCAATTTAAAGTTTCTCGAGGGGAATCAGAAGTGTCTTTGTGGTATTTATTTGAATTTAAAATAATTAAGCATTAGATTGTTTTCAGCTAAATTTCATACATTATAACTACTTTGTATCTCTAACACAAGGTACATTAACTTGCATATTAAAGTCATAAAGCCAATGAAAGATACTATTTCATTTTGTTTTTTAATGAGCAGAACATGGGGAAAACCCCAATGTCATCAACACATATGGAATGGAAAATTTAATATGAACTCAGAACATGCCCAGTGATTACAGGATGCAGATGTATGTGTGTGTGTGTGTGTGTGTGTGTGTGTGTACACTCATTGTGCCAAGATTTGAACTTGACCAAGTCCATGGTATAATTTTTAGAATTGAAATATTTTAAATGAGTCACAGTAGTTAGTTCTCGGGGAAAATTATTTATGTAAGCAAAATTATGTTCAAATTCACATTAAGTTAACTTATTTGAGTACCAGCTATTAGAAATTCACTCAACCAGGAGCATAATGTCTCAGAAACTTCGTCACAATGGATTTTGGTTTTTCTTTGTCCAATTTGCTTATTCTTGCATTAAGTGGTCATTTATTGAACACCAACTGGGTTCTTCTAGGCAGTGTGTAGCTGCTGTATACAGAGAATAAGCATGACCCTTGGCCTCTAGGAGTTTACATATTTGTGGGTTAAAGACACGCAAGTGGGCTGACAGTTAATATCTCAAGTGTCCAAAATTCTATGGTAGAGAGGTTCTGGGGTTGGTACAGACGTCCTTCCATGTGTGTGGGTGTAAGTGTCACCCAGAGTGGGGTGATCATGGAGGGCTTCATGGGTGAGGCATAGTACTTACCATGAGTTTTAAGAGAACACAGGAGCCAGTTAGAATGAAGAGGAGGAAACAGTGTGTGCCCATGTGCAGCATCATGAGCAGCATTGTCTGTTCAGGGAACTCTGTGTAGTTAAATGTGGCCACTTGGTGTGAGAAGAGGGGATAGATACAAAAGGCAGGTGGGTTAGGCCAGTCTGTGTAGGGTCTTATATATTGTAATAACATCCTCAGACTTGCCTTCTAGGCAGGGAGAGGGTGGTACCCAGGTTTGTAGGTATGTTGATAACACCAGTGGGCCTGTATATATCTTAGATCACACTGTCATCATTGCTGAGACACACTGAAGGGTTGCACACGAATAGCAGCCAGGAGCTGTGACAACGTGGTGAGGAACCGAGTGTACAAAAGAACAGCATGTGGGATGGAAAGAAGGGGAAAGTTTGAGAGTGAGGTCATGATGCAAATCTGTGTGACACAGTATTTTTGTTTCATGAGGTGAGAAAGAATGGTTCTGACTTGGACGGGATTGGGGAGCAGGCCATGTTGTATATTGAGATCGAGGAACAAGATAAAGAATATGTTGGGATTGGGAGGTGAGCTAATGAATGAGGTAGGAGAATTAATTCCTCTTAGGTTATTTTGCTTCGTCCATATGTATAAGTATGGGGTGTGTGTGTGTGTGTGTGTGTGTGTGTGTGTGTGTGTGTGTTGCATGTATATTGTATATGTTTATTGAATGTGTGTGTGTGTGTGTGTGTGTGTGTGTGTGTGTGTGTTTGAAATCTGAGAATTAAAACCTGAGTGAAAATATATATGTGGCAGTTGAAGCGATGAGGTTAGCTGGGTTCACCCAGAGAGTTTTGTAGGGGAGGGGAGAAGAGAAGGTAATTGGAGATGGACTCCTGCAGTCATTAGTAAATATTAGATGAGTGGAATAAATAGAAGACTGGAAGAATAGCCATAGAGGAATGGGGAAAAAAGATACAATCTCATAATGCCATAAAAGCCCTGGGATTAAAATAATTTTAACAGGGATCTGTTTGGAGTGTCAAAGAGTGCAGGGGATTCTCATTAGATAAAAACTGAAAAGCATCTAGAAAAGAGAATTTCATTGATATTCTTTTTTTATAAGATTTTTTATTTAAAAATAAAGCTAACATACAACATTATATCAGATTCAGGTGTACACCATAGTTGTTCAGCATTTATATTACTAAAAAAGTGATCACTATAAGCCCAGCAACCATCTGACACCACACTATCACAATATTATTGACTATATTCCCCATGCTGTACGTTACATTCCCATGACTTACTCGTTTTATGCCTGGACATTTGAAACTCTTATTCCCCTTCACCTTTCCCCCCTTTTTAAAATTTTTCAATTGTAGTTGACATTCAATATTATTTTATATTAATTTCAGGCATGCAGCATATGATTAGACATTTATATAATTTAAGAAGTGATCCCCCTGACTAGGCTAGTACTACCTGGCACTATATGGTTATCACCATATTATTGACCAGATTCCCTATGCATTAATTTACGTCCCCATGACTATTTTATAACTACCAATTTGTACTTTTTAATCCCTTCACCTTTTTCACCCTGTCTCTCAACCCCTCTCTCAACTATCACCCCGATAAGTCTAGTACCCATCTGGCACCATACATAGTTACTACAATATTATTGGCTGTATTCCTTGTGCTATACCCTATGTCCCCGTGACTATTCTGTGACAACCAATTTGCACTTCTTAATCCCTTTCCTTTTTTCACCCACCCCCTCAATCCTCCTCCCCTCTGGCAAACACCAAAATGTTCTCTGTATCTATGAGTTTGTTTCTGTTTTGTTTGGATGGATGGACCTAGAGGGTGTTGTGCTGAGTGGAGTATGTCAGAGAGAAAGACAGCTGCAGCATTTCACTTACATGTGGAATCCAAAGAACAAAATAAACAAAACAGAAATGCACTCATAGATACAAAGATCATTGATATTCTTGATGAAAGTACTCCTAAGAGAGTGGGAATTGGGTACAGAAGCAAGATTGTGTGGTGAAAGAATTAACAAGGATGTGAGGTGGTAGAAACAAAACATATAGGAAACTCAGCTTGGTTTTGGAAGGAAGAGAAAAGAGACCTGAGAGGGGCAAGGAGGACTTTTGTTTTTGAATCATTGCCTTTGTAGTCACCACCACCATCACCACCACTCCTGTCCTTCTACTACTGATCACTCCTGTTCCTTGGCTTTTATATGGGGCACTTGATGAGTCAATAACTTTGAAAAGGGGATTACCCAGTTCTGCATCTAGAAGAAGGTGAAGGTAGGAGCAGACAGAAATTAATATATAAATATGAGGGCAGAGGATTGAGGAAATGTATACCAAAGAACCTCAGTTTTGTCAGTGAAATTGGAGGCAAGTTTGTATTCTGGGGGACTAAGTGAAAATAGGGCACTTGCTATAAAAAAACGTTTGCAAACAATACTATGAAAAACTGGGGGAAGGGCTGACTGGGGTCTTGCTAAAGTGAGGGTAGAATAATTCATCAGGTTTACATTTTAAATACTAAAATTAGGGGACAACACTTTTCCCTTCATGCATGTTATAGCAACTCTTGGATAATGATTTCATCTCACTCATCGTCCCAACACAAAAATTTGTTCTATTGTTAAGATATCCAAGTGGATTTTTGTTTTAGACTTTTTTCCCATATAACCTGCTTTTTCTTTTTTTTTTTAAACAAAGGTTTAGGGTGCAAATATATCTATCAAAAGAATGGTGATCCTTTGCGCATAAATGAACTCCTGGAAAGTTTCAAAAAGGATGCAAGAAGCTTTAAGTTGAGGGCTGGAAAACATCAGCTTGAAGACGTGACAGACGTGTTGAAAAGTTTTCTCTCTGACATCGATGATGCACTTCTTACTAAGGAGCTCTACCCATATTGGATCTCTGCTTTAGGTAATACATAAAACATAAGCCATCATAAATGCTTACGTTCTAATTGGATAGCTAGATTTTTAAATCTTTCATAATCTGAAAATTTAAGTGAAGGGAGCGATATGCATGTGGCTCAGAAGAGAAATGTGTAAATATCGGTAGTTGTTTATATCTACCTCAAAAGAAATTTATTGTAATAATTGCTAAGTAATGTTTTATATATTTAGTTTTCAGTAGATTTCTTAGTGTTTGCTCTGCTTGAATTTGGGAGATGTTATAGTCAAGTCCATGTGTGCTATTAATTTCTCATTATGATTAAAATGAAAAGTGTAATACAAGATTGGTTTTACAAGATTTGGCACTTTTGGCTTTATCAATTTTTCTTCTTCTTTAGTGTACATAAGGGTAATTTTTCACTCTTTCTTTATTTCCCCTATTCTGTCTAATGAAGTTAAAAAGCTTTGCTACAGTGTAAGAAAACCTATTTAAGAAATGATTTAAGTAGCTTATTAAATGACTAATTTGGCCAAATCTATTTCACTAAACCTATATTTATATCCATGCAAAACAACTCCTTTTATAGAAACATTACAACAATAAAGACTTTAAAATTTAAACGTTACCTTTAATCCCATCTTTCTAATAGAACTATTTTTATTTTTACATGTTATTATATAGTCTTTGCCCCCACACCTATAATTTATATATAAATCTTTATTAATATACCACATTTTCCATATATCTATAATGATTAGTTTTTTATTGGAGGGTGCAGCTCACAGCGGCCCATGCGGGAATCTAACTGGCAACCTTGGTGCTACCAGCACCACGCTCTAACCAACAGAGCTAACCGGCCACCCCTCTAATGCTTTCGAAATGAAGATTTTTCAATCTTCATTTTTTCAATTTTTAAAATTTATCATTGAATTATACCATAATTTACTAATATATTTATCTCTTGCACAGTTAATCTGTTTAAAGATTTTTTTTGGAAAATGACCTTGAATTGGACTATATGATATTTCTGTTGAGAAATAGTTTGTTTTTCCTTGAAAGTATTTGTTTACTCTGAAACATGAATGGTATATTTTAAGGTGTTATTTTTGAAATGTCACAAAGCATCCGCAGTTTGAAAAATTATAAGAATGGCCCCTATTTGTATCTGCAAGAAGAATTTACTATTGTTTTAAAATAAAGCTTTTTATAATTTAACTACCTAATTCAGCAGTCGTACTGACTTCCGGACACTTCTCAGATCAATAGGTTTTAACTCCAATCACAAGAAGAGTTGATTGTATAATTTTCTGTGATACAAAATATGAAATTAGCTAATACATCTCTTTAAGCCTTTTTACCTCACCACCCTCAGTTTTGTTTTAAAAAATATTTTTTGTAATTGAAAACTGTGAAGTTAATCTATAGTATATTTTATAAAGACTTAGTTTGTCTTTATTGTAAAAGTAGTGATCAAAAAATGTGTGACAAATATACTTTTGCTGAAGGTTCAAATTCAATGACAAAGATGTCTTTAATATCAATTTACCAGGAGGAGGTAGTTGGGAAATGGTAACATGTGACAGAGAAGAATGTGCTTACCTTTCACTTGGATGTGAATTCTTTGAGGAGTTACATGGAGAAGGCTTTGAATACCAAGTCTAATAGCCTTCAAGGTCTTTGCTTTTAGATCCAGTGCAACTCACCCTGACCTGTCAAAAGCCCCTACATTGGATCTGACCAGGCTAAACCAGAACTGTCTGGGTGACCGCCTAGGGGAGCTCTCTTTCTGCAACAGAGACAAAGAACGCCTTACAGTGGTGTACCACCTGTTTCTATGCTATATGATCTATTCTTCCAAGAACACTATTAAATTGTCTGATGTCTGTGGAAGAATGATGAAATATGCTGTCCTAGCATGACTTCGGTTGTGTATAGTGGTATTAATAACATTTGATTGAATAGACATAGTTACCTCTACAGTTAGAATGCCATGAGGGTAAATGTTTGTATTATACTAGGGATGGTAGTTAATTCTTTTTTTTTTTTTAAACTTGTATGCATTTTAAGTGTGTTTTTCCAGGACCCATCAGCCCCAAGTCAGGTAGTTGTCTCAATCTAGTTGTGGAGGGCGCAGCTCACAGTGGCCCATGTGGGGATCGAACCGGCAACCTTGTTAAGAGCATCATGCTCTAACCAACTGAGCCAACCGGCTGCCCAATAGTTAATTCTTAATTTCCTTTCAGTATTAGTCTCTGAATGTAATTTGTGTGTGTTCCCTTCTTTTAGAGAGTCATCTACCAATGCTATTACATCAATATGACGATGTTTACTTTTATAGATCTTATGTGCAGGCCAAATCAGTACAAAAGGTCTATCAGTTGCAGTTTTGAACAGGGGTGTACTTCACAAGTGTGGCACAGAGTTTCTTACCTCCCCTGGGATCCTAATGCCCTTTACAAGTGACCAGGTACTTTTGAAGACTCATTAATGTGCTGCTGGCTTTTTGTGAATAGAAGAGGTAGGACTAAGCAGAAAATGAAAAAAGTCTTGTTTCTAAAGGTAATCAGGAATTAAAAGGAAAAATATAAGTGCAGTCCCCTTGAGTTAAAATACAGCACAAGTTATTTATTTGAAGAAACATCTTTTATTTCCCCTGTGAGCTAGCAGGTTAGACAAAACCACCACTGCACATCTGAAGACTAGAAGTTTGGGGGTTCTTGTGTCTGGCCTCTCCACGTATTTGACTTCTTGGAGTTAGGAAAGTGAAGGGTAATTCCTTCTTATTCTCTTCTCCATGAATAGCCAGGTTTTGTCTGTGACAAGGGCAGAGCATCCATGCACCTCGAAGTCAGTGTCATAGTTTTCCGGGCCTGCACATGACTTCTGTTGTCACCTTGCCTTTTCCAAAACTGCTTAGGGTACCAGGGCTGGTAAAAACTCCTTTACATGGATCTGCGGGGTAATGCACTATTCATAGTTCTCAGTTGATTTTAGGTTTGGAAAGATTTTTATGAGTTTACAAGGACAAAAAGATAAGAAATGTCATTTTCAAGTAAAAATAGTGAAATTTTTCAATAGCCAGAGTTAAAATACTTTCAGCTTATAGCTTCACTTTGCACTTCACTTTGAGTAATTAACAGAATATATTCCTATTAGGGGAAATTCAATGGGCCATAAAGTAGAAGATAAAATACAACCGTGAGTTTTGAAAGTGCTTCGTTTTTGATTACCAAGTATAAGAACTATAGCATATAGCCATGGAATGTTTCTGTAAATACTTCTCCAGAATTATAGAAGTTCGAATATTTTTCTATTGAAACTTGATTGTATCACTTAGTGAAATATAATTTGTGAATATTGTTTTAAAATACCGTTAAAAGGCAAATTTGTAATACAGGTTAATATTTTAAGCCTGAAGTTTTTTTTGTTTGTTTTTAACCTTTAGATACCCAAGATGACAAGGAAAGAATTAAAAAATATGGGGCATTTATACATACTCTTCCAGGGGTCAACCGAGCAACGTTGGCAGCTCTAATTGAACATCTTTACAGGTGAGTGGATTTAGGAATTTTATAGTTCATTTCAAACATGGCCCTTAATAAGTCATTATTTCCTGAATATAAAGTACTGTGGTTAACCTTCGACATGTGACTGTGAATCTTTCACCATGTGTTAAAAATGGTTTCAAAATGAAATTTCCCATTAAACTATCACTTTAGTGTCTCTTTCTGTAATTAAGATGCATTTCAGATAAATAGTACTGGAGAGTTTCTTATCTGAATTAAAAATAATCATAGACAGCATCCTCAATTACATCCAGCACATAAAGCAAGAATCTTAAAATGCATTTAAGTGGGAAGTTGGAGAAGAGAAGAGATTTTGTGCTGTAGACCAGAACTCTCCAGCAGGAATCTGTCTGTGAGCACAGCATTTTCTCATAGTGGACTCTTCATAAACTCTTATTTCTTTATGTCTAACCTGTGTCTAACCTGACTCTAATATGTTGGTATCGGACTGTTGATCAGATGGGGAAATTTTAAAAGTCAAGAACATTTTCTGTGTCAGGGCATGTAGACCCCTGCATTTGGGAGGATAGGAGATGTATTATGGGAGCTTGAGGAATGATATCCAAAGGGTGAGGATGTTTGAAAATTACCTTTTATGTTAAAACAGAAGATTTGTTTTGCTATCAGGAAAAATTATTACAGAGACTTTACTAAGTATTAAATATTCCTTAAAGAATATGTTGTGTAGCTTCCTGCATGGATGCAATACTCCCTTGAACAAATTTGTATGAAGCTGAATTCTACTCAAAGTATCTGGTTTGGATCTAGATTCAGAAATCCTCCACAATTTATCTTTTCTCTTCATCTTTCTTTTCCATCCATTACTTCTCATACATGTAAACCTGTTACGGTAAAACTGGTTTTCTTATTGCACCATGTAAATATAGTCTATATATTATAGTCCTATCTCTGTGCCTATGAAACATTGGAACAGATTTTCTTCAAAAATTGTAATGTGTGACCATGGTGCTACAGTGTATTAAGTTAATATTTCAGACATTGAGTTACACATCATTATTCTTGAAATTGTTAATTCAGCTTTGAATTCGAGATGAGTTCCTTCCCATCTTTCCTCCTTTCCTCCTTGCATTCAGCTGACATATTCTAGCTTCTATTGTGCACGAAAGAATGCATGTGAAGACCCCATGTGAACAGAAATCTTTGATCATAGTAATACATAAATGACAAAAACAGTCTTAAGTCTGTGGTTCCTGAACTGAGCACCAAGGAACCCTGCGGCGTCACAGTGAATTCTCAGGGTGCTGCAAGGCATTTCATATGTTTTAAGGCAACACAGAAATATCAGAACAGGTTTTAGTACAGGGAATTTTGGCATGAGACATGAACTTCTAGAGGAGGGGTTGAGTCATTTTGTGCTGAGGTCCAGGGGGTGCCTCAGATTTAAAGAGACATATGAACTGGGCATGAAAAATGGTAAGTATGAGAAATGAGTAAAGGATATTTTCTAGGAAATAGCTGTGTTAGGAGATGAGATGGTTTGTAGTTGGCTGGCAAGAGGTTGTGAAAGGCTCTGTCAGTCATGCAAAAATATTAGGATTTTACTCCTTTAAGTGATTAGGGGTGACTGATCAAATGTGTTTTAGGGTAATATCCCCTGTAATGGGATGGGGTTAGAATAGAGGCAGAGAAACTCATTAGGAAACAGTTTCCTTGGGCTTCTGAGGAGAAGGCCTGAGTGAGAAGAGACTGAGCGGCAGAATATGAAACACTGTGGAATCCCAACATGTCAGGGCAGAGAAATAAAGGAAGAAAAGAAAATACTATATTATATGTACTTTTGCTAGAAATTAAGGCAGCTGCAGAAAGTAAAGAGAAGAGGGGTGAAGAGTACCAAACGGAAATGCTTTTGCACAATTAAGTCTCAAGAAAGGTGTGAATGTTTGGTACAGTGTCGTCAAAAGTTTGAGGTTAGTTTGGATAAGGTCAGGTTGATTTAGCATTTAATCCATTCCTGCCCTAGATAAAAGATCACTTCCTCCATGTCTAACATTTCCTTAATTCCATTTATTGCACACTGCAGTGTAATTAAAGCAACACTCTCTGACTGAAAGATGCTTGGATTCTAGTAATAGAGACAGACATGCAGATAAATTTTCCAGAAGTTTACAGCATAATGTGATAAGAGTACAGAAGTGGTTTTGAGAGGGGTGTCCACAGTTATTACATTCTTCTCTATTAACTTGTAATTCTTTTTGCATCTGGTAAATCATATAAGATGATTGCACTTGCTCTGTCTCTGCTATGCAGTTTGACATTTTACTATAAGTTTCTTACATTATCATATATATCGCTGTCATATTTACTCAACTTTTTCTTGTACCTGCTAGAATCTCGGAGCTTATAGACAGGTGTATCTACCCTAGTCTTGCTTTCTTCCTCTGATGGAATTGGTCTCCCTTGTTTAGTATGTATTGTAAAAGTTTACAAATGTAATTAGGCAAAGAAGCAGCTGTTATTTATATAGCATATATATACAGCAGGTGACAAATGGAGGGCACAAATAGATGCTTCATGTGTATTCCTTAGTGTTCTTATCTCATGCATTTTAATCAATGTAAATTTCCTTTTATTAGGGTGATGGCTGTAGTTTTTTTTGTTGTTGTTTTTTTTTTTTTTTTATCTCTTTGAACTTATATTTGCGAATACTTTAAATGTTGTTTGTAAGACCCAAGGGTAGCTTACTCATTGGGAGAGTTGACTTGTCTGTTCCTGATAAAAAGCCAATCTTAGTTATACCTAAGAAAAAATATAGGTGTATATTTAAATTAAGTGTTTGTTTTCTGGAGCTAGTATCTTATTTTGAATAACTATACAAGCATGTGCTGCCAGGTAATTTCACATCTGATAATACACTTTCTGGAAAATTCAGCCTAGCCCTGAACATTGAATTTGGAAGTCTCTACTATATGCCTCCCAGTTCACCTTTCTTGCCTGGTTTCCTGTTTACCTACTGCCCCTTGTCCCTCTTTCATTTATGCTGCAGTCCCAGAAATCATTTCACACCATTATGTAAGCACACCTTTATGCCATAGCCTCAGGTTACCCCATTATCTGGAATTGTTTGCATATAGGGGGTCCTTCTTCTAAATCAGTACTCAAATATTGCTTTGTAGCTTGTAGTAGTATCTTCTTTAAAAGTAGTTTTTCTATTTTTTATTATTTTTTATATGTTCTTAGCTAGACTGTTAGCTACTTGAAAGAAAGAACTGTATTTTTCTTTAAATCATCACTGTACCTTTCATATCAGAGATCTTCAATGTATGTACCTTAAAAGAAAATGATAAATGAGCATTATGACTTACAGTTCTATGAAATTTTAAAATAGAAATATGTTGTAATGAGCTATGCTTTTCTCTAACAGGGTTCAGAAATGCTCAGAAATCAATCAGATGAACTCCCATAATTTGGCCTTGGCCTTTTCATCCTGCTTGTTTCAAACTAAGGGACAAACTAGCGAAGAAGTGAATGTAATTGAGGACTTAATTGACAATTATGTTGAAATATTTGAGGTAAATGTTTTATATCCTCTTCTTGTTAAAATAGTTTTGATGTTACTGCTTGTGAACAAAAACGCATAATTTTTAATGTTTTTATTTAGGTCTTTATGAATATATAAAAATAAAGAAAATAAAGGATAGTTATATATGATCTTAAATTTTCCAGATATAACTAGCTTTTTAAGCTATAGCCATTCATTTAAATATGGCTGCTTTTAAAGCTTTTATACCATCTGCTGTCTTTTGAATTTGAGAATATTTCTATTTATAGTGTTTTTATGTGTTGTTTTTTTTCCCCTCCTCACTGTGTGTATGCATTAAGTATGTGTACTTAGAGGTGTGAACTTACGAATTACACATTTTGGTAATAAATGCCAGGCTGTTAATTTCTGCAAATGGAAACGTTTTCTTTTAATTGTGCCTGAATTGGAAAAAACAAAAACTCTGAAATATTTTTCTGTGTTTTTTTTATTAAGTTATCTCTAATTATTTGACTTTTCAATTTGCTATTTTATGATAACATTTTCATGTTTTATCAGTAAACTGTTAGAATAGGGATAATTTCTTAGTTCAAAGAAGCAAAAACAGAAAATAAGCCAAGGATTTGAATATGTGGGAAATACAGACGATCTGGGTCAAAAGTCCCAATATAAGTTAAAGGTCCAGCTCTGTCATTTATTTCTGGCATCTCAGTTTTGTCGTTTAACCTTTTTGAGCCTTCCATTAAATGGTGCTTTAAGATTACTTGTTTTCCAGGGCTATAGGTATACCAGATGAAATCAAATGGGTTAATATAATACGTTACTATTTGTAAAGTTCTTACATTATTATAGTAACTGATGACAAGATTCCTTAGCAAAGAGAAACTATTTTAAAAAAATACAATAACAGTTTGTATCTTTATTTGTATAGGAACAGACACCAGAGTTGTTGGATTCTCTTTACTCTTTGATCTCCTTTTTATTTCTTTCTATGTGTCTACTGTTTTTGATCAACAGCAACTTCTGTGCAATAATTCTGATGCTGAGAAATGAAAGAATTAAGGGAAAATGTGTGGCTTTGCATGCTCTTATTTTTTATATTTGTACTGTTCCATTAATTAAAAAAAAATGGTTATCTTCATACTTTTGTTAAATTTACCTTTAAATGGTGGAAATTTCATAAGGACTTAATGAATATTTTAGTTTGAGAAATGAGTCTTGTCTGTCAACCTACATAAACTTGAACAAACCAGTCATCTGCCCCTTTGCTTATTAAATCACCTTGGCAAAAGGGCTTCCATTGATAGAATCTGCAGCCAGAAATGGTGTCATCATAAAATGTTCTGACCTTTATGAAGATCTGTCTTGTTGGCTTTATTTCTGTTCTAGCTGTGTGGGCCCACGCTGACTGAGATGGCCATTCTCACTTATTTTCACTTGTTGGTCTTTAAATTCCTAAAGAAACGTATGTGAGGATGAGTACCATCGCTCCGTATATTTTATTAGAATGTCCCAAATTATATTTTAAACAGGTTCAAGAAGATCAAGTCAAACAAATGGACATAGAAAATAGCTTTATTACCAAGTGGAAAGACACTCAAGTGAGTAGCAATAGTTAGATCTCCAAAGAGAAAAAAAATAAATAAATAAAAAACAAAAAAAATCCCAGAAAGTATTGTTGTAAGTAAAGACATTTGTTGTGTTTATTTTCAAGTTTCTATTTGAAGCAAAGTAAAAGTAATGGACAAAGAGAACCGAGATCAGATAGTTGTGTAATTCTGCTGCATGATGCATATATGCAAAATGCCCTAGTATGTTAACGTAATTTGTTCACAATACAGAAAGAAAAATCTGTTTTAATCTTATCAAAATATCCTTTATAAAATCATATTATTTATAAAAGCACTATTAAAAATGCCAGTGTGTTTCACAGGAAGTGTTTAAAGCCAAAAATACTAGAGTAAACTGAAAACTCAGACTCCCTAATGATTCTTTCCGTTATGATTTTGAATATATAAATTATTTCTTATGTGCTTTTGCTTTGCCTGCTCTTGGGTGATTACATTAGTGGAAATGTTTCTATGTGATCTGTGTAACGTATGCTAATTTATGTCTTCAATTGATTTTTCTAGATCTTCTCTTGCTTTCCTCAATCACATCATACTGGATTTGTGTGTTCAGGTTGCACTACACTTTCCCAGGGGACCTTTCCTTGTTTGATGACTATTTATTGTCATTGCTTAAAATTGATCTTTAATTTTCTTCTAATAACTAGGAATTACAGTGAATTCAGGGTACCAATATAAATAATAGAAATGGGTCAAATATATTCTGTTTGTAAGATACACTTAGAGCATGAGGCTCAAATGCTTTATTAGTCAAACCCTAAATTCACCTCATTCCTGAAATATCCGCTACTCATTACAATAGTCATCAGAGCTATCATTCCCTATGAAGGAGATAAGGAAATGCCTTCATTCTAGTCCCCCAGTGCTAATACTGTGGTCCTAATTACCTGAAGAAGTATTTCCTCCGTTTTGACCCAAAGTAATTAATGCAGTCTCCAGGGGAGTTTGCTGTAATACTAAAAAAAATCTGGCTGATTATCTCTTAGCTCTCTTGGATTCTTGCTTTTCTGGGACAGTCTCAGTCATGAAAGAAAGGATTGTGTGAGCCCAAGATATAATCTTTGGCAACATTATCTATATTGTTATTAAAGTATGAGTACCCTTCCACATTTTTATCTTTTATATTCATATTATGATAAATAAATGAATCTTGAATGCTTTCTAATTAAGTATAAGTAAGCAAAATAAGAAAACAATTTTCTATAAAATAGAACATTTGGGAAAGGAAAGAAGTGTTTGGAAAAATCTGTTCTTCTGCTTGAACTTTTCTCTATTTCATCCAACTCTCCCCTGGAGTATTTTTCTGAGAGTCTCTATGTCTTATCCCTGTTTGAATTTCTTAGCTATGTCTGTTTTTGGCTTCGTGGTGTTTGCTTTTTTAATTTTTAAAATGTGTCTTTCCTAGAGAGTTGTTTATGCAAACACAGTGAAAAGTAAAAGTGTCAGCTGCATCTTTTCTTCCCTAGAATTTTCATGTGGCATCGAAAGTGAGAAAAAAATTGAAAGTAATAAGCTTTTCTAAGTCTGTAGTGTTAGAATAATTAAGAACACTTCTTCAAAGTATATTTTAATGTTTTCCCCACAAATTCACTCATCTGGTTTTACTCTGAGGCAAATTTAACTTCAGAATGATTGTTTCTCCTTTATGATCATTTTTTTTTAAGTTGGATGATGGATTTTTTTAAAATTAAAGTTTATTGGGGTAACAATTTTTAGTAAAGTTTCATAGATTTAAGGAGTACAATTCTGTAATACATTATCGATGTCTCACATTGTGTATTCACCATCCAGAGTCAGTTCTCTTTCCATCACCATCTATTAGACCCCATTTACCCTCTTCTAGAGCCCCCCCCATCACCCTTTACCCACTGGTAACCCCAAACTATTATCTGTGTCTCTTGAGTTTTTGTTCCCTCATTTGTTTGTCTTGTTCTTTTGTTGTTTTCAGTTTTATATACTACATATCAGTGAAATCATATGCTTCTCTACTTTTTCTGTCTGACTTATTTCTTTTTTTTTAATTAAATTTATTGGGGTGACAATTGTTAGTAAAATTACATAGATTTCAGGTGTACAATTCTGTATTACATCATCTATAAATCCCATTCTGTGTTCATCACCCAGAGTCAGTTCTCCTTCCATCACCATATATTCGATCCCCCTTACCCTCATCTCCCACCCCCCAACCCCCGCCCCCGTTACCCTCTGGCAACCACTAAACTATTGTCTGTGTCTATGAGTTTCTGTTTCTCATTTGTTTGTCTTGTTCTTTTGTTGTTTTTGGTTTATATACCACATATCAGTGAAATCACATGGTTCTCTGCTTTTTCTGTCTGACTTGTTTCGCTCAGCATTACTCTCTCAAGATCCATCCATGTTGTCACAAATGTTCCTATATCATCTTTTCTTACCGCCGAATAGTATTCCATTGTGTATATATACCACAACTTCTTTATCCATTCATCTATCGAAGGACATTTTGGTTGTTTCCATGTCTTGGCCACCGTAAACAAAGCTGCAATGAACATTGGAGCACACGTGTCTTTATCTCTAAATGTTTTCAGATTTTTTGGGTAGATACCCAGAAGAGGGATTGCTGGGTCATATGGCAATTCTATTCGTAATTCTTTGAGAAACCTCCACACTGCCTTCCATAACGGCTGCACCAGTCTGCATTCCCACCAACAGTGTATGAGGGTTCCTTTTTCTCCACAGCCTCTCCAACATTTGTTATTATTTGTCTTGTTGATGATAGCCATTCTGACTGGGGTGAGGTGATATCTCATTGTGGTTTTTATTTGCATTTCTCTGATGATTAGTGATATTGAGCATTTTTTCATATGTCTATTTGTATGTCCTCTTTGGAGAAATGTCTCTTTAGGTCCTCTGCCCATTTTTTGAAATGGGTTGTTTGTTTTGTTGTTGAGTTTCATGAGTTCCTTGTATATTTTGGATATTATCCCCTTATCGGAGACACTGTTTGCAAAAATCTTCTCCCATTCACTTGGTTGTCTCTTTATTTTGTTGATGGTTTCTTTTGCTGTGCAGAAGCTTTTAAGTTTGATATAGTCCCATTCATTTATTTTAGCTTTTACTTCCCTTGCCTTTGGAGTCAAATTCATAAACTGCTCTTTGAACCCAAGGTCCATAAGTTTAGTATGTATGTTTTCTTCTATGCAGTTTATTGTGTCAGGTCTTATGCTTAGGTCTTTGATCCATTTTGAATTAATTTTGGTACATGGTTACAGATAGCAGTCCAGTTTCATTCTTTTGCACATAGCTTTGCAATTCTGCCAGCACCATTTATTGAAGAGGCTGTCTTTTCTCCATTGTATGTTTTTTGCTTCTTTGTCAAAATTATCTGTGCATATTTATGTGGGTTTATTTCTCGGTTCTCAATTCTATTCCATTGGTCTGTGTGTCTTTTTTCTGCCAATACCATGCTGTTTTGATTATTGTTGCCCTGTAGTACAAGCTGAATCCAGGGAGTTCTTTTTTCCTCCAGTATTGTTCTTTTTTCTTAAGATTGCTTTGGCTATTCGGGGTCTTTTGTGGTTCCGTACAAATCTGATGATTTTTTTTTGCTCTGTTTCTTTAAAAATGCCATTGGGATTTTGATGGGGATTGCATTAAATCTGTATATTGCTTTGGGTAATACGGCCATTTTAACTATGTTGATTCTTCCAATCCATGAGCATGGAACGTCGTTCCATTTCTTTTTGTCTTCTTCAATTTCTTTTAAAAATGTCTTACAGTTTTAAGTATATAGGTCTTTCACATCCTTGGTTAAGTTTATTCCTAGGTATATTATTCTATTTTTTTGCAATAGCAAAAGGAATTTTTTTTAACTTCTTTTTCTGAGATTTCATTGTTAGTACGTAGGAATGCAATGGACTTTTATACGATGATTTTGTAGCCCGCAACTTTACTATATTCGTTTATTGTTTCTAATAGCTTTTTGGTGGAGTCTTTAGGGTTTTCTATATGTAGCATTGTGTCATCTGCAAAGAGTAACAGTTTAACTTCTTCATTCCCAATTTGGATTCCTTTTATTTCTTTCTCTTGCCTGATTGCTCTGGCGAAGACTTCCAACATTATGTTGAAAAGTAGAGTTGATAGGTGACAGCCCTGTCGTGTTCCTGAACGTAGAGCAAAGGGCTTCAGATTTTCACCATTAATGATGAGATTAGCTGAGTTGAGGGTTTGTCATATATGGCCTTTATCATGTTAAGGTATTTTCCTTCTACACCTATTTTATTAAGTGTTTTAATCTTAAATGGATGTTGTATCTTGTCAAATGCTTTTTCCGCATAAATTGATATATGATTTTTGTCCTTTATTTTGTTTGTGTGATGTATGACATTGATGGATTTGCATATGTTGAACCATCCTCGTGCCCTGGGATGAACCCCACTTGGTTGTGATGAATAATCTTTTTAATGCATTCCTGCATTCGGTTTGCTAGAATTTTGTTTAGGATTTTTGCATCTGTACTCAACGTAGATATTGGTCTGTAGTTTTCTTTTTTTGTGCTGTCCTTACCAGGTTTTGGTATCAGGGTAATGTTGGCCTCATAAAATGAGTTAGGAAGCATTGTCTCTTCTTAATTTTTTGGAAGAATTTGAGTAGGACAGGTATTAGATCCTCTTTGAAGGGTTGGTAGAATTCACTAGTGAAGCCATCTGATCCTGGACTTTTGCTTTTGGGAAGGTTTCAGATGACGGATTCAATTTCCTTACTGGTGATTGGTCTATTTACATTTTCCAATTCTTTGTGATTCAGTCTAGGAAGGCTGCCTGTTTCTAATAACTTCTTCTTTTCTTCTAGGTTATTGAATTTGGTGGCATATAGTCCTTAATAGTATTCTTGCATAATCCTTTGTATTTCGGTGGCATCCATCATAATGTCCCCTCTATCATTTCTGATTTTACTAGTGTCTTTTCTCTTTTTATCTTAGTGAGTCTAGCCAAGGGTTTGTCAATTTTGTTAATCTTTTCAAAGAACCAGCTCTTTTTCACATTAATTTTTCTGTTGTCTTTTTGTTCTCTTATTTAGTTCTGCTCTGATTTTTATTATTTCCTTTCTTCTGCTGACGTTGGGTTTCATTTGTTCTGCTTTTTCGGTTTCTCTAAGTTGTAACATGAGGTTATTTATCTGGGATTTTTCTTTTTTCTTGAGATAGGCCTATAATGATATGAATTTCCCTCTTAAAACTGCTTTTGCTACATCCCAGAAATTTTGGTAGGATGTATTGTCATTCACATTTGTTCCTATGTATCTTTTGATCTCTCCTCTTATTTCTTCTTTGACCCAGTTGTTCTTTAAAAGTATGCTATTTAATCTCCACATATTTGTGGTTTTCCCTGGTGTCTTTTTTCAGTTAATATCCAATTTCAGAGCCTTGTTATCAGAGAATATGCTTGGTATGATTTCAATCTTCTTAAATTTGCTGAGGCTAGTTTTATGTCCAATATATAGTCTACCCTTGAAAATGTCCCACGTACACTAGAAAAAAATATATAATCTGATGTTCTAGGATGACATGCTCTATAAATGTCATTTATGTCCATTTCATCAAATGTGTTATTTAGGGTTGCTTTTTCTTTATTTTCTGTTTGGATGATCTGTCCGTAGCTGTCAATGATGTATTTAGGTTCCCTACTATAATTTTGTTTTGGTCAATTTCTCCCTTTAGTTCTGTTAGTAGTTGCTTGGTATATTTTGGTGCTCCTTGATTGGTGGCATAAATACTGATGACTGTTATGTCTTCTTGTTGTATAGTCCCCTTTCCCATTATGAAATGTCCATCTTTGTCTCTTGTTACCTTTTTCACCCTGAAGTCTGTTTCATCTGATATCAGTATGGCTATACCTGATTTTCTCTGGATACCATTTGCTTGGCGAGTCAATTTCCACCCTTTCACTTTGAGTCTATGCTTGTCCTTGTAGCTGAGATGTGTCCCTTGGAGGCAGCATATGGTTGGGTTTAGTTTCTTGATCCAATCTGCTACTCTGTGCCTTTTTATTGGTGAGTTCAATCCATTTACATTTAGGGTGATTATTGATATGTAAGGATTTCCTATCATTCTATCTTTGGTTTTCTGATAAGACTGCATCTCCATTGTTTCTTTGCCTTTTGTTGTTGTCTATTATTTCTGTGTGGTGGTATTCTATGATATTTTCCCTCTGTTTCTTCTTTTATTTCATTATGTATTTCAGTTCTGGATTTTTAATTTTTTTTTATTTTTTTATTTTTTATTTTTTTTATTTTTTTTTTTTAGTGGTCACCATTAAGTTTATGTAAAAGAAAGTTTTATATTTAGAGTATTCCATTTTCTTCAACATGGTTACATTCTCCATTTCCATATAACGGTTCAGGCCTTTACTCTCCCCCATTTTATGTTTTGGTTGTCAGAAATTATCCCTATTTATGCTGGTCGAATAGCCTCCTTCAGTATTTCTTGTAGTGCAGGTCATGTGTTAGAAAATTCCCTCAGCTTCTGTATGTCTGGAAAGGTTTTTATTCCTTCTTAGTATCTAAAGGATAGCTTTGCTGGATATATTATTCTTGATTCATAATTTCTCTTTCAGAGATTTGAATATTTGGTTCCCCTCCCTCCTGGCTTGTAGGGTTTCTGCTAAAAAATCTGATGATAATCTAAAGGGCTTTCCTTTGGAGGTTACGATCTTCATTACCCTAGGTGCCTTGAGGATTCTTTCTTTGTCGTTGATTTTTGACAGCTTCAATACAGTGTGCCTTGGAGAAGGCCTGTTGGGATTGAGGTAATTAGGTGTTATATTTGCTTCTTGGATTCAAGGATCCAGTTCTTTCCACAAGTTTGGAAAGTTCTCATCAACTGTTTGTTTGAATATACTCTCTGTTCCCTTCTCTCTTTCTTCTCCTTCTGGTATGCCCATTATTCTTATATTGCTCTTTCTGATGGAGTCAGAAAGTTCTTGTAGAGTTCTTTCATTTCTTTTAAGTCTCAAGTCTCTTTCTTCTTCTATCTGTGTCATTTCCAGGTTTCTACCTTCGATGTCACTGATTCTTTCCTCCATCTGGTCAACTCTACCACCTAAGCTGGCTGTTTCATTCTTCATTTCTTTTACTGAGTTCTTAATCTCTAGAAATTCTGTTTGGTTCTTTTTTAAAATTTCAATCTCTTTGGTAAAATGGTCATTAGTTCTTTGATTGTGTTACTGAGTTCATTAAACTGCCTGTCTGTGTTTTCTTGCATTTTGTTGAGTTTATTAAGAACTGCAATCTTGAATTCTCTGTCATTTAAGTCACATATTTCCATAGCTTTAAGTTCATTTTCTGGTGACTTTTCATTTTCTTTCTGAGCAGGCTTGTTACTTTAGTTATTCATGGCAATTAATGATTTATTATTTCTCTTTCTAGACATCTACAGGAGTGGGTTCTGCAACAAGTTGATAGAAAGAGGTCTTTCTTTTGTTTTCCAGTAGGTGTTGGTAGAATGTTTTATTTTCTCTCTGACTGGACCCTTTTATTCTCTCTCACATTGTAGTGTTCTATTTTCTCTGCACTATTCCAGCTTCTCACACAATGGGGGGATTCCCTGGAAGGCGGGCTTCTCCTCTGTGAACAGTTCTTCTGGTCATAGGGTGCAGTGTCCATGGGGGGACGTGGAGTGCTTCTGAAATTCCTGCACCAGTTCTTCCTGCCCAAGATTCAGAGCCCGTGTGTTTCAGCATCTCTGTTTACTCCTTCAGAGATCTGCCCAGATAGGTGGGTACATGGGCGGAGTGCATTTTAAGAGGTGGCCCAGAGCAATGGCAATGACCACCACCACAGCCAGTCATGCTTCCATAGCTCCCTTCCATTTGTTGGACTGCGAGTCCATGTCTGTGGACCACAGTTCTCAGAACTGCAAATATTCTCTTCTTTTGATCTGACAGGGCTGCCGTTCCACTTCTAGCACCGGGCAGGTGGGGGCAGTGTGAGCTCAGGGAGGGTAGGGAGGGTACGGCTAGGCTCAGTGCCTAAGGCTTCTGTTCTCTGCTCGGTAGTGAGGGCTTAAACCACCATTTTCAGCTTTCTTCCCTCAGTCTTTGCTCCGAGGTCTCTGTTGTGAGCATGGGCCATAAGCGGAGCCCTAGCAGTCTGAGTTCTTCCCTTGCCCACAGCTGAGGTAGTTCTGGAATGCAGCGAGCTCGGAGCACTGAGCTAGGTCTGCGTCCTGCTCCCACTTGTTCTCTCTGCACTTCTCCCTTCCCTCCTCCCCCATTCGCGCAATTTGCCCACTGTTAGATGATTTCAGTAGTGTGCCTCTTAGTCTTGCCTGTCTGCTGTGCAGGGTACGGCTAGGCTTGTTCAATTTGCTGTAAATTCCAGGGGCTGTTGTAAATTCAAGAGGCTCACCTCAGGCTCCATTTTTATGACGTGATGGATGATGGATATTATTCCTAAGTGGTTACACAACTTCAGGGAATTTCTGAAAAAAGCTGCTTAAAATATTTTTCATAGATTCATTTGGTTCTTTGTTAATCTCCACTTTATACTGTCAATCTCTCCATAGTGATATGTGTGTGTGTGTGTGTGTGTGTGTGTGTGTGTATATATATATATATATGTATGTATATATATGTATGTGTGTGTATATGTGTGTGTGTGTGTATATATATGTGTGTGTGTGTGTGTGTATATATATATATATACATATTTATTTTCTGGATTATATCTTCTTCACTTGGTATGTCTTCTTGGATATGATAGTGACTAAAAATAGCACTAATGCTTGGCTAAAGATAATTAAAAACTTACCTTTTATTATCTATGTTATCAGTTATTTTATCTTGCTAAATATATTTTCTCTATTTGTAGTTTTAATACATCTTGGACCTAATTTATCCTTAGATCTCAAGGTTTAGACATATCTCTGAAAATGTATCAAGACCTATTTTCCTTTTTTAATTATTGGTATTATGTTCATCCTGTAGCATAGAGCAGAATTATATATGGCTCGTTTTCAGTCCTCATTTTATCCTCTTAACATACATGATGATGGCTCTTACAACTTCTGTTGCTATAGTCAGCATATTTTCATTGTAACCAGATACATTGTTTCAGTTAGAATGTGAGGGTGTTTGAGGACTTGAAATTCTTTGAGTAAGATATTAAAAAAACAAAACAAAAAACATTGTGACAGTTGTTGCTGATTGTGCAGATTCGTTGTCCTTAATCAACCACATCTGCTAGTAACAGGGACATTGGCTCGTTTCATTATTTAAAAATATTCAGAAATAGATCTAGGACTTTCCAATTGTCTTAAGTATCACATGCGTGTTCTTGCAACATACTTATATTTGCTGTCTTCACATCTGCCCTTTTCCAGGTTTCCCAGGCTGGAGATTTGTTAATTGAAGTGTATGTAGAAAGGAAGGAACCTGACTGCAGTATTATAATCCGGGTGAGGCCTCCTAAAGATGGATGTAAAGAGTACTGTTGGAAATCACAAGTGTTAGCATTAGTTTACATGCCTTGAATTTTCCCTTGTTTCTTATAGCTTATTTTACACACCTAGTTAAAACTGTGACTGATGAGAGGATTGACTCTTCATACCAATATCCTCTGGGAATTCCATTTTCAGTCATTTGAAAAGGGAGCATCTTACGTGTTTTCAGTTAAGGTTAGAATTTTCTATAGGTTCTAGAAAATAGCCTGAGCTTAAATTTTTGCTCCTATTCCTAGCTTCTTAACATCAGGCAAATTATTTACTCTGAACCTCAATCTTCTTACCTGAAAAATAAGGAAATATTGCAGTATGCTCAGCACATCAGGGTTTAATAAATATAACTGTTGCTGTTATTATTTTCCCATCTTATGTATCCTAGACCTTAGCTTCCAGTCTTCCAATTTAGGTGAATATTGGATAACTCTTTTCTTTCTGAAGACTATTAATCAGTTTTTTTTTTTTTTCCCTAAATTAAAAATATCCTTCTCAGGCTACCATATTCAGGACTTAGTCTGCTTTAAGAAGAGTAACAGTGATATTTCAAATTCCTGCTTGGTAAGGATACATTCTCCAGGAGGAATAGATATTCTACCGTGTAGCAGTAGAAATTAAGCTTTAGCTCCTTATCTTTTTTAAAGTTCAGGACTATTCGATATTTCTGGACTTTAATTTTGTTAAAGATATATTGTAATTGTTAATTTATATGTTTTTAATAATTATGTCTTATGACTCTGGCACTGGTTACCTTCCTTAGAACGTGGAGCGGATCCACTGTGATCATAGGCTTTGGGCTTGTGACTCTGGCCATATCGTATTTCTTGTATTGATGATGTGATGTTGAAAATAGGGGACTTGAGGAAATATTACAGATTGATCAGCCCAAGTCCATCACTAATGTTACAATTGGTATTCATAACACAGGATTTAACTCCATCTACGCTTACGTTCTTTAGTAGCTCAATTTAATTTTATCTTACTAATGAAGCCATAACAGTAGCTATTACAACTGAGCAAATTTTTTGTTATTTTAAGTACAATATTTAGATAAAGGACTTGTCCAGTTTCACTATACAACTCCAAGTGCTTTTTTAAACAGTGCAAAAACTATACAAAAATAATCATTAACATTTGTTTAATGCTTCAGAGTTGGCAAAACTCTTTAATTACATTTATCGCTGCTGATCATTCCCTCAACCCAAGGAGGCAGGGAAAGCAGGTAATGTTTCAGGTTTATATTAATAGCAACTGGGAATTAAAAGCATTAAAATAAAGCCAGAACGCAAACCTGGATCGTCCTATTCCAAAGCTGATGTTTATTATACTGCTTTCTATGTTCTTGATGATTTCTAAAGTGTCCTTTGTGGAGTTCTAGGTATTCTGAAGAGGGGCCTTGGGTTTTTCCTGGGACGAAGAGTGGAATTCTCGTTCTTCCCTATGTCAACTGCAGGTGCACTCCCTGCTGACTATTTCACAAATTTGATTTCTCAGTAATATATTATTTTAAGAAAGAGCTATACTTCTTTAAAAACATTTACAACCATTTGGAAGAACAGTATCATTGAAATAATTCATCTAATGTTTCTACTGCTTCAAGTTTTCCACTTTTGCCAGATACTGTTTTTATTTTTTCCTTTATACTTATACTTAGTTGGGCTTTTCTAAATGGAAAACAGTGGACTTCACTGTATAATTAATGTATTCCAAAGAAAGCACTAAATTCCTCGAAGTCTGATAGACTGTAAAAGTTACATATAATGAAAAATATCTTATTTATATATGTGCAATATGCTTATGATCAGTAATGGACAGGAGAAATGGAAATGAGAACATTCCTAAGAAATTTTTAAAATAGGTTCATACTTTTACTGAAAATGTGCAGTTGGAATATTCTAATACTTCAGACGTCTTGTATTTAACATTATAACCAAATTCTAATTGAAGAAAGCCAATTTGCTTTTGGCTAGCATGCATTTAAAACTGGCAAAAACAAACAAACAAACAAACAAAAAAACAGGAACAAACAAATCAAAAATCCCAAAAGTCCCTGAAGAAAATAGTTGTTTATGCAATGGCCTGAGGCTTTGGGACTCTGGTAGAGCTGGCCCCCAGGCCGGCACTGCAGACTCTGCCCTGTGCCCTGAAATCCTGGTTCCAGGTGACTTTGGTATCCCACCATCTGTCACTAGGCATGGCAGGGCACACTACAGACCACTAAAACCCTGGGGCTTTTTGGCATGGAAGATAGCAGTCAACTGTATATAATTTAGGCATCAGGCTGAAGAAACCAACCCACTTTGAACTCTTGATTTTAGAACTGAGGAGTGAAAAGTTTTATTCGTGGAAAACCATTGGAGTTGCTGTTTTGTAACAGTCTTTGTGTGAATGACTAGGTATATTTTTCCCTCCTCCTGAGTGATCTTATTGCTCACCATGTGGGGAAAAAAAAATCCTTCCTGACTGTCTGTGTTGTAATATCTCTTTTGCACTCACTCTGAAATGTATTACATTTTATGGAGAAGATCTGCACAGGCTGTTTTCTCTATGTGTTCAGAGAATGCTACTAAAACACACTAGAAGAAACATGAGATACCATAAGATGGGGGATGGCAAGTATTTTGCCCTTGCATAAGGCTATGTCTGTGTCTGACATATATTCTGAAGAAATTTTTCCTCTTTTGCAGATATCTCCAGTGATGGAAGCAGAAGAATTAACTAATGATATGTTAGCAATAAAAAATATTATTCCTATAAAAGGTGATATCTGGGCCACGTTTGAAGTCATTGAAAATGAAGAGCTAGGTAAGTGATTTTCATGCTTGGGATTCTTAAATTCCTTATAGTATGAAGACTGCTATATTGTGATGTCATTACTAACATTTTATGTTTTTCTAAAGATTAACGTTATGAGTTCCCTTCTACCTTGGTGCGTGTGTTGATAAGCTATTGCCACTTGAGGTTGCCTTCCTATGATTCTACTCATCAAAATAATTAGATTATTTTGTTGACTATAAAAATATAGTGCAAAGCATTAGGCATGTCTGTTGTTGCTTCCGGAAATAGGTCTTTGTGTATAAGAACAAGCAATTTGATTTGTAACAATATTTTAAATGTCTCCACCACCATCCATCTTATGCTTATATGTGACTTATTTAACAAAAAAAGAATGTTGATTTAAAAGATTATTATTTTTAAAAATAACTTTGGTTTAAACCTGTCAGAAGCTTATTTTTATTTTTATTTTTAATTTTTCCATTTAATTTATCTTTAGTGGAATGGATCAGATATTTTGACATCTTTTATCTCTGATGTGGAAGTATAGACAGAGCTGTTAAAACACCTTGACTACCCCAGTAGTCCAGTGCTGAATTCGCTTAACATTCTAATGACAGCATTTGGTTTTAAAGACCTCTAGGAAGAAAAAAATAAAAAAGAGGCAGAATGTCTTTGTGCCTTGACCATCTGTCTAGCTGATACCTATTAAGGTCTTGGGACCCTTTCACGCATAGCTGTCAAACTGCCAAAAGTAAAAGCTTGCCACCTGCAAACTCAAGATAAAAATTAAAATTCAACATTGAAATACCCCATCGTGGATTATGAGGAGTGTTGTAATCATTGTTAGAATGAAATGGGATTAGCACATATTTTGTCTTTCATTCCTCCATGTTGATGTTTTTATTCTCTTACATCTTTTTATCACGCACTTTAAGAATCAAATGTGTATTATTACAACGTTAATTTTCCGTAATCACCGTGAGGATTCAGTGACCCTGGTGCTTTGGTGTTAGCTTCCCGGTGTCTCCTGCACAGTTAGGCTCACTCTTTCCCACTCACAGCAAGTACTCTGGCCAGTAACTCCTGGGACCATCCCCCTAGCGCCAAGTCTCAGGGCTTTGCTTCAGGCTTTACTTGACTGTCCTTTCTGTGGCATTTATTGTTAACAACCATGCCCTTTGTCTTCCGTGCTCTGTTTTGAGCAGGCTGGATTTTCTTCCTGTCCCTCTAGTCATTCTATCTCATCTGTTCATTCTCTTCCTTTGTCTCCCCCTAAGCAGTGGGGGTCTGCTGGCCCTGCCATCTCTTCTCATTGGACGTGTTCCGTATAGATAAACTCGTCCATTCTTTGTGATTGACTAACATGGGTGACTAAAAATGTTCCCCAAATGCACTTTTATCTTCCTGCCTCTGGCCCAATTGTTTACCTCCTTTAAAACCCAGACAAAGGGTTTTATTGTACGTTGTCTCATCTTTTTGGTAGTGCCCATCACATGGATTCATCTCTCTCAGTGGGAGTTCCTCGGAAGGAAGGCGGGATTCTCTTTTTCTTTTTTTTTTTCTTTTTTTCTGTCTCCAGTGTCTGGCACAGTGCCTGCTACATCGTCACCATATAGTTACAACCTTTTGCATAAGTGAAGCACAATTGTGCAATACTGAGTGGTTCAATGGTGGCCGAGTCTTTTGATTTTTGTTGTTTAATTGTAAGGAAAGGGGCCAGGTTATCAGCTTCATCATTTTTGTGCATGAACGGTAACTGCCAGAATTATCTCTCTAAATCACAGATGGGATCATATTGTTCCACCACTTAAAACCCTTTTATTATTTCCTCGTTGCCTGTCCATCCTGCTAGATCCAGCTCAGATACCCCGTCCTCCATGGTGATACTTAGATAAACATAGTTCTCACTGATCGTTTTCTGATTATTTGCTTATAGCTCTAGAGTACTACATACTGCCTCACTTACAGGATAGTATATGTGGCTCTGCCCTACACCACGTGTTCTTTAGGACATTTACCGTATCTTTTAGACCTTTATATCACTCACTATCTCTAGCATAGTGCATTGATGTGGAATATACCCTACGAATATCTTGTTACCTTAGGTGGAACATAAAATAGACGCATTCTGAACCTGAGTGACGTGGGTTGTTGCTCCTTGGATAAATGTATCCACATGTGGAAAGCACATAAAAAGATTCCTTCTTGTAGATTAGGAACCACTGAGAGGTCTCCAGGCCCTGGTTAGCTTTTAGACAGCTGATTGTCTCCTGCATGCTTCTTTTCTTCTGCTGTTTCCTTAGGAGATCCACAGCAGAATAGTGAATCATAGGTTTTGGGGGCAGACATCCTCTCTCTGCCACCCTTGTTCTCTCAAGGACTGAGTCCAAGCATATCCCTGTGTCACAGCATTGGAACTCTGTGCCTTTGGACGTTGGTCCTCCCACCTGAGAGGGGGAAGCAGAATGGATGAGGGTAGGGAGGAATGCTGTATAGACGAGAGATTGCACTATATCTGGAAACACAGTGAAGGGATGCTTGCCCTGAAAATGGCTGATTATCAACTTGTGTGTGACAATTAGTACATCACAAATCGTAAGATTGGATTGAAGTGGAGTTTTAGTTGGTGGTTATTGTTTTTGTTTTTGTTTTCCCTTCCCTCTAATTAAAAAAAAAAAAAAAGAAAGTCAATGAAGCTGTAAAAGGACTAGGATACCTCAAGTTGTTTTGATGTGTGAATGTCCAAATATATAATCAAAAGTAACATTCCAAGTACATCAAGCCAGAATACTTTTGATGAAGAATTCAGATTTGGCCTGGTTTTCATGTGTGGTCCGCTATTCAAGTAGAAATGGCTGGAAGAGAAAACTAAAGATGATTTCTACGGCGAGGAAAGCAACTGAAGGGCCCTGTGACGATGTTGGCTTACCTGACGCAGGTGGAACTGTGGCTCCACTGGACCTTCCGAAATGTGAAAACCTTCCTTCTAGTAACATGCAGGGGAGACAAAGGGAAATATAAAAAGAAGATAAAATTGAAAGCATTGGTCATCACAAGAGTGTAGTTGATAGGAAGAATGTCAGCAGGGAATTGGTGCTATTTCTACTGTAAATGTAAATTCTCCAAGTAAGGAAGTAACCCCAAATAAATAAATAAATAAATGGACAAATAATTGAACCAGAAGGGCTGGATGTTATTTTAGGCATCTGTAAATTATAAAGCAATAGTTCTCTACCCTGTCATGTCCAGTGACCCCTTCGTATGATAAATATGTTGTAATGCTCCCTTTATTCTCTTGAGATAATGTATGATACTCATTTTAAAAAAATAGTAATAATAGAATACCCGAATTAGAATATAAAAGGGAGGAATAGGACAATATGTCGTAGAACGTATCCATGCTGACACGCGTCTACATGGTGAAAGATAATGAAAACAGATTCTCACACCTACATGGAATTACCATTGGCTGTGACAACTACAAATGGAGACTGATAAAAAGCGTGACTTACACATCATCAGAAGCATGGCTGTCGCTGGCGAGATGCTGTCTTAGTCCATTTAGGCTGCTGTGACGGAATTCTGTAAACTAGGTGGCTTATAAACAACAGACATATCTTTCTCACAGTTCTGGAGGCTGAGAAGGCCAGATCGAGGTGCTCGCAGATTCAGTGTCTGGTGAGAACCAGCTTCCCAGTTCATAGAGTGCAGTCTTTTCCCTTTGTTCTCACAGGGTGGAAGGGCACTCTGGGGGGTTTCTTTTACAAGGGCACTAATCCCGTTCATATGAGGACTCTGCCTTCCCAAGGCCCCACCTCCTAATACCATCACATTGGGGATTAGGTTTCCACAGAGGAATTGGGGGCGGGGGACACATAGTCAGACTATAGCAAATGGTGAACACCTCTTAGAAAGTTCTGACAAAGACCAATCTTTTTTGGCTTATATGGTGGTCAGATTCCTGGAAAAATAGGTCAGATTGAAACCATATAAAATATGTTGAGGATTTATATGTAAAGCTGGGTTAGATTCTAGGCTCAGCTGACTTATCAGTAGGTTTTTCTCTCTAAATGAATGTCTGGTGGGACATTCGAAATTTGTACTGGATAGAGAAAAAGTCTTTTTTGGTCTCACTCTTTGAAAGATGCCGAACAAGCTTCCTTGACCCACTGCCACCAATCATTAGCACAAGCTGAAACCCAGCCTAGGAGAGGCTATCACCTTCATGAAGTGCTAATCTTCTAAAGCACGCAGTTATATTAATGCCTCACCTTAAAGCTGATATAGCCCCATATTCTTAGGTCCTTGACATGCTGTAAAAAAGTGACTGAGGGGCCTCATTTAAGTGGGCTTTTTCACTGAGAGGTTCATGTTTGTGAAATACTTTCTATGCAGCACTATCATAACAAAATGTTTTCCTGGTTCTTCCTCATAGTTACTAGGAAGTAGAGGATCTGATCAGTTTTAATCAGGATTCTTTCCTACCTTTCTCTTGATTGACACAGAAAGTGCTGTCACCCTCTGATGATATGGACAGGACAGAGAGAGACTTGCACATTTGAGGAAGTCATAATTGTCTCAGGAATTCCTGTGTCATTACTGCCAGAAATTTAATGACAATACTTATAATTTCAAGTGAAAAATGGATAGCTTTCTTTTTAACAAGGGAAGCCAGGTTTATTCTGTGAACATGATTTTAAACTATTAATAATGTGATTTACCTAGCTAAGAACCAACTCCCTAATCTGTTCTTCTCAAATAACTACAGTAAATTTTCAGCAACTTTTATGCTATAGATAGTATGCAAATGAGCTATTTATTTCTAGTAATGTCCTAATGCCAAATGACTTAACATAACCATATAATCTATCTTGAAGATGGTTGCAAATGTAACTAAATAAAAACTTGTAGGAATTTGTATCCCAGCAATGTTTGATGACTCAATTTTTCTTGCCACTTCTCTTTTTCATAAGGTAGATTTTAATGTCATTTTATAATTACAGTCTTTGACAGTCTGTAAAAAAAAAAAAGGCATTTATCTTTTCATACCATTTTTCAGCTCTGTTTTTTGCAGGAACTGGAATCTTCTGGATTTTCATTCTCCTGGATTATTTTATACTATGATACTGATGTGAAAAAAATACAACTGAGTTTTTGCGAATCTGTATTTGCCTCTATATCTGCTGTGATATTTTTCAGATTAACTAAGAAGACTTTAGAGCTATCACAATAGTACCTACTTAGGATAGTGACTCTGTAATATAAATGGTCTGATATTTGGAAGTCTCAATACCAATTTAATCTTGTAATAAAGAAGCAGGCTTTTATTTCAGTCCAGATACTGTTTTCCAGTTAAGAATGTCATTCTCCCCCGAAGCCAGCTGCAGTACCATCAGTTTCCTTAAGTGCAGAATGTTGGAAGTATCTGGCAATTATTTCCTACCACCTCACTAAGGATAGAAAGTGAAGGGGGAAGTGTGAGCTGACATTCTTTTCCACTTTGCTATGTTACCTTGTTCAGTCCTCAAAAAAAATCTTGGTGAGTTGATACTTTTTTTTCTCAAATTGCATGCGAGAAAATCATGTAGGGGTTTACATACTTGTCTAAAATAAAACTAAGTGTAGTAGTTAAGATTTGGGGCTGTAAAGTCAAATAGATTTGACATTCAAATCTCTACTCCTCACTTGAGCCAGGCAAGTGGCTGAATGTCCCTGATCCTTGGGTTCCCTTCCATATAAACTATGAATAATAATATTTAATGAAGAGTGTCCTTGTGAGAATTAAAAGTCATAACTGATCAAAGTATCCAGTATATATACTCGTACTGTCTGGTGCATAGTTATTAATCCAAAAATGGCAACTCTTAATGGGATCAGGAGTGTCCCAAAGATTGCAAGTAATAGAACCAAGAATTATATAACACCAATGTAAGGAGCGTGCTTATTCTATAATTAGTTTTTTATGATATTATTGAGTGCATTCCTTATGCTCTACATTACATCCCTGTGACTTATTTTTTAACTAGATGTTTGTACTTCTCAATCCCTTTCACCTTTTTTTGCCCCTCTGTGTACTGCTCTCCCTCTGGAAACCATCAGTTTATTCTCTGGATCTGTGAATCTGTATTTGTTTTTGTTTTTAGAGTCTTCATAAAAATTGAAATCGCATGGTGTTCCTCTTTCTCTTTCTGACTTATTTCACTTAGCATAATACCTTCTAGGTCTACCCATGTTGTCACAAAAGGCAAAATTTCATTCTTTTTTATAGCTAAGTAATATTCCATTGTATGTATGTACCACATCTTCTTTATCCATTCATTCATTGATGGACACTTAGGTTATTTCCATATCTTAGCTATTGTATATAGTGCTGTAATGAATGAGGGGGTGCATGTATATTTTTGAATTAATGTTTTGGGGTTTGGGGGTTTTTTTGATAAATACTTAAAAGTGCAATTGCTGGGTCATATGGTAGTTCTCTAGTTAGTTCTTTCAGGCATGTCCATACTGTTTTCCATAGTGGCTGCACCAACTTACAATCCCATCAACAGTGCATGAGTGTTCCCTTTTCTCCACATCCTCACCAACACTTGTAATTTGTTATCTTCTTGAGAATAGCCGTCTGACAGGTGTGGTTTTGACGTGTATTTCCCTGATGATCAGTGATATTGAGCATCTTTTATGTGTCTGTCGGTCATCCATATCTCTTTTTTGGAAAAATGTCTATTCAGGTCCTCTACCCGTTTTAATTGTTTTTTTGTTTGTTTGTTTGTTTGTTTTTTTTGCTGTTCAGTTGTATGAGCTCTTTATATTTTTTGGATATTAACCCTTTGTTGGTTATATTATTTGCAAATATCTTCTCCCATTTCATAGGTTGCCTTTTCATTTTGTTTATGGTTTCCATTGTTGTGCAAAAGCTTTTCAGTTTGGTATAGTCTCTTGGTTATTTTTGCTTTTGTTGCCCTTGCCCGAGGAGACCTATCTGAAAAAATATTGTTAAGACTGATCTCAAAGACTTTATTGCCAATATTTTCTTTTACGAGTTTTATGGTTTCAGGTCTTACATTTAAGTATTTAATTCATTTTGAGTTTATTTTTGTATATGGTGTAAGAAGGTGGTACAGCTTCATTTTTTTGCATGTATCTGTCCACTTTCCCCAACACAATTTATTGAAGAGACTGTCATTTCCCCATTGTGTACTCCTGCCTCCCTTGTTGTAGATTAATTGACTATATTAGCATTGGTTAATTTCTGAGCTTTCTATTTTGTTCCATTGATCAATATGTCTGTTTTTGTGCCAATCCATACTGTTTTGATTACTACAGCTTCGTAAAATAGATTGAAATCTGGGAACATGATACCTCTAACTTTGTTCTTCTTTATCAAGATTGCTTTGGCTATTTGGGGCCTTGTTCCATACATATTTTCGGACTATTTGTTCTAAGTTCCGTGAAAGACACCATTGGTATTTTGATGGGGATTTTATTGAATTCATAGATTGCTTTAGGTAGTATGGACATTTTAACAATATTAAATCTTCCAGTCCATGAGCATGGTATATTCTTTCATTTATTTGTGTCTTCTTTAGTTTCTTTATTAATGTCTTACAGTTTTCTGAATACAGATCTTTTACCTCCTTGGTTAAATTTATTCCTAGGTGTATTATTCTTTTTGATACAATTGTAAATTGAATTGTTTTCTTAATTTCTTTTTTTCTAATAGTTCATTAGTAATGTCTATTTGTTGTGGCTAGGTCTTCCAATTATAGTAAGTTTTATTTTTAAATACAGCTAATACTAATTATAGCCTCCATTAGTAGAAGACAACCATTTATGGGTTAATCAACAAGTGAATTATAGCTTTGGCAAATTATTGACAATTATGATCTTTCACCAAATCCTTTAGAAAATTATTTAAAGAAAAATAATTGATATAGCACAAAAGATTTTCTCTGGTTTTACAAAAAATTATATTTTGTCTACTGATCTACTTACAAATATTTTCTGTAAATTATAGGTCACCATAGACATTCATAAGATGCTTCATTCCTAAGTATTTATTGGCCATCTGTTATGTACGTACTCAACATGCTACTGTGTACAAAGGATGGATTTGTAAACAACAGGGAGATTTGTCTTTCAGATACATGTCCCAGTTGCTCATTTTTTTCCATTGGCTTTGTCCAAACGGATAAAATGCAAACCTACTTTACATTGTACTGAATAGTAAGCAAAAATCTGGTTATTTAGACTGGAAGCCAAAAATTTATTTTCTTTTCTGTGGACCTGGGATCATTTGATAAGTTTTGGAATGTTGTAGTCACACCGTGTTTCCCCAAAAATAAGACCTAGCCGGACCATCATTTCTAATGCATCTTTTGGAGCAAAAATTAATATAAGACCTGGTCTTATTTTAATATAATGTAATAATATAACACAATATAATGTAATATAATATAATATAATATAATATAATATAATATAATATAATATAATATAATATAATATCGGGTATAGTGTAATATATCGGGAATAATATATTATATTATATTATATTATATTATATTATATTATATTATATTATATTATATTGTATTATATTATACCCGGTCTTGTATTACTTTTTGCTCCAAAAGACCCATTAGAGTTGATAGTCCGGCTAGGTCTTATTTTCGGGGAAACACGGTAGCAGGGGAGACCCGTACGTATTAGGAGGATATTGTACGTTTGGCTGTTTTTACTACCAATTAAAATATCATTGTTTATATATAAGTATGATGCTACTGACACTCTTTCTTGTTTATCATTAGTATTTCTACTGTAAGCAAAAACGAAAAGCCCAATCACTATGTACTTTTCTTTAGAAGGGTAGGAAAAAGTTGAGTTGGCTTATATATGGTGATAATACTGGGAAAGCTGCATCAACATCTTCATGTTATAGCTTATGTTCTGCTGTTTCAGTTATGCTATTTTCAGTGTACTATAAAAAGTTTGAGTTTCTTTTTTTCCCAGCATATGCTTCTGTTGTAACATTTTATTAACTGATTGGCATATTTTGATCAGCAAAACACTTTACTATGAAGTTTTGATTGTAATTGTAAAATCTTTTTTTTAAATCTCTGTGCTAAGAACTTGTGATGTATTTAAAAATATGATTGCCTAAAACAAAATATGTATATATGAGTATTTTTCAAGGAGAAATCTGTAAGATGTCATTAACTTCTTACTTTTGATCTCCTATGTCAACAGCTAATGTATAATATTGCCATGTAAGATTCTCATTGCTTTTTCCACTAATGGTTAAACATAAATTACTCAGTAATATTTTATGATTATTTTCATATGTTCTCTGTTGAAATTATATTTTATAATTTTATATTAATTGACTATGAGAATATCAGGTATAAGTTGTTTACTACTATTGATCAGAAATTATAACATGCTAATCTTGTTGGGATAAACAAAGAATTAATTTATATTTTGACTACTGGGCATGATTAATTTTGCTGTTCTTTTTTACAGTTACTTAACTGCATATGCAAATAGGCAGATTTCCATAAGCAAACCACAATGTTGTCTAAATTAAAAAGAAAATTGAGTAGGATACTGATTTGTTGTCCAAAAGGGTAGCATTATTTCTGAGATTTTAGCTAAAGGATAGCAGCTCTGAACTTTATGTAAGTAGTTGAGTGACAAACAAATGTTCCTGCACAGATTCATTTAAACAGTAAATTTTATTATATGCCTAATGGTATTCTAGGTGTTAGGGTCTCTTTTATGTAGTACTAGTGGTATTATTCTGTAACTTAAGATATGATTATGTTTATTGTTTGCATACAGATCTTTTTAAAAGGATTTTTCAAATTTATAGTTCTAGTTGTAAAAAAAGATATCTTATATATTTTTATTTGAATTTTTTTTTCTTTTTTTTTTTTCCTGCAGAGCGCCCTCTTCACTACACAGAAAACGTGTTGGAGCAGGTGCTTCGGTGGAGTTCATTAGCTGAACCTGGCTCTGCTTATCTTGTGGTGAAGCGATTCTTATCCACTGATACAATTAAACACTATAATGGTAGGTGCTATTTCTCATAGCAACTATGATTGAAAATTCAAGTGGCTAAAGGATAATTATTATGGTACAAGGGTTATTTGAAAATTAAATAAGTAGCTAAATACAGAATCTGCTGCAATAGTATTGTTGACTAGAAAGAAGGATACCGTGTTTCCCTGAAAATAAGACCTAGCCGGACAATCAGCTCTAATGCGCCTTTTGGAGCAAAAATTAATATAAGACCCGGTCTTATTTTACTATAATATAAGACTGGGTTTTACATAATAAAATATAAGACCAGGTCTTATATTACTATAAGACTGGGTATAGTATAATGTAATATAATATAGTATAATATAGTATGATATATAATATAATAGAGGGTCTTATTTTACTATAATATAAGACCGGGTCTTATATAATATAAGACGGGGTCTTATATTTCTATAATATAAGACCGGGTAATATAATATAATATAATAAATATAATATAATATAATAATAATATAATAGTGGGTCTTATATTAATTTTTGTTCCCAAAGATGCATTAGAGCTGATTGTCCTGCTAGGTCTTATTTTTGGGGAAACGGTATATAGACAGGAGTATCAAGTGCCAGAGTCAGATTTCCCGGAGGGTAGCACTATGGTAATTAATAGTGGGCTAATCTGATGGTACCAAGTTAAAGCGTTTGAAAGGAATGGTTTATGTTTATAAGGGCTTTATGCCATATTTATCTGTTTTCCTAATCTTTAGATAGAGGGTAAATCTTGTTCCTGAATTATGTTTATATCTGAAAGTTTTCTGGACATTTAATAAGTGCAGATTATGCAAACTCTGAGATCATGTGCTTGTTATAATTCTCACTTATTTTCTATGATAGAGGAAAACAAATAAGTACATAATAAATACTTCCTATAAGGATACTTGACATCCAACTGGGAGGAGACGTGCACATGCAGGGTTAAATAAGAAGTTAGCTAGCACAATAAGATAGTCTCTGAATTTGTATGAGATATCAGAAAACTTTTATTTTGAAACTTTGATTCTTCTGTTGTTTTGCCATTAATGGACAGATTAGAAAAAGCTTTACTGCCAGCACTGTACGTAAAACAATCCCCAAAGCAAAGGATTCAGGTTTTATAAGATGAATTTACCACAGCTTTTATAATTAATAGTAATAACCCTTATTATTTATTAATCACATATTAACTGAACTCTATTAATATATTAGTCCCTATATCTTCTATAACAATCTAATAACATGTTGATCATTCACTGAGCTCTGTATGCACCAAATCTCATTTCAAGTTTATAAAATATCCTTGTGAGTTATATTGTCACTGGAATTTTACATATTGGATTTGAGAACAGATTGGTCTTATTTTTTTAAAAAAGGTGGGATGTTGATACAGCTCTTAAATGCTGTAAACCTCCTACTAAGTATAATTGCAGACTCTCTAGCTAATATTCATAAGTCAGTAAATTCTAAATTGTGCCAAAGCTAATCGGATAAATTTCTGGTTTCATGATAATGTCTTAGTCTGTTTTGGCTGCTGTAACAACGTGCAACAGAGTGGGTGGCTTTTAAACAACAGGAATTTATTTCTCACTGTCTGGAGACTGGAAGTCTGAGATCCAGATGCCAGCATGATTGGGTTCTGGTGAGAGCCCTCTTCCAGGTTGCGCATTTCTCATTGTATTCTCTAGTGGCAGTGGCAGAGAGCAGAGACAGGAAGCCAAGTCTCTTGAGACTCTAATAAGGGTACAAATCCCATTCAGGAGGGCTCCCACTTCCTAATTCCACCCCATGGGGAGGTTTGGAAGGCCACATACGTTCCATACATAACATTGCCCTTTATATTTTATACTCACATGCAAGTATTCTTACAAAATGCAAGCAGCGTAACAACCTCTCTCATTCTGGCCTGCTAGTATCTAAGTAAACAGAACAGGCATTCTTTTTGCTATAGAAATTTAGCCTTTTAGAGACCTTTGTCTTATTTTCATTTCTTTAATACTCCTGCATATGATCGTGACCAAATCCTACTACACATTTTAAGGATTGCAATGGAAATTCTCTCCAGTTTTGTGAATGCAACATGCATCCATCTCAGAGAGCACTGGTTCTCAGGTGGGGGCCCTTTGGCAATGTTTGGAGACATTTCTGACTGTCACAAATGGGTGAGGTGGTTCTTCTGGTATTTAGAGGGCAGATACCAGAGATGCTGCTAAACATCCTACAATACACAGACGGCTCTGTTAAAGAATTATCAGACCCAATATGTCAACAGTGGCCGTGTTGAGTATTTCTGATTTAGATGATCTATGAAATTTGTTCTAGCTCTTAAATTCTGTCTGTCATTTTAAGATTGAGTCAAAGAAAAAGTATTGAGCTTACAAACCAAGTCCTGTCAACATTATGAAATACATATCATAGGTTCTCATGGTTTCTTTTCTTTTTGAAAATAAGTCAACTTTTCAGGGTTTTTTTTTTTGTTTTGTTTTTTTTTGTTTTTTTTTCTGGTGAAAATCTTCCTTTTCCTTTTTCTAATATTCCTCCAAATATCTAATTCTTCATGTTGCAAAATACTTGACACCCACACGTACTTCCTTACCTCACATTTGAATGCTAATCGGCTGGCTATGTGAATAAAAATAAACAAAAATAAGATCTTAAAAGGCTATGATATAAAGGAAACTTTTGTGCAGCTGGGGTGAGGAATAACCCAAGCAAGGATACCATTAAGTGCTATTTAAGGAATATTTTCTTTGAGGAAAAATATGTTCAAGTTGAGAGCAATCACATTGACGTACGATCTTTATGTTGTTTAAGGAGAAGAAATGGTAGAGTGACAAGCTAACTGTACATTGGCTCTTCCAAACGGTAGGAAGGTTGGGTATCACAGTGAAGCCTCACATATTCCTGTGTGTCTTTTTTATTATGGGGTATGAGTGTGTCATTTCTGTTGTAAAAGCATCAAGCCTCTGCAAGATCTAGGCAAAGCATCTTGCATAAACACTGGAGAACCCCAGCAATGGAAAGCAGGCTTAAATGATAGCTTTAGGGATCGGATGAAATATTCTTTGGAGTGAAATGTCAGGTACCTTCTGTATTACTCTCGTAGCTCCTTCATTCCTCTATCTGGGTGGGAGCTATGAAACACATCCCTGTGTCTGCGTGACCCCTACCTCTATTTGTCAAACCAAAATGCAACCTGTTACTATAATATCTATAATTCTACCAGGAAATTATCTCTTTGCATGTAAAAAAGTCAGGTTTTAGAGTAACGCTGTCAGCAAATACATTAATTGGATCATTTCATATTAGTAGTTATGTATTTTTGGTCCAAAACAGGAGTACTTATGAAGTAAATGTTTTAAAATACCTTTTTGGTTTTCTAGCCAATATTAATAAATGTTTTTAATTAGAGCTTGATTTATATTTAGACTCTCAAAGCAAAATAATCTCTTTCATTATGGTTGCTTCTGTGTGAATTTAGGATTGTCATTTTAAAGAAGCTTTGGCTTGTTTGTTTGTTTGTTTTTAAAATCAGTTTCTTAAAGTCATGATTTTTTTCCTGATAGTTGTATCTTGCAGCAACCTGGAGCTTATAAATACCTCTCATGGGATATACTTTGTGATAGATTTTAGGTTGGTTAAATATTCAGTCTGCTTTGTCTCTGTCTTGCAAATCTCTCTTAAATCAATCATAATGAGCACCTACTCCAGAATTATAGCTCCATTCATTACATCCACTGCTCCTTAAAATTGGGACCTAAAAGGAAAGTAATGAAAATAAATCAAATGTGATTTCTCTGTCAATTTGTTAGAAAAACTGGATCATCTCAGAAATACACTGTTCTTTACAGCAGATAGGGAACAGTACTAAGGATTTCTTTTACTTTAAGATTTTCTTATTCTGACCTGAAGACCAAGTGGAAATCAGTAGGGTTTGATACAAAAGTAGTTGACTGAAGCCACAGTTTCTCTTAGTAACAAATAGCTGATGTGTTAATATTCTTTTAAAACATAAAGTAGCAATACCCCATCCTTGCATTCTGCCCTTCATACTTGATACCTAGTTGCCACAAATTTTACTGTCCGTCTGTCTACCTATTCCTGTATCTGTTTCTCTTTCCCTGTAGCGACACACACACACACACACACACACAGACACACACACACACACACACACACACACACACACACACCCCTTGCATTTCATTAATTGTATGATAGTATTTTTTTAATCTTACGTAATGAATTATAAGCATATACTTTTGTTTGACATTATGTTTTCACCACTTCTTGCTACATGAAGAATTTTATCAACATATAAATTTGGGGTTCAGGGTAATTTAGGGGTTTTAGTTGTCTCAATTTGCTCACTTGATCTGAACAGTTTAAAATGTAGAATATCACAAGTGGGAATCGATTTAGACCCACCCAACACTTAATTTCTGCTCATTCATTTAAGGTTGTGGATATGGAAAAGGGGCCACATGTTTAACTTGACAAGCTCAGGAGACTGAAAATAACCACACAGGACGGTGTGAACTAAACATTCCTAACTAAGGCGGGCCATGGCCGGAAGTCACAGCCTTGGCTTCTTTGACAAAGGTCAATCTTTACCTTAAGTGAACCTGTCTGTTGTCATTTTGCATCTAAGAATACATACCCTTTGGAATGTCAGAGTAATCCCTTTTTCTGGATCCCCCCCAGGGGGCACAACCTACCACACCAGAGCAGGAAACTACAAAATCTCTCATTGTTATCTTGTTCCCCAAATACCATCTCTATGTGCTGTAAAATGCTATTAACTATCCTGTACCCACCAATGTAAAAGAAGTGTATGTCTCCATTTTGCTTTTTATCCAATCCCAGAGATTTGAGATTTCCCTGCTTTGCTTTCTCCCACCCGCTTAATCTACAAGCAATGGATTTCTTGTAACCTTCCTCCTTTGATTCTAATGTATAAAATAAATTGCAAAACGGCCATTTTCCGGAGCATTTTCTCAATCCGTTGAAAGTTTGCTTCCCGGCAATTGTCGTCAATTTGGCTCAAATAAACTCATAAGCTTTTTCTTAGGCTAGACTTTTTTTTTTTTTTCCGTTGACAGGTAATGAGGTAACATACTTTACTTTTATAGAAGTATATGACAGTAAATTAATTTTCTGTTGCCTCTACTTAAAAATCAATTCTATGTTTTTAAAAAGCAGCATTTTATTTCTTAGAAACAGTTTGCATCATTGTCATTATTGTAATGGGCAGCTAACTAACTTGAAAAGAAAGAAAATAGTCTTCACATTTCTTTTCTACCCCTGATTATGAATGAAACATTGAGATAGTGGGAATAAACTTCATTAAAATTGTCATTTAGACTTTGTCATAGCTAATCTTATTAGACCATTTTTTATCATTATCTTTTGTACTGTCACAAGTAAACCATAAATTTATAGCTCCTGGAGGTTCCAGAATAAATAATTTTATGTTGCTAAAGTCTCATTTTAAGTGCTAAAGTTCTTTAAAATTACCCTCAATAGAATGTAATACATGGGAATCAAGTGTTAATGATCTCAATGGGGGAAGCAATCCTTTTAAGATATAAGATGTAACTCAAATGTAGATCCCTGTGGGTTTCTAAATTTAGATTGCTGCATATGACAGATGCTTTGGAATTAAATTTGCATTAGAATTGAATAGTTCAAAATGCAGCTACTTCCAGCGCATTCAGACCTGGAAAGCTAACTGTGCCATCCACTATCAAATGACTTAAGAAAATTTCAGGAAAAATAGTTTTAGTCTATAAAGCATAGTCTAGTCAAAATAATTTTCATTCCACTCCCCATCAAATCTTTTAAAATCCAGAGATGTGTAAAAAGTTGAGGGTAAGACCTAGTCCATTTCACATGGAAATATTTTATTGGAAATTGATACTCACTATAGCCTGTGAATGCCCTGGCTTCTTCTAATATTCTATTAATAATTCAGTACCGAGCAAACCAATTGATAAGTTTCTATTAGCTCCCTGTTTCATGCAAGAATCTACTGTGGAGAATTAAAAGAACTGTTAAACATTATTTTTACCCACAAGGAACAGAATATCTAAATGTATGAAGACTATTTAAATATAAGAGTATAAACACACTGTGGGATAAATGACTAGTGTAGGCCTGGATGTTTGCTGATGGAGAGCTTTCAAGCACAGGAAGGTGGTTCAGCCAAGCAGTCATTGATATTTTTTCTTACACTGAATGTCTCTCAGTTGAGGAAATAATTATTTCTTGTCTAGTTTTTCTTGTATGTGTTTTTCTTCCATAATAAGACCATATCTTATTCTTTTACTTACTAAAAGCATATGGTGAGTAAAACTTTTTTAAATATAAATGAATAGAAGTTTTGTGACTGAGGAAGTTACTGACAAAATTTCACAGGACTGGCAAACTCCCTTTTATCCAGGTAGTTAGGGAATGCTTTCTAAAGGGGATTTAGCTTCCTATTACTACAGAGGCAGCTGTGTGCAGTCCTCAGTCTCTTGGTTTAATGTTCCCTGAGACATTAAGGTAGGGAGAATAAAAGAGGTTACTGTTTGCGGTGACATAGGGATGGGGTCACGGAATTCAGGTTTGGATGTGTTGGGTTTTAGTTGTCTGGGAAGTGTCCAAGGGTAAATGTCTAGAGGGAACTCAGGTAGCTATGGAGCACATTGCATGGGATGTGGTGTTAGCTTTGGGAGAATACAAGATCATGCATTTATGTGTTAAAGTAAGAACGTTAGAGAGCTGAGCATAGAATTACCAGCGTATCTGCTGTATCGAGAGAGGCCTGGTGTGTGAAGGAACAATCAGAAATGTTGCAAGAAAACAAGGACAGCAATGTCGTGGAAGTCATCCATGGGGTATGTTTTAGGAAAAAGAGTGCTTAACGCTGTAAAATGATGATGAGGTCAAGGAAGGCACCGGAGCACTTATTATTGTGGTGGTGCTGGTGGTGGTCATGATGGTCGTGACCATTACGTAAAAGAGACATCTCTACATATAGAAGACAGTGGTCTGCGTTAGGTGTTAGGAGACTGTATTCGAATACAGGAGAATACAGGAGAACTGTATTCGAGTACAGTCTTTCTAACCTTGTCACATAGCCTGTGTGAGACACCATTTTCTCATTTATAAAAGGAGATCATGTTACCTATATTCCCTGCTTTAGAAAATTGCACAAAAATCATATGAGATAAAATATGTGAACATTTTGAACGAACAAACAAAACAGAAACAGACTCATAAATACAGAGAACAAACTATTGCCAGAGGGGAGGGGGATTGGGGAGCTGGGTGCAAAAGATAAAGGGATTAAGAAATACAAATTGGTAGTTCCAAAATAGTCACAGGAATATAAAGTACAGCATTGAGAATATAGTCGATAATATTGCAGCAACTCTGTACAGTGCCAGGCGGGCACTAGACTAATTGGGGGGGATCACTGCATGAATTATATAAATGTCTAACGGGTGGTTAGACATTTATATAATTCATGCTGTACACCTGAAACTAATATAAAATAATATTGAATGTCAACTACAACTGAAAAAAATAATTTAAAAAATATGTGAATATTTCAAAAGTCTAAAATGTTACCTATATGTTTATCAAGAGTGTGCTAAAAAGTATACACCATAATTTAACATAAAAAGAATATACCATTTAGTATACTAAATTTTATTTTATGAACAGTAATTATAATTCAATGTAATAGTAAAAACAGAATAGAAAAGTGGTGTTCTACTTTCTACAGTTTGCTGCATTTTCAATAAAATGGCATAGAATCACTGGCACGTTTCTAGTCAGTCCTATAATAATAACTATATGTACAATTTTACTGCTTATGGATAAGCTAATTATAGAAGGATGTCATCAGGCTACTAGTTCCATGAAGCATTGCCTCTTTAATGCAAGTAACATAAAGGAAAGCAGACTGGGAATAGGGGAATGAACATATTTAGCTTTTCCTAAGAAAGAGGAAAAGCTACTTTCAAGCAGCTATGATGTCCAGTTTGGTTTCTACTCTGTTGTAGAACTAAATTTTACTAAAATGCATTTTGAGTGAATGTCGTACAATGAGTGAAATTATCAGAAATTCTGCTCCTCCAAATTATAAAGAATATATGTGTAATATAAAGTCAATATCAAACAAAGGAAAATACATGATTTTTTCATTGGGAATAAATTTTTAGATGTCAGGTTACAAATTTTGCTAAATCTCACTTGAGTTTAGCATGTTTTCAAGAGGATGTCTCTCATGGAAATTGCCCATTTGTCTCCTTCAGCATTTATTTGGAGTACATGGGCAGGGGTGGAACTTGGAACCAGGGATTTCTTCAGATAATATACAGGTCTGAGGAAATGGTCTTTGCCAACAAAAGAAGAAGGGAGATGCATCGAGACCATGAAAAAATAGAATCATTTGTTGTATATTCCCTTGTCATTTCTCAAATCATATATAAGAGAGAACAGATATAACATAATAATAGTTCCTTGTTACTATGTATTTCTGTCTGCCAGGTGCTAGGCTGAATGCTTTGCATACACTGTCTCATTTATTGTCCCTAGGACTCTAATAAGCTGTTTACTAGTACAGCAGGTCCTCAAATAATGTTTTGTTCAAAGTCATTTCATTATAATGTTGATATGCATAGGAGCTTAACTCTTGTTTATATCAATTAGCCTATGGTAAACTTGTTTCCGTTATATGGTGTTTTCATTTAAAGTTGAAACGACAATGTTAAATGAAGACTTACTGTACTTACTAGGAGTTTTACAAATGGAAAAACCGAGACATGGAAACATTACTTAATTCCCTCAAGGTGACCTGCTAGAAAATGGAGAAGCATGCATTACTGCCATATATTCTGTCACAAAACACCATACTGCAATGAAAGACAAATCAGATTTTAGTTTTTTAAACTTTTATAAATTCAGCCTATAAATTGTCACATCTTTGGAAGTGTAGTTCTTTGTATATTGCTTAACAGACTCAGTAGTACAGAGAAGAATGATGTCTGTTCTCTAGTAATTAAATATGAAATGGCATGCTGCTTACTATGTTCTAAACACTGTACACACAACGTACACTGGATGACTACTGCACGTGTCCCCATTTTGCAGGTGAAGAGACTGAGATTTAGACATTACTGCCTGGAATCTAGTGGAGGATGCAGTTGTCATTCAGACCCAGGCCCTCCAGCTCTGGAGCGTGTCTTAGTCACTGCACTGTGTTTGTTTTCACATAGGGTGGTGGGATAGCCAAAGCACACATTGATTTAAAATGCGGTTAGGAAATTATGATGTATTTAAGAGCTAAATTATGGTATGCATCAAATAATGACCTTTATGAATTCAAGGGCTAAATTATATCTTAGAGTTTAGAGGCATGATTAGCAAGTATGGATTGGAGTAGTTAGAAAAATCGTCAGGGGTGAGTTGGGTCCAGAAGTGGGGACAGAGTTTATGCAAAGCAAGAGGCATAGGATTTCCACCAAGTTCATTCAAGTGATGAACTGGAGTCGTGCCATAAACACCAAAATAGGTTTTCCAAACAGTGAATTATGATCAACTGAATTATAAATATTGTATTTTAATTCAATATCTTATAGAGATGGGTAGGAGGAGTCTCGTTTATTTATCCTTTTAAAAGTCAGGAAAAGAAGTTCAGGAATTTACTGTTAGGCAAATAAGGCTCTAAACAGTAGAAAAGTAAAGCTTTGGACAGGGAGGGGATTAAGGTGATGAAACAGCATTTGCATCACGTGAACCTGGAATTGTGTGCTGGAGCCGTGAGAAAAGCAGGGCATGGAGTTAGAGAATCCAGGAATCCAGGAATGAATTAGGGAGAAAAGACAGGGTTAGAGTGATGATGTTGGGAATGAAGTGGCATTGAACCCTTAAGAGAAATTCTAAGAGAACAATGGCTGAATTGTTAGCCAACTGGACATGAAGGATAAAGGAGGAATATGTATTTTAGAAATATCATTCCTGGATTTATGTTCCTCTCTTCCTTCCCTCCTCCCCTCCTTCTTCTCTCTCTCTCTCTGACTCTCCCTGTCTCTGTCTGTTTCTCTTTCCCAGCATCTTCCTACCTCCTCCTTTTATCAGTTATTTTATTGGGATTAGGGACCACTAGTTAGGAATCATTGTTTTTGTTTGAGAACTTGAGGTTTTCAAATGGTTTAGAAAACTTGCGGTGCGGGGAAGGGGGTTAGGGAAGGGTATTAGTTTCATTGTCCCAGTAATATATGTCTGTTCTGTTTCAATAAATTTGGCAATTCTGTTTTGGTTCATATATGCAATTTTTAAGGCTTTCCTAATTAATAATAAAATTACAGGGCAATATAACTAAGACTACCAATCTGTTTTCTTACCCAGTGTTAACTCTAAATATCCCTCACTAAACTCCAGCTGAACCTGCCTTGTCCTAGCACCAACGGGAGAGGGGTTTATGATTCCCTAAAGACAGCAGTATACTAGAATTAGAGTGGAATGAAAGATAAAAAAAAGAAATTCTACATGCTAGGGTACATCCCAGAATCTTTCTCTGAAGGAATTAGGTGCTTTGGGAGTGCATTAAATCTTCAGATCTGTTATACTTGTAAAAAATTAGATGGTTTCCCAAGTCGCTTACTTAATGTCTTATTTCATACATTAATTATGTTCTATAGCTGGTTTCTTTTTCAATTAACAGCAAATATACACGATGTGCCCCCCCTTTTTTTCCTTTAAAAATTCATATTCCATAGAAGTACTTCATGCTTTAGTAAGTTTTATTAGACCATGGCTAGAATTTATACCATGGACCATATGATATATGAAATCATTCTTTTTTTTTTTTTTACATTTATTAAAATACCTATATTTGAAAAAAAATAGTAAAGGGAGTGGCATTGTTTTGCCTGGCATTTTTTTTTTTTTTTGGTTCATTTTTTTTTTTTTTATTACTATTAGTTTCAGGTGTACAAAACAATGTAATAGTTAGACATTTATACCCCTTATAAAGTGATAACCCCCCTCCCACAATCTACTACCCCTCTGACATCGCATACAGCCGTTACATTTTCACTGTCTCTATTCCTAATGCTATACTCCACTTCTTGTGACTATAGATATACACATATATCTATAGTCACTATATGTATAGTGATATGTATATATATATATATACACACACACACACACACACACACACACACACACATATATATATTTTAAATATATATACATAAAATTATATTTGACATTCATTATTATTCAGCTTCAGCTTCAGGTGTATAACACAATGATCAGGCATCTACACCGTTCCTGATGTGGTCTCCCTAATAAGACAAGTGTCCATCGGATCCCTACAAAATCTTCACAACATTATTGATTATATTCCCCAAACTGACTTTCGTATCCCCGTCGCAATCTTGTTGTTGCCGATTGTGCTTTCCAAGCCCCTCACCATGTCCTTCATCCCCACCTCCCTCCAATCTATCAACCTTCAGTTTTTCCTCTATGTCTCTGAGACTGTTTCTCATTAGTTTGTTCATTTATTCTATTCTTTAGATTCCACATTAAGTGAGATCATATGGTATTTGTCTTTCTCTGTCTGACTTATTTCACTTAGCATAATGTTTTCTAGGTCCATCCATATCGTTGCAAATGGTAAGATTTCATTCTTTATGGCTGTGTAATACTTCATTGTGTAAATGTACCACAATTTCTTGATCCAGTTGTCTACCGATGGGCATTTCGGTTGTTTCCATGTCTTGGCTATTGTGTATAGTGCTACAGTAAACATAGGGGTGCATTTTTTTTTTTTTTTTCAAATTAGTGTTTTGGATTTCTCTGGATAGATACCTAGGAGTGGAATTGCTGGGTCATAAGGTAACTCCATTTCCAATTTTTTGAGATACCTCCATACTGATTTTCATAGTGTCTGCACTCCCACCAACAGTGCATAAGGGTTCCCTTTTCTCCACATCCTCGCCAACACTTGTTATTGGTTGATTTATTGATGATAGCCATTTTGACTAGGGTGAGGTGGTATCTCATTATGATTTTTATTTACATTTATCTAATGATTAGTGAGGTTGAGTATTTTTTCATATGTCTTTTTGCCATCTTTATGTCCTCTTTAGAAAAATGTCTCTTCATGTCTTCTGCCCATTTTTTAATTGGGTTGTTTGTTTTCTTGGTGTTGAGTTGTATGAGTTTTTTATAAATTTTGGATATTAACCCTTGATCAGATATACCATTGACAAATATCTTCTCCCATTCAGTAGGATGCCTTTTTATTTCATTGATGGTTTCCATAACTGTGAAAAAACTTTTTAGTTTGACATAATCCCATATATTTATTTTTTCTCTTACTTCCACTGCCTGAGGGGCTATATCAGTAAAAATATTACTCAGGGTAATGTCTGTAAACTTCCTATATTTTCTTCTAGGAGTTTTATGGTTTAAGATCTTACATTTAAGTCTAATCCATTTTTAATTTATTCTTGTATATGGTGTAAGGACGTTGTCCAGCTTCATTTTTTTGCATGTGTCTGTCCAGATTTCCCAGCACCATTTATTGAACAGACTGTCTTTATCACAATGTACATTCTTGCTTCCATTGTCGTAGATTAAATGGCCATATAGACATGGATTTATTTCTGGGTTCTCTATTCTGTTCCATTGATCTATGTCCCTGTTTTTATGCCAGTACTATGCTGTTTTGATTGCTATAGTCTTATAGTATAATTTGATGTCAGTTATCGTGATACCTCCCACTTTGTTCTTATTTCTCAAGATGCTGACGCTATCTGGGGTCTTTTATGGTTCTATATAAATTTTAGGATTATACATTCTGTTTCTGTGAAAAATGTCCTTGGTAGTTTGATAGAAATTGTGTTGAATCTGTGTATTGCCTTAGGCAGTCTGATATTATAACTGTCTGGAAAAAGAACAGCAAAATAAGTTCAAAGGGAGTACAAGGAAGGAGATAATAAAGATCAGAGCAGAAATAAATGAAATAGAGACCAAAAAACCCAATACAAAAGATCAATGAAACCAAGTGCTGGTTTTTCAAGAAGATAAAGAAAATCAACAAACCTTTAGCCAGATTCATCAAAAAACAAAGAGAGGACCCAAATGAATAAAATCAGAAATTAAAGAAGAGACAACAGACACCACAGAAATACAAAATAATTATAAGAAATTACCATGAGCAGCTATACGCCAACAAATTAGGCAATCTGGAAGAAATGAATAAATTTCTAAAAGCATACAACCTTCCAAGGTTAACTCAAGAAGAAACAGAAAACCTGAATAGACTGATGACTACCAGGGAAATTGAATCAGTAATCAACAAGCTCCCAACAAACAAAAGCCCTGGACCAGATGGTTTTACAGGTGAATTTTACAAAACCTTCGAAACGGAATGATCATCTGTTTTCCTCGAAATCATTCTTTTTGGAAATCATTCTTTTTGGTTGAATCAGAGGGATGCAATGTATATTAAATGACTATAGTAAAGGGTGTAGCCATGAAAACAGCTTATGTGGCATTAGAAATACTAGGGCTCTGAAGTTAGGAGCTAGAAAAATTTAACATCTAGAAAGATCGTGTGCTGTGAAGAACTAAGATGTTAGCAAACTTCCAAGGAAGAGAGAAGCCCCGAAGCATAGCATGGACACAGGAGTTCTGGCCAGAATCGCAAGAATTATAAAGCAGAGATCCCACTGCAAAGATCTGAATAGCCGAAACCTGACCTCCAGACCAAAGGGCAAGGGCTAGGTAGCAGGTATGGTAAACACAGCTGGTGTGAACTTTGTACTGAACCAGATTCTCCTGGAGCAAAGGATCTTAATAAGCTTTCTGCCTAGGATGAGGTAGAGGAAGAGAAAACATTAAAAGTGAAGTACCCCAGAGTTGAGGGACCAAGCGGTACTGAAAATGTTTGGGAAAGTGAATGGAAGCTGTTTAATGCATAACCTTAGTTTTGTTACGCACGATATTCCCCAGTGTATGTAGCTTCATTTTGTTCCGGAAATGGTCAGTAATTTTGCTACTTATTTTAAAATTTTAGACCAGAAATTTAGTTGGACAGGTTTTAGAAATTCTTTAAAATCCTCAACTTTATTATAGAACTTGGTATTTCAAAATTATTTTCATTCTTCACTCCTTCTTAACTTATATTCCTTTCAAAGCCTTCCTCCTGAGTTCCTTAATAGTGTATCCTCCAAGGTTTAGTTAATATACTCAATTATGTATGATGAAGTTGATCAAATATACACCGAGGGGCAGAAACAGTATTTTTTCCCCTAAGCCTGTTTCTCTTTGACCTATGAGTGCTTTGCATAGACACTGGACATAGGATTATGTCTTTCTTTTTTTTCTTCTTTAGATTAAAAGGATTGTTTCTCATTGGTAAAATTTGAAAGGTTTATTAATATGAACAAAAATTCAAATGAAAAAGTTACAATCAGAAGGTGTGAATAGAGTTTGGCTTCAGCAATACATATCTATCTCATACTTGATTGTAATTTAACGCTTTTAAAAATGCTTTACCTCTTTCTAAACCAACTATGTTATAAATGTCTTTCTCCGCTTTTCTGTTCTAAATCAGCTGAATCACCAAGCCCACCAAAAGTTTTCTAAATTGCTTACTGTACTTCTATCAGGATATACAAGCATTGTTTGTTTGCCCGTTTAACTGTCTCCAACACTGCACTGCAAGTAGGTAGACCACCTCTGTCTGGTCGATTGCATATTACTAGTTCCAAGTGTGTACGAGGCCCTCAATAATTTATGAAGAAATAAATAAATTGATGTAATATGAATTTCACTGAATATTAGTTTGACTTATAAGTTTATTTCTTCTTGATTGTATTAAAACATGCCTTTTAAGTCTTTTAGAAAAAGTGTTATTTTTCATTTAAATAGTAGTCATTTAGTTATAAACTATCATTTAAAATATTTTCCTATGGGATTGAATATTAACAGATTGTACCACAAGACCATTTTAGCAGTGTGTTATTCAGAAATTATTTTAAAGTCACAAACTACCTCAAAAGAACCTATTTTTGTATGACAATATGATTAAAAGCATGTTACCTGTGGCAAGTATGTACATGATGAAAATGATTGGGATTCATTAAGTACTTTTTTTATTTGTTGTTAGGATGCATGATGTGATTAATCCTGGGAATTTTTGCTTCCAGGTAGTCATTCCATGCTCATTCCAAATCAGTGTTATAAGCAATAATTCTATTCTTAGGTTATTTCTATTCTTAAACTTTTTTCTTATGCTAATAATAATTGTTAACATCTATCTTTTTCTGTATAAGGAAAGGTTTTTCCCAAACTGTGGGATTGTTAAGTTTAATATTAAGGGTCCTATTTTCTAAAATCATTCAAGGGATTTTATAAATTTCAGAAGCTATGCATGACTATTTTAAAATTGTATCACCTTAATACCAAGAAGTTGCTGAAGGTCCTAATCCTGCTATAGTGTCTCAGCAACATCTTTCGTGGACATGATCTGATACAAGGGCCATGGCAATGCAGGACAGGCAACATTATTCCTGTTTTATGGGAAAAACGGAGGTCGACGTCGTGTTGACAAGGTCATGTCTACTTAGCTTCAGGTTCCTTTTCTTTCCACTATCCTTCAGTTCTTAAAGCATATATATATATATATATATATATATATATATATACACACACACACACATATATATGTATATGTATATATATAAATATATATGTATATATATGTGTGTGTATATATGTGTATATATGCACACACACATATATATACACACACAAATATATGTGTATATATATAAAACAGGTGAAATTAAATTTACTAATTTATTTAAACTCACATATACAAAGTATAATTATTTCAGAATGTAACCAATATTACAAAATTGTGATATTCTTACTTTTTTTGTACTAAGTCTTTAAAATCTGGTATAATTTATACTTCCAGTACATCTTAATTGAGACTGACCACATTTTAAGTGCTTATTAGCCAATAGCTAATTGGGCAGGGTTGACAGGCCTGTATATTATAAATAGATCTGGTCAGTGGATCTGTGGTGTTCCCTGAAATTAACTATAGGCTTCTCAGTGGTAGGAAACAAATTATTACTTTATATTATCAGAACTGAAAATATAGAAATGTTTTAGTATTCTCTAACAAATAAATGAAAACTTACCTAACTTACTAAAGTGATGTTGTATTTTACAGAGAGGAGAACCCTGGAAAGTATCAAAGAGGGAACCTTGAAAATCAAAGAAGAACCATCTAAAATCTTGTCTGGAAATAAGTTTCAAGACCGATACTGTGTTTTACGAGATGGATATCTCTTTCTTTACAAGGATGTGAAGGTATTTGTACATGTAGTATTTGAATACATACACATGTTTGTGTGGGTGTTAACTTCGTTGTAGACCTCTCTCAGCCCTGCTCTTGGAAGTCAAGGCCTGTAGCAAATAAAATGAAATGGCTAGTAAGCTGAGGATTTCTTTCAGCCTCTGGGATATAACATTGATGCACTCAGGAACATAGTAAAGAATTATGTGTATGTCCTTTCTGTGCACCTCACATTTTTTTTAGGGCAGAGAATGATATAAGTCCTAAAGAAAAGTCTAATATGTTACATAACCTAGCATATCAATCAGCATCTCAGTCAATAAGATTAACTGAGAGAATGTCTCATGCCCTAAGGCAAAAGTGGCTACAGTTTAGTTTAATGGAAATTAATAAATGCAATTTAAAACTCTGAGATGCTATTTTACTCTTTTTAGTTGGCCAAAACCAACTAAAATGACTACAATCATAAGAGTGGCAATACCTGATGTTGATAAGGATGGTGATTAACTAAAACTCTCATAAATTGCTGGCGGAAGTGTCTAATCACACAATCACTGTGTAGAACTATTTGCAGTTTTTCAGTAAGGTTATTGGTACATCTCCCCCATCACCCAGCAACTCTATTCCTAGGTCTTATGTCCACAAAAGCACTTGTGCAAGAATGTTTAGAAACAGCTTTATTAACAGAGATGCTGCAACCTGGAAACATTCCAAGTGTGCATCAACAGGAGAATGACTGATGCATATAATGGAATAGTGCTCAGCAGTAAAATACATGAGTACTAATGCAGCCACACGGATGACTCTTCATATCCTTGTTGAGCAAAAGAAGCTTGACACCAAATAGTACCATATGAGTCTGTCTGTAAGAAGTCTAAGATGAAGTAAAACCATTAATAGTGATGTAAGAGTGTTTGCCTGGGCTGTGGGGAAAGTTTGCTGTGGAGTTGTGAAGAGAAAGAGTCAGTAAGGTGCTTCCTAGGATGACAGAAATAAATGTTCTCTATCCAGTTTTTTTTTTATATATAATTTTTTTTTAATTGGGGAATATTGGGGAACAGTGTGTTTCTCCAGGGCCCATCAGCTCCAAGTCATTGTCCTTCAGTCTAGTTGTGGAGGGCGCAGCTCAGCTCCAAGTCCAGTCATCAGTTTCAATCTTTAGTTGCAGGGGGCGCAGCCCACCATCCCATGTGGGAATTGAACCGGCAACCTTGTTGTTGAGAGCTCAACCTCTAACCAATTGAGCCATCCATCCACCCACCCGGATGCTCAGTGGCAGCTCGTTGTCTTCAATCTTAGTTGCGGGTGGGGGCACAGCTCACAGACCCATGTGGGAATCGAACCAGCAACCCTGCTGTTCAGAGCTCACGCTCTTACCAACTGAGCCATCCGGCTACGCCTCTGTCCAGTTTTGGGTGGGAGTTGCGTTGGGCGTTTACAGTAAGGTCTACATCCTTGAATTCAAGCAATACCCACACCATTACTCAAAATGTAGAATGACAGCAGGATATAGAGACACTTTTTTATGTTGAATTATAAAATTCTCTTGAGTAAACATTGCTCACATCCTTTAAGTGTATGGTACTTCACTATGTTCTCTTGTGGAGATGTACAGAGAAAAACCAGACCAGTAACATCTGTTAATATATTATGAAGAATGAGTTGCTAGGTGGCTTTCCAAAGCTCTGTGGCCCTATTTTTTTGTGTGGCATCTATTGAGTTCTCCACACGCTTTGACCACTTTCCCTATATGTTCCTTCAACTGTGAAGCCTCCACATTTGGGCATAAATAAATCTTAGTAGCATTCCTACTTTTCGTATGCATCTCATCCTCACTTCCTTCAAGGACAGTGAAATGTCCAGGCAGGAGGCTGGTGAGAGAGCACTAAATGCTGCAGCCTTCATCCTCTATTCAGAGATCTGTATTATCTACTGTTATTCTAGCTGATAGACCCAGAAGGGAGACTGTGCGGGTACCAAGTGATTGTTATCATTTATTATCATTCTTCCATTTTTTCAGTGGAGGAAGAGTAGAGTTTGCAGAAGTAAGGCATATAAGAAATAGCTTATGTGAACTGAACACATCAGATTTTAAGGTTCATGAACTTGAAGTTTGCATCCGTGAAAGTAACCGCTAGATGTCACGGCTGATTTTTCTAGCCATCTACAACTGAATCTGATTGAATTTTATTTGGTTTCTGTCCGCGAGTCGCCTTGATCTGTATTGGACTGATTTCCTTAATTCTCACCCTTCATATACGTAATATGTTGGTGAAGGGTCACTTTTGTAGTTGAATGTCTGCTTAGGGTATTTAAAAATCAACCTGAAAGTTTTAGTCCCATTGAGGAACTGACACTTGCATTGTGTAGCAGCAGAAGGTTGCTAGAAACAGCTACTAGTCAGTAGTAGTAATAGCAGTGCAGTCTTAATAATACCAAGAAACATTCAAGTGGTTACGCTACGAAAAGCAGAGTTCTATACATTTCACGTGGATCACCCCATTTTCTCTTTACAATGACCTTATGGAATTAGTACAATTATTATTTCCACTTTACAGATAAGAAATGGAGCCTACCAAGATATTATATCACTTGTCCCAGGTCACATAGCCTGAAAGTGACAGTCAGAATTCATTCCCAGGTGTCGGACTTCAGAGGCTCTTTTTGGGACTTACCTAGAAAAACAATGATTTTGCACTACTTTAAGTAGGTCTTTTTGTGGACAGAATTTTATTTAAGGAGGATACATCTTTTTCATTTAAATAGTACCAAATATATTCAAATATGACAATCCATACAGTTCAGTTTCTTTATGGTGTTTTCCCCAACCTGATACGAATTTTAAAATCTGCCATAAGGAAGCCTATTCAAGAAGAAGTGACTTTTTCATTGAGATTGTTTTTGTAAGTGAGATGAGGAATCTTGTATCCCTTAACACAGAGTATGTTTTGTTTTACGAATTTGTGTCTTTTTTTAAAAGATCTTCCAGCTTAATCTAAAATAATACGTATAAACTGGTGGAAAGTGATGGTATCGAGAGCTTGTCTGAAAAACAGTGCTTTTTTTGATATTTGAAATAATTTTTCGGCTTTATTGAGGTATATAATTGACCAATGAAAATCGTTTATGTTTACATTGCACGACATGATATTTGATGTATATAGGCATTGTGAAATGATTATTGCAGTCAAGCTAAATAACATATCCATTACCTCACAGAGGCTTGATTTTGTGGTGAGAACATTTAAGATCTACTGTCTTAAATTTCATGTATATAATACAGTATTAACTACAGTCACCGTGCCGTACATTAAATTTTCAAAACTTACTCATTCTGCATAAGAAACTGTATCCTTTGACCAACATCTTCCCATTCCCGTTTTCCCCCAGCCCTGGCAACCATTTTACTTTGCTTCTATGAATTTGGCTTTTTCAGATTCTACATGTAAGTGAGACCGTACAGCATTTGTCAGAAATACAGTTCTCTTTAAGGACACTGAACACATTTTATTTTTATCACAGTGACCTCACGTTATGAAATTATAGTCTAATTATTAAGTGCTTCCAAGTTACAGTTGTACATCTGTCAGACTAAATTAATGCAACTGATATTTTAATTTACACGTTAAGATAAGCAGATGAGAGACTTATGGTTTTCCTTTAAACTTAAACTTCTATTATTTTCTATACGTTATTTTATTTGCTGGTTATATTTTCATGTTGCTAGTCTGTCCCTTTTAATGTTAATGGTCAAATCATTGGGCAGTGTTAACTTTTCAGATGATCATATGGTAAATAATAGTAACAATCTCCTAACTTATTTGAATAAAGATTTGGTTCTAGTTTTGACAGTTACCATTAATACACAGTGTGCTTGTGTATATTTAGAAGTGATTTAGTGTGAAGGGAGTGAAAACTACAAATGGGAAAATGTATTTAAAGAGACTATGTGTTAATGAGAGATAATTTATGAATGCTCATTAACAACAAATTAGGATAATACACAAGGGAAGATATATTTTGTTTTGAGAATTTTCCTTGCACAGAAAATGTTAATTAAAATGTTTTCAGACTTGATTTACATAAAAGGTGAGAGGTTTCGAAGAATATTACCATTAAACTCTCAATGGTATGAAAAAACCAAATGGGTAAGGGGGGATCGTTAGAAGTTGCCTGCACTAATAAGCAAATTCCTTTTAACCACAAGAATAATTTTTTAAGCACACTAATTTAATTGGCTTAGTTAAAAACTTTATTTTGAAATGTAGTGCCTAAAGCAACACATTAGAGACTTCATAATACTCCAGTATACTGAACGTTTAGAAAAATTGTCCAGAAAATACACATACCAAAAGAGGGAGTTGTAATAAGCCAGCAGTAAAGTGTTCTTGCCAAACGAGATTCTTTTTATAGAACTTTCCATTAGGATCCTAGTAGTTACTCTTCATGCATATTCAGTTTAACGATTGAAATGAAAACAGATTTCTTTCCACCATTGCTGGTCTTCTCTCAAATTCTATCATTTGTGTTCGTTTTGGACAAGCTATGGTTTAAAGTACTGAGTTTGCGTGTCAGAAGTGGCTTGGGAATCAGTTGTATGACTTCAGACTCTTAATCTATAACCAAAAGTCCTTCAAACTGTGGACAGTCCTGGTCTTAGCAATGGCCTATTTAAATGAGGACTGCCTAGTTCAGGCACAGTCCTTCTCATTCTCAAATAGGCAAGGCCCATCTTACCCAAACTGCCGGAACTGCTGCCGTAACCTAACCTGCTGCCTCAGCTGTGGCTGTGGCTGACGGGACAGCGGTCTAGGGGGAGGGACATTAACCTCCACTGTAATCTGATTTAGCCTCTGACAAAGGTGGCCTGGAGTCTCCTCCACTGTGCACATTCTAAAGTTTTCCTCTCCTCGACTCTCCTGTATGGGACACTTACTGCTTCACAGTGCTACCTCACCCTTCCACATTGGACAGTTCAAATTCCTTACCATTCAGCAAAGTAGCAAGCTACGACATCAGCAGGTCTAAAAAGATGAAACGTGAACTACCACAAAATGACCTACACAAGAAGTGGAGGCTTATATGAACAACACTGTAGAAATTTACTGGTAGAAATAAAATTCATGTAAAGTCTGCTGCATTGATTTATAGGTTTAATGTTATTTTTCTTCAAAATCCCAAAGAGAATTATTTTTAGAACTTGGCAAAAATGATTTGATAATTCACTCCAAAGGGTAAACAGATAAGAAAACATGCAAATGTTTCGGAGCATAAAAAATAAAATAATTGTGAAGTTATTCATCCAACTATTAAGGTGTACAATAAAACTGAACTAGCTTAGAAAATAGGATCCTGGCATAAAAATGAACAGAGATAGCAATAGTGCCGTAAAGTTAGTAAAATTATATATCACAATTTATCTTTGATAAATATACCATCATAAATATATGTCTAAAGAAAGGTTTGTTTAATAAATAGGGCCTGGATAATTGTTAGCAAAACATTTTCAATTAAAATTATCATCTATACTGTATATAAAATATACATTCCAGATTGACAAAAGAATTAAAATTTTAAAAATTAACCCTTCAAGCTACGTAGTCATGTAACTGAGCAAAATTAAGGCAATCAGCAATTTGGGTAGAATATTTCAATTAAAAAGCAATTTCATATTTGATACATAAAGAACTAATGCAAACAAGTGAAGACACGGGTAAATTGTTGACCAAATCAAAGCTGAGGATTCCTAGCAAATACATGAATATACATTTAACTGAAAGTTATGTCCCCATCAGTTTAGTCAAAATTTTAATCTTAATCATGTCTGTAGCCTTTGACACAGTGATTCCATGTCTAGAAATCTAGCCATAAAGGAAAAAAGAATATCCAAAATATGTTTCTTTTTAATAATAGCAAACATTAATGGTAGTAACTTAGGAGTTAATAATAGCAAACATTAATGATAGTACCTTAGGAGTTAATAATAGCAAACATTAATGATAGTACCTTAGGAGTTAATAATAGCAAACATTAATGACAGTAATTTAGGAGTATAAATCCACCTTGTAAACTCCAGGCATTATCATCACTGTCACAAAGGCCATTGGTCATTAGAGCATAATTTCTGACCCTTTTCCTGCTTACTTTTTTCTCTATATTTTGTCTGTATTTTCCTAATGTGTGTTCTCTGTGGAAACCGAGGTTTAATTTTATTATATGAACATATTTTCCACCCTTTATTTTTCAAATTTGGCTGCTTTCATGAAGAACAGATTTCATAGTAAGAGTCTGTTTTATAGAAGTTAGTACTGATTTGAGTTTCGCATTTGCTCAATGGGCTATCACGCATTTGTCTTAGGATCCTAACAACTTGGGTATATTGCTATTTCTGTGAAGCAATATGTTCTAAATTTATAATAGTTATAGTTTCCTGTGTGTTTACTACATGCCAATTACTAGACATAACCCTTTATATGTATTTTTTTCATTGAATTTGTACAATAATCCTTCAGAGTAACCCTTTACTTTCTCATTTAATCTTCATAACAACCCTATGAGATAGTCCATATTTTTATTATCCCTGTTTACAATCAAGAAGGACTGAGAGAATATGCGGTCACAACTAGTAAGTAGTAATGCAGACTTGCACCCGGGTCTCTATGACCCTTGGCCCCTTGATCTTAGGTATAAATGCTATCTGCCTACCATTTTGAAACGAGAATTTCTTGAGAATTTTTAAGTTATGGGACTGCTTGTGTTAATAATTATTTCCATGGCTATTATCTTTATAAAATCTATTACAGGGTATCCAAGGATAAATAATAAAATATGTGTTTTGATATAAGTTTTTAAATTAAAGTATAATGATTCAAGTTTTGCTTCTGATGGCCTGTGTTCAAGGATTACATTGTTTAATATTAATCACAAGTAACTATGTCTGGATGTGTATGGAGAATATATAATTGATCTAAAGCAAATGGATATAAATTATTTTTTATAGTATGCTTTCATGAATTATTAGTGAAAATTTTCATTAATATGGATATAGGAGATAGTTCAGTATGTGCCCATATAGATTCAAGGTATGTTTTCTATAATTCTGAAATCGAAAAAGTATAGCAAATCCTAAGGCATTTTGTGGCAAAGCCTGACCCTCAGGCTGCTGTAACAAAGTACCATACATAGCTTAGGTAAACAATAGAAGTGTTTTTCTCAAAGTTCTAGAGCCGAGATGTTGAGAACAGGGTGCCAGCATGGTTGGGTTCTAGAGATGGTCCTCTTCTAGCTTCTCCTTACATCCTCACATGGCAGAAAGAGGGAGCTAGTTAGCTCTCTGGCCTCTTCTTATAAGGGCACTAATGCTATTCATGAGGGCTCCACCCTCATGACCTAATGACCTCCTAAAGGCCCCACCTCCAAATAGCATCACATTGGGAATTAGATTTCAACATATGAATTTGGGGGGATAGAGATATTCAGCCTGTAACAATATTTATAGTCTGTATCTCACACTATATGAAACGTCATGCATTTTAATATGGAAATATGAATATATTGGAATACAGGGTGCTGCCCCAGAAAATGCTGGCTGTGTGATGGAGTTACATAACATATTGCACATGTATTGTAATTGTAAAATATGAAAAAGCTAAAAAATTATCAGTCCTGATATACATCTGGTCCCAGGTTTTGAACAAGGAATTACTGTGTATGTCTGTTTAAATTTATATATAAACACATGTAAACATGCATACACACACACAATTATCTATTTAAATTTATAACATTGTCATCAAAACAATCATCAGTTACTAAAAATTTGATATTACATTCATAAAACAATTCTGAACCCATTCATTGACACTCAGGGAAAATATAAGGATATTTATAAAGTCTGTTTAACTACATATTATTTTGTTTTCCTTACAGAGTAGTAAACATGACAAAATGTTGTCTCTCAGTTCAATGAAGTTTTATCTTGGAGTGAAAAAGAAAATGAAGCCTCCAACAAGGTAAAGCTTGAAAGGGAAGGGTGGTTGAAAACTTACGGGGCAACATGTCTGTCCAAGGATGGAGGGATCAGTGGCATGAGTCTCACTTTTTATAAATTAAGCTTTAGGCCAATTCCTTCAGTTTCCACAGACATCTGGCAGGGGACCTACAGCAAACCAGGAGGACTTTTGTGGGTAGATAAGGAGGGATGATATTCCCCAAAAGTGAAGCTCCTGGGTGATTGCATGACCTCTTTGTAGAACCAGGAATCCCCAGAAATGCTGTCCACTGGGAAACACATGGGCTTCTCCATATTCTATTCCTTACTCAGTCACCGCCTGGGGACAGAAGGAATGTTCCAGTCAGGTCTACACACAGGAAGACAGGTGCTGCCCTCCAGCCTCCTCGTGCTTGGCTATAAGAACGTCTTGTTCCTGGCTCTATAATTTGCCCTTTTTTCTTTGCCGAATTTAGTGGTAAATCTACCACATGTAGATGGTAGAGACGAAGTGGACTCCTCTCAAGCATTATGTTTCTCTTTGACACTTGGGTCAACCCACATTTGGTTTACACCCTACTTTCTTGTCACAAATTACTTTGATTAGCTAATTAATGTTTATACTTATACTTAACCACGTGATGCATTATTTTAATGTAATGTGTATGATTTGAGATTCTATTACTGAAAAGTTTCTCACTTTTGCCTCCATGCTTCTAAGCCCAGCACATATTCCCGTATTACAATTGGCACATTCTTTAATTTCTCACAATATCAGCAGGTCGGTATGTATATTATTTTGGCCATTTTCCTAGACATCTGCCCTTACTCAGTCAAGAAGATCTTCTGAGAGATTTTCCCCACTGTCCCATAACATCACGAGGCTCCTTCCCTCTGTCTCCCTTTAGTATATTTATATTTGTAGCCAGAGTCCCTCAACATTTATTATTTACCTCTAGATAAATCATACCCATTGAATCAGCACTTAGGGGTATCAATTCTGTTATGCAGTCCCACCATTAAATATCACCTCCTTAATATCAGATCCTGCTTTCAGTCTTGTAAAATTCATCATTTTTAATGTGTATGTGTTTTGTTTTTTTTCCCATGTGATGCAGTTGGGGATTGACAGCCTATTCGGAAAAACATCACTGGTAAGTTAACAGCTGGCAGGTTGGGATCTGATATATTGATGATAACTTCAGTAAATGAATAATTTTGTGATTTGGCAGATAGATCTACAGACAGAAAGTATTTCACCTAAGTGAAGTTAAAATCTTTTCTAAATACTTTGTGTCTTACAAGAAGAAACTAGATTTGCTTCAGGGTTTAGGCCCATTCCAATCCCATGTATCGTATTTGCCAACGCCTCTTAAGAGAAACTAATTTGATTTCTTCCTAGTTATTATATGAGTGTGGAATCTCAGCTTTCATGGGATAAGCAGGCAAAATTCAGCTATAGATAAAGGATAAGAACTAGCCAAATCTCAGTTAAAACAAAAATCTTGTTCTCCAAACTGTTCTTTTCATGTATTATATGTACTTCTTTTCCACTGACGTCACCATGATCTAGCAATTCTCCCAAGAGACTGTACAACATGTCTCATTCTCTCTCACCTACCTGTGTCTAACCAAGCACCAAACAATACCAGAACTGCCTCTTCATTATCTCTCTGACCCACGCCTACCCCTGTATCCTCCAGGCCATGCCTTCATTCATCGGCCTGGATTATTCCAGAAGTCCTAAGTGTTCTGACTTTGCTTTTGTTTTCTAGTACATTCTCCACCCAGCCACCAGAGACTTTCTAAAGTGTACCATGTTTCTTTCCTGCTTTCAAAGTGTCCTGTGAATCATATCACCTACAGGAAAAAGTGCACAATTGTTGGCATGGCATGAAAGACCCTTAAATGTGGGCTCCATCAGCTTCATCTCCTGTGACTTTCCTTTTCACTTCCCAACAAAACAATAATCTGTCTTTAGTTCGCCATACATGCCTTGCTGCTTCATAGCTACGTGTTTAACATGTGTGGTCCCCTTACGGAGCCTTCTTCCATATGATATATAGCTCCCTTCCCGCTGTAACCCCAGGTTCTGGCTACTGATCTGCAGACTCTGCTCTCCTCCTTCATTCAAACCATAGCTTAAATGCCCCACAAGTCCTATCAGATAACTCTCACCTCTAAGCAGTATTGATGTCTTCTCTGTATCTACAGGATTTTGTACACATGAGTGTGTAATTAAAATGCTTTATAGAGAGAAGAGTTTTCGTGGCCATGGTGTTGGGAAGAGACACTGTCTTTATGAGAATCTAATGAAGGAAGGAAGAATATTGCAGAAATTTTATTTGAACATTTTTCTGAATAAATTGTTTTTAATATGCAGGAATACAAAAAAAAAAATAGTTACATTGAAATGTCCATTTTCTCGTTTTAAAATCGGTCACAGAACTTTCCTCTTACAGGACACAACCTCCATCTCATCCCCAAGTGTGCTATTTCTATGTTTGTGTTCAACTTTACTTTCTGTTTTTCTCTGTGTTTTAATTTATTTGTTTACATGCCTGGGTCCCCTAATAGACTGTGAACCTTGAGGGTAAGATATCTGTTATATATAAGTTTTCAATAAAAGGTTACTGAATCAGTGTTTTGGACATGCAGTGGTTTTTCACTTTGTTTATTTTTCATGAATCCTTTGGGTATTAATGTTTATAATCATAATGATGGATAATGTCTAAGCCTTTTTTGAAAATCCGCTATTAAGAAAACATGCACGTAGTTTTCTTCTTAGGCTCAGAGTTTCTGGGGAAAAAGACGTTTTATCATCACGCACCTGAAAAAGCCAATGGCATTGACCTTTCTGCCTTTCCAAAAATATTGCTGATCCTTGTTTAGCAGTTACCAAAACTTATAGCTATAGTTTGTTTCAACCAGCGTATTTACACTGTTATTTTGATATTGTACACTTAACAGAAACGTGAAGCAACTTGTACTGAAATACTCCCATTTTGATTGCATTGTCATTAATCAGGAAAACCCAAAGGGGTTTCTGATTACTTAATCACAAAACAAGTACACTGGAAAATAGTGCATTGTCTTCTTGAATTATGTATTTTATAAACCTTGTTTTGCAGGCACCTATGTTGTGATAGTTTACAAACTCAGATGGAGTGGATGGCCAG